>NC_139604.1:5000-701046 GCF_964270895.1 Podarcis filfolensis
AGGATGGACCGCGGCAAGCCGTGCGCCATGAACACGTGGTCTATGAACAGCTTGGGGGTCTGTTCCGCTGTGGCCACCTTCGTGCAAGGAATGAAGTGCGCCATCTTGGTGAACATGTCTACGACCACAAGTACGGCTGTTTTGCCTCGCGAACTGGGCAGATCTGTGACGAAGTCCAGGGCCACTCTCTCCCACGGTTCGAACGGCGTCTGTAGGGGTTCCAGGAGACCCACCGGCTTCCTGTGTACTGGCTTGGCCCTTTGGCAGGTGTCACACCTGGAGACGTAATCTGCGACTTCACCCCTCATCTTGGGCCACCAAAAGTCTCTGGTTACCAATTCCGCCGTCTTGTCCTTGCCGAAGTGCCCAGCGCAGGGCGCGTCGTGTAACTGCTGCAGGACTTTCGCGCGGAGATCGTCTCCGGGTACGTGGAGAGCCCCTTTGCGTATGAGCAGTCCGTCTCGTATCTGGAACTCGTCGTCCTTCGCTGTGCCTGTTCGCACCTCCTCCATTTTGGATTGTGCGAACGAATCCGTCTGCAGGGCTCGACGCACCGTGTCCAGGTCCACTGCGGCTGAAGCGCACGCCCACGCTTTCGGTGCGAAAATGTGTTTGGCCGCCACCGGTGCTGCTTCCTCGAGATACTGCCGCTTCCTGGATAGTGCATCCGCCATGACGTTGGTGTCACCCGGGACGTATTCTATCCGGAAATCGAAATCCGCAAAGAACTCCGCCCAGCGGATGTGTCTCTGGTTCAGGAACCGCGCCGTGCCCCATTACTCCAGGTTCTTATGGTCCGTGCGGACCTGCACTGTGTGTCTGGCTCCGACTAGGAAGTGCCGCCATGCCTTGAAGGCTACTATGGTGTTAATGCTCATAGACCCAGATATCGCATAGTGTATGTAATGAGACCAAAATAACAAAACACCTTCTAATCGCTTCCATATGCGCAGAAAGAAGACGAATAAGCTTTGATTGGGCTTATTTAAATTCGCATGGTGTTTTTTGGGTGCGCACCAGAATCACTCCTAACAGAAGCAAAACAGTGTTTTGGTTTCCATCTACATAAAAAGATGATAATAACGCTCTGATTGGGCTTATTTAAAATTGGGGTTTTCGTGGTTAGAATGCACATTCACCGAAAAATCGCAGAGTGAAATCTTTGTTGTGGTTCGAGGACCCGACCCCCGCAATGTGAAATGAAAACACAAGGACACGAGATTTCAGGTTAATGGGCAAGAAAAGGCCACAACTTTATTGATTACAGTAGTGAGTAGGTATTGGCTTAGGCATTGGATGTCTGAACCAAGGGGGGGTTTATTCACCAGTAGGTGGAGCCTGTTGATGCTCATCCAACTATAGGCTCTCCCCTGATGTCACCGAGGGTCGTGCCATGGCCTCCCGCCAAGCAGGCATCGGACAGAATACATGACCGCCAGATTCCTTTAACGGAATACCCAAAATATTGAAGGCATAGGCGATGGCCACACCTACCTCTTCGATTCCACAACACATTTATCCAATGCCTAACCTACCCACCAATACCACGAAAGTTGTGACGATTGCTACGAGGTAGGCGAAAAAACCAAAAAGCCTAATGCCAAATGGAAAAATTCCTACCAGGCCCCCCGGACAACCAGGGCGACCAACCTAAGGTCCATAGCAAAGCCAAGGAAATTTAAGACCCTGAGCTCAAGGGAGTGGAGGGTGGGTGACTCGCGTCGGGACGAAGGAGAATGAGGCCAAGAAAGGGCTGGCGCCGCAGCATTTAGGATGCTGACCACGCCCCCCCAGAGGCACTCGGTTGGATGCCTACCGGTGGGGGTGGGCGCCAGCCCGGTGAGTGGGGGAGGCGGGGCTCGAGCTCCCGCCCACTCCCACTCCCTTCCAGGGAGGAGAGTCCTTGTGGTTCAAGGACCCGACCCCCGCGATGTGAAATGAAAACACAAGGACACGAGATTTAAGGTTAATGGGCAAGAAAAGGCCACAACTTTATTGATTACAGTAGTGCGAAGGTATTGGCTTAGGCATTGGATGTCTGAATCAAGGGGGGGTTTATTCACCAGTAGGTGGAGCCTGTTGATGCTCATCCAACTATAGGCTCTCCCCTGATGTCACCGAGGGTTGTGCCATGGCCTCCCGCCAAGCAGGCATCGGACAGAATACACGACCGCCAGATTCCTTTAACGGAATACCCAAAATATTGAAGGCATAGGCGATGGCCACACCTAGCTCTTCGATTCCACAACACATTTATCCAATGCCTAACCGCCACCCGAGCCCGAAGGGCTCGCCGCCAATAACCTCACAGCTGCAGCCAATCCCTGATGCTGCTGATGGCGCTATCTAGCCAAATGTCATTCCCCAGGTCTGAGAGATGGACCCCGTCATTCCGAAACAAGGTCTGGTCGCCAATCCGGATATGGTCATGATAAATGACTCGGCCATTCATAAAGCGCACCTGAGTCCCTGACAGCACCCAACGGGCCACTGCCCGATTTACGCGTTTCCTGGTTTTTTCAATGGCCATACAGCTCTGCGCACCGCGCAACGCAATTCTCTTCAGGAAGGAGGACCAGAACACCGTTGTTCCGGGACACAAGGTAGCAATCGCATCCAAGTCTCTTTTTATGTGCCACGACAGGTCCGCACTTCGTATGTTAGCCAGGTCATTTTCCCCTAATTGAATGAGAAGGATGTCGGGAAAGCCGAACGCGGCTACTTTCTCCATCAGCAACGGCATGAGTTCCTCCCAACGCATGCCTCGTCTCGAAAACCAGGAAACACGAACTCCAGGTGGTAAACCAAGGTTAGGCGTGAGACCGCGACTGACCGCCTGCGCGCGGGCCCAATGGACTATACTGTGGCCACAGATCCACACGCTTCTCCTGAGCATGGCTGAGGATGAAAAGAAGAAGAAAACCGGGTAAGTAGGATAATGTAGTAGGGCGCAATCTAGCGAATATAGCCTTTATAGACATTGGACTTCCACCGGCCCATTTCCTTAATCCTATCCGCAGTCAGACCCAACCGCGCCGCTGTTGTTGCGGCGCCAATCCTAAATGAGTGTGCAGCATAGTCCTGGGAGGATAAACCACAAGCATCAATAGCTTTGCGAAGCACCCTAGTGAATTGAAGCCTTAATAAGGGAGAACCATCTTCGTGAACCAGAAGCGGACCCGGGCCGAGCGGTCTAAGGTAGAGGTACCGCCTGGTGTCTTTTACCGGGCAGGGGCCCTGCTGCTGTGACGCTGTAAGCTTAACTAAAGCTCCCCTACCCGCCTGATCCGTTTTGGATTGCCGTATCCGCACCGTCAAGCTAGATTTGGTCAACTGCACGTCCTCCATAAGGAGGCCGCGCGTTAAACCGCTTGCACCAACCTCGACCACAACTTCGCCAACTCTCAGCGCGCCAAAAAAGGCGATAGCATACGCTGCGGAAAAGAGACGAGCCTCGAACCTGGTCCAACATATTGACCTAAGCTTTGTGCGTATCTGACATAGCAACCCATAAGAGATTGGCTTACGGCACTTAACCCTGGGGGGTTGCAACCTGCCTCAACCCTCAATAGCTCTGCGGACCAAGAAGTCGCAACACGGATCGGAGGAAAAAGTGGCTTTAGCAAAGAAGGTGATGGTGGCTACATGTATCTTTAAGGTTTTGGGGGCCCGACCCAAATCGTCTAGGTGGGAAAGGTATCGCAGAACGTCGTCAGTGGTGGGTGGCACCCTATGTGAAAGCCCAGAAACCCCAGACCTGAAGTTCAGGAAGTCGCACCAGGCCTTCTTGTAAGACCTGAGGGTGGAAGGCGCGACGGACGCTAATACTCCCTTAATCACTTTGCGTCTCCAATGTTCCACAGGTGCTCCGGAAAGGGTTCGGGCAACGGTTGTGCTCCAGGTGCCAGCGACCGGAAGCGAGACATCTGAAAGCGAGACAAAGCATTGGCTATGTCATTCTTGATCCCTTGCACAAATTTGGCTGAAAAAATTATGTTGTACTCAAGGCACCGAAGAACGAACGCCCGCAGCAGGGAGGAAACCCTAGCAGATCGAGATGACTGCCTAGCTAGGATGTTCACCACCGCCTGGTTGTCAGTTCTGAAGCACACCCGGCGATTTTGGAACTCCTCCGTCCAAAAAACTCGAGAAAAGTGAGATCCCGCGTGATGGCCTCACCCTGCCACCCAGCTGGCCATCGCTGAGCGCACCATCGACCTTTGAAGTAAACGCCAAAACCCAGGGACCCTGCCGCATCCGACTGGACCTGGAAATCTGAGGACAAGTTAAGAACATCCTGCCATAAGGATACCCCATTGTAGTGATCCAGGAATGTTAATCAGACCTCTAGATCCGCCTTAACTGATTTGGGTAGCCGGACCCTGTGGTGTGGATGTTTGAGTCCTATTGAGAGCCTGGCCAAGCGGGCACAGAAGGGGCGCCCAGGGGAGACCACCCTGCACGCAAAGTTAAAGTGACCCAAAAGGGATTGAATTTGCCTAAGAGTGATCTTTCGTAGTGTAAGGGTAATCTGAATTACCTCCTTAACGGCATCAATCTTCTCCCTAGGTAGGCGGGATGATTGTGCAATTGTGTCCAACTCGATGCCCAAGTACGTGAGGCATGTAGCGGGGCCCTCGGTTTTATCTGCTGCGAGGGGGACACCCAGTTCCTGTGCTAAATCTGAAAAGGCCCCAAGCAAGGAGGCGCATTCCCCGGTGTCGGACTTCCCCACTGTCAGGGGCTCAGGAGCAGGAGCACTGGGGATAGAGGAAATGGAGAGCGAAGGGGAAGAATCCGAGGGCAGCGTAGGGGAGTATGACAGTGGCCCGAGAGATTCCATGAGCTTCTCCAGCAAATCAGAAGATTCCCAGAAGGGGGTGCCTATGGTCAGGGCAAGGGGGGTCCCAGGGGGGACGCACCAGAAACAAGGAGACAGAGGGGAACCCCAAAGCAGCAGTGGGGGATTTGGACCAGTTTCCCCACCAGAGCGTAGTGGGGGGGAAGAGTCACATGTGTCAGGGCCAGCGTCTCCTCCAGCGGGGAGAGAGAGTGAGTCAGGGCTGACCACGCCTCCAACGGAGGGGAGGTCAGTTGCAGCTAGCCCCCCCGAAGGGGGAAGCAGTGACAGCAGCAGCAGTGAAACGGTCAGGAGAAAAGTTACCGGCTGGGCGCGCGCGCCAAGTTCAAATGTACAGGCGCGGGGAACAGCAGGAGACCCAGATGGGGAACCAGCTCCTAAAGCCCGCCGGAGGGAGGGGGAAGGCTCAGGGGACTCAGCGTCAGAAGAGTCTAGAAAGGGCGAGACCCCAACGGCCAGGCGGAACCAGAGGCGGAAGGAACTGAGGAAGAGGTGGAGTAAAGCTAGAATCTTAAATTGGTGTCAGGGGGGAGGAGACTCAGACGGAGCATCAGCGGTCTAACAGTTGAGACGTAGAGCTGCGCGCTGCGGCTCTGGAAGTGAAACTGAACTTCAATAAAGACTTTGTACCTAACAACGAAGCAGCGTTGGTCCTTTGTGAGCTGGGACCTTGGGCAGCTCTGACAGTATGCTCCGTCTCGTCTGAATTAACCCTCTCAGCGTGAGTTGGTACAGCGAGGGGCAAGACTTGGCGTTTTGCGAGCTCACGAAGATTAGCAAAGATGACTACAGAGGACCAGGTGAAAGAACTGCAAAGCGCAGTCACGAGGCTGTATGCTGAAGTAGAGACATCCAGAAAAAGAGAAGACGAAGCAGTAGCGCTCTGCCGGGATCTGCAGACCAGGTGGGAACGTTTGGGCAAGGAGGGGCTGCCAGGACCCAAGCCGGAGGGAGTTGGCCTCGGGAAGAGGGGGGGCAGCATAGTAGCCCACTTCAACGGGAACCTGCAGCAGTACCCTAACTTCAGAGCCGACATGGTTTACGCGCTCAATTTGCTTCAGAAAGACTTTAGAGATGAGGAAGAGAAAGTGGGATTCATAATTACTCATCTGCATGGGGAAGCTAAAGCGTGGCTGCGGAATTTGTGGCGCGAAAATGATCCAGTCCTCCGAGATGCTGACGCGTTTATCAAAGCTATGGACGCTTGTTTTAAATCAACGGTAGATGTGGATGTGGCTCGGAGGGAAATGCATGGGCTGCAGCAAGGGAAAGCCACGGTGAGGCAATATCACTCACGATTTTTGGCGTTAGTGAACGTGCTCGGGTGGGAGAAAGACCCCATTGCCGTGAGGGATCTGTTCTGGGAGGGACTGAATGGGGCCGTGAAAGATGAGCTGGCAAGAGGAGAAAGACCTAAAAGCACCACAGAGGTCGTCCAAAGAGCACTTGCGATAGGAGTGCGCCTGGAAGACCGCCCTTGGAGCAGAGAGGAGGGGCGCAGGGCGAACACTCCAGCCAGAACAACTCCCTTCCTACCCAGAGAGACTGGGCGCGCGTTATCCACGCCTCCACTGGGGAGGGGAGAAGAGCCGATGGAGATAGGTGGTGCTAGGGCTCAGACAGCAAACAGAGCCCAAACACCGGGAGCAGTCAAGGCGAAGACTCCTAGAAGGAGCAGGAAGTGTTACATCTGCGACAGTGCACAGCACATGGCCAAAGAGTGTCCCCAGAGGATGCGGAAGCACACTGCCGCCTCAGCAACAGTAAAGGGAGCATTTCAGCAGCAAGAACAACTGCAGGGGGAAGAAGAAGCCTGGTTGGAAACAGAACCACTGGGGCCCAGCCAGGCGAGTCAGTGAAGCAGTCCCCAGAGATTTTACAGCCCACAGATCCCCTCCCACCCAAACCAGTGGTGCAACTCACCGCATCACTCCAGCTGCCCAATGAGCTCACCCTGGAAGTCCCAATCACCATCGACTCTGGGAGCAACGCAGACTTTGTAGGAGTGGACTTCATCAAGCAACATCGCATAGCACTCCTGCCAGCCACGATGCCCCTAAACGTAGTCACGGTCGATGGCAGGAAGCTACTGGGAGGAGAGGTGATACAGCAAACACCGCCTATGGTAATGCAAATTGGAAACCACCGCAAAGTCATCAGCTTCAACGTCACCCATCTGTCGGACACGCCCATAGTGTTGGGCATGAGTTGGCTGGATAGGCACAGCCCGGCATTAGCATGGTACCAGCGGCAATTAACCTTCTGCTCTTCCTACTGCACAGAACACTGCATCCGGACTGGCCAGGCAGAGGAGGGGCAAGAGGATGAACCGCAGCTACACCTAGGCATGGTGCAAGCGGTACCCAACAAGTACAAGGAGTTTTTGGAGGTCTTCTGCGAGAGGGAAGCGGATAAGCTGCCGCCCCACAGGCCCTACGACTGCAAGATTGACCTCCTGCCGGGGGCGACGCTGCCGACTGGAAAACTGTATTCCATGTCTGAGGACGAACTGCAAGAACTCAGGGAGTTCATAGATCACAACTTGAAGCGGGGATTCATCCAAGAATCCAAAGCAGTGGGGGGCAGTCCCGTGTTTTTCGTGAAGAAGAAAGACACGCCCCAACGCAGGCTTGTAGTTGATTATAGGACCATCAATTCCAGGACGAAGCCCACAGCATTCCCCATGCCCAAGATCGACGACCTGCTCGCGACGGTGAGGAAGGGACGACTCTTCACCAAGTTGGATCTACGAGGGGCGTACAACCTTATACGCATACGGGAGGGCGATGAGTTTCCACTCATGTTTACACCTTTAGGCACCTATGAATATCGCGTAATGCCGTTTGGTCTACAAAATGGCTCCCATACATTCCAAGCTTTCATGCATCACGTGTTAGCGGGACTCCTCTACAAGAAGTGCGTCTGCTTCCTGGACGACATCCTGATCTTTTCGGAATCGCAGGAGGCTCACGAGGGGGACGTCAAGGAGGTCCTGCAGAGACTACGGGAGCACAGACTTTACGCCAAACTAGAGAAGTGCCAGTTCGACATGACTGAGGTGGATTTCCTGGGCTACAAGCTGTCCGACAAGGGACTCGCCATGGACAGCGATAAGGTCCGCGCAGTGTTGGACTGGAAGAGCCCGCGCAATCGGAAGGAGGTCCAGAAGTTCATCGTATTCGCCAACTTTTATCGCAAGTTCATCAAGGGGTTCGCGAAGGAGACGGCGGCCATCACGGACACTCTCAGCTCCAAGAAGAAGAAGTTCACCTGGACGGACCAGGCGGAGCAGTCCTTTCGGAGACTCAAGCATCTCTTCGCGTCCGAAGAACAGCTGCTACACGTAAACCCCATCAAACCAATGAGGGTTGAGACGGACGCCTCAGAAAGAGCAGTGGGGGCGGTCCTGTTGCAGCAAGATCCGCAAGGGAACTGGAGGCCGTGCGCGTTCTACTCCAGGAAACTCAGCAAGTCGGAACAGAACTACACCATCTGGGACAGGGAGTTGCTGGCCATTCATGCAGCCTTCAAGGCATGGCGGCACTTCCTAGTCGGAGCCAGACACACAGTGCGCACGGACCATAAGAACCTGGAGTACTGGCGCACGGCGCGGTTCCTGAACCAGAGACACATCCGCTGGGCGGAGTTCTTTGCAGATTTCGATTTCCGGATTGAATACGTCCCGGGTGACACCAACGTCATGGCGGATGCACTATCCAGGAAGCCGCAGTATCTCGAGGAAGCGGCACCGGTGGCGGCCAAACACCTTTTCGCACCGAAAGCGTGGGCATGCGCTTCAGCTGCAGTGGACCTGGACGCGGTGCGTTGAGCCCTGCAGACAGATTCGTTCGCACAATCCAAAATGGAGGAGGTGCGAAGAGGCACAGCGAAGGACGACGAGTTCCAGATACGAGACGGACTGCTCATCCGCAAAGGGGCTCTCTACGTGCCCGGAGACGACCTCCGCGCGAAAGTCCTGCAGCAGTTACACGACGCGCCCAGCGCTCGGCACTTCGGCAAGGACAAGATGGCGGAATTGGTAACCAGAGACTTTTGGTGGCTCAAGATGAGGGGTAAAGTCGCGGATTACGTCTCCAGGTGTGACACCTGCCAAGGGGCCAAGCCAGTACACAAGAAGCCAGCAGGTCTGCTGGAACCCCTACAGACGCCGTTCGAACCGTGGGAGAGAGTGGCCCTGGACTTCGTCACAGATCTGCCCAGCTCGCGAGGCAAAACAGCTGTACTCGTGGTCGTAGACATGTTCACCAAGATGGCGCACTTCATTCCTTGCGCGAAGGTGGCCACAGCGGAACAGACCGCCAAGCTGTTCATAGACCACGTGTTCAAGGCGCACGGCTTGCCGCGGTCCATCCTGTCCGACCGGGGTCGCCAATTCATCTCGAGCTTCTGGCAGAAGCTTCTGGGCATCCTGAACGTCAAGATCAACTTAGCGTCGGCACGACATCCGCAGACCAACGGACAGGCCTCACGGACAGGGTCAACGCCATCATGCAGCAGTACTTGTGATGCTATGGTAATCAACAACCCTCGACCTGGGTGGACTACTTACCGCTGGCCGAGTTTGCCTACTACAAGACGAAGCACGCGTATACAAGGGTGACACCGTTCTTCGCCAACAATGGGCGGCATCCCAGAACCTTCCCGGGGTTATAGCCTGAGGGGGTGGGGGAGCCACGGGGAGCAGAGCACTTAGCAGCAGAGTTACAGGAGGTCCACGAGCAACTCCGCAGGCACTTGGAACTGGCGAAACATGCCTACAAAATGCAGGCAGACAAGCACAGGAGAGTTGGGGAAGACATTCAGGTGGGGGACTGGGTCTGGTTAGCGGCCCATGCAGTGCCGGCCAGGACGTTAGCTAAAAGGAAGCTCAAACACAAGCAGCTGGGGCCTTACCAGGTCGCGGCACAAATCAATCCAGTGGCCTTCCGGTTGACACTCCCGGAGGGCTCCAGAATGCATCCAGTCTTTCATAGGTCAGTGCTCACACCCTACAGGGCACCCCACAGGTTTCAGGCGCCAGGGAACGCGCCAGACCCACTTAACGAATCTCCAAAGAGGGAGGGGTCACAGAGGGCGACGCCACTCAACGAGGTCACGGAGATTTTGGACTCGAGGTGGGGGGAAGAGGGGGTGGAATATCTCCTCGCCAGGGAAGGTACCCCAGCCAGCGCCAACAGATGGGTACCGCGCTATGCCGTGGAGGAGCACTACCTCAAAGACGAGTTCCATGCACTCTTCCCACACAGACCTATGCCGGCAGAG
Source organism: Podarcis filfolensis (assembly GCF_964270895.1). NCBI lineage: Eukaryota > Metazoa > Chordata > Lepidosauria > Squamata > Lacertidae > Podarcis > Podarcis filfolensis. The sequence continues at coordinate 15,145 of NC_139604.1, forward strand.
TATTTCGACGACTGGCTTTTCACACCCACACTTTCAGCCAGTACATTCCAGGGTTTTTCATCAGCTGAAGGGACGACGCCGGAAACAAGCTCCCCGGAGGGGTCACTCTCGGGGTTTGCCACAGACCGCTCCTATTGGTGGGACACTCAACCGGAGGTGGGGTGGCGCAGGGAGCTGCTGCGGGGACCTTTACACGCAGTCTCACCAGAGGTACCCGGGGGAGGGGAGGACATGGACGTGTTGGGGGAGGATCCTGGATTCGAGCACAACAGCAGAGAGATGGAAGCAGAAGAAATGGACGTCGACGAGCCTGTTGCGGTCTGGCCAGATCCAGCGGACCGGCTGCACACCAGGAGGGAAGAATGGTATCCCGCACTCACACCCACAGCACTGGAGCACCCGGAACCCACACCCGAAGAGGGAGAGGGGGGAAGGGGGGGCTTCGAGGGGGGATGGATGTCAGGGACTCAGGAGCAGGAGCACTGGGGAGAGAGGAAATGGAGAGCGAAGGGGAAGAATCCGAGGGCAGCGTAGGGGAGTATGACAGTGGCCCGAGAGATTCCATGAGCTTCTCCAGCGAATCAGAAGATTCCCAGAAGGGGGCGTCTATGGTCAGGGCAAGGGGGGTCCCAGGGGGGACGCACCAGAAACAAGGAGACAGAGGGGAACCCCAAAGCAGCAGTGGGGGATCGGGACCAGTTTCCCCACCAGAGCGTAGTGGGGGGAAGAGTCACATGTGTCAGGGCCAGCGACTCCTCCAGCGGGGAGAGAGAGTGAGTCAGGGCTGACCACGCCTCCAACGGAGGGGAGGTCAGTTGCAGCTAGCCCCCCCAGAGGGGGAAGCAGTGACAGCAGCAGCAGTGAAACGGTCAGGAGGAAAGTTACCGGCTGGGCGCGCGCGCCAAGTTCAAATGTACAGGCGCGGGGAACAGCAGGAGACCCGGATGGGGAACCAGCTCCTAAAGCCCGCCGGAGGGAGGGGGAAGGCTCAGGGGACTCAGCGTCAGAAGAGGCTAGAAAGGGCGAGACCCCAACGGCCAGGCGTAATTAGAGGCGGAAGGAACTGAGGAAAAGGTGGAGTAAGGCTAGAATCTTAAATTGGTGTCAGGGGGGAGGAGACTCAGATGGAGCATCAGCGGTCTAACAGTTGAGACGTAGAGCTGCGCGCTGCGGCTCTGGAAGTGAAACTGAACTTCAATAAAGACTTTTGTACTTAACAAAGAAGCAGCTTTGGTCCTTTGTGAGCTGGGACCTTGGGCAGCCCTGACAGTATGTGTGAGAGGTAAGCAACCAAGTGAACCGCTTTCTTAGGATAGGCCGCAACTATTCTCCCCATGAAAGCCTGAAACGCATCTGTCAGGGCTACCCTAGGTCCCAGCTCACAAAGGACCAACGCTGCTTCGTTGTTAAGTATAAAAGCCTTTATTGAAGTTCAGTTTCACTTCCAGAGCCGCAGCGCGCAGCCCCACGTCTAAAGTGTCAGACCACTGTTGCTCCGTCTGAGTCTCCTCCCCCTTTACACCAATTTAAGAGTCTAGCCTTGCTCCACCTTCTCCGCTGCTCCTTCCTCCTCTGGGTCCGCCTGCCCGCCGGGGTTCCGCCCTTTCTAGCCTCTTCTCCCGCTGATTCCCCTGAGCCTTCTCCCTCCCTCCGGCGGGCTTTAGGAGCTGGTTCCCCATCCGGGTCTCCTGCTGTTCCGCCCGCCTGCACATTTGAACTTGGCGCGCGCGCCCAGCCAGCAACTTTCCTCCTGACCGTTCCACTGCTGCTGTCACTGCTTCCCCCATCGGGGGGGCTAGCTGCAACTGACCTCCCCTCCGTTGGAGGCGTGGTCAGCCCTGACTCCCTCTCTGGAGGAGACACTGCTCCTGACACATGTGACTCCTCCCCCCCACTACGCTCTGGTGGGGAAACTGGTCCTGATCCTCCACTGCTGCTTTGGGGTTCCCCTCTGGCTCCTTGTTTCTGGTGCGTCCCCCCTGGGACCCCCCTTGCCCTGACCATCGGCGCCCCCTTCTGGGAATCTTCTGATTCGCTGGAGAAGCTCATGGAATCTCTCGGGCCACTGTCATACTCCCCTACGCTGCCCTCGGATTCTTCCCCTTCGCTCTCCCAATCCTCTCTCCCCAGTGCTCCTGCTCCTGATTCCCTGACATCCATCCCCCCCTCGAAGCCCCCCCTTCCCCCCTCCCCCTCTTCGGGTGTGGGTTCCGGGTGCTCCAGTCCAGTGGGTGTGAGTGCGGGATACCATTCTTCCCCCCTGGTGTGTAGCCGGTCCACTGGATCCGGCCCAACCGCAACGGGCTCGTCGACGTCGATTTCCTCTGCTTCCATCTCTCTGCTGATGTGCTCGAATCCAGGATCCTCCCCCAACACGTCCATGTCCTCCCCTCCCCCGGGTACCTCTGGTGAGACAGCTTGCAAAGGTCCCCGCAGCAGCTCCCTGCGCCACCCCACCTCCGGTTGAGTGTCCCACCAATAGGAGCGGTCTGTGGCAAACCCCGAGAGAGACCCCTCCGAGGAGCTAGTGTCTGGCGTCGTCTCTTCAGCTGATGAAAAACCCTGGAACGTACTGGCTGACAGTGTGGGCGTGAAGAGCCAGTCGTCGAAATACTCTGCCGGCATAGGTCTGTGTGGGAAGAGTGCATGGAACTCGTCTTTAAGATAGTGCTCCTCCACGGCATAGCACGGTACCCACCTGTTGGCACTGGCTGGGGTACCTTCCCTGGCGAGGAGGTATTCCACCCCCTCTTCCCCCCACCTCGAGTCCAAAATCTACGTGACCTCGTTGAGTGGCGTCGCCCTCCGTGACCCCTCCCTCTTCGGAGATTCACTAAGTGTGTCTGGCGCGTTCCCTGTCGCCTGAAACCTGTGGGGTTCCCTGTAGGGTGTGAGCACTGACCTATGAAAGACTGGGTGCATTCTGGAGCCCTCCGGGAGTGTCAACCGGAAGGCCACTGGATTGATTTGCGCCGCGACCTGGTAAGGTCCCAGCTGCTTGTGCTTGAGCTTCCTCTTAGCTAGCGTCCTGGCCGGCACTGCCTGGGCTGCTAACCAGACCCAGTCCCCCACCTGGATGTCCTCCCCGACCCTCCTGTGCTTGTCTGCCTGCATTTTGTAGGCGTGTTTCGCCAGTTCCAATTGCCTGCGGAGTTGCTCGTGGACCTCCTGTAACTCTGCTGCTAAGTGCTCTGCTCCCCTTGGCTCCCCCTCCCCCTTCGTCTCTAACCCTGGGAAAGTTCTGGGATGCCGCCCATTATTGGCGAAGAACGGTGTCACTCCCGTAGACCCGTGCTTCGTGTTGTTGTAGGCAAACTCGGCCAGCGGTAGGTAGTCCACCCAGGTCGAGGGTTGTTGATTGGCGTAGCATCGCAGGTACTGCTGCATGATGGCGTTGACCCTCTCCGCTTGTCCGTTGGTCTGCGGGTGTCGTGCCGACGCTAAGTTGATCTTGACGTTCAGGATGCCCAGCAGCTTCTGCCAGAAGCTCGAGACGAATTGGCGACCCCGGTCGGACAGGATGGACCGCGGCAAGCCGTGAGCTTTGAACACGTGGTCTATGAACAGCTTGGCGGTCTGTTCCGCTGTGGCCACCTTCGCGCACGGAATAAAGTGTGCCATCTTGGTGAACATGTCTACGACCACGAGCACCGCTGTTTTGCCTCGCGAGCTGGGCAGATCTGTGACAAAGTCCAGGGCCACTCTCTCCCACGGTTCGAGCGGCGTCTGTAGGGGTTCTAGTAGACCCGCTGGCTTCCTGTGTACTGGCTTGGCCCTTTGGCAGGTGTCACACCTGGAAACGTAATCCGCGACTTCTCCCCTCACCTTGGGCCACCAAAAGTCTCTGGTTACTAATTCCGCCGTTTTGTCCTTGCCGAAGTGCCCAGCGCTGGGCGCGTCGTGTAGCTGCTGCAAGACTTTCGCGCGGAGGTCGTCTCCGGGCACGTAGAGAGCCCCTCTGCGGATGAGCAGTCCGTCTCGTATCTGGAACTCGTCGTCCTTCGCTGTGCCTCTTCGCACCTCCGCCATCTTGGATTGTGCGAACGAATCCGTCTGCAGCGCTCGACGCACCGCGTCCAGGTCCACGGCAGCTGAAGCGCACGCCCACGCTTTCGGTGCGAAAATGTGCTTGGCCGCCACCGGCGCCGCTTCCTCGAGATACTGCGGCTTCCTGGATAGTGCATCCGCCATGACGTTGTTGTCTCCCGGGATGTATTCTATCCGGAAATCGAAATCCGCAAAGAACTCCGCCCAGCGGATGTGTCTCTGGTTCAGGAACCGCGCCGTGCGCCAGTACTCCAGGTTCTTATGGTCCGTGCGGACTTGCACTGTGTGTCTGGCTCCAACGAGGAAGTGCCGCCACGCCCTGAAAGCTGCATGAATGGCCAGCAACTCCCTGTCCCAGATGGTGTAGTTCTGTTCCGCCTTGCTGAGTTTCCTGGAGTAGAATGCGCACGGCCTCCATTCCCCTTGCGGATCTTGCTGCAACAGGACGGCCCCCACTGCTCTGTCTGAGGCGTCCGTCTCAACCCTCATTGGTCTGCTGGGGTTTACATGTAGCAGCTGTTCTTCGGACGCGAAGAGACGCTTGAGTCTCCGAAAGGACTGCTCCGCCTGGTCCGTCCAGGTGAACTTCTTCTTCTTGGAGCTGAGGGTGTCCGTGATGGCCGCCGTCTCCTTCGCGAACCCTTTGATGAACTTGCGATAAAAGTTGGCGAAGCCGACGAACCTCTGGACCTCCTTCCGATTGCGCGGGCTCTTCCAGTCCAACACCGCGCGGACCTTGGCGCTGTCCATGGCGAGTCCCTTGTCGGACAGCTTGTAGCCCAGAAAATCCACCTCCGTCATGTCGAACTGGCACTTCTCTAATTTGGCGTAAAGTCTGTGCTCCCGTAGCCTCTGCAGGACCTCCTTGACGTCCCTCTCGTGAGCCTCCTGCGATTCCGAGAAGATCAGGATATCGTCCAGGAAGCAGACGCACTTCTTGTAGAGGAGTCCCGCTAACACGTGATGCATGAAAGCTTGGAAGGTATGGGAGCCATTTTGCAGACCAAAAGGCATTACGCGATATTCATAGGTGCCTAAAGGTGTAAACATGGCTGTCTTCCACTCATCGCCCTCCCGCATGCGTATAAGGTTGTACGCCCCTCGTAGATCCAACTTGGTGAAGATCCGTCCCTTCCTCACCGTCGCGAGCAGGTCGTCGATCTTGGGCATGGGGAATGCTGCGGGCTTTGTTTTGGAATTTATGGTCCTAAAATCAACTATGAGTCTCCGTTGGGGCGTGTCCTTCTTCTTCACGAAAAACACGGGACTGCCCCCCACTGCTTTAGATTCTTGGATGAACCCCCGCTTCAAGTTGTGATCTATGAACTCCCTGAGTTCTTGCAGTTCATCTTCAGACATGGAATACAGTTTCCCAGTCGGCAGCGTCGCTCCCGGCAGGAGGTCAATCTTGCAGTCGTAAGGCCTGTGGGGAGGCAGCTTATCCGCTTCCCTCTCGCAGAAGACCTCCAAAAACTCCTTGTACTTGTTGGGTACCGCTTGCACCATGCCTAGGTGTAGCTGCGGTTCATCCTCTTGCCCCTCCTCCTCCTGGCGGGTCTGGATGCAGTGTTCTGCGCAGTAGGAGGAACAGAAGGTCAACTGCCGCTGGTACCATGCCAATGCCGGGCTGTGCCTATCCAGCCAACTCATACCCAACACTATGGGCGTGTCCGACAGGTGGGTGACGTTGAAGCTGATGACTTCGCGGTGGTTTCCAATTTGCATCACCATCGGTGGTGTTTGCTGTACCACCTCTCCTCCCAGTAGCTTCCTGCCATCGACCGTGACGACGTTTAGGGGCATCGTGGCTGGCATGAGTGCTATGCGATGTTGCTTGATAAAGTCCACTCCAATAAAGTCTGCGTTGCTCCCAGAGTCAATGGTTATTGGTACTTGCATGGTGTGCCCATTGGGCAACTGGAGCGATGCGGTGAGTTGCACCACTGGTTTGGGTGGGAGGGGGTCTGTGGGCCGTAAAATCTCTGGGGACTGCTTCACTGACTTGCCTGGTTGGGCCCCAGTGGCTCTGTTTCCAACCAGGCGTCTTCTTCCCCCTGCAGCTGTTCTGGCTGCTGACCTGTTCCCTTTACTGTTGCTGAGGCTGCAGTGTGCTTCTGGAGCCTCTGGGGACACTCTTTGGCCATGTGCTGTGCACTGTCGCAGATGTAACACTTCCTGGTCCCTCTAGGAGCCTTCCCCTTGACTGCTCCCGGTGTTTGGGCTCTGCTGGCAGTCTGAGCCCTTGCACCACCAATCTCCATCGGCTCTTCTCCCCTTCCCAAAGGAGGCATGGACAGCGCCCGCCCCGCCTCTCTGGGAAAGAAAGGGGTTGTCCTGGCTGGGGTGCTTCCCTTACGTCCTTCCAGGCGCACACCAATTGCCAACGCTCTTTGGGCAACTTCTTGGGTATTTTGGGGTCTTTCTCCTCTTGCCAGTTCATCTTTCACCTCTCCACTTAGCCCCTCCCAGAACAGGTCTCTGACAGCAATGGAGTCCTTCTCCCAGCCCAGCACGTTCAGTAAGGCAAAAAAGCGCGAGTGATACTGCCTCACCGTCGCTTTCCCTTGCTGTAGTCCATGCATTTCCCTCCGAGCAATATCTACATCTACCGTAGATTTAAAGCAAGCGTCCATAGCTTTGATAAATGCATCGGAATCTTTGAGGGCAGGGTCTTTTTCGCGCCACAAATTCCGCAGCCACGCTTTTGCTTCCCCATGCAAATGAGTGATTATGAAGCCCACCTTCTCTTCCTCATCTCTAAAGTCTTTCCGAAGCAAATTGATCGCGTAAACCACGTCAGCTCTGAAGTTAGGGTATTGCTGCAGGTTCCCATCAAAGTGCGCCACCAGGCTGCCCCCCCTCTTCCCGAGGCCAACTCCCTCCGGTTTGGGTCCTGGCAGCCCCTCTTTCCCCCAACGGTCCCACCTGGCTTGCAGATCCCGGCAGAGCGCTACTGCTTCTTCTTCTCTTTTCCTGGATGCTGCTACTTCCGCGTAAAGCGTCGTGACTGCTTCTTGCAGTTCTTTCACCTGGCTCTCTGTTGTCATCTTTGCCTATCTTCGTGAGCTCGCAAAACACCAAGTCTTGCCCCTCGCTGCACCAACTCACGCTGCGAGGTTTTTATGTGGGACGGAGCATACTGTCAGGGCTACCCTAGGTCCCAGCTCACAAAGGACCAACGCTGCTTCGTTGTTAAGTATAAAAGCCTTTATTGAAGTTCAGTTTCACTTCCAGAGCCGCAGCGCGCAGCCCCACGTCTAAAGTGTCAGACCACTGTTGCTCCGTCTGAGTCTCCTCCCCCTTTACACCAATTTAAGAGTCTAGCCTTGCTCCACCTTCTCCGCTGCTCCTTCCTCCTCTGGGTCCGCCTGCCCGCCGGGGTTCCGCCCTTTCTAGCCTCTTCTCCCGCTGATTCCCCTGAGCCTTCTCCCTCCCTCCGGCGGGCTTTAGGAGCTGGTTCCCCATCCGGGTCTCCTGCTGTTCCGCCCGCCTGCACATTTGAACTTGGCGCGCGCGCCCAGCCAGCAACTTTCCTCCTGACCGTTCCACTGCTGCTGTCACTGCTTCCCCCATCGGGGGGGCTAGCTGCAACTGACCTCCCCTCCGTTGGAGGCGTGGTCAGCCCTGACTCCCTCTCTGGAGGAGACACTGCTCCTGACACATGTGACTCCTCCCCCCCACTACGCTCTGGTGGGGAAACTGGTCCTGATCCTCCACTGCTGCTTTGGGGTTCCCCTCTGGCTCCTTGTTTCTGGTGCGTCCCCCCTGGGACCCCCCTTGCCCTGACCATCGGCGCCCCCTTCTGGGAATCTTCTGATTCGCTGGAGAAGCTCATGGAATCTCTCGGGCCACTGTCATACTCCCCTACGCTGCCCTCGGATTCTTCCCCTTCGCTCTCCCAATCCTCTCTCCCCAGTGCTCCTGCTCCTGATTCCCTGACAGCATCTAACCAGTTTTCAAATGTCCTGGGCACGGAGGGGTATCTGCTCTTCCGCTTACCATGAGAAGGCTTCTTTTCGCCCCTACCTAACTCCTCGGCCGGGGGAACTAGCTTGAACATATCCACAAACTCCCCGTTCAAAATTTTTGCACGCAATCTGGGGGAAAGGTGATCGCCTGGGATAACATCAGACGTTGAGTAAGTGGATGTAGTTGAATCCTTTACCAGAGCTCCATCCTTCCACTCCTGGGTCCCCCCAAACTTCTTCCGATGGCCATTGGCCCTCCTTGAGAGAGCCCAGTCCGGAAGTCCATAGACTTCCTCTCCCTTACCCCAGTAGGAGCCCAAGGATGCGTCACTATCGTACTCTGAAGAAGAATTACCTGTCTCCTCGTCCGTGTCGTCCTTCCTCGATTTGCTTTTCCTGCAAGTGTGTTTCTTCTTCTCACGCCTCTTCCCCGAGGGCTTATCCTCAGACACTGCACTGGGGGGCTCCTCCGGCTCCTGTTGCTCATCCTCCGCTCCGGATGAGGAGGCTGATTCTGGAAGATGCACTCTGGGCCGGCTTTCCTGCGAACGATTGGAAGAGCTAGAGGTGACACGGTTATTAGTGCGGACCGACTTAGCTGTCGCCTTTCCCCCCCGAGTGTGAGATGCGGATGCTGAAGATTTAGACTGGGACCTAGACCGAACCGGCTCCGGCCTATGGTTTGCGACCGGCCTTGACAACTGGGAATCACTAAAGAGGGCGGCTGAGGTGCTAGGAAGCTCATCCCATTGGGAAGACCTTTGACTTTCCGGAACGACCTGCGTATCCGGGATGACGTTGGGAGATGAGGGAGGGCTAGGGTTCTCCTCGGGGAAGCTTTGCTCGTAGTCGTCTATGAAAGACCTAAATGCCTTGAGGAAATGAGCAATGGGCCTCTGGTTATTATTCTTTCCATGGTTTCCACGCGACGTGTTACCAGACGCATTGCGTAGGGTACCATTTGCCTTGGGTGCAGATTCAGATGTGCGCTTTCTCTTGGGCGCCATGGGTGTACCCCGTGCCACAAGATATACTGTTGTGTTAAGCTGGGTTATAACCTATATGTCTCTATATAAGTTTAATTTAATCACTTAGAAAGAAAAACTAATTTTAAATTTTATTTATTTATTTATTTATATCTATATATGTTTTTTATTATTATTAATAGTATAGATTTTTTAATTAATTAATTAATTAATTTAATATATATATATATATATATATGTATATATATATATATATATATATATGCAATATATTCAATTATTATATTACTATATTACTCTTACTATTATAATTGTATATATGTATGTGTCAGGGGCTCGGGAGCAGGAGCACAGGGGAGAGAGGAAATGGAGAGCGAAGGGGAAGAATCCGAGGGTAGCGTAGGGGAGTATGACAGTGACCCGAGAGATTCCATGCGCTTCTCCAGCGAATCAGAAGATTCCCAGAAGGGGGCGCCAATGGTCAGGGCAAGGGGGGTCCCAGGGGGAACGCACCAGAAACAAGGAGCCAGAGGGGAACCCCAAAGCAGCAGTGGAGGATCGGGACCAGTTTCCCCACCAGAGCGTAGTGGGGGGGAAGAGTCACATGTGTCAGGGCCAGCGTCTCCTCCGGAGGGGAGGGAGAGTAAGTCAGGGCTGACCACGCCTCCATCGGAGAGTGGGGGAATGGAGGGGAGGTCAGTTGCAGCTAGCCCACCCGAAGGGGGAAGCAGTGACAGCAGCAGTGAAACGGTTAGGAGGAAAACTGCTGGTTGGGCGCGCGCGCCAAGTTCAAATGTACAGGCGCGCGGGACAGCAGGAGACCCGGATGGGGAACCAGCTCCTAAAGCCCGCCGGAGGGAGGGAGAAGGCTCAGGGGAATCAGCGTCAGAAGAGGCTAGGAAGGGCGAGACCCCGGAGGGCAGGCGGACCCAGAGGAGGAAGGAGCAGCGGAAAAGGTGGAGCAAGGCGAGGGTCTTAAATTGGTGTACAGGGGGAGGAGATTCAGAAGGGTCATCAGCGGTCTGACAGTTGAGACGTGGGGCTGCGCGCTGCAGCTCTGGAAGTGAAACTGAACTTCAATAAAGCCTTTTGTATTTAACAACAAAGCAGCGTTGGTCCTTTATGAGCTGGGACCTTGGGCAGCCTTGACAGTAAGACCCTTCTCCATCAATCAGAATTAAACCTCGCAGCGTGAGTTGCTGCAGCGAGGGGCAAGACTTGGTGTTTTGCGAGTTCACGAAGATAGGCAAAGATGACTACAGAGGAGAAGGTGACAGAACTGCAAAAAGCAGTCACGACGCTTTACGCAGAAGTAGCAGCATCCAGGAAAAGAGAAGAAGAAGCAGTAGCGCTCTGCCAGGACCTGCGGACCAGGTGGGAACGTTGGGGCAAAGAGGGGCTGCCAGGATCCAAGCCGGAGGGAGTTATCCTCGGGAAGAGGGGGGGCAGCATAGTAGCCCACTTCGACGGGAACCTGCAGCAATACCCCAACTTTAGAGCCGACATAGTTTACGCGCTCAATTTGCTACGGAAAGACTTTAGAGATGAGGAAGAGAAAGTGGGATTCATAATTACTCATCTGCATGGGGAAGCTAAAGCGTGGCTGCGGAATTTGTGGCGCGAAAATGACCCCGCCCTCCGAGATTCCGATGCATTTATCAAAGCTATGGACGCTTGTTTTAAATCAACGGTAGATGTGGATGTGGCGCGGAGGGAGATGCATGGGCTGCAACAAGGGAAAGCCACGGTGAGACAATATCACTCACGCTTTTTTGCTTTGGTGAACGTGCTGGGTTGGGAAAAGGACTCCATTGCAGTCAGAAACCTGTTCTGAGAGGGGTTGAATGGGGCAGTTAAAGATGAGTTGGCAAGAGGAGAAAGGCCCAAAAGCACCCAAGAAGTTGCCCAAAGAGCGCTGGCGATTGGAGTGCGCCTGGAAGAACGCCCTTGGAGCAGGGAGGAAGGAAGTAAGGCAAGCACGCCAGCCCGGACAACCCCCTTCCTACCCAGAGAGACAGGGCGGGCGCTATCCACGCCTCCACTGGGGAGGGGGGAAGAGCCGATGGAAATAGGTGGTGCCAGGGCTCAGACTGCCAGCAGAGCCCAAACACCGGGAGCAGTCAAGGCGAAAGCTCCTAGAGGGAGCAGGAAGTGTTACATCTGCGACAGTGCACAGCACATGGCCAAAGAGTGTCCCCAGAGGCCCCAGAAGCACACTGCAGCCTCAGCAACAGTAAAGGGAACAGGTCAGCAGCCAGAACAGCTGCAGGGGGAAGAAGAAGCCTGGTTGGAAACAGAGCCACTGGGGCCCAACCAGGCAAGTCAGTGAAGCAGTCCCCAGAGATTTTACAGCCCACAGATCCCCTCCCACCCAAACCAGTGGTGCAACTCACCGCATCGCTCCAGCTGCCCAATGGGCTCACTCTGGAAGTACCAATTACCATTGACTCTGGGAGCAACACAGACTTTGTAGGAGTGGACTTCATCAAGCAACATCGCATAGCACTCCTGCCAGCCACGATGCCCCTAAACGATGTCACGGTCGATGGCAGGAAGCTACTGGGAGGAGAGGTGGTACAGCAAACACCGCCTATGGTGATGCAAATTGGAAACCACCGCGAAGTCATCAGCTTCAACGTCACTCACCTGTCGGACACGCCCATAGTGTTGGGCATGAGTTGGCTGGATAGGCACAGCCCGGCATTAGCATGGTACCAGCGGCAATTGACCTTCTGCTCCTCCTACTGCGCAGAACACTGCATCCGGACTCGCCAGGAGGACGAGGGGCAGGAGGATGAACCGCAGTTACACCTAGGCATGGTGCAAGCGGTACCCAACAAGTACAAGGAATTTTTGGAGGTCTTCTGCGAGAGGGAAGCAGATAAGCTGCCTCCTCACAGGCCTTACGACTGCAAGATTGACCTCCTGCCGGGGGCAACGCTGCCCACTGGAAAACTGTATTCCATGTCTGAGGACGAACTGCAAGAATTCAGGGAGTTCATAGAGCACAACTTGAAGCGGGGATTCATCCAAGAATCCAAAGCAGTGGGGGGCAGTCCCGTGTTTTTCGTGAAGAAGAAGGACACGCCCCAACGCAGGCTTGTAGTTGATTATAGGACCATCAATTCCAGGACACAGCCCACAGCATTCTCCATGCCCAAGATCGACGACCTGCTCGCGACGGTGAGGAAGGGACGGATCTTCACCAAGTTGGATCTACGAGGGGCGTACAACCTTATACGCATGCGGGAGGGCGATGAGTGGAAGACAGCCATGTTTACACCTTTAGGCACCTATGAATATCGCGTAATGCCTTTTGGTCTGCAAAATGGCTCCCATACCTTCCAAGCTTTCATGCATCATGTGTTAGCGGGACTCCTCTACAAGAAGTGCGTTTGCTTCCTAGACGACATCCTGATCTTCTCGGAATCGCAGGAGGCTCACGAGAGGGACGTCAAGGGGTCCTGCAAAGGCTACGGGAGCACAGACTTTACGCCAAACTAGAGAAGTGCCAGTTCGACATGACGGAGGTGGATTTCCTGGGCTACAAGCTGTCCGACATGGGACTCGCCATGGACAGCGCCAAGGTCTGCGCGGTGTTGGACTGGAAGAGCCCGCGCAATCGGAAGCAGGTCCAGAAGTTCATCGTATTCGCCAACTTTTATCGCAAGTTCATCAAAGGCTTCGCGAAGGAGACGGCGGCCATCACGGACACACTCAGCTCCAAGAAAAAGAAGTTCATCTGGAAGGACCAGGCGGAGCAGTCCTTTCGGAGACTCAAGCGTCTCTTCGCGTCTGAAGAACAGCTGCTACATGTAAACCCCAGCAGACCAATGAGGGTTGAGACGGACGCCTCGGACAGAGCGGTGGGGGCCGTCCTGTTGCAGCAAGATCCGCAAGGGGACTGGAGGCCGTGCGCATTCTACTCCAGAAAACTCAGCAAGGCGGAACAGAACTACACCATCTGGGACAGGGAGTTGCTGGCCATTCATGCAGCTTTCAAGGCGTGGCGGCACTTCCTCGTCGGAGCCAGACACACAGTGCAAGTGCGCACGGAGCATAAGAACCTGGAGTACTGGCGCACGGCGCGGTTCCTGAACCAGAGACACATCCGCTGGGCGGAGTTTTTTGCGGATTTCGATTTCCGGATAGAATACATCCCAGGAGACGACAACGTCATGGCGGATGCGCTCTCCAGGAAACCGCAGTATCTCGAGGAAGCGGCACCGGTGGCGGCCAAACACATTTTCACACCGAAAGCGTGGGCGTGCGCTTCAGCCGCCGTGGACCTGGACGCGGTGCGTCGAGCGCTGCAGACGGATTCGTTCGCACAATCCAAGATGGAGGAGGTGCGAAGAGGCACTGCGAAGGACGACGAGTTCCAGATACGAGATGGACTGCTCATCCGCAAAGGGGCTCTCTACGTGCCCGGAGACGACCTCCGCGCGAAAGTCCTGCAGCAGTTACACGACGCGCCGAGCGCTGGGCACTTCGGCATGGACAAGACGGCGGAATTGGTAACCAGAGACTTTTGGTGGCCCAAGGTGAGGGGAGAAGTCACGGATTACGTCTCCAGGTGTGACACCTGCCAAAGGGCCAAGCCAGTACACAGGAAGCCGGCGGGTCTGCTAGAACCCCTACAGACGCCGTTCGAACCGTGGGAGAGAGTGGCCCTGGACTTTGTCACAGATATGCCCAGCTCGCGAGGCAAGACAGCCGTACTCGTGGTCGTAGACATGTTCACCAAGATGGCGCACTTCATTCCTTGCGCGAAGGTGGCCACAGCGGAACAGACTGCCAAGCTGTTCATAGACCACGTGTTCAAGGCTCACGGCTTGCCGCGGTCCATCCTGTCCGACCGGGGTCGCCAATTCATCTCGAGCTTCTGGTAGAAGCTGCTGGGCATCCTGAACGTCAAGATCAACTTAGCGTCGGCACGACATCCGCAGACCAACGGACAAGCGGAGAGGGTCAACGCCATCATGCAGCAGTACCTGCGATGCTACGCCAATCAACAACCCTCGACCTGGGTGGACTACCTACCGCTGGCCGAGTTTGCCTACAACAACACGAAGCACGGGTCTACAGGAGTGACACCGTTCTTCGCCAATAATGGGCGGCATCCCAGAACCTTCCCGGGGTTGGAGACAAGGGGGGAGGCGGAGCCAAGGGGAGCAGAGCACTTAGCAGCAGAGTTACAGGAGGTCCACGAGCAACTCCGAAGGCAATTGGAACTGGCGAAACACGCCTACAAAATACAGGCAGACAAGCACAGGAGAGTCGGGGAGGACATCCAGGTGGGGGACTGGGTCTGGTTAGCAGCCCAGGCAGTGCCGGCCAGGACGCTAGCTAAGAGGAAGCTCAAACACAAGCAGCTGGGGCCTTACCAGGTCGCGGCGCAAATCAATCCAGTGGCCTTCCGGTTGACACTCCCGGAGGGCTCCAGAATGCACCCAGTCTTTCATAGGTCAGTGCTCACACCCTACAGGGCACCCCACAGGTTTCAGGCGCCAGGGAACGCGCCAGACCCACTCAACGAATCTCCAAAGAGGGAGGGGTCACGGAGGGCGACGCCACTCAACGAGGTCACGGAGATTTTGGACTCGAGGTGGGGAGAAGAGGGGGTGGAGTATTTCCTCGCCAGGGAAGGTACCCCAGCCAGCGCCAACAGATGGGTACCGTGCTATGCCGTGGAGGAGCACTACCTCAAAGACGAGTTCCACGCACTCTTCCCACACAGAACTATGCCGGCAGAGTATTTCGATGACTGGCTTTTCACACCCACACTTTCAGCCAGCACGTTCCAGGGTTTTTCATCAGCTGAGCAGACTACGCCTGAAACAAGCTCCCCGGAGGGGTCTTTCTCGGGGTTTGACACAGACCGCTCCTATTGGTGGGATACTCAACCGGAGGTGGGGTGGCGCAGGGAGCTGCTGAAGGGACCTTTACACGCAGTCTCACCAGAGGTACCCGGGGGAGGGGAAGACATGGACATGTTGGGGTAGGATCCTGGATTCAAGCACAACAGCAGAGAAATGGAAGCAGAAGAAATCGACGTCAACGAGCCCGTTGCAGTCTGGCCAGATCCAGCGGACCGGCTGCACACCAGGGGGGAAGAATGGTATCCCGCACTCACACCCACAGCACTGGAGCACCCGGAACCCACACCCGAAGAGGGGGAGGGGGGAAGGGGGGGCTTCGAGGGGGGGATGGATGTCAGGGAATCAGGAGCAGGAGCACTGGGGAGAGAGGATTGGGAGAGCGAAGGGGAAGAATCCGAGGGCAGCGTAGGGGAGTATGACAGTGGCCCGAGAGATTCCATGAGCTTCTCCAGCGAATCAGAAGATTCCCAGAAGGGGGCGCTAATGGTCAGGGCAAGGGGGGTCCCAGGGGGGACGCACCAGAAACAAGGAGCCAGCGGGGAACCCCAAAGCAGCAGCGGGGGATCAAGACCAGTTTCCCCACCAGAGCGTAGTGGGGGGGAGGAGTCAGATGTGTCAGGACCAGCGTCTCCTCCAGCGGTGAGAGGAGATGAGTCAGGGCTGACCACGCCTCCATCGGAGAGTGGGGGAACGGAGGGGAGGTCAGTTGCAGCTAGCCTCCCCGAAGGGGGAAGCAGTGACAGCAGCAGTGAAACGGTCAGGAGGAAAGTTGCTGGCTGGGCGCGCGCGCCAAGTTCAAATGTACAGGCGCGAGGGACAGCAGGAGACCCGGATTGGGAACCAGCTCCTAAAGCTCGCCGGAGGGAGGGGGAAGGCTCAGGGGATTCAGCGTCAGAAGAGTCTAGAAAGGGCGAGACCCCGACGGACAGGCGGAACCAGAGGCGGAAAGAGCAGAGGAAGAGGTGGAGCAAGGCTAGAGTCTTAAACTGGTGTCTGGGGGGAGGAGACTCAGACGGAACTTCAGCGATCTAGAGTTTGAAACGTAGAGCTGCACGCTGTGGCTCTGGAAGTGAAACTGAACTTCAATAAAGACTTTTGTACTTAACAACGAAGTGGCGTTGGTCCTTTGTGAGCTGGGACCTCGGGCAGCTCTGACAGTATGTGTATTTAATTTATTTACTTATTTATTTATTCCTGTGGCTTATTATTAATTGTCCCTCAAAGAGAGCAGAACGTAACTGTCAGGGAATCAGGAGCAGGAGCACTGGGGAGGGAGGATTGGGAGAGCGAAGGGGAAGAATCCGAGGGCAGCGTAGGGGAGTATGACAGTGGCCCGAGAGATTCCATGAGCTTCTCCAGCGAATCAGAAGATTCCCAGAAGGGGGCGCCGATGGTCACGGCAAGGGGGGTCCCAGGGGGGACGCACCAGAAACAAGGAGCCAGAGGGGAACCCCAAAGCAGCAGTGGAGGGATCGGGACCAGTTTCCCCACCAGAGCGTAGTGGGGGGGAAGAGTCACATGTGTCAGGGGCAGTGTCTCCTCCAGAGAGGGAGTCAGGGCTGACCACGCCTCCAACGGAGGGGAGGTCAGTTGCAGCTAGCCCCCCCAAAGGGGGAAGCAGTGACAGCAGCAGTGGAACGGTCAGGAGGAAAGCTGCTGGCTGGGCGCGCGCGCCAAGTTCAAATGTGCAGGCGCGCGGAACAGCAGGAGACCCGGATGGGGAACCAGCTCCTAAAGCCCGCCGGAGGGAGGGAGAAGGCTCAGGGGAATCAGCGGGAGAAGAGGCTAGAAAGGGCGGAACCCCGGCGGGCAGGCGGACCCAGAGGAGGAAAGAGCAGCGGAGAAGGTGGAGCAAGGCTAGAATCTTAAATTGGTGTCAAGGGGGAGGAGACTCAGACGGAGCATCAGTGGTCTGACACTTTAGACGTGGAGCTGCGCGCTGCGGCTCTGGAAGTCAATCTGAACTTCAATAAAGACTTTTATACTTAACAACGAAGCAGCGTTGGTCCTTTGTGAGCTGGGACCTAGGGTAGCTCTGACAGTAACGAAAAGAGAAAAGTTTTTAATAAAGTCTCTTATCTATTTCTATAATTATTTATTAAATATAGCTATCTGTTTAATTACTCCAAATTGTATGTTATGATTATCGACGTAATTAATCTGATTTATTAATTAATGAATTATTATCAACTGGTAATATTCCTTGCTAATGAGACCACTGTATCAATTAATTAGCGGATAAATGAGCACCCAGCGGGTTTAATTCCTTGGAAAATGCGAGCAATATCAAACCTGCCTCCTCCAGGGGGCACTACTGCTAATCTCAACTATATTCACAACCGGCAATAATGTATAGGCCCTCTGATGTTATCCGCAGTTCAAGTGAGATGAGTAAGCCTAATAAATAAAACTTAGTTCTTCCCCTTCTTCAGGAAGCCGCCAATGACTCCTGCTATCAGGCAAAACAATGGAACAATAAACCAGCGATCATCTCGATCCTGAGGGGACAGGGAGGACATAGGCTGCCGGCAACAGCAGCTGCTGGAAGGCTGAATAACAATGCCTTAAGTATCGCTCGTTAGCTACTTTCCTGAGAAGCGTTACTATGGCAACACAATGAATCGCCCTGCGAGCTGAAAAAAAAGCCTCAAAGGGAGGGGGTGACTTTTAACTCAGACGGAGTGGGGGGGCAAGGAACACCCAGGTAAAGGAAATATGGAGCGGGTGGGGGGGGACACGGAAGAGATTGTAGTGATGGGATTTACTAACAAGCACCACGAGGCAATGGCAGCCTGGCAAGGCGAAACCCTGTAACTGTACCACAAGGATAACAAAAATCGAGGCTAGAGATTTACGGAGGGAGCCAGCTGCGTTTTCAACACTATCTAAAACAAACGATCAAGGCAACACACTCCTCCCCGCGCTTGAGGCTTAGGGCCTGAGCGCGAAGTAACCAGCAAATATGATGCAGCACCAGCCGAGTCTTACCTCAACCGTGCTCAAAAACCCTGTCCAGTGACTAAACGGGGCAGGAAAAGTACCCCGATAAATCAATTTAAATGTCCCGGACGCTTGCTCCCTCGCCCTCACCCCCACACAATGTTGGAACGCGAGAGCAGACTCAAAAGAGGCCCCGCTGTTCTAACAGCAAGAAGCGGAACCCCTGCAACTAAAACGGACCAAACAAGGAAATAAAAGACTTTGAACAGGCGCCTCAACTAAAGAAAGCGAGCAGCCCCAAACCCCACGTGGCGGGAGCTCCTGCTCCACTGGGCGCAATAGACCGGGCGAAAGCCAGCAGGGAAAGGGAACCATCGGCAGCCGCCGATGGGGGGAAGCAATGTTACCGGCAAGGAAGTAGCCGAAAAGGCCGGCAGGGAAGAGGGGGCGGCCAATCGGGCAGCCGCCAAAGGGGCAGAAAACGGAAAGAAAAGATGCCAAAGGGGGCAAAAAAAACGCAAGGAAAACTTACTGCAGACGAAAGGGGCAAAACGGAAAGAAAAGGTTACTGCAGACACCCACACAGTTCAACGGCAAAAGGGGAGGGGGGGAGGTTAGGAACAAGATTCCCGGATCGTCGGAAAAGGAATAGTACCCAGCGCCAAGACCGGAGCCGTAAAAAGTAAATAAACTGTTGCACGGCCAGCACGCAGACAAACCAGCACTAAACCAAAACCACGTAACACGCAGGCAATACCGACAACCACAGTAAACGGCCAGCTGCTGAGCGGACCCGCGGGCTTACACCGACGTCCTACCCCCCCCCCGACCGCGATCGCGCAAGAAATACTTCCCTGGCTTCCGCTGAATTCACTGCTCTTGACTCGCGTTGGGACGAAGAAGAATGAGGCCAAGAAGGGCTGGCCCCGCAGCATTTAGGATGCTGACCACGTCTCCCCGGAGGCACCCGGTTGGATGCCTACCGGTGGGGGTGGGCCCCAGCCCGGTGAGTGGGGGAGGCGGGGCATGAGCTCCCACCCACAACCACTCCCCTCCCTTCCAGGGAGGAGAGTCCTTATCAGCCCAAATCTAGCATAGGTGTTTTGGTTCCATCTCAATAGAAAGAGGACATATAAGCTTGGATTGTTCTTTCGGTGTTCGTTCACCCACACATAGCAAAGTGTAATAAGCTTAAACAAAGCAAAACAGGTTGATTTGGCTTCCATCTACATACAAAGAAGAACCTTGAATTTGATTATTTCAAGTCGTGTTCTATGGTGTTAATGCTCATAGACGCAGAAATGGCATAGTGTATGTAATGAGACCAAAATAACAAAACAACGTCTTTTCGCTTCCATATGCGTAGAAAGAAGACGAATAAGCTTTGATTGGGCTTATTTCAATTCGCATCGTGTTTTTTGGGTGCGCAACAGAATCACTCCTAACAGAAGCAAAACGATGTTTTGGTTTCCATCTACATAAAAATATGATAATTACGCTCTGATTGGGCTTATTTAAAATTGGTGGTTTTGGGGTTGGAATGCACATTCAACCAAAAGTAGCATAGTGAAATGTTTGTTTTCAGCAAAATCTAGCATAGGTGTTTTGGTTCCATCTCAATAGAAAGAGGACGTATAAGCTTGGATTGTTCTTTCGGTGTTGGTTCAGCCACAAATAGCAAAGTGTAATAAGCTTAAACAAAGCAAAACAGGTTGATTTGGGTTCCATCTACATAGAAAGAAAAATCTTGGATTTCGCTAATTTCGTGTTCTATGGTGTTAATGCACATTGACCCAAAATTCGCAAAGTGTGTGTAACGAGACCAAAATAACAAAACACCTTCTAATCGCTTCCATATGCGTAGAAAGAATTGCGCTTATTTCAAGTCGTGTTCTTTGGTGTTAATGCACATAGAACCAGAAATCGCATAGTGTATGTAACGAGACCAAAAAAACAAAACAACGTCTTTTCGCTTCCATATGCACAGAAAGAAGACGAATAAGCCTTGATTGGGCTTATTTCAATTCGCATGGTGTTTTTTGGGTGCGCACCAGAATCACTCCTAACAGAAGCAAAACGGTGTTTTGGTTTCCATCTACATAAAAAGATGATATTAACGCTCTGATTGGGCTTTTTTAAAATTGGTGTTTTGGGGGTGAGAATGCACATTCACCGAAAAATCGCAGTGAAATCTTTGTTATCAGCCCAAATCTAGCATAGGTGTTTTGGTTACATCTCAATAGAAAGAGAACGTATAAGCTTGCATTGTTCTTTCGGTGTTGGTTCACCCACAAATAGCAAAGTGTAATAAGCTTAAACAAAGCAAAACAGGTTGATTTGGGTTCCATCTACATAGAAAGAAAAATCTTGGATTTTCTTATTTCGTGTTCTATGGTGTTAATGCACATTGACCCAAAAATCATAAACTGTATGTAACGAGACCAAAATAACAAAACACCTTCTAATCGCTTCCATATGCGTAGAAAGAAGACGAATACGCATTGATTGGGCTTATTTCAATTCGCATCGTGTTTTTTGGGTGCTGTCAGGGAATCAGGAGCAGGAGCACTGGGGAGAGAGGAATTGGAGAGCGAAGGGGAAGAATCCGAGGGCAGCGTAGGGGAGTATGACAGTGGCCCGAGAGATTCCATGAGCTTCTCCAGCGAATCAGAAGATTCCCAGAAGGGGGCGCCGATGGTCAGGGCAAGGGGGGTCACAGGGGGGATGCACCAGAAACAAGGAGCCAGAGGGGAACCCCAAAGCAGCAGTGGAGGATCGGGACCAGTTTCGCCACCAGAGCGTAGTGGGGGGGAAGAGTCACATGTGTCAGGGCCAGCGTCTCCTCCAGCGGGGAGAGAGAGTCAGGGCTGACCACGCCTCCGTCGGAGAGTGGGGGAACGGAAGGGAGGTCACTTGCAGCTAGCCCCCCCGAAGGGGGAAGCAGTGACAGCAGCAGTAAAACGGTCAGGAGGAAAGCTGCTGGCTGGGCGCGCGCGCCTAGTTCAAATGTGCAGGCGCGCGGAACAGCAGGAGACCCGGATGGGGAACCAGCTCCTAAAGCCCGCCGGAGGGAGGGAGAAGGCTCAGGGGAATCAGCGGGAGGAGAGGCTAGAAAGGGCGGAACCCCGGCGGGCAGGCGGACCCAGAGGAGGAAGGAGCAGCGGAGAAGGTGGAGCAAGGCTAGAATCTTAAATTGGTGTAAAGGGGGAGGAGACTCAGACGGAGCATCAGCGGTCTGACAGTTGAGACGTAGAGCTGCGCGCTGCGGCTCTGGAAGTGAAACTGAACTTCAATAAAGACTTTTATACTTAACAACGAAGCAGCGTTGGTCCTTTGTGAGCTGGGACCTAGGGTAGCTCTGACAGGTGCGCACCAGAATCACTCCTAACAGAAGCGAAACGGTGTTTTGGTTTCCATCTACATAAAAAGATGATAATAACGCTCTGTTTGGGCTTATTTAAAATTGGTGTTTTTAGAGTTGGAATGCACATTCAACCAAAAGTAGCAGAGTGAAATGTTTGTTTTCAGCCCAAATCAAGCATAGGTGTTTTGGTTCCATCTCATTAAAAAAAGTACGAATAAGCTTGGGTTCGTCTTCCGGTGTTCATTCACATACAAATAGCAAAGCGAAGTGTAATAGGCTTAAACTAGGCAAAACAGGTTGATTTGGGTTCCATCTACATAGAAAGAAGAACCTTCAATTTCGCGTCGTATTCTTTGGTGTTAATGCACATAGACCCAAAAATCGCAAAGTGTATGTAACGAGACCAAAATAACAAAACACCTTCTAATCGCTTCCATATGCGTAGAAAGAAGACAAATAAGCATTGATTGGGCTTATTTCAATTCGCATTGTGTTTTTTGGGTGCGCAGCAGACTCCTAAAAGAAGTAAAACGTTGTTTTAGTTTCCATCTACATAAAAAGATGATAATAACGCTCTGTTTGGGCTTATATTGGTGTTTTGGGAGTTGGAATGCACATTCAACCAAAAGTAGCAGAGTGAAATCTTTGTTATCAGCCCAAATCTAGCATAGGTGTTTTGGTTCCATCTCAATAGAAAGAGTGCGAATAAGCTTGGGTTGTTCTTCCGGTGTTCATTCACCCACAAATAGCAAAGTGAAGTGTAATAGGCTTAAAAAAGGCAAAACAGGTTGATTTGGGTTCCATCTATATACAAAGAAGAACCTTCAATTTCACGTCCTGTTCTTTGGTGTTAATGCACATAGACCCAGAAATGGCATAGTGTATGTAATGAGACCAAAATAACAAAACAACGTTGTCAGAGCTACCCTAGGTCCCAGCTCACAAAGGACCAACACTGCTTCGTTGTTAAGTACAAAAGTCTTTATTGAAGTTCAGTTTCACTTCCAAAGCCGCAGCGCGCAGCTCTACGTCTCAACCGTTAGACCGCTGATGCTCCGTCTGAGTCTCCTCCCCCTTGACACCAATTTAAGATTCTAGCCTTGCTCCACCTTTTCCGCTGCTCTTTCCTCCTCTGGGTCCGCCTGCCCGCCGGGGTCTCGCCCTTTCTAGCCTCCTCTGACGCGGATTCCCCTGAGCCTTCTCCCTCCCTCCGGCGGGCTTTAGGAGCTGGTTCCCCATCCGGGTCTCCTGCTGCCCTGCGCACCTGCACATTTGAACTTGGCGCGCGCGCCCAGCCAGCAGCTTTCCTCCTGACCGTTTCACTGCTGCTGT
Organism: Podarcis filfolensis; assembly: GCF_964270895.1. Lineage (NCBI taxonomy): Eukaryota > Metazoa > Chordata > Lepidosauria > Squamata > Lacertidae > Podarcis > Podarcis filfolensis. Next base: position 37,664 of record NC_139604.1, read on the forward strand.
CACTGCTTCCCCCTTCGGGGGGGCTAGCTGCAACTGACCTCCCTTCCGTTCCTCCACTCTCCGACGGAGGCGTGGTCAGCCCTGACTCCCTCTCTGGAGGAGACGCTGGCCCTGACACATGTGACTCTTCCCCCCCACTACGCTCTGGTGGGGAAACTGGTCCCGATCCTCCACTGCTGTTTTGGGGTTCCCCTCTGGCTCCTTGTCTCTGGTGCGTCTCCCCTGGAACCCCCCTTGCCCTGACCATCGACGCCCCCTTCTGGGAATCTTCTGATTCGCTGGAGAAGCTCATGGAATCTCTCGGGCCACTGTCATACTCCCCTACGCTGCCCTCGGATTCTTCCCTTCGCTCTCCAATTCCTCTCTCCCCATTGATCCTGCTCCTGATTCCCTGACAAACGTCTTTTCGCTTCCATATGCGCAGAAAGAAGACGAATAAGCTTTGATTGGGCTTATTTCAATTTGCATGGTGTTTTCTGGGTGCGCACCAGAATCACTCCTAACAGAAGCAAAACGGTGTTTTGGTTTACATCTACATAAAAAGATGATAATAACTGATTGGGCTTTTTTAAAATTGGTGTTTTGGGGGTTAGAATGCACATTCACCGAAAAATTGCAGTGAAATCTTTGTTATCAGCCCAAATGTAGCATAGGTGTTTTGGTTCCATCTCAATAGAAAGAGGACATATAAGCTTGGATTGCTCTTTCGGTGTTCGTTCACGCACACATAGCAAAGTGTAATAAGCTTAAACAAAGCAAAACAGGTTGATTTGGGTTCCATCTACATAGAAAGAAAAAACTTGGATTTCGCTAATTTCGTGTTCTATGGTGTTAATGCACATCGACCCAAAAATCATAAAATGTATGTAACGAGACCAAAATAACAAAATACCTTCTAATCGCTTCCATATGCGTAGAAAGAAGACGAATAAGCTTTGATTGGGCTTATTTCAATTCGCATCGTGTTTTTGGGTGCGCACCAGAATCACTCCTAACAGAAGCGAAACGGTGTTTTGGTTTCCATCTACATAAAAAGATGATAATAACGCTCTGTTTGGGCTTATTTAAAATTGGTGTTTTGGGGGTTAGAATGCACATTCAACCAAAAATAGCAGTTTAATGTTTGTTTTCAGCCCAAATCAAGGATAGGTGTTTTGGTTCCATCTCAGTAGAAAGAGGATATATAAGCTTGGATTGTTCTTTCGGTGTTCGTTCACCCACAAATAGCAAAGTGTAATAAGCCTAAACGAAGCAAAACAGGTTGTTTTGGGTTCCATCTACATAGAAAGAAAAATATTGGATTTCGCCAATTTCGTGTTCTTTGGTGTTAATTTCGTGTTCTTTGGTGACGCAGAAATCGCATAGTGTATGTAATGATACCAAAATAACAAAACACCTTCTAATCGCTTCCATATGCGTAGAAAGAAAACGAATAAGCTTTGACTGGGCTTATTTCAATTCGCGTAGTGTTTTTTGGGTGCGCACCAGAATCACTCCTAACAGAAGCAAAACGGTGTTTTGGTTTTGTCAAGGCTGCCCAAGGTCCCAGCTCAGAAAGGACCAACGCTGCTGTCAGGGAATCAGGAGCAGGAGCACTGGGGAGAGAGGATTGGGAGAGCGAAGGGGAAGAATCCGAGGGCAGCGTAGGGGAGTATGACAGTGGCCCGAGAGATTCCATGAGCTTCTCCAGCGAATCAGAAGATTCCCAGAAGGGGGCGCCAATGGTCAGGGCAAGGGGGGTCCCAGGGGGGACGCACCAGGAACAAGGAGCCAGAGGGGAACCCCAAAGCAGCAGTGGAGGATCGGGACCAGTTTCCCCACCAGAGCGTAGTGGGGGGGAAGAGTCACATGTGTCAGGGCCAGCGTCTCCTCCAGAGAGGGAGTCAGGGCTGACCACGCCTCCAACAGAGGGGAGGTCAGTTGCAGCTAGCCCCCCCGAAGGGGGAAGCAGTGACAGCAGCAGTGGAACGGTCAGGAGGAAAGCTGCTGGCTGGGTGCGCGCGCCAAGTTCAAATGTGCAGGCGCGCGGAACAGCAGGAGACCCGGATGGGGAACCAGCTCCTAAAGCCCGCCGGAGGGAGGGAGAAGGCTCAGGGGAATCAGCGGCAGAAGAGGCTAGAAAGGGCGGAACCCCGGCGGGCAGGCGGACCCAGAGGAGGAAGGAGCAGCGGAGAAGGTGGAGCAAGGCTAGAATCTTAAATTGGTGTCAAGGGGGAGGAGACTCAGACGGAGCATCAGCGGTCTGACACTTGAGACGTGGAGCTGCGTGCTGCGGCTCTGGAAGTAAAACTGAACTTCAATAAAGACTTTTATACTTAACAACGAAGCAGCGTTGGTCCTTTGTGAGCTGGGACCTAGGGTAGCTCTGACAGCTGCTTTCTAATTAAATACAAAAGTCTTTATTGAAGTTCAGTTTCACTTCCAGAGCCGCAGCGCGCAGCCCCACGTCTCAACTGTCAGACCGCTGATGACCCTTCTGAATCTCCTCCCCCTGTACACCAATTTAAGCCCCTAGCCTTGCTCCACCTTTTCCGCTGCTCCTTCCTCCTCTGGGTCCGCCTGCCCGCCGGGGTCTCGCCCTTCCTAGCCTCCTCTGACGCTGATTCCCCTGAGCCTTCTCCCTCCCTCCGGCGGGCTTTAGGAGCTGGTTCCCCATCTGGGTCTCCTGCTGTCCCGCGCGCCTGTACATTTGAACTTGGCGCGCGCGCCCAGCCAGCCGTTTTCCTCCTAACCGTTTCACTGCTGCTGTCACTGCTTCCCCCTTCGGGTGGGCTAGCTGCAACTGACCTCCCCTCCATTCCCCCACTCTCCGATGGAGGCGTGGTCAGCCCTGACTTACTCTCCCTCCCCTCCGGAGGAGACGCTGGCCCTGACACATGTGACTCTTCCCCCCCACTACGCTCTGGTGGCGAAACTGGTCCCGATCCTCCACTGCTGCTTTGGGGTTCCCCTCTGGCTCCTTGTTTCTGGTGCGTCCCCCCTGGGACCCCCCTTGCCCTGACCATCGGAGCCCCCTTCTGGGAATCTTCTGATTCACTGGAGAAGCTCATGGAATCTCTCGGGCCACTGTCATAGTCCCCTACGCTTCCCTCGGATTCTTCCCCTTCGCTCTCCAATTCCTCTCTCCCCAGTGCTCCTGCTCCTGATTTCCTGACAATATCCTTATTTTCACACTTTGTATTTTCCAACTAAGTCTCTCCCTTAAAGGGCTCACAATCTCTTTATTTTACGTTCAGAAGGCCCTTATAAGTCTTATAGAATGTCTCAATGCAATATCTGGACTATGTCTATGGATATGACTTCTAAACCTAATTTACTACACATTCAAATTATTCATCATTCTTTTTTTTTTTAAATAAATAATCCTATCTCACAAGACTGAGCAAAAATAAGGGAGAGTGCAGGGAATAAATGTTTTCCCAGAGCAGTAAGGGTGTAACCCCAACTATAAATAGAATTAACCCACAATGAACTGTGTCAAACTAATAAAAATGTTGACCCAACAGTAGAAATTTCTTCTTCAATATAAAATAATTAACTAAACTAAATCAGGTCAACGGTCTTTTTAAAGTACACAGAAGAAGATTCAAAGATATTACCCAAAGTATTTCACGGAAGTTGTTCTAACCCGGCCAGCAACGCCCTAGACTCTTCGGCCGCTTGACGGCCTAATCCAACATGGATAGTGTATAAAGAGGTAGTGCAGTCCAATCCACTTAGCGTTCCTGGAGACGAAAAGAAGGATCGCCCCTGTTCTGCAGTCCTCCCGCTTTTCCTTTTCTCAATTGTTGTAGAGATGTCCGTCACAGTCCAGAGGGGTAGTGGTGAGTGTCACCCAACTTAAATTTACATAAGTCTATTACGTTGAGGACAGGTCAAGAATAAGTCTTTTACATTGAAGGTCAGCTCTGGTTGGTTAAAAATGTGGAGCCCTCTATGGTATTGATAGGGGTTCTAATGCTCAAATTTACTTTCAAGTTCTATTCCAACACCAGAGGGGTTACAGAGCTAGTCCCTAAAATTATTGAATAGCCGAAAGATGAACTGGTGCCACACAACGGAATGAAAAGAGAGAAAGAAACGATACCAAAAAGAAAATATTGTAGTGGGTTGTAAGTCTCCTTAGAATGGCTTTACGTTCAGGCGTCTGTAATGAAGTTCTCCCTTCTCCCTTCTGTCTCTTTATGTATCGTCTTTTCAGCGCCACTCGGAATAAACTCCTACAACCTATTATATATATATATATACATATTATCCTCCTCAACCGCTGAGTTCAATTGATTATTTGCAACAGTGTCCCACAGCAAAAAAAAAGAAACAGGATATGCGGGGGGGGGTAAAGTACAAGTTCAGACAGGCATCTTCTTTGCTACTTTGTGTTTAGTAACTTGTTTGGCTTAACAAAGTTACTATGGCGTTCTGTACTCACTCAGTCAGGCCGGTAAGCAGCTATTTCCTTTTTTTATATATCTGCGATTCTGTGCCCCGCGCCATTTTCTGCTCTCAACCGAGTGGATTCCTCGCCGAAATCTTAAGACATCCAGGGTTCTCCTCGCTCAAACTCCAATTTTTTAAGATATTTTAAATCACAACACACAGGAGAATCCGTTTTTATCTTTGTGGAGGTCCGTCGCCTTTCTCAGCAGAAGCTAGAGGCATCACAACACGGAGTCGGTGCTCTCCCATTTTGCGCTCGCGGTCCCATCCCGAGTTTCTTCCAAAAGAAAAAAAAACCCCCAAAAGGACGGCAAAACCGCTCCCACGCTGCCGGGAAGCCTATCCCCCAGGGGTCTCCCCCCTGGGATTTTTGGGGGGCATAGTGCCTTTGCGACTCCCCCAAGCCTCCGTGTTGCTCAGAAACCCCTTTACAGGGGCTTTCTGCGCTTCCTCGCTGTCCGCGACCCAAACCGGAAGTCCTTTTGGTTCCATCTCAATAGAGAGAGGACTACTGAGCTTGGATTATTCTTTCGGTGTTCGTTCACCCACAAATAGCAAAGTGTGATAAGCCTAAACGAGCCTAAGCGTAGAAAGAAGAGGAATAAACTTTGAGTGGGCTTATTTCAATTCGCATGGTGTCAGAGCTACCCTAGGTCCCAGCTCACAAAGGACCAACGCTGCTTCGTTGTTAAGTATAAAAGTCTTTATTGAAGTTCAGATTCACTTCCAGAGCCGCAGCGCGCAGCTCCACGTCTTAAGTGTCAGACCACTGATGCTACGTCTGAGTCTCCTCCCCCTTGACACCAATTTAAGATTCTAGCCTTGCTCCACCTTCTCCGCTGCTCCTTCCTCCTCTGGGTCCGCCTGCCCGCCGGGGTTCCGCCCTTTCTAGCCTCTTCTGCCGCTGATTCCCCTGAGCCTTCTCCCTCCCTCCGGCGGGCTTTAGGAGCTGGTTCCCCATCCGGGTCTCCTGCTGTTCCGCGCGCCTGCACATTTGAACTTGGCGCGCGCGCCCAGCCAGCAGCTTTCCTCCTGACCGTTCCACTGCTGCTGTCACTGCTTCCCCCTTCGGGGGGGCTAGCTGCAACTGACCTCCCCTCTGTTGGAGGCGTGGTCAGCCCTGACTCCCTCTCTGGAGGAGGCACTGCCCCTGACACATGTGACTCTTCCCCCCCCACTACGCTCTGGTGGGGAAACTGGTCCCGATCCTCCACTGCTGCTTTGGGGTTCCCCTCTGGCCCCTTGTTTCTGGTGCGTCCCCCCTGGGACCCCCCTTGCCCTGACCATCGGCGCCCCCTTCTGGGAATCTTCTGATTCACTGGAGAAGCTCATGGAATCTCTCGGGCCACTGTCATACTCCCCTACGCTGCCCTCGGATTCTTCCCCTTCGCTCTCCCAATCCTCTCTCCCCAATGCTCCTGCTCCTGATTCCCTGACACATGGTGTTTTGTGGGTGTGCACCAGAATGATCCCCAACCAAAGCAAAATGGTGTTTTGGTTTCCATCTACATAAAAAGATGATAATCACGCTCTGATTGGGCTTATTTAAAATTGGTGTTTTTGGGGTTGGAATGCACATTCAAACAAAAATAGCAGAGTGAAATGTTTGTTTTCAGCCCAAATCAAGCATAGGTGTTTTGGTTCCATCTCAATAGAAAGAGGACATATAAGCTTGTATTGTTCTTTCGGTGTTCGTTCTCCCACAAATAGCAAAGTGTAATAAGCCAAAACGAAGCCAAACAGGTTGTTTTGGGTTCCATCTACATAGAAAGCAAAATCTTGGATTTCGCTTATTTCGTGTTCTTTGGTGTTAATGCACATTGACCCAAAAATCGCAGTGTATGTAATGAGACCAAAATAACAAAACACCTTCTTATCGCTCCCATATGAGAAGAAAGAAGACGAATAAGCTTTGATTGGGCTTATCTCAATTCACATGGTGTGTTTTGGGTGTGCACCAGAATGATCCCCAACCCAAGGAAAAAGGTGTTTTGGGTTCCATCTAAACAAAAAGAAGATAATAAAGCTCTCATTGGGCTTATTTAAAATTGGTGTTTTGGGTGTTAGAATGCACATTCACCCAAAATAGCAGAGTGAAATGTGTGTTTTCAGCCCAAATCAATCATAGCTGTTTTGGTTCCATCTCAATAGAAAGAGGACATATAAGCTTGGATTGTTCTTTCGGTGTTCATTCAACCATAAATAGCAAAGCGAAGTGTAATAAGCGTAAACGAAGCAAAACAGGTTGTTTTGGGTTCCATCTACATAGAAAGAACAACCTTGAATTTCGCTTATTTCAAGTCGTGTTTTTGCTGTTAATGCACATTGATCCAGAAATTGCAAAGTGTATGTAATGAGACCAAAATAACAAAACAACGTCTTTTCGCTTCCATATGCGTAGAAAGAAGACGAATAAGCTTTGATTGGGCTTATTTCAATTCGCATCGTGTTTTTTGGGTGCGCACCAGAATCACTCCTAACAGAAGCAAAACGTTTTAGTTTCCATCTACATAAAACCAAAGAAAGTGCCTTTATGTGACCATTAAAACAAATCAACTGAAATTACCGTATTTTTCGCTCTATAAGACGCACCAGACCACAAGACGCACCTAGTTTTTGGAGGAGGAAAACAAGAAAAAAAAATATTCTGAATTTCAGAAGCCAAAACAGCAAGAGGGATCACTGCGCAGTGAAAGCAGCAATCCCTATTGCTGTTCCAGCTTCTGTGATAGCTGCGCAGCCTACATTCGCTCCATAAGACGCACACACATTTCCCCTTACTTTTTAGGAGGGAAAAAGTGAGTCTTATAGAACAAAAAATACGGTATATTCACAGAAAGCCTTTAGCAGAATCATTTCCTGTCCTCGGAATCCAGCTGGAAGTGTATTGCGAGCCGACTGCATAATCAAAAAGGCCAGTAAGTCACTGTGAGACAGAGGAAGCTGTGTTCCTTTTCAAATCTGTCTGTCAACAGTCACACACACCAAGCAAAAGCCACCCATAACAGACGTTTTCCTTGATAAATGGGAGAACTGTCTGATAATCAACAACCATATAATTTTATCCAGGAGTATTAGTTTGATCTGACGGAAACTGCACATTTCCCGAGAAGCACTGAAAGAATGCTTCATTTAACTACAAACCCCCAAATCTGGGATCCCATCAAAACTGATGTTTGGCAAAAGTTTTGCAGCAAAACCCCCACATTTTGTAACACCCCATAAACAGAGTAATTGATACATCAAACCGGGGTTCATAATTAATATCCAAAACCCAACATTGTCCGATTCACTCCAAACTGGTGCCAAAGTCTGGCAAAAGTTTCGTAGCATTTGCCAGACATTGTAGCATTTTTGTAGCATTTTGCCCGACAAACCAAGTAACTGACAGGGGTCATAAGGTCACCCCAAAACCCAACATCGTCTGATTCACTCCAAATCAAGGCCAAAGTCTGGCAAAATGTTTGCAGTAAAAACCGCATGTTTTGCAGCTCCCCCCAAACCGAGTGGTTCCTAGCACATCAGGAGGAAGAGTCAAGAAAACCAAAAGTGGATAAATAGGTTGTATTTATTAAATATAACAACTTGAGGATTGGCAAAACTAGTCAGATTCGACCAATGTAACCAAATCAAATTAAGTCTGGGCAGGTGTGCTTGTTCACCTCCACCCACAAACACACAAGTGCTCAAACAGAGCTCTTTGCAGATCCTTAAGAATCATGTCAGAACCCAAATCAGAAAGATGCATACCACCAGGTCTATACAACTGTGGGGCACAGAACATAATTCTGCCATGAGGGATATAAGCAGCCACATTTTCAAACACAAACGTCGTTGTAGAATGATTAGCTTTATGTCTTGCCCATCCACCTTCTTAGGAAGGCTGCCCCCACTCCATAAGCACCTCTACAACATTCCAAACCAAACTATGATAAGCTCAGGGATGAGGAAGCACAGCTGATGGAGATATTTAGTGATCTCAACTGAATTTACCTCACCAGATTGTTATCCCCAAGATGGATGACCAGAATATCAGGGTTAGGGTTAGGGCAGGGGATACGTAGGTGGATGTTCAGGGTTAGGGTTAGTGCCTGGGGTTTTTTTCATGCTTTTTAAGCTTCTAATGATATTGCTCCATTTTTATGAGACTGCATAATTCCAAAAAGTAAGCAAACTACCTGAAACGTAGCAAAACTAAGAGAAATGGGAAAACCAAAAGTGAGATACCAGAAACCCAACAAGGAAGGAATTCATGAAAAAGGAAAATTGCCAGACAGAGACTTCAATCAAATCATTACCAAATTCACCAGAATCCCAAAACCAATTGAAAAGAAGCAGAAATGTGAGAAGCAGAAGAAATACCACCAGAAACCCCCAACAAGAGGGGAAAAGTAAATTTCGCAGAAACCCCAAAGCCAGTTAAACCTTAGTTTTGCATGGTGTGGGGGTGATTTCGCTTTTCCCTGAGATGTTTACTGCGTGGGTTTCTTGTGGTTCTATTCAATTGGTTTTCTCATCTTTGGTGGATGTGGTTTGTTTCTGTTGTTTCTGGTTCATTTTTGGGATTATGTTGAATTTGTTTCTTTTGGGGTGGTTTTCGTTTCATGGATTCTTTTATATAAATTACGATTGTGAAATATACTCAGAGTCTTGTATGTATTTCATGCTCTTTATTGCCCCCCCCCCCAACCTCAGGCTTTTATATACATTATTTACAGAATGAGTCCCGTCTGACTGGCTAACTCCCTCTTGGAGCCTGATTGGCCTGCAGGAAAAGACCAATCAGTTGTTGCATTCTAGGATCCAAGGTTAGTACATAACAGATTGGGTGCTGGATTTATGGTGAGTTTGCTTCATTTCTAGGTTTTTTGGGGTTTGCACCTTTGAGAATATTAATTTGTATGAGATCTGATAAACCCAAGAAAAAAAGGAAAACCACCAGAAATGAAGCAAAACCACCAGAAATGTCTAATGACCATTCCAACAATGAAGTCAACCACTAAAAACACAAAAACCTACTGAAAAGAAGCAGAAGAACCATGTAAAAGCAACATCAATGGAAACTGACAAAGAAGCCAACCAATCCCAAACAAAGCAGATTCACCAGAAACCCCCAAAGCATTCAAAAGTATTACCACCAGAATGCAAAAACAAGAAAACTTCTCAAAAGAAGCAATAAAGCAAAAGTCCAAAAAACAAGCTAAACCAATGGAAAACAAATGAAGCCAGCTGCAAACAAAGCACATTCACCAGAAACCCAAGACTAAGTGAAAACTAGTATGCTATGTTGGTTAATTTCTGTTGCTTGAAGTGCTTTTGGACTCCCATAAATTGCATGCTTGTTGAGTTTCTGGTTTTGCTTTTTAAAAACTGGTTTCCAGTTTCTTGTGGCATTGCTTTGTAATTGGTGGCTTTACTGCTTCTTTTTTGTTTTCTGCTGATTTGTTTAATTTGGGGTGGTTTTGCTTGTTTTTTTGCATTTAATTGTTTTGCTTCTTTGACTTTGAATGGTTCTGCGGTTTGGGGTGAGATTGTTTCTTTTCCATTGATTTGGCTTGGTTTTCATGTCTCCTGGTTTTGCCTCATTTTGGGAATATTTCTTGGTTTTTGTGCTTCTGGTGGTATTTCTTCAATTTTATGACATAACCAAGCCAAAACACCAGAAACACAGAAACAAATCATAAAGAAGCAGAGCTACCAGAAATCCAAAGCAAATTAATCAGAAATCCAAACAACCTATGAAGATGATGCAATACCAAAAGAAACACAAAAGCCAATTAAAAAACTGCTAAATGAATCAACACCACAAGAAACAAAGAAAGTCTCATGACCTACGAAATGAAGCAATAACACAAAACACCACAAAAAGAAGCAAAGTGTTTAGGATTAGGTTTGGGTAAAGGTTAGAGTTACAGTGAGAGTTGGGTTTGAGTTGGATTAGGATTAGGAGTTAGAGTTAGAGTTGGGGTTGAGTTACGGTAAGAGAAGAACAGCAGCAGGAGAAATATAATTTTATTACTTAGGGTTAGGGTTAAATTAGGCTTAGGTTTAGACTGAGGCTTAGGTTTGGGTTAAGGTTAGGGTTAGAGTGAGGATTAGATTTGAGTTAGGGTGAGCATTAGGGTTAAGGTTTGGTATTGGGTTGGATTTGAGTTAGGCTAAGAGAAGAACAGCAGCAGGAGCAATATAATTTTATTATTTATACTCCACCCAAGTCACTTGTGGCCGCTTTCAATAAAAGGTAAAAACATGAGCGCACTCTAAGTGAATGCTCATGAATGTAGAAACTCTTACTTCCCATAGAATTCCCAAAGAAGACCTGGGAATTGTAGCTCTGAGCTTCTTTGCAGAGGGTTGGACTAGATGACCCTTGGGTTCACCTTCCATCTCTTCTAGGATGCTCCCTGTCTCACTCACTCACTCACTCACTCACTCACTCACTCACTCTCACTCCTCCTCTCCTTTTCATGGCAGTTTCCCCTTTTTCTGCACTCCTAGCTCGGAAGGGCGGAAGAGGCTGTGCTGCCGCCATGTTGGGCGAGGGTAGGATTACCGGAAGGAGGTGCCACGGGAGGAGAGGCATGAGCACAGGAAGGGGAGGGAAACGGGCGGAAGAGGCTGTGCTGCCGCCATGTTGGGCGAGGGTAGGATTACCGGAAGGAGGTGCCACGGGAGGAGAGGCATGAGCACAGGAAGGGGAGGGAAACGGGCGGAAGAGGCTGTGCGACGTTGGGCCAGCAGAGGCGTGCCAAGCCAGGCTGGCCCTCTCTCTTTCTCCCACCCACTCTCTCTCGACCCCGCTCTCCCCAGGGGGCAGCCCTGCCCCCCGCCTCGTCCTCACCTGCCTTTCTCCCCCAGTGGCCTTCCTCTCGTGCCCCTTGGCGGTGGGATGGTGTGGGTGGGCCGCGGAAGTTTATATACAAGAATATACATACCTAGGTATAGGTGTCCGTTTGTAAATATATAAAAATAAAATGGATATATGTATATGTGTGTGTATATATGCAGTGCTTCTTTTCTAAAGAAAATGATTGGGGGTACTCTCATTTTGACTCAAGAAAATCACCATTTTATAGTTCAAACCGGGAAAAATAAATACAGTAAATGGACAAAAGTACATTCACAAAATGTTTTAGGAGTATGCATTCCCCTGCGTCCCCCCCAGAAAAAAAGCACTGTATATGTTCTGCCAAGGGCAGGGTTATTTCTGGATTTGGAGCCAATAAGCACGCGAGTGGATGAAGAATAAGCAATGCTTTATTTGCATAAGGTTAACAGATAGCAGCAGGCATATAAAACACAAATTATAGCATACTAGAGAGGAGTCGCAAACAATCTCCCCTTCAGCTGCCTGGAGCTCCTGGTAGAGCAGCGAGAGAGACCCCTGGCCGACAGTCTCACAGCATATGGTACCTCCATTTGTGAAGAAGCTCACTGAGCCCCTTCAGCCTACAGCTTTTATAGACAACTTTGATTTGATTGATTGCACCTGGTTAGCAGGCATCCCTCATGATCAGCCTGGGACACCGGGTGCAACTAATGCAGAGCAGCTGAGAGTCTCCAACCCAATTCACTGCAACTGGGTATCCTCCCGAGTAGCCAATCAGAACACAGGGGACACAGGTGTGAAAAACAAATTATACTATCATGTTTTAGCAAACCTTAAACCGCGGATGTAAAAGCGAAAGAGACATGTCATCTAACTCCTTGAATTTACAATGGTCTTCCGTGTTTCCACTACAGTATGTGTGTGTTACAGATAGGTAGCCGTGTTGGTCTGCCATAGTCAAAACAAAACAAAAAAAATTTTCTTCCAGTAGCACCTTAAAGACCAAGTAAGTTAGTTCTTGCTATGAGCTTTCGTGTGCATGTGTGAAGAAGTGTGCATGCATAAGCCCAAACAGAGCGTTACTATCATCTTTTTATGTAGATGGAAACCAAAACACCGTTTTGCTTTTGTTAGGAGTGATTCTGGTGCGCACCCAAAAAACACGATGCGAATTGAAATAAGCCGAGTCAATGCTTATTCGTCTTCTTTCTACGCATATGGAAGCGATTAGAAGGTGTTTTGTTATTTTGGTCTCGTTACATACACTTTGCTATTTTTGGGTCAATGTGCATTAACACCATAGAACACGAAATTGGCGAAATCCATATTTCTCTTTCTATGCAGATGGAACCCAAATCAACCTGTTTTGCTTTGTTTAAGCTTATTACACTTTGCTATTTGTGGGTGAACCAACAGCGAAAGAACAATCCAAGCTTATATGTCCTCTTTCTATTGAGATGGAACCAAAACACCTATGCTTGATTTGGGCTGAAAACAAACATTTCACTATGCTACTTTTGGTTGAATATGCATTCCAACCCCAAAACCACCAATTTTAAATAGGGCCAAACAGAGCGTTATTATCATCTTTTTATGTAATGGAAACCAATACACCATTTTGCTTCTGTTAGGAGTGATTCTGGTGCGCACCGAAAAACACGATGCGAATTGAAATAAGCCCAAACAATGCTTATTCGTCTTCTTTCTACGCATATGGAAGCGATTAGAAGGTTTGTTATTTCGGTCTCGTTACATACACTTTGCTATTTTTGGATCAATGTGCATTAACACCATAGAACACGAAATAAACGAAATCCAAGATTTTTCTATGTAGATGGAACCAAAATCAACCTGTTTTCCTTTGTTTAAGCTTATTACACTTTGCTATGTGTGCGTGAACGAACACCGAAAGAACAATCCAAGCTTATATGTCCTCTTTCTACTGAGATGGAACCAAAACACCTATGCTAGATTTTTGCTGATAACAAAGATTTCACTGTGCGATTTTTCGGTGAATGTGCATTCTAACCCCCAAAACACAAATCTTAAATAAGCCCAATCAGAGCGTTTTTATCATCTTTTTATGTAGATGGAAACCAAAACACCGTTTTGCTTTTGTTAGGAGTGATTCTGGTGCGCACCCAAAAAACACCATGCGAATTGAAAAGCCCAATCAAAGCTTATTCGTCTTCTTTCTACGCATATTGAAGCGAAAAGACGTTGTTTTGTTATTTTGGTCTCATTGCATACACTATGCGATTTCTGGGTCTATGTGCATTAACACCAAAGAACACGACCTGAAATAAGCGCAATTCAAGGTTCTTCTTTCTATGTAGATGGAACCCAAATCAACCTCTTTTGCTTTGTTTAAGCTTATTACACTTTGCTATGTGTGGGTGAACGAACACCAAAGAACAATCCTAGCTTATATGTCCTCTTTCTATTGAGATGGAACCAAAACACCTATGCTTGATTTGGGCTGAAAACAAACATTTTACTCTGCTACATTTGGTTGAATGTGCATTCCAACTCCAAAAACACCAATTTTAAATAAGCCCAAGCAGAGCGTTATTATCATCTTTTTATGTAGATGGAAACCAAAACACCGTTTTGCTTTTGTTAGGAGTGATTCTGGTGCGCACCCAAAAAACACCATGCGCATTGAAATAAGCCCAATCAAAGCTTATTCATCTTCTTTCTGCGCATATTGAAGCGATTAGAAGGTGTTTTGTTATTTTGGTCTCATTACATACACTATGCGATTTCTGCGTCTATGAGCATTAACACCATAGAAATTAGCGCAATTCAAGCTTCTTTCTATGTAGATGGAAAACAAATCAACCTCTTTTGCTTTGTTTAAGCTTATTACACTTTGCTATGTGTCGGTGAACGAACACCGAAAGAACAATCCAAGCTTATATGTCCTCTTTCTATTGAGATGGAACCAAAACACCTATGCTTCATTTGGACTGAAAACAAACATTTCACTCTGCTACTTTTGGTTGAATGTGCATTCCAACCCCAAAACCACCAATTTTAAATAAGCCCAAACAGAGCGTTATTATCATCTTTTTATGTAGATGGAAACCCAAACACCGTTAAGAGTGATTCTGGTGCGCACCCAAAAAACACCATGCGAATTGAAATAAGCCCAATCAAAGCTTATTCGTCTTCTTTCTGCGCATATTGAAGCGATTAGAAGGTGTTTTGTTATTTTGGTCTCATTACATACACTATGCGATTTTTGGGTCTATGAGCATTAACACCATAGAACACGACTTAAAATAAGCGAAATTCAAGATTCTTCTTTGTATGTAGATGATACCCAAATCAACCTGTTTTGCCTTGTTTAAGCCTATTACACTTCGCTTTGCTATTTGTGGGTAAATGAACACCAGAAGAACAACCCAAGCTTATTCGTACGCCTTCTATTGTGATGAAACTAAAACACCTATGCTTGATTTGGGCTGAAAACAAACATTTTACTCTGCTACTTTTGGTTGAATGTGCATTCCAACTCCAAAAACACCAATTTTAAATAAGCCCAAACAGAGCGTTACTATCATCTTTTTATGTAGATGGAAACCAAAACACCGTTTTGCTTTTGTTAGGAGTGATTCTGGTGCGCACCCAAAAAACACGATGCGAATTGAAATAAGCCCAATCCATGCTTATTCGTCTTCTTTCTACGCATATGGAAGCGAAAAGACGTTGTTTTGTTATTTTTGTCTCATTACATACACTATGCGATTTTTGGGTCGATGTGCATTAACACCATAGAACACCAAATTAGCGAAATCCAAGATTTTTCTTTCTATGTAGATGGAACCCAAATCAACCTGTTTTGCTTTGTTTAAGCTTATTACACTTTGCTATTTGTGGGTGAACCAACACCGAAAGAACAATCCAAGTTTATATGTCCTCTTTCTATTGAGATGGAACCAAAACACCTATGCTTGATTTGGGCTGAAAACAAACATTTTACTCTGCTACATTTGGTTGAATGTGCATTCCAACTCCAAAAACACCAATTTTAAATAAGCCCAAGCAGAGCGTTTTTATCATCGTTTTATGTAGATGGAAACCAAAACACCGTTTTGCTTCTGTTAGGAGTGATTCTGGTGCGCACCCAAAAAACACGATGCGAATTGAAATAAGCCCAATCAAAGCTTATTCGTCTTCTTTCTACGCATATGGAAGCGAAAAGACTTTGTTTTGTTATTTTGGTCTCATTACATACACCATGCGATTTCAGCGTCTATGAGCATTAACACCATAGAACACGAAATTAGCGCAATTCAAGGTTCTTCTTTCTATGTAGATGGAACCCAAATCAACCTCTTTTGCTTTGTTTAAGCTTATTACACTTTGCTATGTGTCGGTGAACGAACACCGAAAGAACAATCCAAGCTTATATGTCCTCTTTCTATTGAGATGGAACCAAAACACCTATGCTTCATTTGGGCTGAAAACAAACATTTCACTGCTACTTTTGGTTGAATGTGCATTCCAACCCCAAAACCACCAATTTTAAATAAGCCCAAACAGAGCGTTATTATCATCTTTTTATGTAGATGGAAACCAAAACACCGTTAAGAGTGATTCTGGTGCGCACCCAAAAAACACCATGCGAATTGAAATAAGCCCAATCAAAGCTTATTCGTCTTCTTTCTGCGCATATTGAAGCGATTAGAAGGTGTTTTGTTATTTTGGTCTCATTACATACACTATGCGATTTTTGGGTCTATGAGCATTAACACCCCAGAACACGACAAAATAAGCGAAATTCAAGATTCTTCTTTGTATGTAGATGATACCCAAATCAACCTGTTTTGCCTTGTTCAAGCCTATTACACTTCGCTTTGCTATTTGTGGGTAAATGAACACCAGAAGAACAACCCAAGCTTATTCGTATGCCTTCTATTGAGATGGAACTAAAACACCTATGCTTGATTTGGGCTGAAAACAAACATTTTACTCTGCTACTTTTGGTTGAATGTGCATTCCAACTCCAAAAACACCAATTTTAAATAAGCCCAAACAGAGCGTTACCATCATCTTTTTATGTAGATGGAAACCAAAACACCGTTTTGCTTTTGTTAGGAGTGATTCTGGTGCGCACCCAAAAAACACGATGCGAATTGAAATAAGCCCAATCCATGCTTATTCGTCTTCTTTCTACGCATATGGAAGCGAAAAGACGTTTTGTTATTTTTGTCTAATTGCATACACTATGCGATTTCTGGGTCTATGAGCATTAACACCAAATAACAGGACTTGAAATAAGCGCAATCCAAGATTTTTCTTTCTATGTAGATGGAACCCAAATCAACCTGTTTTGCTTTGTTTAAGCTTATTACACTTTGCTATGTGTGGGTGAACGAACACCAAAGAACAATCCTAGCTTATATGTCCTCTTTCTATTGAGATGGAACCAAAACACCTATGCTTGATTTGGGCTGAAAACAAACATTTTACTCTGCTACTTTTCGTTGAATGTGCATTCCAACTCCAAAAACACCAATTTTAAATAAGCCCAAGCAGAGCGTTATTATCATCTTTTTATGTAGATGGAAACCAAAACACCGTTTTGCTTCCGTTAGGAGTGATTCTGGTGCGCACCCAAAAAACACCATGCGAATTGAAATAAGCCCAATGAAAGCTTATTCGTCTTCTTTCTGTGCATATTGAAGCGATTAGAAGGTGTTTTGTTATTTTGGTCTCATTACATACACTATGCGATTTCTGCGTCTGAGCATTAACAACATAGAACAGGAAATTAGCGTGATTCAAGGTTCTTCTTTCTATGTAGATGGAACCCAAATCAACCTCTTTTGCTTTGTTTAAGCTTATTACACTTTGCTATGTGTGGGTGAACGAACACCGAAAGAACAATCCAAGCTTATATGTCCTCTTTCTATTGAGATGGAACCAAAACACCTATGCTTGATTTGGGCTGAAAACCAACATTTCACTCTACTTTTGGTTGAATGTGCATTCCAACCCCAAAACCACCAATTTTAAATAATCCTAAACAGAGCGTTACTGTCAGCGCTGCCCAAGGTCCCAGCTCACACAAGACCAACGCTGCTCCTTGCCCAAGTTTAAAAGTCTTTATTGAAGTTCAGTCTCATTTCTAGACGCGCAGCGTGCAACGCTACATATGTCCGTCAGACCGTAGAACTCCCATCTGAATCTCCTCCCCCCTGACACCAGCTTACGATTCTAGCCTTACTCCACCTTTTCCTCTGTTCCTTCTTTCTCTGGGTCCTTCTGCTAGTCGGAGTCTCAGCCCTCCGAGATTCTTCTGACGCTGATTCTCCCGACTCCTCCCCCCCCCTCTTTCGGGCTTTAGGACCTGGCTCCCAATCCGGGTTTTCTGCTGTCCCGCGCTCCTCCACATTTGAACTTGGCGCGCGCGCGCAGCCTCCCACTTTCCTTCTGACCGTTACACTTGTGTCACTGCTCCCCCTTTCGGGGAGGCTAGCTGGACCTGGCCTTCCCTCCGTCTCCCCACTCCCCGATGGAGGAGAAGCTGGTCCTGACTCACGTGACTCTTCCCCCCCACTGTGCTCTGGTGGGGGAACTGGCCCTACTGCTCCGCTACTCCCTTGGGACTCCCCTCTGGTTCCTTGTTTATGGATCGTCCCCTCTGGGATTCGCCTCGCCCTTACCATAGGCGCCCCCTCCTGGGAATCTTCAGATTCGCTGGAGAAGCTCATGGAATCTCTCGGTCCACTGTCATATTCCCCTACGCTCCCCTCTGATTCCTCTCCTCCGCTCTCTATTTGCTCTCTCCCCTGCTCTTCTGCTCCTGAGCCTCTGACAGTTACTATCATCTTTTTATGTAGATGGAAACCAAAACACCGTTTTGCTTTTGTTAGGTGTGATTCTGGTGCTGTCAGGGAATCAGGAGCAGGAGCACTGGGGAGAGAGGATTGGGAGAGCGAAGGGGAAGAATCCGAGGGCAGCGTAGGGGAGTATGACAGTGGCCCGAGAGATTCCATGAGCTTCTCCAGCGAATCAGAAGATTCCCAGAAGGGGTGGCCGATGGTCAGGGCAAGGGGGGTCCCAGGGGGGACGCACCAGAAACAAGGAGCCAGAGGGGAACCCCAAAAGAGCAGTGGAGGATCGGGACAAGTTTCCCCACCAGAGCGTAGTGGGGGGGAAGAGTCACATGTGTCTCTTAACAACGCTGCTTCGTTGTTAAGTATAAAAGTCTTTATTGAAGTTCAGTTTCACTTCCAGAGCCGCAGCGCGCAGCCCCACGTCTAAAGTGTCAGACCTCTGATGCTCCGTCTGAGTCTCCTCCCCCTTGACACCAATTTAAGATTCTAGCCTTGCTCCACCTTCTCCGCTGCTCCTTCCTCCTCTGGGTCCGCCTGCCCGCCAGGGTTCCACCCTTTCTAGCCTCTTCTCGCGCTGATTCCCCTGAGCCTTCTCCCTCCCTCCGGCGGGCTTTAGGAGCTGGTTCCCCATCCGGGTCTCCTGCTGTTCCGCGCGCCTGCACATTTGAACTTGGCGCGCGCGCCCAGCCAGCAGCTTTCCTCCTGACCGTTCCACTGCTGCTGTCACTGCTTCCCCCTTCGGGGGGGCTAGCTGCAACTGACCTCCCCTCCGTTGGAGGCGTGGTCAGCCCTGACTCCCTCTCTGGAGGAGACACTGCCCCTGACACATGTGACTCCTCCCCCCCACTACGCTCTGGTGGGGAAACTGGTCCCGATCCTCCACTGCTGCTTTGTGGTTCCCCTCTGGCTCCTTGTTTCTGGTGCATCCCCCCTGGGACCCCCCTTGCCCTGACCATCGGCGCCCCCTTCTGGGAATCTTCTGATTCGCTGGAGAAGCTCATGGAATCTCTCGGGCCACTGTCATACTCCCCTACGCTGCCCTCGGATTCTTCCCCTTCGCTCTCCCAATCCTCTCTCCCCAGTGCTCCTGCTCCTGATTCCCTGACATCCATCCCCCCCTCGAAGCCCCCCCTTCCCCCCTCTCCCTCTTCGGGTGTGGGTTCCGGGTGCTCCAGTCCAGTGGGTGTGAGTGCGGGATACCATTCTTCCCCCCTGGTGTGTAGCCGGTCCACTGGATCCGGCCCAACCGCAACGGGCTCGTCGACGTCAATTTCCTCTGCTTCCATCTCTCTGCTGATGTGCTCGAATCCAGGATCCTCCCCCAACACGTCCATGTCCTCCCTCCCCCGGGTACCTCTGGTGAGACTGCTTGCAAAGGTCCCCGCAGCAGCTCCCTGCGCCACCCCACCTCCGGTTGAGTGTCCCACCAATAGGAGCGGTCTGTGGCAAACCCCGAGAGAGACCCCTCCGAGGAGCCAGTGTCCGGTGTCGTCTCTTCAGCTGATGAAAAACCCTGGAACGTACTGGCTGACAGTGTGGGTGTGAAGAGCCAGTCGTCGAAATACTCTGCCGGCATAGGTCTGTGTGGGAAGAGTGCATGGAACTCGTCTATGCTCCTCCACGGCATAGCACGGTACCCACCTGTTGGCGCTGGCTGGGGTACCTTCCCTGGCGAGGAGGTATTCCACCCCCTCTTCCCCCCACCTCGAGTCCAAAATCTCCGTGACCTCGTTGAGTGGCGTCGCCCTCCGTGACCCCTCCCTCTTCGGAGATTCGTTAAGTGGGTCTGGCGCGTTCCCTGTCGCCTGAAACCTGTGGGGTTCCCTGTAGGGTGTGAGCACTGACCTATGAAAGACTGGGTGCATTCTGGAACCCTCCGGGAGTGTCAACCGGAAGGCCACTGGATTGATTTGCGCCGCGACCTGGTAAGGTCCTAGCTGCTTGTGCTTGAGCTTCCTCTTAGCTAGCGTCCTGGCCGGCACTGCCTGGGCTGCTAACCAGACCCAGTCCCCCACCTGGATGTCCTCCCCGACCCTCCTGTGCTTGTCTGCCTGCATTTTGTAGGCGTGTTTCGCCAGTTCCAATTGCCTGCGGAGTTGCTCGTGGACCTCCTGTAACTCTGCTGCTAAGTGCTCTGCTCCCCTTGGCTCCCCCTCCCCCTTCGTCTCTAACCCCGGGAAAGTTCTGGGATGCCGCCCATTATTGGCAAAGAACGGTGTCACTCCTGTAGACCCGTGCTTCGTGTTGTTGTAGGCAAACTCGGCCAGCGGTAGGTAGTCCACCCAGGTCGAGGGTTGTTGATTGGGGTAGCATCGCAGGTACTGCTGCATGATGGCGTTGACCCTCTCCGCTTGTCCGTTGGTCTGCGGGTGTCGTGCCGACGCTAAGTTGATCTTGACGTTCAGGATGCCCAGCAGCTTCTGCCAGAAGCTCGAGATGAATTGGCGACCCCGGTCGGACAGGATGGACCGCGGCAGGCCGTGAGCTTTGAACACGTGGTCTATGAACAGCTTGGCGGTCTGTTCCGCTGTGGCCACCTTCGCGCACGGAATAAAGTGCGCCATCTTGGTGAACATGTCTACGACCACGAGCACCGCTGTTTTGCCTCGCGTGCTGGGCAGATCTGTGACAAAGTCCAGGGCCACTTTCTCCCACGGTTCGAGCGGCATCTGTAGGGGTTCTAGTAGACCCGCCGGCTTCCTGTGTACTGGCTTGGCCCTTTGGCAGGTGTCACACCTGGAGACGTAATCCGCGACTTCTCCCCTCACCTTGGGCCACCAAAAGTCTCTGGTTACTAATTCCGCCGTCTTGTCCTTGCCGAAGTGCCCAGCGCTGGGCGCGTCGTGTAGCTGCTGCAAGACTTTCGCACGGAGGTCGTCTCCGGGCACGTAGAGAGCCGCTCTGCGGATGAGCAGTCCGTCTCGTATCTGGAACTCGTCGTCCTTCGCTGTGCCTTTTCGCACCTCCTCCATCTTGGATTGTGCGAACGAATCCGTCTGCAGCGCTCGACGCACCGCGTCCAGGTCCACGGCAGCTGAAGCGCACGCCCACGCTTTCGGTGCGAAAATGTGCTTGGCCGCCACCGGCGCCGCTTCCTCGAGATACTGCGGCTTCCGGGATAGTGCATCCGCCATGACGTTGTTGTCTCCCGGGATGTATTCTATCCGGAAATCGAAATCCGCAAAGAACTCCGCCCAGCGAATGTGTCTCTGGTTCAGGAACCGCGCCGTGCGCCAGTACTCCAGGTTCTTATGGTCCGTGCGGACTTGCACTGTGTGTCTGGCTCCAACGAGGAAGTGCCGCCACGCCTTGAAAGCTGCATGAATGGCCAGCAACTCCCTGTCCCAGATGGTGTAGTTCTGTTCCGCCTTGCTGAGTTTCCTGGAGTAGAATGCGCACGGCCTCCATTCCCCTTGCGGATCTTGCTGCAACAGGACGGCCCCCACCGCTCTGTCCGAGGCGTCCGTCTCAACCCTCATTGGTCTGCTGGGGTTTACATGTAGCAGCTGTTCTTCGGACGCGAAGAGACGCTTGAGTCTCCGAAAGGACTGCTCCGCCTGGTCCGTCCAGGTGAACTTCTTCTTGGAGCTGAGAGTGTCCGTGATGGCCGCCGTCTCCTTCGCGAACCCTTTGATGAACTTGCGATAAAAGTTGGCGAAGCCGACGAACTTCTGGACCTCCTTCCGATTGCGCGGGCTCTTCCAGTCCAACACCGCGCGGACCTTGGTGCTGTCCATGGCGAGTCCCTTGTCGGACAGCTTGTAGCCCAGGAAATCCACCTCCGTCATGTCGAACTGGCACTTCTCTAATTTGGCGTAAAGTCTGTGCTCCCGTAGCCTCTGCAGGACCTCCTTGACGTCCCTCTCGTGAGCCTCCTGCGATTCCGAGAAGACCAGGATGTCGTCCAGGAAGCAAACGCACTTCTTGTAGAGGAGTCCCGCTAACACGTGATGCATGAAAGCTTGGAAGGTATGGGAGCCATTTTGCAGACCAAAAGGCATTACGCGATATTCATAGGTGCCTAAAGGTGTAAACATGGCTGTCTTCCACTCATCGCCCTCCCGCATGCGTATAAGGTTGTACGCCTCTCGTAGATCCAACTTGGTGAAGATCCGTCCCTTCCTCACCGTCGCGAGCAGGTCGTCGATCTTGGGCATGGGGAATGCTGCGGGCTTTGTTTTGGAATTTATGAGCCTATAATCAACTATGAGCCTGCGTTGGGGCGTGTCCTTCTTCTTCACGAAAAACACGGGACTGCCCCCCACTGCTTTAGATTCTTGGAAGAACCCCCGCTTCAAGTTGTGATCTATGAACTCCCTGAGTTCTTGCAGTTCGTCTTCAGACATGGAATACAGTTTCCCAGTCGGCAGCGTCGCTCCCGGCAGGAGGTCAATCTTGCAGTCGTAAGGCCTGTGGGGAGGCAGCTTATCCGCTTCCCTCTCGCAGAAGACCTCCAAAAACTCCTTGTACTTGTTGGGTACCGCTTGCACCATGCCTAGGTGTAACTGCGGTTCATCCTCTTGCCCCTCCTCCTCCTGGCGGGTCTGGATGCAGTGTTCTGCGCAGTAGGAGGAGCAGAAGGTCAATTGCCGCTGGTACCATGCTAATGCCGGGCTGTGCCTATCCAGCCAACTCATACCCAACACTATGGGCGTGTCTGACAGGTGGGTGACGTTGAAGCTGATGACTTCGCGGTGGTTTCCAATATGCATCACCATCGGTGGTGTTTGCTGTACCACCTCTCCTCCAAGTAGCTTCCTGCCATCGACCGTGACGACGTTTAGGGGCATCGTGGCTGGCATGAGTGCTATGCGATGTTGCTTGATAAAGTCCACTCCTATAAAGTATGCGTTGCTCCCAGAGTCAATGGTTATTGGTGCTTGCATGGTGTGCCCATTGGGCAACTGGAGCGATGCGGTGAGTTGCACCACTGGTTTGGGTGGGAGGGGGTCTGTGGGCTGTAAAATCTCTGGGGACTGCTTCACTGACTTGCCTGGTTGGGCCCCAGTGGCTCTGTTTCCAACCAGGCGTCTTCTTCCCCCTGCGGCTGTTTCGGCTGCTGACTTGTTCCCTTTACTGTTGCTGAAGCTGCAGTGTGCTTCTGGAGCCTCTGGGGACACTCTTTGGCCATGTGCTGAGCACTGTCGCAGATGTAGCACTTCCTGGTCCCTCTAGGAGCCTTCGCCTTGACTGCTCCCGGTGTTTGGGCTCTGCTGGCAGTCTGAGCCCTGGCACCACCAATCTCCATCGGCTCTTCTCCCCTTCCCAAAGGAGGCATGGACAGCACCCGCCCCGCCTCTCTGGGAAAGAAAGGGGTTGTCCTGGCTGGGCTGCTTGCCTTACGTCCTTCCTCCCTGCTCCAAGGGCGTCCTTCCAGGCGCACACCAATCGCCAACGCTCTTTGGGCAACTTCTTGGGTACTGTCAGAGGCTCAGGAGCAGAAGAGCAGGGGAGAGAGCAAATAGAGAGCGGAGGAGAGGAATCAGAGGGGAGCGTAGGGGAATATGACAGTGGACCGAGAGATTCCATGAGCTTCTCCAGCGAATCTGAAGATTCCCAGGAGGGGGCGCCTATGGTAAGGGCGAGGCGAATCCCAGAGGGGACGATCCATAAACAAGGAACCAGAGGGGAGTTCCAAGGGAGTAGCGGAGCTGTAGGGCCAGTTCCCCCACCAGAGCACAGTGGGGGGGAAGAGTCACGTGAGTCAGGACCAGCTTCTCCTCCATCGGGGAGTGGGGAGACGGAGGGAAGGCCAGGTCCAGCTAGCCTCCCCGAAAGGGGGAGCAGTGACACAAGTGTAACGGTCAGAAGGAAAGTGGGAGGCTGCGCGCGCGCGCCAAGTTCAAATGTGGAGGAGCGCGGGACAGCAGAAAACCCGGATTGGGAGCCAGGTCCTAAAGCCCGAAAGAGGGGGGGGGAGGAGTCGGGAGAATCAGCGTCAGAAGAATCTCGGAGGGCTGAGACTCCGACTAGCAGAAGGACCCAGAGAAAGAAGGAACAGAGGAAAAAGTGGAGTAAGGCTAGAATCGTAAGCTGGTGTCAGGGGGGAGGAGATTCAGATGGGAGTTCTACGGTCTGACGGACAGATGTAGCGTTGCACGCTGCGCGTCTAGAAATGAGACTGAACTTCAATAAAGACTTTTAAACTTGGGCAAGGAGCAGCGTTGGTCTTGTGTGAGCTGGGACCTTGGGCAGCGCTGACAGTAACTCCCATCTCCACCCGCAGACCAACGGACAAGCGGAGAGGGTCAACGCCATCATGCAGCAGTACCTGCGATGCTACGCCAATCAACAGCCCTCGACCTGGGTGGACTACCTACCGCTAGCCGAGTTTGCCTACAACAACACGAAGCACGGGTCTACAGGAGTGACACCGTTCTTCTCCAACAATGGGCGCCACCCCAGAACCTTCCCGGGGTTGGAGACCGAGGCAGAGGGGGAGCCACGGGGGGCAGAGCACTTAGCCGCAGAGTTACAGGAGGTCCATGAGCAACTCCGAAGGCACTTGGAACTCGCGAAACACGCCTACAAGATGCAGGCAGACAGGCACAGGAGGGTTGGGGAAGACATACAGGTAGGGGACTGGGTCTGGTTAGCAGCTCAGGCAGTGCCGGCCAGAACGCTAGCTAAGAGGAAGCTAGGACACAAGCAGCTGGGACCTTACCAGGTCGCGGCACAAATCAATCCAGTGGCCTACCGGTTGACACTCCCGGAGGGCTCCAGAATGCACCCAGTCTTTCACAGGTCAGTGCTCTCGCCTTACAAGGCGCCCCACAGGTTTCAGGCGCCAGGGACCGCACCAGCTCCACGTAGCCCATCGCCAACAGGGGAGGGACCACAGAGGGCGACCCCACTCAACGAGGTCACACAGATTTTGGACTCCAGATGGGGGGGAGAGGGAGTTGAATATCTCCTCGCCAGGGAGGGTACTCCGGCCAGCGCCAACGAGTGGGTGCCGTGTTACGCCGTGGAGGAGCACTACCTCAAAGACGAGTTCCATGCGATCTTCCCACACAGACCCATGCCGGAGGAGTATTTCGACGACTGGCTTTTCACACCCACACTGTCAGCCAGCACGTTCCAGGGTTTCTCCTCAGATGAGGAGCCGACGCCGGGGAAGAGCTCCCCGGAGGGGTCGCTCTCGGGGTTTGCCACGGACCGCTCCTATTGGTGGGACACTCAACCAGAAGTGGGGTGGAGCAGGGAACTGCTGAGGGAGCCCTTGCACACAGCCTCACCCGAGGGACCGGGTGGAGAGGAGGACATGGACGTGTGGGGGGAGGATCTTGGTTTTGAGCACGACAGCAGAGAAATGGAAGCAGAGGAAGTCGACGTCGACGAACCCATCGTGGGGGGGCCTGATCCCGCTGGCCGGTTGCACACCAGGGGGAGAGAACGGAAGCCAGCACTCACACCCCCAGCGCTGGAGCACCTGGAACCCACACCCGAAGAGGGGGAGGGGGGAAGGGGGGGCTTCGAGGGGGGGATGGATGTCAGAGGCTCAGGAGCAGAAGAGCAGGGGAGAGAGCAAATAGAGAGCGGAGGAGAGGAATCAGAGGGGAGCGTAGGGGAATATGACAGTGGACCGAGAGATTCCATGAGCTTCTCCAGCGAATCTGAAGATTCCCAGGAGGGGGCGCCTATGGTAAGGGCGAGGCGAATCCCAGAGGGGACGATCCATAAACAAGGAACCAGAGGGGAGTTCCAAGGGAGTAGCGGAGCTGTAGGGCCAGTTCCCCCACCAGAGCACAGTGGGGGGGAAGAGTCACGTGAGTCAGGACCAGCTTCTCCTCCATCGGGGAGTGGGGAGACGGAGGGAAGGCCAGGTCCAGCTAGCCTCCCCGAAAGGGGGAGCAGTGACACAAGTGTAACGGTCAGAAGGAAAGTGGGAGGCTGCGCGCGCGCGCCAAGTTCAAATGTGGAGGAGCGCGGGACAGCAGAAAACCCGGATTGGGAGCCAGGTCCTAAAGCCCGAAAGAGGGGGGGGGGGAGGAGTCGGGAGAATCAGCGTCAGAAGAATCTCGGAGGGCTGAGACTCCGACTAGCAGAAGGACCCAGAGAAAGAAGGAACAGAGGAAAAGGTGGAGTAAGGCTAGAATCGTAAGCTGGTGTCAGGGGGGAGGAGATTCAGATGGGAGTTCTACGGTCTGACGGACAGATGTAGCGTTGCACGCTGCGCGTCTAGAAATGAGACTGAACTTCAATAAAGACTTTTAAACTTGGGCAAGGAGCAGCGTTGGTCTTGTGTGAGCTGGGACCTTGGGCAGCGCTGACAGGTACTTTGCGGTCGTTCCCCTCTTGCCAGCTCATCTTTCACCTCTCCACTTTGTCCCTCCCAGAACACGTCTCTGACAGCAATAGAGTCCTTCTCCCAGCCCAGCACGTTCAATAAGGCAAAAAAGCGTGAGTGATATTGCCTCACCGTCGCTTTCCCTTGCTGTAGTCCATGCATTTCCCTGCGAGCAACATCTACATGTACCGTAGATTTAAAGCAAGCATCCATAGCTTTGATAAATGCATCGGAATCTTTGAGGGCGGGGTCTTCTTCGCGCCACAAATTCCGCAGCCACGCTTTTGCTTCCCCATGCAAATGAGTGATTATGAAGCCCACTTTCTCTTCCTCATCTCTAAAGTCCTTCCGAAGCAAATTGAGCGCGTAAACCACGTCAGCTCTGAAGTTAGGGTATTGCTGCAGGTTCCCATCGAAGTGGGCTACTAGGCTGCCCCCCCTCTTCCCGAGGCCAACTCCCTCCGGTTTGGGTCCTGGCAGCCCCTCTTTCCCCCAACGGTCCCACCTTGCCTGCAGATCCCGGCAGAGCGCTACTGCTTCTTCTTCTCTTTTCCTGGATGCTGCTACTTCTGCGTAAAGCGTCGTCACTGCTTCTTGCAGTTCTTTCACCTGGCTCTCTGTAGCCATCTTTGCCTATCTTCGTGAGCTTGCAAAACACCAAGTCTTGCCCCTCGCTGCACCAACTCACGCTGCGAGGTTTTTATAGGAGACGGAGCATACTGTCAGGGCTACCCTAGGTCCCAGCTCACAAAGGACCAACGCTGCTTCGTTGTTAAGTATAAAAGTCTTTATTGAAGTTCAGTTTCACTTCCAGAGCCGCAGCGCGCAGCCCCACGTCTAAACTGTCAGACCACTGATGCTCCGTCTGAGTCTCCTCCCCCTTGACATCAATTTAAGATTCTAGCCTTGCTCCACCTTCTCCGCTGCTCCTTCCTACTCTGGGTCCGCCTTCCCGCCGGGGTTCCGCCCTTTCTAGCCTCTTCTCCCGCTGATTCCCCTGAGCCTTCTCCCTCCCTCCGGCGGGCTTTAGGAGCTGGTTCCCCATCCGGGTCTCCTGCTGTTCCGCGCGCCTGCACATTTGAACTTGGCGCGCGCGCCCAGCCAGCAGCTTTCCTCCTGACCGTCCGACTGCTGCTGTCACTGCTTCCCCCATCGGGGGGGCTAGCTGCAACTGACCTCCCCTCCGTTGGAGGCGTGGTCAGCCCTGACTTGTTTGGGGTTCCCCTCTGGCTCCTTGTTTCTGGTGCGTCCCCCCTGGGACCCCCCTTGCCCTGACCATCGGCGCCCCCTTCTGGGAATCTTCTGATTCGCTGGAGAAGCTCATGGAATCTCTCGGGCCCGAGAGATTCCATGAGCTTCTCCAGCGAATCAGAAGATTCCCAGAAGGGGGCGCCGATGGTCAGGGCAAGGGGGGTCCCAGGGGGGACGCACCAGAAACAAGGAGCCAGAGGGGAACCCCAAAGCAGCAGTGGAGAATCGGGACCAGTTTCCCCACCAGAGCGTAGTGGGGGGGAAGAGTCACATGTGTCAGGGGCAGTGTCTCCTCCAGAGAGGGAGTCAGGGCTGACCACGCCTTCATCGGAGTGTGGGGGAACGGAAGGGAGGTCAGTTGCAGCTAGCCCCCCCGAAGGGGAAAGCAGTGACAGCAGCAGTGAAACGGTCAGGAGGAAAGCTGCTGGCTGGGCACGCGCGCCAAGTTCAAATGTGCAGGCGCGCGGGACAGCAGGAGACCCGGATGGGGAACCAGCTCCTAAAGCCCGCCGGAGGGAGGGAGACAGCTCAGGGGAATCAGCGTCAGAGGAGGCTAGGAAGGGCGGAACCCCGGCGGGCAGGCGGACCCAGAGGAGGAAGGAGCAGCGGAGAAGTTGGAGCAAGTTGGTGTCAAGGGGGAGGAGACTCAGACGGAGCATCAGCGGTCTGACAGTTGAGACGTAGAGCTGCGCGCTGCGGCTCTGGAAGTGAAACTGAACTTCAATAAAGACTTTTATACTTAACAACGAAGCAGCGTTGGTCCTTTGTGAGCTGGGACCTAGGGTAGCTCTGACACGCATAGTGTATGTAATGAGACAAAAATAACAAAACAAGGTCTCCTCGCTTCCATATGCGTAGAAAGAAGACGAATAAGCATTGATTGGGCTTATTTCAATTCGCATCGTGTTTTTTGGGTGCGCACCAGAATCACACCTAACAAAAGCAAAACGGTGTTTTGGTTTCCATCTACATAAAAAGATGATAGTAACGCTCTGCTTGGGCTTATTTAAAATTGGTGTTTTTGGAGTTGGAATGCACATTCAACCAAAAGTAGCAGAGTGAAATGTTTGTTTTCAGCCCAAATCAAGCATAGGTGTTTTGGTTCCATCTCAAAAGATAGAGGACATATAAGCTTGGATTGTTCTTTCGGTGTTCGTTCACCCACACATAGCAAAGTGTAATAAGCTTAAACAAAGCAAAAGAGGTTGATTTGGGTTCCATCTACATAGAAAGAAGAACCTTGAATTGCGCTAATTTCGGGTTCTATGGTGTTAATGCTAATAGACGCAGAAATCGCATAGTGTATGTAATGAGACCAAAATAACAAAACACCTTCTAATCGCTTCAATATGCGTAGAAAGAAGACGAATAAGCTTTGATTGGGCTTATTTCAATTCGCATCGTGTTTTTTGGGTGCGCACCAGAATCACTCCTAACAGAAGCAAAACGGTGTTTTGGTTTCCATCTACATAAAAAGATGATAATCACGCTCTGCTTGGGCTTATTTAAAATTGGTGTTTTTGGAGTTGGAATGCACATTATACCAAAAGTAGCAGAGTGAAATGTTTGTTTTCAGCCCAAATCAAGCATAGGTGTTTTGGTTCCATCTCAAAAGATAGAGGACATATAAGATTGGATTGTTCTTTCGGTGTTCGTTCACCCACACATGGCAAAGTGTAATAATCTTAAACAAAGCAAAAGAGGTTGATTTGGGTTCCATCTACATAGAAAGAAGAACCTTGAATTGCGCTAATTTCATGTTCTATGGTGTTAATGCTCAGACGCAGAAATCGCATAGTGTATGTAATTAGACCAAAATAACAAAACACCTTCTAATCGCTTCAATATGCACAGAAAGAAGACGAATAAGCTTTGATTGGGCTTATTTCAATTCGCATCATGTTTTTTGGGTGCGCACCAGAATCACTCCTAACAGAAGCAAAACGGTGTTTTGGTTTCCATCTACATAAAAAGATGATAATAACGCTCTGCTTGGGCTTATTTAAAATTGGTGTTTTTGGAGTTGGAATGCACATTCAACCAAATGTAGCAGAGTAAAATGTTTGTTTTCAGCCCAAATCAAGCATAGGTGTTTTGGTTCCATCTCAATAGAAAGAGGACATATAAGCTAGGATTGTTCTTTGGTGTTCGTTCACCCACACATAGCAAAGTGTAATAAGCTTAAACAAAGCAAAACAGGTTGATTTGGGTTCCATCTACATAGAAAGAAGAACCTTGAATTGCGCTAATTTCTATGGTGTTAATGCTCATAGACGCAGAAATCGCATAGTGTATGTAATGAGACCAAAATAACAAAACACCTTCTAATCGCTTCAATATGCGTAGAAAGAAGACGAATAAGCATTGTTTGGGCTTATTTCACTCCTAACAAAAGCAAAACGGTGTTTTGGTTTCCATCTACATAAAAAGATGATAATAACGCTCTGCTTGGGCTTATGCATGCACACTTCTTCACACATGCACACGAAAGCTCATAGCAAGAACTAACTTAATTGGTCTTTAAGGTGCTACTGGAAGAAAATTTTTTTTGTTTTGTTTTGACTATGGCAGACCAACACGGCTACCTATCTGTAACACACACATACTGTAGTGGAAACACGGAAGACCATTGTAAATTCAAGGAGTTAGATGACATGTCTCTTTCGCTTTTACATCCGCGGTTTAAGGTTTGCTAAAACATGATAGTATAATTTGTTTTTCACACACCTGTGTCAGGAGTTTTCTGGGTACCCTGTGTTCTGATTGGCTACTCGGGAGGATACCCAGTTGCAGTGAATTGGGTTGGAGACTCTCAGCTGCTCTGCATTAGTTGCACCCGGTGTCCCAGGCTGATCATGAGTGATGCCTGCTAACCAGGTGCAATCAATCAAATCAAAGTTGTCTATAAAAGCTGTAGGCTGAAGGGGCTCAGTGAGCTTCTTCACAAATGGAGGTACCATATGCTGTGAGACTGTCGGCCAGGGGTCTCTCTCGCTGCTCTACCAGGAGCTCCAGGCAGCTGAAGGGGAGATTGTTTGCGACTCCTCTCTAGTATGCTATAATTTGTGTTTTATATGCCTGCTGCTATCTGTTAACCTTATGCAAAGCATTGCTTATTCTTCATCCACTCGCGTGCTTATTGGCTCCAAATCCAGAAATAACCCTGCCCTTGGCAGAACATATACAGTGCTTTTTTTCTGGGGGGGACGCAGGGGAATGCATACTCCTAAAACATTTTGTGAATGTATTTATTTTTCCCGGTTTGAACTATAAAATGGTGATTTTCTTGAGTCAAAATGAGAGTACCCCCAATCATTTTCTTTAGAAAAGAAGCACTGCATATATACACACACATATACATATATCCATTTTATTTTTATATATTTACAAACGGACACCTATACCTAGGTATGTATATTCTTGTATATAAACTTCCGCGGCCCACCCACACCATCCCACCGCCAAGGGGCACGAGAGGAAGGCCACTGGGGGAGAAAGGCAGGTGAGGACGAGGCGGGGGGCAGGGCTGCCCCCTGGGGAGAGCGGGGTCGAGAGAGAGTGTGTGGGAGAAAGAGAGAGGGCCAGCCTGGCTTGGCACGCCTCTGCTGGCCCAACGTCGCACAGCCTCTTCCGCCCGTTTCCCTCCCCTTCCTGTGCTCATGCCTCTCCTCCCGTGGCACCTCCTTCCGGTAATCCTACCCTCGCCCAACATGGCGGCAGCACAGCCTCTTCCGCCCGTTCCCCTCCCCTTCCTGTGCTCATGCCTCTCCTCCGGTGACACCTTCTTCCGGTACCCCTGCCCTCGCCCAATATGGCGGCAGCACAGCCTCTTCCGCCCTTCCGAGCTAGGCGTGCAGAAAAAGGTGAAACTGCCATGAAAAGGAGAGGAGGAGTGAGAGTGAGTGAGTGAGTGAGTGAGTGAGTGAGACAGGGAGCATCCTAGAAGAGATGGAAGGGGAACCCAAGGGTCATCTAGTCCAACCCTCTGCAAAGAAGCTCAGAGCTACAATTCCCAGGTCTTCTTTGGGAATTCTATGGGAAGTAAGAGTTTCTACATTCATGAGCATTCACTTAGAGTGCTGTCAGGGCTACCCTAGGTCCCAGCTCACAAAGGACCAACGCTGCTTCGTTGTTAAGTATAAAAGCCTTTATTGAAGTTCAGTTTCACTTCCAGAGCCGCAGCGCGCAGCCCCACGTCTAAAGTGTCAGACCACTGATGCTCCGTCTGAGTCTCCTCCCCCTTTACACCAATTTAAGAGTCTAGCCTTGCTCCACCTTCTCCGCTGCTCCTTCCTCCTCTGGGTCCGCCTGCCCGCCGGGGTTCCGCCCTTTCTAGCCTCTTCTCCCGCTGATTCCCCTGAGCCTTCTCCCTCCCTCCGGCGGGCTTTAGGAGCTGGTTCCCCATCCGGGTCTCCTGCTGTTCCGCCCGCCTGCACATTTGAACTTGGCGCGCGCGCCCAGCCAGCAACTTTCCTCCTGACCGTTCCACTGCTGCTGTCACTGCTTCCCCCATCGGGGGGGCTAGCTGCAACTGACCTCCCCTCCGTTGGAGGCGTGGTCAGCCCTGACTCCCTCTCTGGAGGAGACACTGCTCCTGACACATGTGACTCCTCCCCCCCACTACGCTCTGGTGGGGAAACTGGTCCTGATCCTCCACTGCTGCTTTGGGGTTCCCCTCTGGCTCCTTGTTTCTGGTGCGTCCCCCCTGGGACCCCCCTTGCCCTGACCATCGGCGCCCCCTTCTGGGAATCTTCTGATTCGCTGGAGAAGCTCATGGAATCTCTCGGGCCACTGTCATACTCCCCTACGCTGCCCTCGGATTCTTCCCCTTCGCTCTCCCAATCCTCTCTCCCCAGTGCTCCTGCTCCTGATTCCCTGACATCCATCCCCCCCTCGAAGCCCCCCCTTCCCCCCTCCCCCTCTTCGGGTGTGGGTTCCGGGTGCTCCAGTCCAGTGGGTGTGAGTGCGGGATACCATTCTTCCCCCCTGGTGTGTAGCCGGTCCACTGGATCCGGCCCAACCGCAACGGGCTCGTCGACGTCGATTTCCTCTGCTTCCATCTCTCTGCTGATGTGCTCGAATCCAGGATCCTCCCCCAACACGTCCATGTCCTCCCCTCCCCCGGGTACCTCTGGTGAGACAGCTTGCAAAGGTCCCCGCAGCAGCTCCCTGCGCCACCCCACCTCCGGTTGAGTGTCCCACCAATAGGAGCGGTCTGTGGCAAACCCCGAGAGAGACCCCTCCGAGGAGCTAGTGTCTGGCGTCGTCTCTTCAGCTGATGAAAAACCCTGGAACGTACTGGCTGACAGTGTGGGCGTGAAGAGCCAGTCGTCGAAATACTCTGCCGGCATAGGTCTGTGTGGGAAGAGTGCATGGAACTCGTCTTTAAGATAGTGCTCCTCCACGGCATAGCACGGTACCCACCTGTTGGCACTGGCTGGGGTACCTTCCCTGGCGAGGAGGTATTCCACCCCCTCTTCCCCCCACCTCGAGTCCAAAATCTCCGTGACCTCGTTGAGTGGCGTCGCCCTCCGTGACCCCTCCCTCTTCGGAGATTCACTAAGTGTGTCTGGCGCGTTCCCTGTCGCCTGAAACCTGTGGGGTTCCCTGTAGGGTGTGAGCACTGACCTATGAAAGACTGGGTGCATTCTGGAGCCCTCCGGGAGTGTCAACCGGAAGGCCACTGGATTGATTTGCGCCGCGACCTGGTAAGGTCCCAGCTGCTTGTGCTTGAGCTTCCTCTTAGCTAGCGTCCTGGCCGGCACTGCCTGGGCTGCTAACCAGACCCAGTCCCCCACCTGGATGTCCTCCCCGACCCTCCTGTGCTTGTCTGCCTGCATTTTGTAGGCGTGTTTCGCCAGTTCCAATTGCCTGCGGAGTTGCTCGTGGACCTCCTGTAACTCTGCTGCTAAGTGCTCTGCTCCCCTTGGCTCCCCCTCCCCCTTCGTCTCTAACCCTGGGAAAGTTCTGGGATGCCGCCCATTATTGGCGAAGAACGGTGTCACTCCCGTAGACCCGTGCTTCGTGTTGTTGTAGGCAAACTCGGCCAGCGGTAGGTAGTCCACCCAGGTCGAGGGTTGTTGATTGGCGTAGCATCGCAGGTACTGCTGCATGATGGCGTTGACCCTCTCCGCTTGTCCGTTGGTCTGCGGGTGTCGTGCCGACGCTAAGTTGATCTTGACGTTCAGGATGCCCAGCAGCTTCTGCCAGAAGCTCGAGACGAATTGGCGACCCCGGTCGGACAGGATGGACCGCGGCAAGCCGTGAGCTTTGAACACGTGGTCTATGAACAGCTTGGCGGTCTGTTCCGCTGTGGCCACCTTCGCGCACGGAATAAAGTGTGCCATCTTGGTGAACATGTCTACGACCACGAGCACCGCTGTTTTGCCTCGCGAGCTGGGCAGATCTGTGACAAAGTCCAGGGCCACTCTCTCCCACGGTTCGAGCGGCGTCTGTAGGGGTTCTAGTAGACCCGCTGGCTTCCTGTGTACTGGCTTGGCCCTTTGGCAGGTGTCACACCTGGAAACGTAATCCGCGACTTCTCCCCTCACCTTGGGCCACCAAAAGTCTCTGGTTACTAATTCCGCCGTTTTGTCCTTGCCGAAGTGCCCAGCGCTGGGCGCGTCGTGTAGCTGCTGCAAGACTTTCGCGCGGAGGTCGTCTCCGGGCACGTAGAGAGCCCCTCTGCGGATGAGCAGTCCGTCTCGTATCTGGAACTCGTCGTCCTTCGCTGTGCCTCTTCGCACCTCCGCCATCTTGGATTGTGCGAACGAATCCGTCTGCAGCGCTCGACGCACCGCGTCCAGGTCCACGGCAGCTGAAGCGCACGCCCACGCTTTCGGTGCGAAAATGTGCTTGGCCGCCACCGGCGCCGCTTCCTCGAGATACTGCGGCTTCCTGGATAGTGCATCCGCCATGACGTTGTTGTCTCCCGGGATGTATTCTATCCGGAAATCGAAATCCGCAAAGAACTCCGCCCAGCGGATGTGTCTCTGGTTCAGGAACCGCGCCGTGCGCCAGTACTCCAGGTTCTTATGGTCCGTGCGGACTTGCACTGTGTGTCTGGCTCCAA
Source organism: Podarcis filfolensis (assembly GCF_964270895.1). Lineage (NCBI taxonomy): Eukaryota > Metazoa > Chordata > Lepidosauria > Squamata > Lacertidae > Podarcis > Podarcis filfolensis. Next base: position 72,391 of record NC_139604.1, read on the forward strand.
CGAGGAAGTGCCGCCACACCCTGAAAGCTGCATGAATGGCCAGCAACTCCCTGTCCCAGATGGTGTAGTTCTGTTCCGCCTTGCTGAGTTTCCTGGAGTAGAATGCGCACGGCCTCCATTCCCCTTGCGGATCTTGCTGCAACAGGACGGCCCCCACTGCTCTGTCTGAGGCGTCCGTCTCAACCCTCATTGGTCTGCTGGGGTTTACATGTAGCAGCTGTTCTTCGGACGCGAAGAGACGCTTGAGTCTCCGAAAGGACTGCTCCGCCTGGTCCGTCCAGGTGAACTTCTTCTTCTTGGAGCTGAGGGTGTCCGTGATGGCCGCCGTCTCCTTCGCGAACCCTTTGATGAACTTGCGATAAAAGTTGGCGAAGCCGACGAACCTCTGGACCTCCTTCCGATTGCGCGGGCTCTTCCAGTCCAACACCGCGCGGACCTTGGCGCTGTCCATGGCGAGTCCCTTGTCGGACAGCTTGTAGCCCAGAAAATCCACCTCCGTCATGTCGAACTGGCACTTCTCTAATTTGGCGTAAAGTCTGTGCTCCCGTAGCCTCTGCAGGACCTCCTTGACGTCCCTCTCGTGAGCCTCCTGCGATTCCGAGAAGATCAGGATATCGTCCAGGAAGCAGACGCACTTCTTGTAGAGGAGTCCCGCTAACACGTGATGCATGAAAGCTTGGAAGGTATGGGAGCCATTTTGCAGACCAAAAGGCATTACGCGATATTCATAGGTGCCTAAAGGTGTAAACATGGCTGTCTTCCACTCATCGCCCTCCCGCATGCGTATAAGGTTGTACGCCCCTCGTAGATCCAACTTGGTGAAGATCCGTCCCTTCCTCACCGTCGCGAGCAGGTCGTCGATCTTGGGCATGGGGAATGCTGCGGGCTTTGTTTTGGAATTTATGGTCCTAAAATCAACTATGAGTCTCCGTTGGGGCGTGTCCTTCTTCTTCACGAAAAACACGGGACTGCCCCCCACTGCTTTAGATTCTTGGATGAACCCCCGCTTCAAGTTGTGATCTATGAACTCCCTGAGTTCTTGCAGTTCATCTTCAGACATGGAATACAGTTTCCCAGTCGGCAGCGTCGCTCCCGGCAGGAGGTCAATCTTGCAGTCGTAAGGCCTGTGGGGAGGCAGCTTATCCGCTTCCCTCTCGCAGAAGACCTCCAAAAACTCCTTGTACTTGTTGGGTACCGCTTGCACCATGCCTAGGTGTAGCTGCGGTTCATCCTCTTGCCCCTCCTCCTCCTGGCGGGTCTGGATGCAGTGTTCTGCGCAGTAGGAGGAACAGAAGGTCAACTGCCGCTGGTACCATGCCAATGCCGGGCTGTGCCTATCCAGCCAACTCATACCCAACACTATGGGCGTGTCCGACAGGTGGGTGACGTTGAAGCTGATGACTTCGCGGTGGTTTCCAATTTGCATCACCATCGGTGGTGTTTGCTGTACCACCTCTCCTCCCAGTAGCTTCCTGCCATCGACCGTGACGACGTTTAGGGGCATCGTGGCTGGCATGAGTGCTATGCGATGTTGCTTGATAAAGTCCACTCCAATAAAGTCTGCGTTGCTCCCAGAGTCAATGGTTATTGGTACTTGCATGGTGTGCCCATTGGGCAACTGGAGCGATGCGGTGAGTTGCACCACTGGTTTGGGTGGGAGGGGGTCTGTGGGCCGTAAAATCTCTGGGGACTGCTTCACTGACTTGCCTGGTTGGGCCCCAGTGGCTCTGTTTCCAACCAGGCGTCTTCTTCCCCCTGCAGCTGTTCTGGCTGCTGACCTGTTCCCTTTACTGTTGCTGAGGCTGCAGTGTGCTTCTGGAGCCTCTGGGGACACTCTTTGGCCATGTGCTGTGCACTGTCGCAGATGTAACACTTCCTGGTCCCTCTAGGAGCCTTCCCCTTGACTGCTCCCGGTGTTTGGGCTCTGCTGGCAGTCTGAGCCCTTGCACCACCAATCTCCATCGGCTCTTCTCCCCTTCCCAAAGGAGGCATGGACAGCGCCCGCCCCGCCTCTCTGGGAAAGAAAGGGGTTGTCCTGGCTGGGGTGCTTCCCTTACGTCCTTCCAGGCGCACACCAATTGCCAACGCTCTTTGGGCAACTTCTTGGGTATTTTGGGGTCTTTCTCCTCTTGCCAGTTCATCTTTCACCTCTCCACTTAGCCCCTCCCAGAACAGGTCTCTGACAGCAATGGAGTCCTTCTCCCAGCCCAGCACGTTCAGTAAGGCAAAAAAGCGCGAGTGATACTGCCTCACCGTCGCTTTCCCTTGCTGTAGTCCATGCATTTCCCTCCGAGCAATATCTACATCTACCGTAGATTTAAAGCAAGCGTCCATAGCTTTGATAAATGCATCGGAATCTTTGAGGGCAGGGTCTTTTTCGCGCCACAAATTCCGCAGCCACGCTTTTGCTTCCCCATGCAAATGAGTGATTATGAAGCCCACCTTCTCTTCCTCATCTCTAAAGTCTTTCCGAAGCAAATTGATCGCGTAAACCACGTCAGCTCTGAAGTTAGGGTATTGCTGCAGGTTCCCATCAAAGTGCGCCACCAGGCTGCCCCCCCTCTTCCCGAGGCCAACTCCCTCCGGTTTGGGTCCTGGCAGCCCCTCTTTCCCCCAACGGTCCCACCTGGCTTGCAGATCCCGGCAGAGCGCTACTGCTTCTTCTTCTCTTTTCCTGGATGCTGCTACTTCCGCGTAAAGCGTCGTGACTGCTTCTTGCAGTTCTTTCACCTGGCTCTCTGTTGTCATCTTTGCCTATCTTCGTGAGCTCGCAAAACACCAAGTCTTGCCCCTCGCTGCACCAACTCACGCTGCGAGGTTTTTATGTGGGACGGAGCATACTGTCAGGGCTACCCTAGGTCCCAGCTCACAAAGGACCAACGCTGCTTCGTTGTTAAGTATAAAAGCCTTTATTGAAGTTCAGTTTCACTTCCAGAGCCGCAGCGCGCAGCCCCACGTCTAAAGTGTCAGACCACTGATGCTCCGTCTGAGTCTCCTCCCCCTTTACACCAATTTAAGAGTCTAGCCTTGCTCCACCTTCTCCGCTGCTCCTTCCTCCTCTGGGTCCGCCTGCCCGCCGGGGTTCCGCCCTTTCTAGCCTCTTCTCCCGCTGATTCCCCTGAGCCTTCTCCCTCCCTCCGGCGGGCTTTAGGAGCTGGTTCCCCATCCGGGTCTCCTGCTGTTCCGCCCGCCTGCACATTTGAACTTGGCGCGCGCGCCCAGCCAGCAACTTTCCTCCTGACCGTTCCACTGCTGCTGTCACTGCTTCCCCCATCGGGGGGGCTAGCTGCAACTGACCTCCCCTCCGTTGGAGGCGTGGTCAGCCCTGACTCCCTCTCTGGAGGAGACACTGCTCCTGACACATGTGACTCCTCCCCCCCACTACGCTCTGGTGGGGAAACTGGTCCTGATCCTCCACTGCTGCTTTGGGGTTCCCCTCTGGCTCCTTGTTTCTGGTGCGTCCCCCCTGGGACCCCCCTTGCCCTGACCATCGGCGCCCCCTTCTGGGAATCTTCTGATTCGCTGGAGAAGCTCATGGAATCTCTCGGGCCACTGTCATACTCCCCTACGCTGCCCTCGGATTCTTCCCCTTCGCTCTCCCAATCCTCTCTCCCCAGTGCTCCTGCTCCTGATTCCCTGACAAGTGCGCTCATGTTTTTACCTTTTATTGAAAGCGGCCACAAGTGACTTGGGTGGAGTATAAATAATAAAATTATATTGCTCCTGCTGCTGTTCTTCTCTTAGCCTAACTCAAATCCAACCCAATACCAAACCTTAACCCTAATGCTCACCCTAACTCAAATCTAATCCTCACTCTAACCCTAACCTTAACCCAAACCTAAGCCTCAGTCTAAACCTAAGCCTAATTTAACCCTAACCCTAAGTAATAAAATTATATTTCTCCTGCTGCTGTTCTTCTCTTACCGTAACTCAACCCCATCTCTAACTCTAACTCCTAATCCTAATCCAACTCAAACCCAACTCTCACTGTAACTCTAACCTTTACCCAAACCTAATCCTAAACACTTTGCTTCTTTTTGTGGTGTTTTGTGTTATTGCTTCATTTCGTAGGTCATGAGACTTTCTTTGTTTCTTGTGGTGTTGATTCATTTAGCAGTTTTTTAATTGGCTTTTGTGTTTCTTTTGGTATTGCATCATCTTCATAGGTTGTTTGGATTTCTGATTAATTTGCTTTGGATTTCTGGTAGCTCTGCTTCTTTATGATTTGTTTCTGTGTTTCTGGTGTTTTGGCTTGGTTATGTCATAAAATTGAAGAAATACCACCAGAAGCACAAAAACCAAGAAATATTCCCAAAATGAGGCAAAACCAGGAGACATGAAAACCAAGCCAAATCAATGGAAAAGAAACAATCTCACCCCAAACCGCAGAACCATTCAAAGTCAAAGAAGCAAAACAATTAAATGCAAAAAACAAGCAAAACCACCCCAAATTAAACAAATCAGCAGAAAACAAAAAAGAAGCAGTAAAGCCACCAATTACAAAGCAATGCCACAAGAAACTGGAAACCAGTTTTTAAAAAGCAAAACCAGAAACTCAACAAGCATGCAATTTATGGGAGTCCAAAAGCACTTCAAGCAACAGAAATTAACCAACATAGCATACTAGTTTTCACTTAGTCTTGGGTTTCTGGTGAATGTGCTTTGTTTGCAGCTGGCTTCATTTGTTTTCCATTGGTTTAGCTTGTTTTTTGGACTTTTGCTTTATTGCTTCTTTTGAGAAGTTTTCTTGTTTTTGCATTCTGGTGGTAATACTTTTGAATGCTTTGGGGGTTTCTGGTGAATCTGCTTTGTTTGGGATTGGTTGGCTTCTTTGTCAGTTTCCATTGATGTTGCTTTTACATGGTTCTTCTGCTTCTTTTCAGTAGGTTTTTGTGTTTTTAGTGGTTGACTTCATTGTTGGAATGGTCATTAGACATTTCTGGTGGTTTTGCTTCATTTCTGGTGGTTTTCCTTTTTTTCTTGGGTTTATCAGATCTCATACAAATTAATATTCTCAAAGGTGCAAAACCCAAAAAACCTAGAAATGAAGCAAACTCACCATAAATCCAGCACCCAATCTGTTATGTACTGACCTTGGATCCTAGAATGCAACAACTGATTGGTCTTTTCCTGCAGGCCAATCAGGCTCCAAGAGGGAAGCAGAGTTAGCCAGTCAGACGGGACTCATTCTGTAAATAATGTATATAAAAGCCTGAGGTTGGGGGGGGGGCAATAAAGAGCATGAAATACATACAAGACTCTGAGTATATTTCACAATCATAATTTATATAAAAGAATCCATGAAACGAAAACCACCCCAAAAGAAACAAATTCAACATAATCCCAAAAATGAACCAGAAACAACAGAAACAAACCACATCCACCAAAGATGAGAAAACCAATTGAATAGAACCACAAGAAACCCACGCAGTAAACATCTCAGGGAAAAGCGAAATCACCCCCACACCATGCAAAACTAAGGTTTAACTGGCTTTGGGGTTTCTGCGAAATTTACTTTTCCCCTCTTGTTGGGGGTTTCTGGTGGTATTTCTTCTGCTTCTCACATTTCTGCTTCTTTTCAATTGGTTTTGGGATTCTGGTGAATTTGGTAATGATTTGATTGAAGTCTCTGTCTGGCAATTTTCCTTTTTCATGAATTCCTTCCTTGTTGGGTTTCTGGTATCTCACTTTTGGTTTTCCCATTTCTCTTAGTTTTGCTACGTTTCAGGTAGTTTGCTTACTTTTTGGAATTATGCAGTCTCATAAAAATGGAGCAATATCATTAGAAGCTTAAAAAGCATGAAAAAAACCCCAGGCACTAACCCTAACCCTGAACATCCACCTACGTATCCAATGCCCTAACCCTAACCCTGATATTCTGGTCATCCATCTTGGGGATAACAATCTGGTGAGGTAAATTCAGTTGAGATCACTAAATATCTCCATCAGCTGTGCTTCCTCATCCCTGAGCTTATCATAGTTTGGTTTGGAATGTTGTAGAGGTGCTTATGCAGTGGGGGCAGCCTTCCTAAGAAGGTGGATGGGCAAGACATAAAGCTAATTGTCAGGGAATCAGGAGCAGGAGCACTGGGGAGAGAGGGATTGGAGAGCGAAGGGGAAGAATCCGAGGGCAGCGTAGGGGAGTATGACAGTGGCCCGAGAGATTCCATGAGCTTCTCCAGCGAATCAGAAGATTCCCAGAAGGGGGCGCCGATGGTCAGGGCAAGGGGGGTCCCAGGGGGGACGCACCAGAAACAAGGAGCCAGAGGGGAACCCCAAAGCAGCAGTGGAGGATCGGGACCAGTTTCCCCACCAGAGTGTAGTGGGGGGGAAGAGTCACATGTGTCAGGGGCAGTGTCTCCAGAGAGGGAGTCAGGGCTGACCACGCCTCCAACGGAGGGGAGGTCAGTTGCAGCTAGCCCCCCCGAAGGGGGAAGCAGTGACAGCAGCAGTGTAACGGTCAGGAGGAAAGCTGCTGGCTGGGCGCGCGCGCCAAGTTCAAATGTGCAGGCGCGCAGAACAGCAGGAGACCCGGATGGGGAACCAGCTCCTAAAGCCCGCCGGAGGGAGGGAGAAGGCTCAGGGGAATCAGCGGGAGAAGAGGGCGGAACCCCGGCGGGCAGGCGGACCCAGAGGAGGAAGGAGCAGCGGAGAAGGTGGAGCAAGGCTAGAATCTTAAATTGGTGTCAAGGGGGAGGAGACTCAGACGGAGCATCAGTGGTCTGACACTTAAGACGTGGAGCTGCGCGCTGCGGCTCTGGAAGTGAATCTGAACTTCAATAAAGACTTTTATACTTAACAACGAAGCAGCGTTGGTCCTTTGTGAGCTGGGACCTAGGGTAGCTCTGACACTTACGTTCAGTCTTTATTGAACACTCGTTCTGATTTATTTCTGAGCCACTTCTATGACAATTATCATTCATCTTGATTTGGTTGCGTGGTGTCAGAGGCTCAGGAGCAGAAGAGCAGGGGAGGGAGCAAATAGAGAGCGGAGGAGAGGAATCAGAGGGGAGCGTAGGGGAATATGACAGTGGACCGAGAGATTCCATGAGCTTCTCCAGCGAATCTGAAGATTCCCAGGAGGGGACGATCCATAAACAAGGAACCAGAGGGGAGTCCCAAGGGAGTAGCGGAGCAGTAGGGCCAGTTCCCCCACCAGAGCACAGTGGGGGGGAAGAGTCACGTGAGTCAGGACCAGCTTCTCCTCCATCGGGGAGTGGGGAGACGGAGGGAAGGCCAGGTCCAGCTAGCCTCCCCGAAAGGGGGAGCAGTGACACAAGTGTAACGGTCAGAAGGAAAGTGGGAGGCTGCGCGCGCGCGCCAAGTTCAAATGTGGAGGAGCGCGGGACAGCAGAAAACCCGGATTGGGAGCCAGGTCCTAAAGCCCGAAAGAGGGGGGGGGAGGAGTCGGGAGAATCAGCGTCAGAAGAATCTCGGAGGGCTGAGACTCCGACTAGCAGAAGGACCCAGAGAAAGAAGGAACAGAGGAAAAGGTGGAGTAAGGCTAGAATCGTAAGCTGGTGTCGGGGGAGGAGATTCAGATGGGAGTTCTACGGTCTGACGGACAGATGTAGCGTTGCACGCTGCGCGTCTAGAAATGAGACTGAACTTCAATAAAGACTTTTAAACTTGGGCAAGGAGCAGCGTTGGTCTTGTGTGAGCTGGGACCTTGGGCAGCGCTGACAGTAACTCCCATCTCCCTAAACTCTGCAAGCTCACGGAGATAGGCAAAGATGACGACTGAGGAAAAAGTCAAGCAATTGCAGGAAGCGGTGTCAACGCTCTACGCAGAATTGGCTGCGTCTAAGAAAAAAGAAGAAGACACAGCTGCGCTCTGCCAGGATCTGCAAGCCAGGTGGGACAAATGGGGAAAGGAGGGGCAGCTGGGAGCCAAGCCGGAGGGAGTTAGCCTCGGGAAAAGGGGGGCGAGCCTTGTGACCCATTTTGACGGGAACCTGCAGCAGTACCCTAACTTCAGAGCAGAAGTAGTCTTCGCGCTCAATTTGCTTCGGAAAGATTTTAAAGTCGTGGCTGCGAACCTTGCTACGCGAAAATGACCCCGCCCTCAAAGATTCAAGCGCTTTTATTGGAGCCATGGACGCTTGCTTTAAATCAACGGTGGATGTGGATGTCGCTAGAAGGGAAATGCATGGATTGCGACAAGGAAGAGCGACGGTGCGCCAGTATCATTCCCGCTTTTTGGGGTTAGTAAATGTGCTGGGCTGGCAGAAGGACTCAGCTGCCGTCAGGGATCTGTTCTGGGAGGGGCTGAATGGAGCCGTGAAAGATGAGCTGGCCGGGGGAGAGAGACCCCAAAATACAGCAGAAGTAGTCCAAAGGGCGCTCGTAATTGGGGTGCGCCTGGAAGAACGCCCGTGGAGCAGGGAGGAGGGGCGAAGAGCAAACACGTCAGTTAGAACGACTCCCTTCCTACCCAGAGAGACAGAGCGCGCTCAGTCCACGCCTCCTCTGATGAGTGGAGAGGAGCCAATGGAAATCGGAGGTGCAAGGGCTCAGACAGCAAGCAGAGCCCAAACACCAGGAGCAGTCAAGGCGAAGGCTCCTAGAGGGAGCAGGAAGTGTTACATCTGCGACAGTGCACAGCACATGGCGAAAGAGTGTCCCCAGAGGCTCCAGAAGCACACTGCAGCCTCAGCAACTGTTAAAGGAGGAATTCAGCAGGGAGTAGAGCAGCAGGGAAAAGGCGACGCCTGGTTGGAGATGAAGGCTCTGGGGCTCAACCAGGCGAGTCAGTGAAGCAGTCCCCAGAGATTTTGCAGCCCACAGACCCCCTCCCACCCAAACCAGTGGTGCAACTCACTGCATCGCTCCAGCTGCCCGATGGGCTCACCCTGGAGGTCCCTATTACCATTGACTCTGGTAGCAACGCAGACTTTGTAGGGTTGGACTTCGTCAAGCAGCATCGCATAGCACTCCTGCCAGCCACGACGCCCCTAAATGTTGTCACGGTAGATGGCAGGAAGATACTGGGAGGAGAGGTGGTACAGCAGACACCGCCTCTGGTGATGCAAATTGGGAACCACCGCGAAGTCATCAGTTTCAACGTCACCCACCTGTCGGACACGCCCATAGTGTTGGGCATGAGTTGGCTGGATAGGCACAGCCCGGCATTAGCGTGGTACCAGCGGCAATTGACCTTCTGCTCTTCCTACTGCGCAGCGCACTGCATCCAGACCTGCCAGGAAGAAGAGGGGCAAGAGGATGCACCGCAGCTACACCTAGGCATGGTGCAAGCGGTGCCCAACAAGTACAAGGCCTTTTTGGAAGTCTTCTGCGAGAAGGAAGCAGACAAGCTGCCTCCCCACAGACCCTACGACTGCAAGATTGACCTCCTGCCAGGGGCGACGCTGCCGACTGGGAGACTGTACTCCATGTCTGAAGACGAAATGCAAGAACTCAGGGAGTTCATAGATCGCAATTTGAAGCGGGGATTCATCCGGGAATCCAAAGCAGTGGGGGGCAGTCCCGTGTTTTTCGTGAAGAAGAGAGACACGCCCGAACGGAGGCTCATAGTGGATTATAGAATCATCAATTCCAGGACAAAGCCCACAGCATTCCCCATGCCCAAAATTGACGACCTGCTCGCGACGGTGAGGAAGGGACGGATCTTCACCAAGTTGGATCTACGAGGGGCCTACAACCTTATACGCATGCGGGAGGGCGACGAGTGGAAGACAGCCATGTTTACGCCTTTAGGAACCTATGAATACAGAGTCATGCCGTTTGGTCTCCAGAATGGCTCCCATTGTTTCCAAGCTTTCATGCACCACGTGCTAGCGGGACTCCTCTACAAGAAGTGCGTCTGCTTTTTAGATGATATCCTGATCTTTTCGGACTCGCAGGAGGCGCACGAGGAGGACGTCAAGGAGGTCCTGCAGAGACTACGGGAGCACAGACTTTATGCCAAACTGGAGAAGTGCCAGTTCGACACGACAGAGGTGGATTTCCTGGGCTACAAGCTGTCCGACAAGGGACTTGCCATGGACAGCGCCAAGGTCCGCTCAGTGTTGGACTGGAAGAGCCCGCGCAACCGGAAGGAGGTCCAGAAGTTCGTCGGTTTCGCCAACTTTTATCGCAAGTTCATCAAGGGGTTCGCGAAAGAGACGGCGGCCATCACGGACACCCTCAGCTCCAAGAAGAAGAAGTTCACCTGGACGGACCAGGCGGAGCAGTCCTTTCGGAGGCTCAAGCGTCTCTTCGCGTCCGAAGAACAGCTGCTACACGTAAACCCCAGCAAACCGATGAGGGTTGAAACGGACGCCTCGGACAGAGCGGTGGGGGCGGTCCTGTTGCAGCAAGATCCGCAAGGGGACTGGAGACCGTGCGCATTCTACTCCAGGAAGCTCAGCACGTCGGAGCAGAACTACACCATCTGGGACAGGGAGTTGCTGGCCATTCATGCAGCCTTCAAGGCGTGGCGGCACTTCCTCGTCGGAGCCAGACACACAGTGCAGGTCCGCACGGACCACAAGAACCTGGAGTACTGGCGCACGGCGAAGTTCCTGAACCAGAGACACATCCGCTGGGCGGAGTTCTTTGCAGATTTCGATTTCCGGATAGAATACATCCCGGGAGACAACAACGTCATGGCGGATGCGCTATCCAGGAAGCCGCAGTATCTCGAGGAAGCGGCACCGGCAGCGGCTAAACACATTTTCGCACCAGAGGTGTGGGCGTGCGCTTCAGCCGCAGTGGACCTGGACGCAGTCCGTCGCGCGCTACAGGCGGATTCGTTTGCGCAATCCAAGATGGAGGAGGTGCGAAACGGAACAGCGAGGGACGACGAGTTCCAGATACGCGACGGACTACTCCTCCACAAAGGGGCTCTCTACGTACCGGGAGACGACCTTCGCGCGAGAGTTTTGCAGCAGCTGCACGACGCGCCCAGCGCTGGGCACTTCGGCAAGGACAAGACGGCGGAATTAGTAACCAGGGACTTTTGGTGGCCCAAGGTGCGGGGAGAAGTTGCGGATTACGTTTCCAGGTGTGACACCTGCCAAAGGGCCAAGCCAGTACACAGGAAGCCGGCAGGTCTGCTGGAACCGCTGCAGACGCCGCTCGAACCATGGGAGAAAGTGGCCCTGGACTTTGTTACAGATCTGCCCAGTTCGCGCGGCAAAACAGCGGTACTCGTGGTCGTAGACCTCTTCACCAAGATGGCGCATTTCATTCCGTGCGCGAAGGTGGCCACAGCGGAACCGACCGCCAAGTTGTTCATAGACCACGTGTTCAAAGCTCACGGCCTGCCGCGGTCCATCCTGTCCGACCGGGGCCGCCAATTCATCTCGAACTTCTGGCAGAAGCTGCTGGGCATCCTGAACGTCAAGATCAACTTAGCGTCGGCACGACACCCGCAGACCAACGGACAAGCGGAGAGGGTCAACGCCATCATGCAGCAGTACCTGCGATGCTACGCCAATCAACAGCCCTCAACCTGGGTGGACTACCTACCGCTAGCCGAGTTTGCCTACAACAACACGAAGCACGGGTCTACAGGGGTGACACCGTTCTTCGCCAACAATGGGCGCCACCCCAGAACCTTCCCGGGGTTGGAGACCGAGGCAGAGGGGGAGCCACGGGGGGCAGAGCACTTAGCCGCAGAGTTACAGGAGGTCCATGAGCAACTCCGAAGGCACTTGGAACTCACGAAACACGCCTACAAGATGCAGGCAGACAGGCACAGGAGGGTTGGGGAAGACATACAGGTAGGGGACTGGGTCTGGTTAGCAGCTCAGGCAGTGCCGGCCAGAACGCTAGCTAAGAGGAAGCTAGGACACAAGCAGCTGGGACCTTACCAGGTCGCGGCACAAATCAATCCAGTGGCCTACCGGTTGACACTCCCGGAGGGCTCCAGAATGCACCCAGTCTTTCACAGGTCAGTGCTCACGCCTTACAAGGCGCCCCACAGGTTTCAGGCGCCAGGGACCGCACCAGCTCCACGTAGCCCATCGCCAACAGGGGAGGGACCACAGAGGGCGACCCCACTCAACGAGGTCACACAGATTTTGGACTCCAGATGGGGGGAAGAGGGAGTTGAATATCTCCTCGCCAGGAGGGTACTCCGGCCAGCGCCAACGAGTGGGTGCCGTGTTACGCCGTGGAGGAGCACTACCTCAAAGACGAGTTCCATTCGATCTTCCCACACAGACCCATGCCGGAGGAGTATTTCGACGACTGGCTTTTCACACCCACACTGTCAGCCAGCACGTTCCAGGGTTTCTCCTCAGATGAGGAGCCGACGCCGGGGAAGAGCTCCCCGGAGGGGTCGCTCTCGGGGTTTGCCACGGACCGCTCCTATTGGTGGGACACTCAACCAGAGGTGGGGTGGAGCAGGGAACTGCTGAGGGAGCCCTTGCACACAGCCTCACCCGAGGGACCGGGTGGAGAGGAGGACATGGACGTGTGGGGGGAGGATCTTGGTTTTGAGCACGACAGCAGAGAAATGGAAGCAGAGGAAGTCGACGTCGACGAACCCATCGTGGGGGGGCCTGATCCCGCTGGCCGGTTGCACACCAGGGGGAGAGAACGGAAGCCAGCACTCACACCCCCAGCGCTGGAGCACCTGGAACCCACACCTGAAGAGGGGGAGGGGGGAAGGGGGGGCTTCGAGGGGGGGATGGATGTCAGAGGCTCAGGAGCAGAAGAGCAGGGGAGAGAGCAAATAGAGAGCGGAGGAGAGGAATCAGAGGGGAGCGTAGGGGAATATGACAGTGGACCGAGAGATTCCATGAGCTTCTCCAGCGAATCTGAAGATTCCCAGGAGGGGGCGCCTATGGTAAGGGCGAGGCGAATCCCAGAGGGGACGATCCATAAACAAGGAACCAGAGGGGAGTCCCAAGGGAGTAGCGGAGCAGTAGGGCCAGTTCCCCCACCAGAGCACAGTGGGGGGGAAGAGTCACGTGAGTCAGGACCAGCTTCTCCTCCATCGGGGAGTGGGGAGACGGAGGGAAGGCCAGGTCCAGCTAGCCTCCCCGAAAGGGGGAGCAGTGACACAAGTGTAACGGTCAGAAGGAAAGTGGGAGGCTGCGCGCGCGCGCCAAGTTCAAATGTGGAGGAGCGCGGGACAGCAGAAAACCCGGATTGGGAGCCAGGTCCTAAAGCCCGAAAGAGGGGGGGGGAGGAGTCGGGAGAATCAGCGTCAGAAGAATCTCGGAGGGCTGAGACTCCGACTAGCAGAAGGACCCAGAGAAAGAAGGAACAGAGGAAAAGGTGGAGTAAGGCTAGAATCGTAAGCTGGTGTCGGGGGAGGAGATTCAGATGGGAGTTCTACGGTCTGACGGACAGATGTAGCGTTGCACGCTGCGCGTCTAGAAATGAGACTGAACTTCAATAAAGACTTTTAAACTTGGGCAAGGAGCAGCGTTGGTCTTGTGTGAGCTGGGACCTTGGGCAGCGCTGACACGTGGTGTTTCCACAAAATCATTTGTTCATCCCACACATATCATTGCATTTCTTCATCACTTTTCAAACCAAAAAAAGTCTGTTGTTTTTTAAGTGGATTTGTTGGACAAGGGCAAAAGAGAGCTCTAACCTGCTTTAATTGTGCTGACCTGGAATTCTTGTGTGCACTTGAATAATTCCTCCTGCAAAACATTGACAGTTTGGAGGCAGTCTGGAGGCTTTGTGTGTGCAAAAAAACCCAGAAAATCTAACATGTCAGGGAGAAGGGTTCTAGTTCATCCCTCACCTGCTAGTTTCCTATGGAAGAATATTTATTTGTATGGTGCAGGATGCAGTCTGAAATGCTATAGCCCAGATGTAAGTTTATTGCCACAGTGTGAATAAGGCGTCAGTTGACCAGGGCCTGCTCTCAAGTCCTTATAGGATTGCAGTAATAACAGGTAGCAGTTACACAGGCCTCTTGGCCTATTTGTGCCATTCCTTATCAGTGCAGGAGGAGTAAGGGCCAATAAAGGGATGAAAGGCAGTGGGGAAGGAAGCAGAATTGGAATAAATATGCATGGTCCCACTGACAGATACTGAATAGCATTATATTGCCATTCCTCATATTCCAAAAACACTTTGCAAAGGCAAAACCTCTGCCAGACATTCTGCTAGATGTGGCTGTGTCCTGTTCTATACTGTGGCCTCTACACATTTTTGCAGCACAAGTAACAATACAACAACCATTTGTTGGTGTAATGGGACCTTCTGTGTGAAAAAGCTGCTTTGCAAGTTACCAAAGGAGACTTTCTCCCTGAGCCCCCTGACATAACACAGGATCATTGTGAGGTTGTCCTGGTTGACCTGAAGGAGGTGAGGACAGGTGACCCCACCTAGGCCTGTCCAGGAGGTGAGGACAGGTGACTGTCCAAAATTCCCTTTCTCTCTTCCAAAAATCCACAGCTAAAGTTTTTCTCTGCTTTCTCACAAGATGCATAGGCAAAATGTTACTTTTATCAGTACAAGAAGGCTTCAAAAAGCTAATGAATAGGCTCTGTCAAAGCAAGCCTGAGAAGTGACTCTTATCTCATTCGGTTGTAACACATCTTGAACATGCTGAACCGCAAGGCTTCTCGACCCCGCTTGGCTTCTCATCCCCTTTTCCTGGGAAGGGTGCCAAGAGTCCAAAAGAGTCCCAAGACAGGAGCTTTCTGTTCATGCTCAGGAAACTCAACATGGGGCAGGACTCTTGAGGAGGAGGAGAAAGCGGAGGGAACTGGAGGGGAATATATGCTCTGTGCAAATGGCTGTGAACTCGTGCTTGTTTGTGAATCTATCAACAAGCTGAAAAGGATTTACTCCATGACTTTATACTTTCCTTAATGGTAAATATTAAGTAGGGTAGACAAATTGCAACATTGAGCTATTGTAGTTCCCATGCCAATATTGTGTTGTTTAGTCGTTTAGTCGTGTACGACTCTTCGTGACCCCATGGATCAGAGCACGCCAGGCACTCCTGTCTTTCACCATTTAAAATTCCTTCTTGCTCCCTGTCAGTGGAGGCTTGTCCTTAAGGGGGACTGGGGCACTGCTCCACCAAGCTCAATTGTTTCTCGGCTGTCCTCCAACAGCCTGCTTCTTTCTTACATCCTCTCTAGGGTTGGCATGAGCAGTGAGCTCTTTCCTCCTCAGTCTCAGGGCTGCCTTTGCAGAACTCAACGAGGGGGAAGGGGCATTCCCCACATGTCCAGGGGAGGAGAGGGGCAGGGAAGCTTGAGTGTGCCAGGTCAGACGTGACCCGGAGGCGGAGCTGCTGCTGTGACTGGGAGTGAGGTGCACTGCGGCCACCCACCCTCCTGCTCTCTTCCCCAGGACAGGCCTAACCTAAGGACAGAGCTGTGGCCAGCAGAAGCACAGCAGCTTAGGTCAGCTCCTTTTCACGTGGAGCCAGGCACCAATGAGGGAGCCTGCTGTGGGGGCACCTGTTTGTGCCCCCTGCCACAAATTTGTGCCCCCACGGCCCACACATGCTACACTTCTGGGTGGGGACAAAACCAGAGTTACTGTAGTTGGCTTAATCCATGGGCGTAGCCAGGATTTTTGTTAGTGGGGGCAGGCCTTTTGTTAGGGGGTCAGAACCTCAGTTAGCTATGTATTTTTATTTATTTTTATTTATTTGGCCCCCCCTTGGCCACATCCATGGCTCCATCTATCATAACATTTTGGAAATGCCCTGACCCACCCACCCTAACACTGATGTTGATTTTCTGAGATATCAGGCGCTCAAGCACAAGTCATACATAAAGAATCGCTGCTGTTTCTTTTTGTGTAGCCTGTTTAGACTGGAAATTTGCCTCAGTTTTTTATTCTCTAAGGAAGGTTCTGTAAACTGCAGGATAATGTAGTAGCTCACAGCATGGCAGGATGATCCCAAGAAGCTCAGTTAGTTGGGGACATGGGCTTAGCCAGGGGGTGAAGCGGCCACCCCTAAATCAAGTAAATAAATAAAAATACAGAGAGTCTGATATTCCAGATGCAATCACACTTCTTCCTTAGAGCAGCCTCCTATTCATTTATTTCTTGTTGAAAGATAAAGAAGTGTTTTGCAGAAACTAGCAACAACAATCAAGACGACACATGTAGTTCATAGTAACTGTCTTTCAGGGCAGTTTGTCTAGTAACAAAAGCAAGTGTTGCTATGAACACTGACTAGTCACTAGAACAAAAAAATTTTTTTTCCTTCCAGTAGCACCTTAAAGACCAACTAAGTTAGTTCTTGGTATGAGCTTTCGTGTGCATGCACACTTCTTCAGATACCTGCATGCACACGAAAGCTCATACCAAGAACTAACTTAGTTGGTCTTTAAGGTGCTACTGGAAGGAAAAAAATTTTTTTTTTTGTTTTGACTATGGCAGACCAACACGGCTACCTATCTGTAACTAGTCACTAGAATAATAAGATGAAAGCTGGAGGTGGGGTTCGGGGTGGGGTTAGTCTTTCTTTATACAAACATGTAAGTATGGATGCCAAGAAGAAGAAGTAAGACAAGCGTTTCTGTGGGGGAGGGAGTTTATTGACTGCTCAGATATAAGACTCACAACATCATTTTATAACCAAAGAAAGTGCCTTTATGTGACCATTAAAACAAATCAACTGAAATTACCTATATTCACAGAAAGCCTTTAGCAGAATCATTTCCTGTCCTCGGAATCCAGCTGGAAGTGTATTGCGAGCCGACTGCATAATCAAAAAGGCCAGTAAGTCACTGTGAGACAGAGGAAGCTGTGTTCCTTTTCAAATCTGTCTGTCAACAGTCACACACACCAAGCAAAAGCCACCCATAACAGACGTTTTCCTTGATAAATGGGAGAACTGTCTGATAATCAACAACCATATAATTTTATCCAGGAGTATTAGTTTGATCTGACGGAAACTGCACATTTCCCGAGAAGCACTGAAAGAATGCTTCATTTAACTACAAACCCCCAAATCTGGGATCCCATCAAAACTGATGTTTGGCAAAAGTTTTGCAGCAAAACCCACACATTTTGTAACACCCCATAAACAGAGTAATTGATACATCAAACCGGGGTTCATAATTAATATCCAAAACCCAACATTGTCCGATTCACTCCAAACTGGTGCCAAAGTCTGGCAAAAGTTTTGTAGCATTTGCCAGACATTGTAGCATTTTTGTAGCATTTTGCCCGACAAACCAAGTAACTGACAGGGGTCATAAGGTCACCCCAAAACCCAACATCGTCTGATTCACTCCAAATCAAGGCCAAAGTCTGGCAAAATGTTTGCAGTAAAAACCGCATGTTTTGCAGCTCCCCCCAAACCGAGTGGTTCCTAGCACATCAGGAGGAAGAGTCAAGACAACCAAAAGTGGATAAATAGGTTGTATTTATTAAATATAACAACTTGAGGATCGGCAAAACTAGTCAGATTCGACCAATGTAACCAAATCAAATTAAGTCTGGGCAGGTGTGCTTGTTCACCTGCACCCACAAACACACAAGTGCTCAAACAGAGCTCTTTGCAGATCCTTAAGAATCATGTCAGAACCCAAATCAGAAAGATGCATACCACCAGGTCTATACAACTGTGGGGCACAGAACATAATTCTGCCATGAGGGATATAAGCAGCCACATTTTCAAACACAAACGTCGTTGTAGAATGATTAGCTTTATGTCTTGCCCATCCACCTTCTTAGGAAGGGTGCCCCCACTCCATAAGCACCTCTACAACATTCCAAACCAAACTATGATAAGCTCAGGGATGAGGAAGCACAGCTGATGGAGATATTTAGTGATCTCAACTGAATTTACCTCACCAGATTGTTATCCCCAAGATGGATGACCAGAATATCAGGGTTAGGGTTAGGGCAGGGGATACGTAGGTGGATGTTCAGGGTTAGGGTTAGTGCCTGGGGTTTTTTTCATGCTTTTTAAGCTTCTAATGATATTGCTCCATTTTTATGAGACTGCATAATTCCAAAAAGTAAGCAAACTACCTGAAACGTAGCAAAACTAAGAGAAATGGGAAAACCAAAAGTGAGATACCAGAAACCCAACAAGGTTTTCATGAGAAAAAGGAAAATTGCCAGAGACTTCAATCAAATCATTACCAAATTCACCAGAATCCCAAAACCAATTGAAAAGAAGCAGAAATGTGAGAAGCAGAAGAAATACCACCAGAAACCCCCAACAAGAGGGGAAAAGTAAATTTCGCAGAAACCCCAAAGCCAGTTAAACCTTAGTTTTGCATGGTGTGGGGGTGATTTCGCTTTTCCCTGAGATGTTTACTGCGTGGGTTTCTTGTGGTTCTATTCAATTGGTTTTCTCATCTTTGGTGGATGTGGTTTGTTTCTGTTGTTTCTGGTTGATTTTTGGGATTATGTTGAATTTGTTTCTTTTGGGGTGGTTTTCGTTTCATGGATTCTTTTATATAAATTACGATTGTGAAATATACTCAGAGTCTTGTATGTATTTCATGCTCTTTATTGCCCCCCCCCCAACCTCAGGCTTTTATATACATTATTTACAGAATGAGTCCCGTCTGACTGGCTAACTCTGCTTCCCTCTTGGAGCCTGATTGGCCTGCAGGAAAAGACCAATCAGTTGTTGCATTCTAGGATCCAAGGTTAGTACATAACAGATTGGGTGCTGGATTTATGGTGAGTTTGCTTCATTTCTAGGTTTTTTGGGTTTTGCACCTTTGAGAATATTAATTTGTATGAGATCTGATAAACCCAAGAAAAAAAGGAAAACCACCAGAAATGAAGCAAAACCACCAGAAATGTCTAATGACCATTCCAACAATGAAGTCAACCACTAAAAACACAAAAACCTACTGAAAAGAAGCAGAAGAACCATGTAAAAGCAACATCAATGGAAACTGACAAAGAAGCCAACCAATCCCAAACAAAGCAGATTCACCAGAAACCCCCAAAGCATTCAAAAGTATTACCACCAGAATGCAAAAACAAGAAAACTTCTCAAAAGAAGCAATAAAGCAAAAGTCCAAAAAACAAGCTAAACCAATGGAAAACAAATGAAGCCAGCTGCAAACAAAGCACATTCACCAGAAACCCAAGACTAAGTGAAAACTAGTATGCTATGTTGGTTAATTTCTGTTGCTTGAAGTGCTTTTGGACTCCCATAAATTGCATGCTTGTTGAGTTTCTGGTTTTGCTTTTTAAAAACTGGTTTCCAGTTTCTTGTGGCATTGCTTTGTAATTGGTGGATTTACTGCTTCTTTTTTGTTTTCTGCTGATTTGTTTAATTTGGGGTGGTTTTGCTTGTTTTTTGCATTTAATTGTTTTGCTTCTTTGACTTTGAATGGTTCTGCGGTTTGGGGTGAGATTGTTTCTTTTCCATTGATTTGGCTTGGTTTTCATGTCTCCTGGTTTTGCCTCATTTTGGGAATATTTCTTGGTTTTTGTGCTTCTGGTGGTATTTCTTCAATTTTATGACATAACCAAGCCAAAACACCAGAAACACAGAAACAAATCATAAAGAAGCAGAGCTACCAGAAATCCAAAGCAAATTAATCAGAAATCCAAACAACCTATGAAGATGATGCAATACCAAAAGAAACACACAAAAAACTGCCAATTAAAAAACTGCTAAATGAACCAACACCACAAGAAACAAAGAAAGTCTCATGACCTACGAAATGAAGCAATAACACAAAACACCACAAAAAGAAGCAGTGTTTAGGATTAGGTTTGGGTAAAGGTTAGAGTTACAGTGAGAGTTGGGTTTGAGTTGGATTAGGATTAGGAGTTAGAGTTAGAGTTGGGGTTGAGTTACGGTAAGAGAAGAACAGCAGCAGGAGAAATATAATTTTATTACTTAGGGTTAGGGTTAAATTAGGCTTAGGTTTAGACTGAGGCTTAGGTTTGGGTTAAGGTTAGGGTTAGAGTGAGGATTAGATTTGAGTTAGGGTGAGCATTAGGGTTAAGGTTTGGTATTGGGTTGGATTTGAGTTAGGCTAAGAGAAGAACAGCAGCAGGAGCAATATAATTTATTTATTATTTATTAATTATTTATACTCCACCCAAGTCACTTGTGGCCGCTTTCAATAAAAGGTAAAAACATGAGCGCACTCTAAGTGAATGCTCATGAATGTAGAAACTCTTACTTCCCATAGAATTCCCAAAGAAGACCTGGGAATTGTAGCTCTGAGCTTCTTTGCAGAGGGTTGGACTAGATGACCCTTGGGTTCCCCTTCCATCTCTTCTAGGATGCTCCCTGTCTCACTCACTCACTCACTCACTCACTCACTCACTCACTCTCACTCCTCTCCTTTTCATGGCAGTTTCCCCTTTTTCTGCACTCCTAGCTCGGAAGGGCGGAAGAGGCTGTGCTGCCGCCATATTGGGCGAGGGCAGGGGTACCGGAAGAAGGTGTCACCGGAGGAGAGGCATGAGCACAGGAAGGGGAGGGAAACGGGCGGAAGAGGCTGTGCTGCCGCCATGTTGGGCGAGGGTAGGATTACAGGAAGGAGGTGCCACGGGAGGAGAGGCATGAGCACAGGAAGGGGAGGGAAACGGGCGGAAGAGGCTGTTCTGCCGCCATGTTGGGCGAGGGTAGGATTACCGGAAGGAGGTGCCACGGGAGGAGAGGCATGAGCACAGGAAGGGGAGGGAAACGGGCGGAAGAGGCTGTGCGACGTTGGGCCAGCAGAGGCGTGCCAAGCCAGGCTGGCCCTCTCTCTTTCTCCCACCCACTCTCTCTCGACCCCGCTCTCCCCAGGGGGCAGCCCTGCCCCCCGCCTCGTCCTCACCTGCCTTTCTCCCCCAGTGGCCTTCCTCTCGTGCCCCTTGGCGGTGGGATGGTGTGGGTGGGCCGCGGAAGTTTATATGCAAGAATATACATACCTAGGTATAGGTGTCCGTTTGTAAATATATAAAAATAAAATGGATATATGTATATGTGTGTGTATATATATGCAGTGCTTCTTTTCTAAAGAAAATGATTGGGGGTACTCTCATTTTGACTCAAGAAAATCACCATTTTATAGTTCAAACCGGGAAAAATAAATACAGTAAATGGACAAAAGTACATTCACAAAATGTTTTAGGAGTATGCATTCCCCTGCGTCCCCCCCAGAAAAAAAGCACTGTATATGTTCTGCCAAGGGCAGGGTTATTTCTGGATTTGGAGCCAATAAGCACGCGAGTGGATGAAGAATAAGCAATGCTTTATTTGCATAAGGTTAACAGATAGCAGCAGGCATATAAAACACAAATTATAGCATACTAGAGAGGAGTCGCAAACAATCTCCCCTTCAGCTGCCTGGAGCTCCTGGTAGAGCAGCGAGAGAGACCCCTGGCCGACAGTCTCACAGCATATGGTACCTCCATTTGTGAAGAAGCTCACTGAGCCCCTTCAGCCTACAGCTTTTATAGACAACTTTGATTTGATTGATTGCACCTGGTTAGCAGGCATCACTCATGATCAGCCTGGGACACCGGGTGCAACTAATGCAGAGCAGCTGAGAGTCTCCAACCCAATTCACTGCAACTGGGTATCCTCCCGAGTAGCCAATCAGAACACAGGGGACCCAGAAAACTCCTGACACAGGTGTGTGAAAAACAAATTATACTATCATGTTTTAGCAAACCTTAAACCGCGGATGTAAAAGCGAAAGAGACATGTCATCTAACTCCTTGAATTTACAATGGTCTTCCGTGTTTCCACTACAGTATGTGTGTGTTACAGATAGGTAGCCGTGTTGGTCTGCCATAGTCAAAACAAAACAAAAAAAATTTTCTTCCAGTAGCAAGACCAATTAAGTTAGTTCTTGGTATGAGCTTTCGTGTGCATGTGTGAAGAAGTGTGCATGCATAAGCCCAAACAGAGCGTTACTATCATCTTTTTATGTAGATGGAAACCAAAACACCGTTTTGCTTTTGTTAGGAGTGATTCTGGTGCGCACCCAAAAAACACGATGCGAATTGAAATAAGCCGAGTCAATGCTTATTCGTCTTCTTTCTACGCATATGGAAGCGATTAGAAGGTGTTTTGTTATTTTGGTCTCGTTACATACACTTTGCTATTTTTGGGTCAATGTGCATTAACACCATAGAACACGAAATTGGCGAAATCCATATTTCTCTTTCTATGCAGATGGAACCCAAATCAGCCTGTTTTGCTTTGTTTAAGCTTATTACACTTTGCTATTTGTGGGTGAACCAACACCGAAAGAACAATCCAAGCTTATATGTCCTCTTTCTATTGAGATGGAACCAAAACACCTATGCTTGATTTGGGCTGAAAACAAACATTTCACTATGCTACTTTTGGTTGAATATGCATTCCAACCCCAAAACCACCAATTTTAAATAGGGCCAAACAGAGCGTTATTATCATCTTTTTATGTAGATGGAAACCAAAACACCATTTTGCTTCTATTAGGAGTGATTCTGGTGCGCACCCAAAAACACGATGCGAATTGAAATAAGCCCAAACAATGCTTATTCGTCTTCTTTCTACCCATATGGAAGCGATTAGAAGGTGTTTTGTTATTTTGGTCTCGTTACATACAGTTTGCTATTTTTGGGTCAATGTGCATTAACACCATAGAACACGAAATAAGCGAAATCCAAGATTTTTCTTTCTATGTAGATGGAACCAAAATCAACCTGTTTTGCTTTGTTTAAGCTTATTACACTTTGCTATGTGTGGGTGAACGAACACCAAAGGAACAATCCAAGCTTATATGTCCTCTTTCTATT
The DNA here is from genome assembly GCF_964270895.1 of Podarcis filfolensis. Taxonomy (NCBI): domain Eukaryota; kingdom Metazoa; phylum Chordata; class Lepidosauria; order Squamata; family Lacertidae; genus Podarcis; species Podarcis filfolensis. The sequence goes on from NC_139604.1 coordinate 95,044, forward strand.
GAGATGGAACCAAAACACCTATGCTAGATTTGGGCTGATAACAAACATTTCACTGCTACTTTTGGTTGAATGTGCATTCCAACTCCAAAAACACCAATTTTAAATAAGCCCAAGCAGAGCGTTATTATCATCGTTTTATGTAGATGGAAACCAAAACACCATTTTGCTTCTGCTGGAGTGATTCTGGTCCGCACCCAAAAAACACGATGCGAATTGAAATAAGCCGAATCAAAGCTTATTCGTCTTCTTTCTACGCATATGGAAGCGATTAGAAGGTGTTTTGTTTTTTTGGTCTCGTTACATACACTTTGCTATTTTTGGGTCAATGTGCATTAACACCATAGAACACGAAATAAACGAAATCCAAGATTTTTCTTTCTATGTAGATGGAACCAAAATCAACCTCTTTTCCTTTGTTTAAGCTTATTACACTTTGCTATGTGGGTGAACCAACACTGAAAGAACAATCCAAGCTTATATGTCCTCTTTCTACTGAGATGGAACCAAAACACCTATGCTAGATTTGGGCTGATAACAAAGATTTCACTGTGCGATTTTTCGGTGAATGTGCATTCTAACCCCCAAAACACAAATCTTAAATAAGCCCAATCAGAGCGTGATTATCATCTTTTTATGTAGATGGAAACCAAAACACCGTTTTGCTTCTGTTAGGAGTGATTCTGGTGCGCACCCAAAAAATGATAATTACGCTCTGTTCGGCCTTATTTAAAATTGGTGGTTTTGGGGTTGGAATGCACATTCAACCAACAGTAGCAGAGTGAAATGTTTCTTTACAGCCCAAATCAAGCATAGGTGTTTTTGTTCCATCTCAAAAGAAAGAGGACATATAAGCTTGGATTGTTCTTTCGGTGTTCGTTTACCCACACATAGCAAAGTGTAATAGGTTGATTTGTGTTCCATCTAAATAGAAAGAAGAACCTTGAATTGCGCTAATTTCGTGTTCTATGGTGTTAAAGCTCATAGACGCAGAAATCGCATAGTGTATGTAATGAGACCAAAATAACAAAACGTCTTTTCGCTTCCATATGCGTAGAAGGAAGACGAATAAGCTTTGATTGGGCTTATTTCAATTCGCATCGTGTTTTTTGGGTGCGCACCAGAATCACTCCTAACAGAAGCAAAACGGTGTTTTGGTTTCCATCTACATAAAACGATGATAAAAACGCTCTGATTGGGCTTATTTAAAATTGGTGTTTTTCGAGTTGGAATGCACATTCAACCAAAAGTAGCAGAGTAAAATGTTTTCAGCCCAAATCAAGCATAGGTGTGTTAGTTCCATCTCAATAGAAGGCGTACGAATAAGCTTGTGTTGTTCTTCTGGTGTTCATTTACCCACAAATAGCAAAGCGAAGTGTAATAAGCTTAAACAAAGCAAAAGAGGTTGATTTGTTTTCCATCTACATAGAAAGAAGCTTGAATTGCGCTAATTTCTATGGTGTTAATGCTCATAGACGCAGAAATCGCATAGTGTATGTAATGAGACCAAAATAACAAAACACCTTCTAATCGCTTCAATATGCGCAGAAAGAAGATGAATAAGCTTTGATTGGGCTTATTTCAATTTGCATGGTGTTTTTTGGGTGCGCACCAGAATCACTCTTAACGGTGTTTTGGTTTCCATCTACATAAAAAGATGATAATAACGCTCTGTTTGGGCTTATTTAAAATTGGTGGTTTTGGGGTTGGAATGCACATTCAACCAAAAGTAGCAGAGTGAAATGTTTGTTTTCAGTCCAAATGAAGCATAGGTGTTTTGGTTCCATCTCAATAGAAAGAGGACATATAAGCTTGGATTGTTCTTTCGGTGTTCGTTCACCGACACATAGCAAAGTGTAATAAGCTTAAACAAAGCAAAAGAGGTTGATTTGTTTTCCATCTACATAGAAAGAAGCTTGAATTGCGCTAATTTCTATGGTGTTAATGCTCATAGACGCAGAAATCGCATAGTGTATGTAATGAGACCAAAATAACAAAACACCTTCTAATCGCTTCAATATGCGCAGAAAGAAGATGAATAAGCTTTGATTGGGCTTATTTCAATGCGCATGGTGTTTTTTGGGTGCGCACCAGAATCACTCCTAACAAAAGCAAAACGGTGTTTTGGTTTCCATCTACATAAAAAGATGATAATAACGCTCTGCTTGGGCTTATTTAAAATTGGTGTTTTTGGAGTTGGAATGCACATTCAACCAAATGTAGCAGAGTAAAATGTTTGTTTTCAGCCCAAATCAAGCATAGGTGTTTTGGTTCCATCTCAATAGAAAGAGGACATATAAGCTAGGATTGTTCTTTGGTGTTCGTTCACCCACACATAGCAAAGTGTAATAAGCTTAAACAAAGCAAAAGAGGTTGATTTGGGTTCCATCTACATAGAAAGAAGAACCTTGAATTGCGCTTATTTCAGGTCGTGTTCTTTGGTGTTAATGCACATAGACCCAGAAATCGCATAGTGTATGCAATGAGACCAAAATAACAAAACAACGTCTTTTCGCTTCAATATGCGTAGAAAGAAGACGAATAAGCTTTGATTGGGCTTTTCAATTCGCATGGTGTTTTTTGGGTGCGCACCAGAATCACTCCTAACAAAAGCAAAACGGTGTTTTGGTTTCCATCTACATAAAAAGATGATAAAAACGCTCTGATTGGGCTTATTTAAGATTTGTGTTTTGGGGGTTAGAATGCACATTCACCGAAAAATCGCACAGTGAAATCTTTGTTATCAGCAAAAATCTAGCATAGGTGTTTTGGTTCCATCTCAGTAGAAAGAGGACATATAAGCTTGGATTGTTCTTTCGGTGTTCGTTCACCCACACATAGCAAAGTGTAATAAGCTTAAACAAAGGAAAACAGGTTGATTTTGGTTCCATCTACATAGAAAAATCTTGGATTTCGTTTATTTCGTGTTCTATGGTGTTAATGCACATTGATCCAAAAATAGCAAAGTGTATGTAACGAGACCGAAATAACAAACCTTCTAATCGCTTCCATATGCGTAGAAAGAAGACGAATAAGCATTTTTTGGGCTTATTTCAATTCGCATCGTGTTTTTCGGTGCGCACCAGAATCACTCCTAACAGAAGCAAAATGGTGTATTGGTTTCCATTACATAAAAAGATGATAATAACGCTCTGTTTGGCCCTATTTAAAATTGGTGGTTTTGGGGTTGGAATGCATATTCAACCAAAAGTAGCATAGTGAAATGTTTGTTTTCAGCCCAAATCAAGCATAGGTGTTTTGGTTCCATCTCAATAGAAAGAGGACATATAAGCTTGGATTGTTCTTTCGCTGTTGGTTCACCCACAAATAGCAAAGTGTAATAAGCTTAAACAAAGCAAAACAGGTTGATTTGGGTTCCATCTGCATAGAAAGAGAAATATGGATTTCGCCAATTTCGTGTTCTATGGTGTTAATGCACATTGACCCAAAAATAGCAAAGTGTATGTAACGAGACCAAAATAACAAAACACCTTCTAATCGCTTCCATATGCGTAGAAAGAAGACGAATAAGCATTGACTCGGCTTATTTCAATTCGCATCGTGTTTTTTGGGTGCGCACCAGAATCACTCCTAACAAAAGCAAAACGGTGTTTTGGTTTCCATCTACATAAAAAGATGATAGTAACGCTCTGTTTGGGCTTATGCATGCACACTTCTTCACACATGCACACGAAAGCTCATAGCAAGAACTAACTTACTTGGTCTTTAAGGTGCTACTGGAAGAAAATTTTTTTTGTTTTGTTTTGACTATGGCAGACCAACACGGCTACCTATCTGTAACACACACAAACTGTAGTGGAAACACGGAAGACCATTGTAAATTCAAGGAGTTAGATGACATGTCTCTTTCGCTTTTACATCCGCGGTTTAAGGTTTGCTAAAACATGATAGTATAATTTGTTTTTCACACACCTGTGTCAGGAGTTTTCTGGGTACCCTGTGTTCTGATTGGCTACTCGGGAGGATACCCAGTTGCAGTGAATTGGGTTGGAGACTCTCAGCTGCTCTGCATTAGTTGCACCCGGTGTCCCAGGCTGATCATGAGTGATGCCTGCTAACCAGGTGCAATCAATCAAATCAAAGTTGTCTATAAAAGCTGTAGGCTGAAGGGGCTCAGTGAGCTTCTTCACAAATGGAGGTACCATATGCTGTGAGACTGTCGGCCAGGGGTCTCTCTCGCTGCTCTACCAGGAGCTCCAGGCAGCTGAAGGGGAGATTGTTTGCGACTCCTCTCTAGTATGCTATAATTTGTGTTTTATATGCCTGCTGCTATCTGTTAACCTTATGCAAATAATTGCTTATTCTTCATCCACTCGCGTGCTTATTGGCTCCAAATCCAGAAATAACCCTGCCCTTGGCAGAACATATACAGTGCTTTTTTTCTGGGGGGGACGCAGGGGAATGCATACTCCTAAAACATTTTGTGAATGTACTTTTGTCCATTTACTGTATTTATTTTTCCCGGTTTGAACTATAAAATGGTGATTTTCTTGAGTCAAAATGAGAGTACACCCAATCATTTTCTTTAGAAAAGAAGCACTGCATATATACACACACATATACATATATCCATTTTATTTTTATATATTTACAAACGGACACCGATACCTAGTGTCAGGGAATCAGGAGCAGGAGCACTGGGGAGAGAGGATTGGGAGAGCGAAGGGGAAGAATCCGAGGGCAGCGTAGGGGAGTATGACAGTGGCCCGAGAGATTCCATGAGCTTCTCCAGCGAATCAGAAGATTCCCAGAAGGGGGCGCCGATGGTCAGGGCAAGGGGGGTCCCAGGGGGGACGCACCAGAAACAAGGAGCCAGAGGGGAACCCCAAAGCAGCAGTGGAGGATCAGGACCAGTTTCCCCACCAGAGCGTAGTGGGGGGGAGGAGTCACATGTGTCAGGAGCAGTGTCTCCTCCAGAGAGGGAGTCAGGGCTGACCACGCCTCCAACGGAGGGGAGGTCAGTTGCAGCTAGCCCCCCCGATGGGGGAAGCAGTGACAGCAGCAGTGGTCTGACACTTTAGACGTGGGGCTGCGCGCTGCGGCTCTGGAAGTGAAACTGAACTTCAATAAAGGCTTTTATACTTAACAACGAAGCAGCGTTGGTCCTTTGTGAGCTGGGACCTAGGGTAGCCCTGACAGTATGCTCCGTCTCACATAAAAACCTCGCAGCGTGAGTTGGTGCAGCGAGGGGCAAGACTTGGTGTTTTGCGAGCTCACGAAGATAGGCAAAGATGACAACAGAGAGCCAGGTGAAAGAACTGCAAGAAGCAGTCACGACGCTTTACGCGGAAGTAGCAGCATCCAGGAAAAGAGAAGAAGAAGCAGTAGCGCTCTGCCGGGATCTGCAAGCCAGGTGGGACCGTTGGGGGAAAGAGGGGCTGCCAGGACCCAAACCGGAGGGAGTTGGCCTCGGGAAGAGGGGGGGCAGCCTGGTGGCGCACTTTGATGGGAACCTGCAGCAATACCCTAACTTCAGAGCTGACGTGGTTTACGCGCTCAATTTGCTTCGGAAAGACTTTAGAGATGAGGAAGAGAAGGTGGGCTTCATAATCACTCATTTGCATGGGGAAGCAAAAGCGTGGCTGCGGAATTTGTGGCGCGAAAAAGACCCTGCCCTCAAAGATTCCGATGCATTTATCAAAGCTATGGACGCTTGCTTTAAATCTACGGTAGATGTAGATATTGCTCGGAGGGAAATGCATGGACTACAGCAAGGGAAAGCGACGGTGAGGCAGTATCACTCGCGCTTTTTTGCCTTACTGAACGTGCTGGGCTGGGAGAAGGACTCCATTGCTGTCAGAGACCTGTTCTGGGAGGGGCTAAGTGGAGAGGTGAAAGATGAACTGGCAAGAGGAGAAAGACCCCAAAATACCCAAGAAGTTGCCCAAAGAGCGTTGGCAATTGGTGTGCGCCTGGAAGGACGTAAGGGAAGCACCCCAGCCAGGACAACCCCTTTCTTTCCCAGAGAGGCGGGGCGGGCGCTGTCCATGCCTCCTTTGGGAAGGGGAGAAGAGCCGATGGAGATTGGTGGTGCAAGGGCTCAGACTGCCAGCAGAGCCCAAACACCGGGAGCAGTCAAGGGGAAGGCTCCTAGAGGGACCAGGAAGTGTTACATCTGCGACAGTGCACAGCACATGGCCAAAGAGTGTCCCCAGAGGCTCCAGAAGCACACTGCAGCCTCAGCAACAGTAAAGGGAACAGGTGAGCAGCTGAAACAGCTGCAGGGGGAAGAAGAAGCCTGGTTGGAAACAGAGCCACTGGGGCCCAACCAGGCAAGTCAGTGAAGCAGTCCCCAGAGATTTTACAGCCCACAGACCCCCTCCCACCCAAACCAGTGGTGCAACTCACCGCATCGCTCCAGTTGCCCAATGGGCACACCATGCAAGTACCAATAACCATTGACTCTGGGAGCAACGCAGACTTTATTGGAGTGGACTTTATCAAGCAACATCGCATAGCACTCATGCCAGCCACGATGCCCCTAAACGTCGTCACGGTCGATGGCAGGAAGCTACTGGGAGGAGAGGTGGTACAGCAAACACCACCGATGGTGATGCAAATTGGAAACCACCGCGAAGTCATCAGCTTCAACGTCACCCACCTGTCGGACACGCCCATAGTGTTGGGTATGAGTTGGCTGGATAGGCACAGCCCGGCATTGGCATGGTACCAGCGGCAGTTGACCTTCTGTTCCTCCTACTGCGCAGAACACTGCATCCAGACCCGCCAGGAGGAGGAGGGGCAAGAGGAAGAACCGCAGCTACACCTAGGCATGGTGCAAGCGGTACCCAACAAGTACAAGGAGTTTTTGGAGGTCTTCTGCGAGAGGGAAGCGGATAAGCTGCCTCCCCACAGGCCTTACGACTGCAAGATTGACCTCCTGCCGGGAGCGACGCTGCCGACTGGGAAACTGTATTCCATGTCTGAAGATGAACTGCAAGAACTCAGGGAGTTCATAGATCACAACTTGAAGCGGGGGTTCATCCAAGAATCTAAAGCAGTGGGGGGCAGTCCCGTGTTTTTCGTGAAGAAGAAGGACACGCCCCAACGGAGACTCATAGTTGATTTTAGGACCATAAATTCCAAAACAAAGCCCGCAGCATTCCCCATGCCCAAGATCGACGACCTGCTCGCGACGGTGAGGAAGGGACGGATCTTCACCAAGTTGGATCTACGAGGGGCGTACAACCTTATACGCATGCGGGAGGGCGATGAGTGGAAGACAGCCATGTTTACACCTTTAGGCACCTATGAATATCGCGTAATGCCTTTTGGTCTGCAAAATGGCTCCCATACCTTCCAAGCTTTCATGCATCACGTGTTAGCGGGACTCCTCTACAAGAAGTGCGTCTGCTTCCTGGACGATATCCTGATCTTCTCGGAATCGCAGGAGGCTCACGAGAGGGACGTCAAGGAGGTCCTGCAGAGGCTACGGGAGCACAGACTTTACGCCAAATTAGAGAAGTGCCAGTTCGACATGACGGAGGTGGATTTTCTGGGCTACAAGCTGTCCGACAAGGGACTCGCCATGGACAGCGCCAAGGTCCGCGCGGTGTTGGACTGGAAGAGCCCGCGCAATCGGAAGGAGGTCCAGAGGTTCGTCGGCTTCGCCAACTTTTATCGCAAGTTCATCAAAGGGTTCGCGAAGGAGACGGCGGCCATCACGGACACCCTCAGCTCCAAGAAGAAGAAGTTCACCTGGACGGACCAGGCGGAGCAGTCCTTTCGGAGACTCAAGCGTCTCTTCGCGTCCGAAGAACAGCTGCTACATGTAAACCCCAGCAGACCAATGAGGGTTGAGACGGACGCCTCAGACAGAGCAGTGGGGGCCGTCCTGTTGCAGCAAGATCCGCAAGGGGAATGGAGGCCGTGCGCATTCTACTCCAGGAAACTCAGCAAGGCGGAACAGAACTACACCATCTGGGACAGGGAGTTGCTGGCCATTCATGCAGCTTTCAGGGCGTGGCGGCACTTCCTCGTTGGAGCCAGACACACAGTGCAAGTCCGCACGGACCATAAGAACCTGGAGTACTGGCGCACGGCGCGGTTCCTGAACCAGAGACACATCCGCTGGGCGGAGTTCTTTGCGGATTTCGATTTCCGGATAGAATACATCCCGGGAGACAACAACGTCATGGCGGATGCACTATCCAGGAAGCCGCAGTATCTCGAGGAAGCGGCGCCGGTGGCGGCCAAGCACATTTTCGCACCGAAAGCGTGGGCGTGCGCTTCAGCTGCCGTGGACCTGGACGCGGTGCGTCGAGCGCTGCAGACGGATTCGTTCGCACAATCCAAGATGGCGGAGGTGCGAAGAGGCACAGCGAAGGACGACGAGTTCCAGATACGAGACGGACTGCTCATCCGCAGAGGGGCTCTCTACGTGCCCGGAGACGACCTCCGCGCGAAAGTCTTGCAGCAGCTACACGACGCGCCCAGCGCTGGGCACTTCGGCAAGGACAAAACGGCGGAATTAGTAACCAGAGACTTTTGGTGGCCCAAGGTGAGGGGAGAAGTCGCGGATTACGTCTCCAGGTGTGACACCTGCCAAAGGGCCAAGCCAGTACACAGGAAGCCAGCGGGTCTACTAGAACCCCTACAGACGCCGCTCGAACCGTGGGAGAGAGTGGCCCTGGACTTTGTCACAGATCTGCCCAGCTCGCGAGGCAAAACAGCGGTGCTCGTGGTCGTAGACATGTTCACCAAGATGGCACACTTTATTCCGTGCGCGAAGGTGGCCACAGCGGAACAGACCGCCAAGCTGTTCATAGACCACGTGTTCAAAGCTCACGGCTTGCCGCGGTCCATCCTGTCCGACCGGGGTCGCCAATTCGTCTCGAGCTTCTGGCAGAAGCTGCTGGGCATCCTGAACGTCAAGATCAACTTAGCGTCGGCACGACACCCGCAGACCAACGGACAAGCGGAGAGGGTCAACGCCATCATGCAGCAGTACCTGCGATGCTACGCCAATCAACAACCCTCGACCTGGGTGGACTACCTACCGCTGGCCGAGTTTGCCTACAACAACACGAAGCACGGGTCTACGGGAGTGACACCGTTCTTCGCCAATAATGGGCGGCATCCCAGAACTTTCCCAGGGTTAGAGACGAAGGGGGAGGGGGAGCCAAGGGGAGCAGAGCACTTAGCAGCAGAGTTACAGGAGGTCCACGAGCAACTCCGCAGGCAATTGGAACTGGCGAAACACGCCTACAAAATGCAGGCAGACAAGCACAGGAGGGTCGGGGAGGACATCCAGGTGGGGGACTGGGTCTGGTTAGCAGCCCAGGCAGTGCCGGCCAGGACGCTAGCTAAGAGGAAGCTCAAGCACAAGCAGCTGGGACCTTACCAGGTCGCGGCGCAAATCAATCCAGTGGCCTTCCGGTTGACACTCCCGGAGGGCTCCAGAATGCACCCAGTCTTTCATAGGTCAGTGCTCACACCCTACAGGGAACCCCACAGGTTTCAGGCGACAGGGAACGCGCCAGACACACTTAGTGAATCTCCGAAGAGGGAGGGGTCACGGAGGGCGACGCCACTCAACGAGGTCACGGAGATTTTGGACTCGAGGTGGGGGGAAGAGGGGGTGGAATACCTCCTCGCCAGGGAAGGTACCCCAGCCAGTGCCAACAGGTGGGTACCGTGCTATGCCGTGGAGGAGCACTATCTTAAAGACGAGTTCCATGCACTCTTCCCACACAGACCTATGCCGGCAGAGTATTTCGACGACTGGCTCTTCACGCCCACACTGTCAGCCAGTACGTTCCAGGGTTTTTCATCAGCTGAAGAGACGACGCCAGACACTAGCTCCTCGGAGGGGTCTCTCTCGGGGTTTGCCACAGACCGCTCCTATTGGTGGGACACTCAACCGGAGGTGGGGTGGCGCAGGGAGCTGCTGCGGGGACCTTTGCAAGCTGTCTCACCAGAGGTACCCGGGGGAGGGGAGGACATGGACGTGTTGGGGGAGGATCCTGGATTCGAGCACATCAGCAGAGAGATGGAAGCAGAGGAAATCGACGTCGACGAGCCCGTTGCGGTTGGGCCGGATCCAGTGGACCGGCTACACACCAGGGGGGAAGAATGGTATCCCGCACTCACACCCACTGGACTGGAGCACCCGGAACCCACACCCGAAGAGGGGGAGGGGGGAAGGGGGGGCTTCGAGGGGGGGATGGATGTCAGGGAATCAGGAGCAGGAGCACTGGGGAGAGAGGATTGGGAGAGCGAAGGGGAAGAATCCGAGGGCAGCGTAGGGGAGTATGACAGTGGCCCGAGAGATTCCATGAGCTTCTCCAGCGAATCAGAAGATTCCCAGAAGGGGGCGCCGATGGTCAGGGCAAGGGGGGTCCCAGGGGGGACGCACCAGAAACAAGGAGCCAGAGGGGAACCCCAAAGCAGCAGTGGAGGATCAGGACCAGTTTCCCCACCAGAGCGTAGTGGGGGGGAGGAGTCACATGTGTCAGGAGCAGTGTCTCCTCCAGAGAGGGAGTCAGGGCTGACCACGCCTCCAACGGAGGGGAGGTCAGTTGCAGCTAGCCCCCCCGATGGGGGAAGCAGTGACAGCAGCAGTGGTCTGACACTTTAGACGTGGGGCTGCGCGCTGCGGCTCTGGAAGTGAAACTGAACTTCAATAAAGGCTTTTATACTTAACAACGAAGCAGCGTTGGTCCTTTGTGAGCTGGGACCTAGGGTAGCCCTGACACCTAGGTATGTATATTCTTGTATATAAACTTCCGCGGCCCACCCACACCATCCCACCGCCAAGGGGCACGAGAGGAAGGCCACTGGGGGAGAAAGGCAGGTGAGGACGAGGCGGGGGGGCAGGGCTGCCCCCTGGGGAGAGCGGGGTCGAGAGAGAGTGGGTGGGAGAAAGAGAGAGGGCCAGCCTGGCTTGGCACGCCTCTGCTGGCCCAACGTCGCACAGCCTCTTCCGCCCGTTTCCCTCCCCTTCCTGTGCTCATGCCTCTCCTCCCGTGGTACCTCCTTCCGGTAATCCTACCCTCGCCCAACATGGCGGCAGCACAGCCTCTTCCGCCCGTTCCCCTCCCCTTCCTGTGCTCATGCCTCTCCTCCGGTGACACCTTCTTCCGGTACCCCTGCCCTCGCCCAATATGGCGGCAGCACAGCCTCTTCCGCCCTTCCGAGCTAGGAGTGCAGAAAAAGGGGAAACTGCCATGAAAAGGAGAGGAGGAGTGAGAGTGAGTGAGTGAGTGAGTGAGTGAGACAGGGAGCATCCTAGAAGAGATGGAAGGTGAACCCAAGGGTCATCTAGTCCAACCCTCTGCAAAGAAGCTCAGAGCTACAATTCCCAGGTCTTCTTTGGGAATTCTATGGGAAGTAAGAGTTTCTACATTCATGAGCATTCACTTAGAGTGCGCTCATGTTTTTACCTTTTATTGAAAGCAGCCACAAGTGACTTGGGTGGAGTATAAATAATTAATAAATAAATAATAAAATTATATTGCTCCTGCTGCTGTTCTTCTCTTAGCCTAACTCAAATCCAACCCAATACCAAACCTTAACCCTAATGCTCACCCTAACTCAAATCTAATCCTCACTCTAACCCTAACCTTAACCCAAACCTAAGCCTCAGTCTAAACCTAAGCCTAATTTAACCCTAACCCTAAGTAATAAAATTATATTTCTCCTGCTGCTGTTCTTCTCTTACCGTAACTCAACCCCAACTCTAACTCTAACTCCTAATCCTAATCCAACTCAAACCCAACTCTCACTGTAACTCTAACCTTTACCCAAACCTAATCCTAAACACTTTGCTTCTTTTTGTGGTGTTTTGTGTTATTGCTTCATTTCGTAGGTCATGAGACTTTCTTTGTTTCTTGTGGTGTTGGTTCATTTAGCAGTTTTTTAATTGGCAGGTTTTTTTTGTGTTTCTTTTGGTATTGCATCATCTTCATAGGTTGTTTGGATTTCTGATTAATTTGCTTTGGATTTCTGGTAGCTCTGCTTCTTTATGATTTGTTTCTGTGTTTCTGGTGTTTTGGCTTGGTTATGTCATAAAATTGAAGAAATACCACCAGAAGCACAAAAACCAAGAAATATTCCCAAAATGAGGCAAAACCAGGAGACATGAAAACCAAGCCAAATCAATGGAAAAGAAACAATCTCACCCCAAACCGCAGAACCATTCAAAGTCAAAGAAGCAAAACAATTAAATGCAAAAAACAAGCAAAACCACCCCAAATTAAACAAATCAGCAGAAAACAAAAAAGAAGCAGTAAAGCCACCAATTACAAAGCAATGCCACAAGAAACTGGAAACCAGTTTTTAAAAAGCAAAACCAGAAACTCAACAAGCATGCAACTTATGGGAATCCAAAAGCACTTCAAGCAACATAAATTAACCAACATAGCATACTAGTTTTCACTTAGTCTTGGGTTTCTGGTGAATGTGCTTTGTTTGCAGCTGGCTTCATTTGTTTTCCATTGGTTTAGCTTGTTTTTTGGACTTTTGCTTTATTGCTTCTTTTGAGAAGTTTTCTTGTTTTTGCATTCTGGTGGTAATACTTTTGAATGCTTTGGGGGTTTCTGGTGAATCTGCTTTGTTTGGGATTGGTTGGCTTCTTTGTCAGTTTCCATTGATGTTGCTTTTACATGGTTCTTCTGCTTCTTTTCAGTAGGTTTTTGTGTTTTTAGTGGTTGACTTCATTGTTGGAATGGTCATTAGACATTTCTGGTGGTTTTGCTTCATTTCTGGTGGTTTTCCTTTTTTTCTTGGGTTTATCAGATCTCATACAAATTAATATTCTCAAAGGTGCAAAACCCAAAAAACCTAGAAATGAAGCAAACTCACCATAAATCCAGCACCCAATCTGTTATGTACTAACCTTGGATCCTAGAATGCAACAACTGATTGGTCTTTTCCTGCAGGCCAATCAGGCTCCAAGAGGGAAGCAGAGTTAGCCAGTCAGACGGGACTCATTCTGTAAATAATGTATATAAAAGCCTGAGGTTGGGGGGGGGGCAATAAAGAGCATGAAATACATACAAGACTGAGTATATTTCACAATCGTAATTTATATAAAAGAATCCATGAAACGAAAACCACCCCAAAAGAAACAAATTCAACATAATCCCAAAAATGAACCAGAAACAACAGAAACAAACCACATCCACCAAAGATGAGAAAACCAATTGAATAGAACCACAAGAAACCCACGCAGTAAACATCTCAGGGAAAAGCGAAATCACCCCCACACCATGCAAAACTAAGGTTTAACTGGCTTTGGGGTTTCTGCGAAATTTACTTTTCCCCTCTTGTTGGGGGTTTCTGGTGGTATTTCTTCTGCTTCTCACATTTCTGCTTCTTTTCAATTGGTTTTGGGATTCTGGTGAATTTGGTAATGATTTGATTGAAGTCTCTGTCTGGCAATTTTCCTTTTTCATGAATTCCTTCCTTGTTGGGTTTCTGTATCTCACTTTTGGTTTTCCCATTTCTCTTAGTTTTGCTACGTTTCAGGTAGTTTGCTTACTTTTTGGAATTATGCAGTCTCATAAAAATGGAGCAATATCATTAGAAGCTTAAAAAGCATGAAAAAAACCCCAGGCACTAACCCTAACCCTGAACATCCACCTACGTATCCCCGGCTGTCAGGGAATCAGGAGCAGGAGCACTGGGGAGAGAGGATTGGGAGAGCGAAGGGGAAGAATCCGAGGGCAGCGTAGGGGAGTATGACAGTGGCCCGAGAGATTCCATGAGCTTCTCCAGCGAATCAGAAGATTCCCAGAAGGGGGCGCCGATGGTCAGGGCAAGGGGGGTCCCAGGGGGGACGCACCAGAAACAAGGAGCCAGAGGGGAACCCCAAAGCAGCAGTGGAGGATCGGGACCAGTTTCCCCACCAGAGCGTAGTGGGGGGGAGGAGTCACATGTGTCAGGGGCAGTGTCTCCTCCAGAGAGGGAGTCAGGGCTGACCACGCCTCCAACGGAGGGGAGGTCGGTTGCAGTTAGCCCCCCCGATGGGCGAAGCAGTGACAGCAGCAGTGGAACGGTCAGGAGGAAAGCTGCTGGCTGGGCGCGCGCGCCAAGTTCAAATGTGCAGGCGCGCGGAACAGCAGGAGATCCGGATGGGGAGCCAGCTCCTAAAGCCCGCCGGAGGGAGGGAGAAGGCTCAGGGGAATCAGCGGGAGAAGAGGCTAGAAAGGGCGGAACCCCGGCGGGCAGGCGGACCCAGAGGAGGAAGGAGCAGCGGAGAAGGTGGAGCAAGGCTAGAATCTTAAATTGGTGTCAAGGGGGAGGAGACTCAGACGGAGCATCAGTGGTCTGACACTTTAGACGTGGGGCTGCGCGCTGCGGCTCTGGAAGTAAAACTGAACTTCAATAAAGACTTTTATACTTAACAACGAAGCAGCGTTGGTCCTTTGTGAGCTGGGACCTAGGGTAGCTCTGACACCTGCCCTAACCCTAACCCTGATATTCTGGTCATCCATCTTGGGGATAACAATCTGGTGAGGTAAATTCAGTTGAGATCACTAAATATCTCCATCAGCTGTGCTTCCTCATCCCTGAGCTTATCATAGTTTGGTTTGGAATGTTGTAGAGGTGCTTATGGAGTGGGGGCAGCCTTCCTAAGAAGGTGGATGGGCAAGACATAAAGCTAATCATTCTACAACGACGTTTGTGTTTGAAAATGTGGCTGCTTATATCCCTCATGGCAGAATTATGTTCTGTGCCCCACAGTTGTATAGACCTGGTGGTATGCATCTTTCTGATTTGGGTTCTGACATGATTCTTAAGGATCTGCAAAGAGCTCTGTTTGAGCACTTGTGTGTTTGTGGGTGGAGGTGAACAAGCACACCTGCCCAGACTTAATTTGATTTGGTAACATTGGTCGAATCTGACTAGTTTTGCCGATCCTCAAGTTGTTATATTTAATAAATACAACCTATTTATCCACTTTTGGTTGTCTTGACTCTTCCTCCTGATGTGCTAGGAACCACTCGGTTTGGGGGGAGCTGCAAAACATGCGGTTTTTACTGCAAACATTTTGCCAGACTTTGGCCTTGATTTGGAGTGAATCAGACGATGTTGGGTTTTGGGGTGACCTTATGACCCCTGTCAGTAACTTGGTTTGTCGGGCAAAATGCTACAAAAATGCTACAATGTCTGGCAGATGCTACAAAACTTTTGCCAGACTTTGGCACCAGTTTGGAGTGAATCGGACAATGTTGGGTTTTGGATATTAATTATGAACCCCGGTTTGATGTATCAATTACTCTGTTTATGGGGTGTTACAAAATGTGTGGGTTTTGCTGCAAAACTTTTGCCAAACATCAGTTTTGATGGGATCCCAGATTTGGGGGTTTGTAGTTAAATGAAGCATTCTTTCAGTGCTTCTCGGGAAATGTGCAGTTTCCGTCAGATCAAACTAATACTACTGGATAAAATTATATGGTTGTTGATTATCAGACAGTTCTCCCATTTATCAAGGAAAACGTCTGTTATGGGTGGCTTTTGCTTGGTGTGTGTGACTGTTGACAGACAGATTTGAAAAGGAACACAGCTTCCTCTGTCTCACAGTGACTTACTGGCCTTTTTGATTATGCAGTCGGCTCGCAATACACTTCCAGCTGGATTCCGAGGACAGGAAATGATTCTGCTAAAGGCTTTCTGTGAATATAGGTAATTTCAGTTGATTTGTTTTAATGGTCACATAAAGGCACTTTCTTTGGTTATAAAATGATGTTGTGAGTCTTATATCTGAGCAGTCAATAAACTCCCTCCCCCACAGAAACGCTTGTCTTACTTCTTCTTCTTGGCATCCATACTTACATGTTTGTATAAAGAAAGACTAACCCCACCCCGAACCCCACCTCCAGCTTTCATCTTATTATTCTAGTGACTAGTTACAGATAGGTAGCCGTGTTGGTCTGCCATAGTCAAAACAAAAAAAAATTTTTTTTTCCTTCCAGTAGCACCTTAAAGACCAACTAAGTTAGTTCTTGGTATGAGCTTTCGTGTGCATGCAGGTATCTGAAGAAGTGTGCATGCACACGAAAGCTCATACCAAGAACTAACTTAGTTGGTCTTTAAGGTGCTACTGGAAGGAAAAAAAATTTTTTGTTCTAGTGACTAGTCAGTGTTCATAGCAACACTTGCTTTTGTTACTAGACAAACTGCCCTGAAAGACAGTTACTATGAACTACATGTGTCGTCTTGATTGTTGTTGCTAGTTTCTGCAAAACACTTCTTTATCTTTCAACAAGAAATAAATGAATAGGAGGCTGCTCTAAGGAAGAAGTGTGATTGCATCTGGAATATCAGACTCTCTGTATTTTTATTTATTTACTTGATTTAGGGGTGGCCGCTTCACCCCCTGGCTAAGCCCATGTCCCCAACTAACTGAGCTTCTTGGGATCATCCTGCCATGCTGTGAGCTACTACATTATCCTGCAGTTTACAGACCCTTCCTTAGAGAATAAAAAACTGAGGCAAATTTCCAGTCTAAACAGGCTACACAAAAAGAAACAGCAGCGATTCTTTGTGTATGACTTGTGCTTGAGCGCCTGATATCTCAGAAAATCAACATCAGTGTTAGGGTGGGTGGGTCAGGGCATTTCCAAAATGTTATGATAGATGGAGCCATGGATGTGGCCAAGGGGGGGCCAAATAAATAAAATTAAATAAAAATACATAGCTAACTGAGGTTCTGACCCCCTAACAAAAGGCCTGCCCCCACTAACAAAAATCCTGGCTACGCCCATGGATTAAGCCAACTACAGTAACTCTGGTTTTGTCCCCACCCAGAAGTGTAGCATGTGTGGGCCGTGGGGGCACAAATTTGTGGCAGGGGGCACAAACAGGTGCCCCCACAGCAGGCTCCCTCATTGGTGCCTGGCTCCACGTGAAAAGGAGCTGACCTAAGCTGCTGTGCTTCTGCTGGCCACAGCTCTGTCCTTAGGTTAGGCCTGTCCTGGGGAAGAGAGCAGGAGGGTGGGTGGCCGCAGTGCACCTCACTCCCAGTCACAGCAGCAGCTCCGCCTCCGGGTCACGTCTGACCTGGCACACTCAAGCTTCCCTGCCCCTCTCCTCCCCTGGACATGTGGGGAATGCCCCTTCCCCCTCGTTGAGTTCTGCAAAGGCAGCCCTGAGACTGAGGAGGAAAGAGCTCACTGCTCATGCCAACCCTAGAGAGGATGTAAGAAAGAAGCAGGCTGTTGGAGGACAGCCGAGAAACAATTGAGCTTGGTGGAGCAGTGCCCCAGTCCCCCTTAAGGACAAGCCTCCACTGACAGGGAGCAAGAAGGAATTTTAAATGGTGAAAGACAGGAGTGCCTGGCGTGCTCTGATCCATGGGGTCACGAAGAGTCGTACACGACTAAACGACTAAACAACACAATATTGGCATGGGAACTACAATAGCTCAATGTTGCAATTTGTCTACCCTACTTAATATTTACCATTAAGGAAAGTATAAAGTCATGGAGTAAATCCTTTTCAGCTTGTTGATAGATTCACAAACAAGCACGAGTTCACAGCCATTTGCACAGAGCATATATTCCCCTCCAGTTCCCTCCGCTTTCTCCTCCTCCTCAAGAGTCCTGCCCCATGTTGAGTTTCCTGAGCATGAACAGAAAGCTCCTGTCTTGGGACTCTTTTGGACTCTTGGCACCCTTCCCAGGAAAAGGGGATGAGAAGCCAAGCGGGGTCGAGAAGCCTTGCGGTTCAGCATGTTCAAGATGTGTTACAACCGAATGAGATAAGAGTCACTTCTCAGGCTTGCTTTGACAGAGCCTATTCATTAGCTTTTTGAAGCCTTCTTGTACTGATAAAAGTAACATTTTGCCTATGCATCTTGTGAGAAAGCAGAGAAAAACTTTAGCTGTGGATTTTTGGAAGAGAGAAAGGGAATTTTGGACAGTCACCTGTCCTCACCTCCTGGACAGGCCTAGGTGGGGTCACCTGTCCTCACCTCCTTCAGGTCAACCAGGACAACCTCACAATGATCCTGTGTTATGTCAGGGGGCTCAGGGAGAAAGTCTCCTTTGGTAACTTGCAAAGCAGCTTTTTCACACAGAAAAATGGTTGTTGTATTGTTACTTGTGCTGCAAAAATGTGTAGAGGCCACAGTATAGAACAGGACACAGCCACATCTAGCAGAATGTCTGGCAGAGGTTTTGCCTTTGCAAAGTGTTTTTGGAATATGAGGAATGGCAATATAATGCTATTCAGTATCTGTCAGTGGGACCATGCATATTTATTCCAATTCTGCTTCCTTCCCCACTGCCTTTCATCCCTTTATTGGCCCTTACTCCTCCTGCACTGATAAGGAATGGCACAAATAGGCCAAGAGCATTGCCTGTGTAACTGCTACCTGTTATTACTGCAATCCTATAAGGACTTGAGAGCAGCCCCTGGTCAACTGACGCCTTATTCACACTGTGGCAATAAACTTACATCTGGGCATTTCAGACTGCATCCTGCACCATACAAATAAATATTCTTCCATAGGAAACTAGCAGGTGAGGGATGAACTAGAACCCTTCTCCCTGACATGTTAGATTTTCTGGGTTTTTTTGCACACACAAAGCCTCCAGACTGCCTCCAAACTGTCAATGTTTTGCAGGAGGAATTATTCAAGTGCACACCAGAATTCTAGGTCTGCACAATTAAAGCAGGTTAAAGCTCTCTTTTGCCCTTGTCCAACAAATCCACTTAAAAAACAACAGACTTTTTTTGGTTTGAAAAGTGATGAAGAAATGCAATGATATGTGTGGGATGAACAAATGATTTTGTGGAAACACCACGCAACCAAATCAAGATGAATGATAATTGTCATAGAAGTGGCTCAGAAATAAATCAGAACGAGTGTTCAGTAAAGACTGAACGTAAGCTACCACGTAAACTTCCTGCAACTAAATATGGATGAATGCCAAATAAGCAGGTCAAGTAGAGGAGCCCTCAAATAAAGGATTGGGCTATAAATGTGGGCAGTGCCAGTGGAACCAGGAAATTCTACCTAAATCTCTAAATTCTTACACAGAAACCTTAGCCATTGCCTTCCTTGTCTGTGATTTCCATAATTAACGTACAGGGGACTTTACAGTGTTTTGCAGTCCCTTTAATATAGCTTTTGCATGTGTCACATACATCAAACTTAAACCAAGATGTTTCCTTGGTATTCATTCTGCTTGTGCCAGCTCTCTTCCTGCACAGGAAGGAAAAAAGCAGGGAGCCCCACTCTGACTTGAATGTTCATTTACCTCAACAGCTGCAGGTACTTGAACCACACTTTCTGCAGCGTCCATAGCCTCTCATACAATGGAAGAAATTAGCTGAGAAACAAACCAGGATTGAATGCATGCTAAATGTTTGTTAATTGTCATATTTCCTGTTATGTACTGAAATTCTCACCCTGGGCCAGCAGGGGGATACTGTAGATAGTTATGCAAATGAAGGATTGAAAAGTGACGTTCAGTGATTGGATAGTTTTGTATGCAAATGAAGGATCAAAAAGTGACGTTCAGTGATTGGATAGTTTTAGAAAATGGCAACAGTTACATTGTTCTGGAGCTCTGTATAAGCAGGCTGACTGAGCTCCTCAGCTTAGTTCTGTTCCAGCTTACAAAATAAAGAGCTGCTTTGGAGAAATCACTGTGTCGTCTGCTATGTCAACCCACAACTTAACACCGGCAGCTAAGGGACACACCTGGGAGACGCCAAAGACACCCTGGTCGAGGGTACACATCGATCTGGCCAGCCCCTTTCACGGGCGGACCTTTATGGTAGTGGTGGACACCTATTCCAAATGGCTGGAGGTGGCCCTGATGCTCTCTCCCACTACCGAGGCCGTCATCCGGGTGCTGTGAGGCCTGTTTGCGACGCATGGGTGTCCTGATGTCCTTGTCTCCGACAACGGACCGCAGTTCACGTCAGGCACTTTTGAGTGCCACTTTTGAGGCACTTTTGGGACTGGGCATCCGCCATGCCCTAACGGCACCATTTCATCCATCCCGGCAAGCAGAGAGAATGGTGCGCTCGGCAAAAGAGGCACTGGCGCGCCTGGACCGGGGAGACTGGCACAAGCGGGTCGCCGAATACTTGTTCGTGCAACACATCACCCCTCATGCGGCCCCAGGGCGGAGTCCTGCTGAACTGCTTATGGGCCGCCGCCTCAGGTCACTGCTCGACCAGTTGCACCCGGACTTTGCCATGGCCGAACCCCCAGGCTGTGCCAACGCGCCACGGTCATTTGTTCCAGGAAACCAGGTCTTTGCCCGGAACTATGTGGGGGACATTCCTTGGGTGCCAGCCACAGTAGTGGGAGTCACTGGACCTTGCTCGTACCAGGTGGCACTCGAAGACGGGCGCTTGTGGCGCCGGCACATAGACCAGCTTAGGCGCAGGGTTGGGGACTTGGACACTACTGTGGTGCCCCCAACTGCGCTCGTGGCTCCAGAAGAGACACTTACAGATGGCGAGGCTCCACCTACACCTCCCTCGCAAACTGCCAGCGTGGAGCCGAACCAAGCCGCTTCAGAGGGTCTGCCAGACTTACCACAGGCTCAGACCACTCCACTTGTGGAGGCTCTACCCACAGCAGCGGATCCAGGGGATTTGGTTTCAACGCCACCTAGGGTCACCACAGCCTCAGCAAGAATTATGTGGCCCCCGGACTTGGCTACCAGTCCCCGGCGGTCTGGCAGAGTTTCTAAGCGCCCAACTTATTTAATGACTATGTTGTTGGACATGTATCACTGTTGGTCTAAGTATGGGAAATGTAACCGATATGCTTTTGTGCCTAATTGAACCATTACGTGAAGTGCTGTATATAAGGAAACCATTACGATTGTAACTAACGCCTTATCTCAGTGGGGAGGGGTGTTATGTACTGAAGTTCTCACCCTGGGCCAGCAGGGGGATACTGTAGATAGTTATGCAAATGAAGGATCAAAAAGTGACGTTCAGTGATTAGATAGTTTTGTATGCAAATGAAGGATCAAAAAGTGACGTTCAGTGATTGGATAGTTTTAGAAAATGGCAACAGTTACATTGTTCTGGAGCTCTATATAAGCAGGCTGACTGAGCTCCTCAGCTTAGTTCTGTTCCAGCTTATAAAATAAAGAGCTGCTTTGGAGAAATCGCTGTGTCATCTGCTATGTCAACCCACAACTTAACATTTCCATTTTGCAGCGTGCTATCAATGCACCATCCATCTGCAATCACCCCTTTAATTACACGCTGCTCCAAAGGCCTCTCAAATGGCAAAGATCTTCTTGTTCACGGTGACCATCACTCTGCTTTTTGTTCTGACAAAACATAAAAGAGTTGTTCCTCCCTCGCCCTGCTGTGCCCAGTTCCTTATGCTAATTTATAAAGAGCCAAGTCAACTGTTTGTTTTAATGAAGGTTGAGGACCAAAAAGGGGTGTTTTTTATTCTCTAAGGAAGGTTCTGTAAACTGCAGGATTAGCAACAACAATCAAGACGACACATGTAGTTCATAGTAACTGTCTTTCAGGGCAGTTTGTCTAGTAACAAAAGCAAGTGTTGCTATGAACACTGACTAGTCACTAGAACAAAAAAAATTTTTTCCTTCCAGTAGCACCTTAAAGACCAACTAAGTTAGTTCTTGGTATGAGCTTTCGTGTGCATGCACACTTCTTCAGATACCTGCATGCACACGAAAGCTTATACCAAGAACTAACTTAGTTGGTCTTTAAGGTGCTACTGGAAGGAAAAAAATTTTTTGTTTTTTGTTTTGACTATGGCAGACCAACACGGCTACCTATCTGTAACTAGTCACTAGAATAATAAGATGAAAGCTGGAGGTGGGGTTCGGGGTGGGGTTAGTCTTTCTTTATACAAACATGTAAGTATGGATGCCAAGAAGAAGAAGTAAGACAAGCGTTTCTGTGGGGGAGGGAGTTTATTGACTGCTCAGATATAAGACTCACAACATCATTTTATAACCAAAGAAAGTGCCTTTATGTGACCATTAAAACAAATCAACTGAAATTACCGTATTTTTCGCTCTATAAGACGCACCAGACCACAAGACGCACCTAGTTTTTGGAGAAGGAAAACAAGAAAAAAAAATATTCTGAATTTCAGAAGCCAAAACAGCAAGAGGGATCACTGCGCAGTGAAAGCAGCAATCCCTATTGCTGTTCCAGCTTCTGTGATAGCTGCGCAGCCTACATTCGCTCCATAAGACGCACACACATTTCCCCTTACTTTTTAGGAGGGAAAAAGTGAGTCTTATAGAGCAAAAAATACGGTATATTCACAGAAAGCCTTTAGCAGAATCATTTCCTGTCCTCGGAATCCAGCTGGAAGTGTATTGCGAGCCGACTGCATAATCAAAAAGGCCAGTAAGTCACTGTGAGACAGAGGAAGCTGTGTTCCTTTTCAAATCTGTCTGTCAACAGTCACACACACCAAGCAAAAGCCACCCATAACAGACGTTTTCCTTGATAAATGGGAGAACTGTCTGAAATCAACAACCATATAATTTTATCCAGTAGTATTAGTTTGATCTGACGGAAACTGCACATTTCCCGAGAAGCACTGAAAGAATGCTTCATTTAACTACAAACCCCCAAATCTGGGATCCCATCAAAACTGATGTTTGGCAAAAGTTTTGCAGCAAAACCCACACATTTTGTAACACCCCATAAACAGAGTAATTGATACATCAAACCGGGGTTCATAATTAATATCCAAAACCCAACATTGTCCGATTCACTCCAAACTGGTGCCAAAGTCTGGCAAAAGTTTTGTAGCATTTGCCAGACATTGTAGCATTTTTGTAGCATTTTGCCCGACAAACCAAGTAACTGACAGGGGTCATAAGGTCACCCCAAAACCCAACATCGTCTGATTCACTCCAAATCAAGGCCAAAGTCTGGCAAAATGTTTGCAGTAAAAACCGCATGTTTTGCAGCTCCCCCCAAACCGAGTGGTTCCTAGCACATCAGGAGGAAGAGTCAAGACAACCAAAAGTGGATAAATAGGTTGTATTCATTAAATATAACAACTTGAGGATCGGCAAAACTAGTCAGATTCGACCAATGTAACCAAATCAAATTAAGTCTGGGCAGGTGTGCTTGTTCACCTCCACCCACAAACACACAAGTGCTCAAACAGAGCTCTTTGCAGATCCTTAAGAATCATGTCAGAACCCAAATCAGAAAGATGCATACCACCAGGTCTATACAACTGTGGGGCACAGAACATAATTCTGCCATGAGGGATATAAGCAGCCACATTTTCAAACACAAACGTCGTTGTAGAATGATTAGCTTTATGTCTTGCCCATCCACCTTCTTAGGAAGGGTGCCCCCACTCCATAAGCACCTCTACAACATTCCAAACCAAACTATGATAAGCTCAGGGATGAGGAAGCACAGCTGATGGAGATATTTAGTGATCTCAACTGAATTTACCTCACCAGATTGTTATCCCCAAGATGGATGACCAGAATATCAGGGTTAGGGTTAGGGCAGGTGTCAGAGCTACCCTAGGTCCCAGCTCACAAAGGACCAACGCTGCTTCGTTGTTAAGTATAAAAGTCTTTATTGAAGTTCAGTTTTACTTCCAGAGCCGCAGCGCGCAGCCCCACGTCTAAAGTGTCAGACCACTGATGCTCCGTCTGAGTCTCCTCCCCCTTGACACCAATTTAAGATTCTAGCCTTGCTCCACCTTCTCCGCTGCTCCTTCCTCCTCTGGGTCCGCCTGCCCGCCGGGGTTCCGCCCTTTCTAGCCTCTTCTCCCGCTGATTCCCCTGAGCCTTCTCCCTCCCTCCGGCGGGCTTTAGGAGCTGGCTCCCCATCCGGGTCTCCTGCTGTTCCGCGCGCCTGCACATTTGAACTTGGCGCGCGCGCCCAGCCAGCAGCTTTCCTCCTGACCGTTCCACTGCTGCTGTCACTGCTTCCCCCATCGGGGGGGCTAGCTGCAACCGACCTCCCCTCCGTTGGAGGCGTGGTCAGCCCTGACTCCCTCTCTGGAGGAGACACTGCCCCTGACACATGTGACTCCTCCCCCCCACTACGCTCTGGTGGGGAAACTGGTCCCGATCCTCCACTGCTGCTTTGGGGTTCCCCTCTGGCTCCTTGTTTCTGGTGCGTCCCCCCTGGGACCCCCCTTGCCCTGACCATCGGCAACCCCTTCTGGGAATCTTCTGATTCGCTGGAGAAGCTCATGGAATCTCTCGGGCCACTGTCATACTCCCCTACGCTGCCCTCGGATTCTTCCCCTTCGCTCTCCCAATCCTCTCTCCCCAGTGCTCCTGCTCCTGATTCCCTGACAGCCGGGGATACGTAGGTGGATGTTCAGGGTTAGGGTTAGTGCCTGGGGTTTTTTTCATGCTTTTTAAGCTTCTAATGATATTGCTCCATTTTTATGAGACTGCATAATTCCAAAAAGTAAGCAAACTACCTGAAACGTAGCAAAACTAAGAGAAATGGGAAAACCAAAAGTGAGATACCAGAAACCCAACAAGGAAGGAATTCATGAAAAAGGAAAATTGCCAGACAGAGACTTCAATCAAATCATTACCAAATTCACCAGAATCCCAAAACCAATTGAAAAGAAGCAGAAATGTGAGAAGCAGAAGAAATACCACCAGAAACCCCCAACAAGAGGGGAAAAGTAAATTTCGCAGAAACCCCAAAGCCAGTTAAACCTTAGTTTTGCATGGTGTGGGGGTGATTTCGCTTTTCCCTGAGATGTTTACTGCGTGGGTTTCTTGTGGTTCTATTCAATTGGTTTTCTCATCTTTGGTGGATGTGGTTTGTTTCTGTTGTTTCTGGTTCATTTTTGGGATTATGTTGAATTTGTTTCTTTTGGGGTGGTTTTCGTTTCATGGATTCTTTTATATAAATTACGATTGTGAAATATACTCAGAGTCTTGTATGTATTTCATGCTCTTTATTGCCCCCCCCCAACCTCAGGCTTTTATATACATTATTTACAGAATGAGTCCCGTCTGACTGGCTAACTCTGCTTCCCTCTTGGAGCCTGATTGGCCTGCAGGAAAAGACCAATCAGTTGTTGCATTCTAGGATCCAAGGTTAGTACATGTCAGGGGTTCAGGAGCAGAGGGAACGGATGGCGAGGAATCGGAAGGAGAGGTTAGCGATGATAGCCGTCCGAGATCTCTAAGTCTGTCCAGCGAATCGGAGGATTCACAGAAAGGGGCTCCCGTGGGCAGAGCTGGGGGGTTACCAAGAGGGGCACCCCAGGAAGAAGGGACCAGAGGGGATTCAGAGAGCAGCAGCTGGAAATCCGGACCAGCTACTCCACCAGAGAGCAGCAGGGGGGAGGAGTTCCAGGCACCAGCGACAGGCAGCTCTCCGGCAGCAGCCACGCCTGCGTCAGAGAGCGAGGAAACGGTAGAGAGGAGGGTCGGAGACAGCGCGCGCGCGCCAAGTTCAAATGTACCAGAGGGAGGCGCAATGAGCAGCCCGGAAAGGGAGCCAGGTCCTAAAGCCCGCCGAAGGGAGGGGGAGGAATCCGAAGGGTCCGCATCCGAGGCATCCAGGAAGGAAGGAACCCCGGGGGG
Source organism: Podarcis filfolensis (assembly GCF_964270895.1). Taxonomy (NCBI): domain Eukaryota; kingdom Metazoa; phylum Chordata; class Lepidosauria; order Squamata; family Lacertidae; genus Podarcis; species Podarcis filfolensis. The sequence goes on from NC_139604.1 coordinate 120,573, forward strand.
TGGTAGGACCCAGAGGCGAAAGGAGAGACGCAAAAGGTGGAGCAAGGCTAGGGTCTTGAACTGGTGTACAGGAGGCGGAGATTCAGATGGGACTTCGCCGATCTAGGGAATAGACGTAGAGACGCACGCTAAGATGTGGAAATGGAAACTATACTTCAATAAAGACTTTATTCCGTTCTACCGGCTAGCGTTGGTCCTTTGTGAGCCGGGACCTAGAGGCAGTCTCTGACAGTACATAACAGATTGGGTGCTGGATTTATGGTGAGTTTGTTTCATTTCTAGGTTTTTTGGGTTTTGCACCTTTGAGAATATTAATTTGTATGAGATCTGATAAACCCAAGAAAAAAAGGAAAACCACCAGAAATGAAGCAAAACCACCAGAAATGTCTAATGACCATTCCAACAATGAAGTCAACCACTAAAAACACAAAAACCTACTGAAAAGAAGCAGAAGAACCATGTAAAAGCAACATCAATGGAAACTGACAAAGAAGCCAACCAATCCCAAACAAAGCAGATTCACCAGAAACCCCCAAAGCATTCAAAAGTATTACCACCTGTCAGAGGCTCAGGAGCAGAAGAGCAGGGGAGAGAGCAAATAGAGAGCGGAGGAGAGGAATCAGAGGGGAGCGTAGGGGAATATGACAGTGGACCGAGAGATTCCATGAGCTTCTCCAGCGAATCTGAAGATTCCCAGGAGGGGGCGCCTATGGTAAGGGCGAGGCGAATCCCAGAGGGGACGATCCATAAACAAGGAACCAGAGGGGAGTCCCAAGGGAGTAGCGGAGCAGTAGGGCCAGTTCCCCCACCAGAGCACAGTGGGGGGGAAGAGTCACGTGAGTCAGGACCAGCTTCTCCTCCATCGGGGAGTGGGGAGACGGAGGGAAGGCCAGGTCCAGCTAGCCTCCCCGAAAGGGGGAGCAGTGACACAAGTGTAACGGTCAGAAGGAAAGTGGGAGGCTGCGCGCGCGCGCCAAGTTCAAATGTGGAGGAGCGCGGGACAGCAGAAAACCCGGATTGGGAGCCAGGTCCTAAAGCCCGAAAGAGGGGGGGGGAGGAGTCGGGAGAATCAGCGTCAGAAGAATCTCGGAGGGCTGAGACTCCGACTAGCAGAAGGACCCAGAGAAAGAAGGAACAGAGGAAAAGGTGGAGTAAGGCTAGAATCGTAAGCTGGTGTCAGGGGGGAGGAGATTCAGATGGGAGTTCTACGGTCTGACGGACAGATGTAGCGTTGCACGCTGCGCGTCTAGAAATGAGACTGAACTTCAATAAAGACTTTTAAACTTGGGCAAGGAGCAGCGTTGGTCTTGTGTGAGCTGGGACCTTGGGCAGCGCTGACAGTAACTCCCATCCCACTAAACTCTGCAAGCTCACGGAGATAGGCAAAGATGACGACTGAGGAAAAAGTCAAGCAATTGCAGGAAGCGGTGTCAACGCTCTACGCAGAATTAGCTGCGTCTAAGAAAAAAGAAGAAGACACAGCTGCGCTCTGCCAGGATCTGCAAGCCAGGTGGGACAAATGGGGAAAGGAGGGGCAGCTGGGAGCCAAGCCGGAGGGAGTTAGCCTCGGGAAAAGGGGGGCGAGCCTTGTGACCCATTTTGACGGGAACCTGCAGCAGTACCCTAACTTCAGAGCAGAAGTAGTCTTCGCGCTCAATTTGCTTCGGAAAGATTTTAGAGATGAGGAGGAGAAAGTGGGTTTCATAATCACTCATCTGCATGGGGAAGCTAAGTCGTGGCTGCGAACCTTGCTACGCGAAAATGACCCCGCCCTCAAAGATTCAAGCGCTTTTATTGGAGCCATGGACGCTTGCTTTAAATCAACGGTGGATGTGGATGTCGCTAGAAGGGAAATGCATGGATTGCGACAAGGAAGAGCGACGGTGCGCCAGTATCATTCCCGCTTTTTTGGGTTAGTAAATGTGCTGGGCTGGCAGAAGGACTCAGCTGCCGTCAGGGATCTGTTCTGGGAGGGGCTGAATGGAGCCGTGAAAGATGAGCTGGCCGGGGGAGAGAGACCCCAAAATACAGCAGAAGTAGTCCAAAGGGCGCTCGCAATTGGGGTGCGCCTGGAAGAACGCCCGTGGAGCAGGGAGGAGGGGCGAAGAGCAAACACGTCAGTTAGAACGACTCCCTTCCTACCCAGAGAGACAGAGCGCGCTCAGTCCACGCCTCCTCTGATGAGTGGAGAGGAGCCAATGGAAATCGGAGGTGCAAGGGCTCAGACAGCAAGCAGAGCCCAAACACCAGGAGCAGTCAAGGCGAAGGCTCCTAGAGGGAGCAGGAAGTGTTACATCTGCGACAGTGCACAGCACATGGCGAAAGAGTGTCCCCAGAGGCTCCAGAAGCACACTGCAGCCTCAGCAACTGTTAAAGGAGGAATTCAGCAGGGAGTAGAGCAGCAGGGAAAAGGCGACGCCTGGTTGGAGATGGAGGCTCTGGGGCTCAACCAGGCGAGTCAGTGAAGCAGTCCCCAGAGATTTTGCAGCCCACAGACCCCCTCCCACCCAAACCAGTGGTGCAACTCACTGCATCGCTCCAGCTGCCCGATGGGCTCACCCTGGAGGTCCCTATTACCATTGACTCTGGTAGCAACGCAGACTTTGTAGGGTTGGACTTCGTCAAGCAGCATCGCATAGCACTCCTGCCAGCCACGACGCCCCTAAATGTTGTCACGGTAGATGGCAGGAAGATACTGGGAGGAGAGGTGGTACAGCAGACACCGCCTCTGGTGATGCAAATTGGGAACCACCGCGAAGTCATCAGTTTCAACGTCACCCACCTGTCGGACACGCCCATAGTGTTGGGCATGAGTTGGCTGGATAGGCACAGCCCGGCATTAGCGTGGTACCAGCGGCAATTGACCTTCTGCTCTTCCTACTGCGCAGCGCACTGCATCCAGACCTGCCAGGAAGAAGAGGGGCAAGAGGATGCACCGCAGCTACACCTAGGCATGGTGCAAGCGGTGCCCAACAAGTACAAGGCCTTTTTGGAAGTCTTCTGCGAGAAGGAAGCAGACAAGCTGCCTCCCCACAGACCCTACGACTGCAAGATTGACCTCCTGCCAGGGGCGACGCTGCCGACTGGGAGACTGTACTCCATGTCTGAAGACGAAATGCAAGAACTCAGGGAGTTCATAGATCGCAATTTGAAGCGGGGATTCATCCGGGAATCCAAAGCAGTGGGGGGCAGTCCCGTGTTTTTCGTGAAGAAGAGAGACACGCCCGAACGGAGGCTCATAGTGGATTACAGAATCATCAATTCCAGGACAAAGCCCACAGCATTCCCCATGCCCAAAATTGACGACCTGCTCGCGACGGTGAGGAAGGGACGGATCTTCACCAAGTTGGATCTACGAGGGGCCTACAACTTTATACGCATGCGGGAGGGCGACGAGTGGAAGACAGCCATGTTTACGCCTTTAGGAACCTATGAATACAGAGTCATGCCGTTTGGTCTCCAGAATGGCTCCCATTGTTTCCAAGCTTTCATGCACCACGTGCTAGCGGGACTCCTCTACAAGAAGTGCGTCTGCTTTTTAGATGATATCCTGATCTTTTCGGACTCGCAGGAGGCGCACGAGGAGGACGTCAAGGAGGTCCTGCAGAGACTACGGGAGCACAGACTTTATGCCAAACTGGAGAAGTGCCAGTTCGACACGACAGAGGTGGATTTCCTGGGCTACAAGCTGTCCGACAAGGGACTTGCCATGGACAGCGCCAAGGTCCGCTCAGTGTTGGACTGGAAGAGCCCGCGCAACCGGAAGGAGGTCCAGAAGTTCGTCGGTTTCGCCAACTTTTATCGCAAGTTCATCAAGGGGTTCGCGAAAGAGACGGCGGCCATCACGGACACCCTCAGCTCCAAGAAGAAGAAGTTCACCTGGACGGACCAGGCGGAGCAGTCCTTTCGGAGGCTCAAGCGTCTCTTCGCGTCCGAAGAACAGCTGCTACACGTAAACCCCAGCAAACCGATGAGGGTTGAAACGGACGCCTCGGACAGAGCGGTGGGGGCGGTCCTGTTGCAGCAAGATCCGCAAGGGGACTGGAGACCATGCACATTCTACTCCAGGAAGCTCAGCACGTCGGAGCAGAACTACACCATCTGGGACAGGGAGTTGCTGGCCATTCATGCAGCCGTCAAGGCGTGGCGGCACTTCCTCGTCGGAGCCAGACACACAGTGCAGGTCCGCACGGACCACAAGAACCTGGAGTACTGGCGCACGGCGAAGTTCCTGAACCAGAGACACATCCGCTGGGCGGAGTTCTTTGCAGATTTCGATTTCCGGATAGAATACATCCCGGGAGACAACAACGTCATGGCGGATGCGCTATCCAGGAAGCCGCAGTATCTCGAGGAAGCGGCACCGGCAGCGGCCAAACACATTTTCGCACCAGAGGTGTGGGCGTGCGCTTCAGCCGCAGTAGACCTGGACGCAGTCCGTCGCGCGCTACAGGCGGATTCGTTTGCGCAATCCAAGATGGAGGAGGTGCGAAACGGCACAGCGAGGGACGACGAGTTCCAGATACACGATGGACTACTCCTCCACAAAGGGGCTCTCTACGTACCGGGAGACGACCTTCGCGCGAGAGTTTTGCAGCAGCTGCACGACGCGCCCAGCGCTGGGCACTTCGGCAAGGACAAGACGGCGGAATTAGTAACCAGGGACTTTTGGTGGCCCAAGGTGCGGGGAGAAGTTGCGGATTACGTTTCCAGGTGTGACACCTGCCAAAGGGCCAAGCCAGTACACAGGAAGCCGGCAGGTCTGCTGGAACCGCTGCAGACGCCGCTCGAACCATGGGAGAAAGTGGCCCTGGACTTTGTTACAGATCTGCCCAGTTCGCACGGCAAAACAGCGGTACTCGTGGTCGTAGACCTCTTCACCAAGATGGCGCATTTCATTCCGTGCGCGAAGGTGGCCACAGCGGAACAGACCGCCAAGTTGTTCATAGACCACGTGTTCAAAGCTCACGGCCTGCCGCGGTCCATCCTGTCCAACCGGGGCCGCCAATTCATCTCGAACTTCTGGCAGAAGCTGCTGGGCATCCTGAACGTCAAGATCAACTTAGCGTCGGCACGACACCCGCAGACCAACGGACAAGCGGAGAGGGTCAACGCCATCATGCAGCAGTACCTGCGATGCTACGCCAATCAACAGCCCTCAACCTGGGTGGACTACCTACCGCTAGCCGAGTTTGCCTACAACAACACGAAGCACGGGTCTACAGGGGTGACACCGTTCTTCGCCAACAATGGGCGCCACCCCAGAACCTTCCCGGGGTTGGAGACCGAGGCAGAGGGGGAGCCACGGGGGGCAGAGCACTTAGCCGCAGAGTTACAGGAGGTCCATGAGCAACTCCGAAGGCACTTGGAACTCGCGAAACACGCCTACAAGATGCAGGCAGACAGGCACAGGAGGGTTGGGGAAGACATACAGGTAGGGGACTGGGTCTGGTTAGCAGCTCAGGCAGTGCCGGCCAGAACGCTAGCTAAGAGGAAGCTAGGACACAAGCAGCTGGGACCTTACCAGGTCGCGGCACAAATCAATCCAGTGGCCTACCGGTTGACACTCCCGGAGGGCTCCAGAATGCACCCAGTCTTTCACAGGTCAGTGCTCACGCCTTACAAGGCGCCCCACAGGTTTCAGGCGCCAGGGACCGCACCAGCTCCACGTAGCCCATCGCCAACAGGGGAGGGACCACAGAGGGCGACCCCACTCAACGAGGTCACACAGATTTTGGACTCCAGATGGGGGGAAGAGGGAGTTGAATATCTCCTCGCCAGGGAGGGTACTCCAGCCAGCGCCAACGAGTGGGTGCCGTGTTACGCCGTGGAGGAGCACTACCTCAAAGACGAGTTCCATTCGATCTTCCCACACAGACCCATGCCGGAGGAGTATTTCGACGACTGGCTTTTCACACCCACACTGTCAGCCAGCACGTTCCAGGGTTTCTCCTCAGATGAGGAGCCGACGCCGGGGAAGAGCTCCCCGGAGGGGTCGCTCTCGGGGTTTGCCACGGACCGCTCCTATTGGTGGGACACTCAACCAGAGGTGGGGTGGAGCAGGGAACTGCTGAGGGAGCCCTTGCACACAGCCTCACCCAAGGGACCGGGTGGAGAGGAGGACATGGACGTGTGGGGGGAGGATCTTGGTTTTGAGCACGACAGCAGAGAAATGGAAGCAGAGGAAGTCGACGTCGACGAACCCATCGTGGGGGGGCCTGATCCCGCTGGCCGGTTGCACACCAGGGGGAGAGAACGGAAGCCAGCACTCACACCCGCAGCGCTGGAGCACCTGGAACCCACACCCGAAGAGGGGGAGGGGGGAAGGGGGGGCTTCGAGGGGGGGATGGATGTCAGAGGCTCAGCAGCAGAAGAGCAGGGGAGAGAGCAAATAGAGAGCGGAGGAGAGGAATCAGAGGGGAGCGTAGGGGAATATGACAGTGGACCGAGAGATTCCATGAGCTTCTCCAGCGAATCTGAAGATTCCCAGGAGGGGGCGCCTATGGTAAGGGCGAGGCGAATCCCAGAGGGGACGATCCATAAACAAGGAACCAGAGGGGAGTCCCAAGGGAGTAGCGGAGCAGTAGGGCCAGTTCCCCCACCAGAGCACAGTGGGGGGGAAGAGTCACGTGAGTCAGGACCAGCTTCTCCTCCATCGGGGAGTGGGGAGACGGAGGGAAGGCCAGGTCCAGCTAGCCTCCCCGAAAGGGGGAGCAGTGACACAAGTGTAACGGTCAGAAGGAAAGTGGGAGGCTGCGCGCGCGCGCCAAGTTCAAATGTGGAGGAGCGCGGGACAGCAGAAAACCCGGATTGGGAGCCAGGTCCTAAAGCCCGAAAGAGGGGGGGGGAGGAGTCGGGAGAATCAGCGTCAGAAGAATCTCGGAGGGCTGAGACTCCGACTAGCAGAAGGACCCAGAGAAAGAAGGAACAGAGGAAAAGGTGGAGTAAGGCTAGAATCGTAAGCTGGTGTCAGGGGGGAGGAGATTCAGATGGGAGTTCTACGGTCTGACGGACAGATGTAGCGTTGCACGCTGCGTGTCTAGAAATGAGACTGAACTTCAATAAAGACTTTTAAACTTGGGCAAGGAGCAGCGTTGGTCTTGTGTGAGCTGGGACCTTGGGCAGCGCTGACACCACCAGAATGCAAAAACAAGAAAACTTCTCAAAAGAAGCAATAAAGCAAAAGTCCAAAAAACAAGCTAAACCAATGGAAAACAAATGAAGCCAGCTGCAAACAAAGCACATTCACCAGAAACCCAAGACTAAGTGAAAACTAGTATGCTATGTTGGTTAATTTCTGTTGCTTGAAGTGCTTTTGGACTCCCATAAATTGCATGCTTGTTGAGTTTCTGGTTTTGCTTTTTAAAAACTGGTTTCCAGTTTCTTGTGGCATTGCTTTGTAATTGGTGGATTTACTGCTTCTTTTTTGTTTTCTGCTGATTTGTTTAATTTGGGGTGGTTTTGCTTGTTTTTTGCATTTAATTGTTTTGCTTCTTTGACTTTGAATGGTTCTGCGGTTTGGGGTGAGATTGTTTCTTTTCCATTGATTTGGCTTGGTTTTCATGTCTCCTGGTTTTGCCTCATTTTGGGAATATTTCTTGGTTTTTGTGCTTCTGGTGGTATTTCTTCAATTTTATGACATAACCAAGCCAAAACACCAGAAACACAGAAACAAATCATAAAGAAGCAGAGCTACCAGAAATCCAAAGCAAATTAATCAGAAATCCAAACAACCTATGAAGATGATGCAATACCAAAAGAAACACAAAAAAACCTGACAATTAAAAAACTGCTAAATGAACCAACACCACAAGAAACAAAGAAAGTCTCATGACCTACGAAATGAAGCAATAACACAAAACACCACAAAAAGAAGCAGTGTTTAGGATTAGGTTTGGGTAAAGGTTAGAGTTACAGTGAGAGTTGGGTTTGAGTTGGATTAGGATTAGGAGTTAGAGTTAGAGTTGGGGTTGAGTTACGGTAAGAGAAGAACAGCAGCAGGAGAAATATAATTTTATTACTTAGGGTTAGGGTTAAATTAGGCTTAGGTTTAGACTGAGGCTTAGGTTTGGGTTAAGGTTAGGGTTAGAGTGAGGATTAGATTTGAGTTAGGGTGAGCATTAGGGTTAAGGTTTGGTATTGGGTTGGATTTGAGTTAGGCTAAGAGAAGAACAGCAGCAGGAGCAATATAATTTTATTATTTATACTCCACCCAAGTCACTTGTGGCCGCTTTCAATAAAAGGTAAAAACATGAGCGCACTCTAAGTGAATGCTCATGAATGTAGAAACTCTTACTTCCCATAGAATTCCCAAAGAAGACCTGGGAATTGTAGCTCTGAGCTTCTTTGCAGAGGGTTGGACTAGATGACCCTTGGGTTCCCCTTCCATCTCTTCTAGGATGCTCCCTGTCTCACTCACTCACTCACTCACTCACTCACTCTCACTCCTCCTCTCCTTTTCATGGCAGTTTCCCCTTTTTCTGCACTCCTAGCTCGGAAGGGCGGAAGAGGCTGTGCTGCCGCCATATTGGGCGAGGGCAGGGGTACCGGAAGAAGGTGTCACCGGAGGAGAGGCATGAGCACAGGAAGGGGAGGGGAACGGGCGGAAGAGGCTGTGCTGCCGCCATGTTGGGCGAGGGTAGGATTACCGGAAGGAGGTGCCACGGGAGGAGAGGCATGAGCACAGGAAGGGGAGGGAAACGGGCGGAAGAGGCTGTGCGACGTTGGGCCAGCAGAGGCGTGCCAAGCCAGGCTGGCCCTCTCTCTTTCTCCCACCCACTCTCTCTCGACCCCGCTCTCCCCAGGGGGCAGCCCTGCCCCCCGCCTCGTCCTCACCTGCCTTTCTCCCCCAGTGGCCTTCCTCTCGTGCCCCTTGGCGGTGGGATGGTGTGGGTGGGCCGCGGAAGTTTATATACAAGAATATACATACCTAGGTATAGGTGTCCGTTTGTAAATATATAAAAATAAAATGGATATATGTATATGTGTGTGTATATATGCAGTGCTTCTTTTCTAAAGAAAATGATTGGGGGTACTCTCATTTTGACTCAAGAAAATCACCATTTTATAGTTCAAACCGGGAAAAATAAATACAGTAAATGGACAAAAGTACATTCACAAAATGTTTTAGGAGTATGCATTCCCCTGCGTCCCCCCCAGAAAAAAAGCACTGTATATGTTCTGCCAAGGGCAGGGTTATTTCTGGATTTGGAGCCAATAAGCACGCGAGTGGATGAAGAATAAGCAATGCTTTATTTGCATAAGGTTAACAGATAGCAGCAGGCATATAAAACACAAATTATAGCATACTAGAGAGGAGTCGCAAACAATCTCCCCTTCAGCTGCTTGGAGCTCCTGGTAGAGCAGCGAGAGAGACCCCTGGCCGACAGTCTCACAGCATATGGTACCTCCATTTGTGAAGAAGCTCACTGAGCCCCTTCAGCCTACAGCTTTTATAGACAACTTTGATTTGATTGATTGCACCTGGTTAGCAGGCATCCCTCATGATCAGCCTGGGACACCGGGTGCAACTAATGCAGAGCAGCTGAGAGTCTCCAACCCAATTCACTGCAACTGGGTATCCTCCCGAGTAGCTAATCAGAACACAGGGGACACAGGTGTGAAAAACAAATTATACTATCATGTTTTAGCAAACCTTAAACCGCGGATGTAAAAGCGAAAGAGACATGTCATCTAACTCCTTGAATTTACAATGGTCTTCCGTGTTTCCACTACAGTATGTGTGTGTTACAGATAGGTAGCCGTGTTGGTCTGCCATAGTCAAAACAAAACAAAAAAAATTTTCTTCCAGTAGCACCTTAAAGACCAATTAAGTTAGTTCTTGGTATGAGCTTTCGTGTGCATGTGTGAAGAAGTGTGCATGCATAAGCCCAAACAGAGCGTTACTATCATCTTTTTATGTAGATGGAAACCAAAACACCGTTTTGCTTTTGTTAGGAGTGATTCTGGTGCGCACCCAAAAAACACGATGCGAATTGAAATAAGCCGAGTCAATGCTTATTCGTCTTCTTTCTAATGGAAGCGATTAGAAGGTGTTTTGTTATTTTGGTCTCGTTACATACACTTTGCTATTTTTGGGTCAATGTGCATTAACACCATAGAACACGAAATTGGCGAAATCCATATTTCTCTTTCTTTCCAGGTAATGGAACCCAAATCAACCTGTTTTGCTTTGTTTAAGCTTATTACACTTTGCTATTTGTGGGTGAACCAACACCGAAAGAACAATCCAAGCTTATATGTCCTCTTTCTATTGCGATGGAACCAAAACACCTATGCTTGATTTGGGCTGAAAACAAACATTTCACTATGCTACTTTTGGTTGAATATGCATTCCAACCCCAAAACCACCAATTTTAAATAGGGCCAAACAGAGCGTTATTATCATCTTTTTATGTAGATGGAAACCAAAACACCATTTTGCTTCTGTTAGGAGTGATTCTGGTGCGCACCCAAAAACACGATGCGAATTGAAATAAGCCCAAACAATGCTTATTCGTCTTCTTTCTACGCATATGGAAGCGATTAGAAGGTGTTTTGTTATTTTGGTCTCGTTACATACAGTTTTCGATTTTTGGGAACACGAAATAAACGAAATCCAAGATTTTTCTTTCTATGTAGATGGAACCCAAATCAACCTGTTTTGCTTTGTTTAAGCTTATTACACTTTGCTATGTGTGGGTGAACGAACACCAAAAGAACAATCCAAGCTTATATGTCCTCTTTCTATTGAGATGGAACCAAAAAAACCTATGCTAGATTTGGGCTGATAACAAACATTTCACTGCTACTTTTGGTTGAATGTGCATTCCAACTCCAAAAACACCAATTTTAAATAAGCCCAAGCAGAGCGTTATTATCATCGTTTTATGTAGATGGAAACCAAAACACCATTTTGCTTCTTAGGAGTGATTCTGGTGCGCACCCAAAAAACACGATGCGAATTGAAATAAGCCCAATCAAAGCTTATTCGTCTTCTTTCTACGCATATGAAAGCGATTAGAAGGTGTTTTGTTATTTTGGTCTCGTTACATACACTGCTATTTTTGGGTCAATGTGCATTAACACCATAGAACACGAAATAAACGAAATCCAAGATTTTTCTTTCTATGTAGATGGAACCAAAATCAACCTGTTTTCCTTTGTTTAAGCTTATTACACTTTGCTATGTGGGTGAACCAACACTGAAAGAACAATCCAAGCTTATATGTCCTCTTTCTACTGAGATGGAACCAAAACACCTATGCTGATAACAAAGATTTCACTGTGCGATTTTTCGGTGAATGTGCATTCTAAAACCCAAAACACAAATCTTAAATAAGCCCAATCAGAGCGTTATTATCATCTTTTTATGTAGATGGAAACCAAAACACCGTTTTGCTTTTGTTAGGAGTGATTCTCGTGCGCACCCAAAAAAACACCATGCGAATTGAAATAAGCCCAATCAAAGCTTATTCGTCTTCTTTCTACGCATATGGAAGCGAAAAGACGTTGTTTTGTTATTTTGGTCTAATTACATACACTATTCGATTTCTGGGCATTAACACCATAGAATACGAAATTAGCGCAATTCAAGGATCTTTTTTCTATGTAGATGGAACCTAAATCAACCTCTTTTGCTTTGTTTAAGCTTATTACACTTTGCTATGTGTGGGTGAACGAACACCGAAAGAACAATGCAAGCTTATATGTCCTCTTTCTATTGAGATGGAACCAAAACACCTATGCTTGATTTGGGCTGAAAACAAACATTTCACACTGCTACTTTTGGTTGAATGTGCATTCCAACCCCATAACCACCAATTTTAAATAAGCCCAAACAGAGCGTTATTATCATCTTTTTATGTAGATGGAAACCAAAACACCGTTAAGAGTGATTCTGGTGCGCACCCAAAAAACACCATGCGAATTGAAATAAGCCCAATCAAAGCTTATTCGTCTTCTTTCTGCGCATATTGAAGCGATTAGAAGGTGTTTTGTTATTTTGGTCTCATTACATACACTATGCGATTTCTGGGTCTATGAGCATTAACACCACAGAACACGACTTAAAATAAGCGAAATTCAAGATTCTGTATGTAGATGATACCCAAATCAACCTGTTTTGCCTTGTTTAAGCCTATTACACTTCGCTTTGCTATTTGTGGGTAAATGAACACAAGAAGAACAACCCAAGCTTATTCGTACGCCTTCTATTGAGATGGAACTAAAACACCTATGCTTGATTTGGGCTGAAAACAAACATTTTACTCTGCTACTGTTGGTTGAATGTGCATTCCAACCCCAAAACCACCAATTTTAAATAAGGCCGAACAGAGCGTAATTATCATTTTTTGGGTGCGCACCAGAATCACTCCTAACAAAAGCAAAACGGTGTTTTGGTTTCCATCTACATAAAAAGATGATAATCACGCTCTGATTGGGCTTATTTAAGATTTGTGTTTTGGGGGTTAGAATGCACATTCACCGAAAAATCGCACAGTGAAATCTTTGTTATCAGCCCAAATCTAGCATAGGTGTTTTGGTTCCATCTCAGTAGAAAGAGGACATACAAGCTTGGATTGTTCTTTCAGTTTTGGTTCACCCACAAATAGCAAAGTGTAATAAGCTTAAACAAAGGAAAACAGGTTGATTTTGGTTCCATCTACATAGAAAGAAAAATCTTGGATTTCGTTTATTTCGTGTTCTATGGTGTTAATGCACATTGACCCAAAAATAGCAAACTGTATGTAACGAGACCAAAATAACAAAACACCTTCTAATCGCTTCCATATGCGTAGAAAGAAGACGAATAAGCATTGTTTGGGCTTATTTCAATTCGCATCGTGTTTTTGGGTGCGCACCAGAATCACTCCTAACAGAAGCAAAATGGTGTTTTGGTTTCCATCTACATAAAAAGATGATAATAACGCTCTGTTTGGCCCTATTTAAAATTGGTGGTTTTGGGGTTGGAATGCATATTCAACCAAATAGCATAGTGAAATGTTTGTTTTCAGCCCAAATCAAGCATAGGTGTTTTGGTTCCATCTCAATAGAAAGAGGACATATAAGCTTGGATTGTTCTTTCGGTGTTGGTTCACCCACAAATAGCAAAGTGTAATAAGCTTAAACAAAGCAAAACAGGTTGATTTGGGTTCCATCTACCTGGAAAGAAAGAGAAATATGGATTTCGCCAATTTCGTGTTCTATGGTGTTAATGCACATTGACCCAAAAATAGCAAAGTGTATGTAACGAGACCAAAATAACAAAACACCTTCTAATCGCTTCCATTAGAAAGAAGACGAATAAGCATTGACTCGGCTTATTTCAATTCGCATCGTGTTTTTTGGGTGCGCACCAGAATCACTCCTAACAAAAGCAAAACGGTGTTTTGGTTTCCATCTACATAAAAAGATGATAGTAACGCTCTGTTTGGGCTTATGCATGCACACTTCTTCACACATGCACACGAAAGCTCATACCAAGAACTAACTTAATTGGTCTTTAAGGTGCTACTGGAAGAAATTTTTTTTTTGTTTTGTTTTGACTATGGCAGACCAACACGGCTACCTATCTGTAACACACACATATACTGTAGTGGAAACACGGAAGACCATTGTAAATTCAAGGAGTTAGATGACATGTCTCTTTCGCTTTTACATCCGCGGTTTAAGGTTTGCTAAAACATGATAGTATAATTTGTTTTTCACACACCTGTGTCAGGAGTTTTCTGGGTCCCCTGTGTTCTGATTGGCTACTCGGGAGGATACCCAGTTGCAGTGAATTGGGTTGGAGACTCTCAGCTGCTCTGCATTAGTTGCACCCGGTGTCCCAGGCTGATCATGAGTGATGCCTGCTAACCAGGTGCAATCAATCAAATCAAAGTTGTCTATAAAAGCTGTAGGCTGAAGGGGCTCAGTGAGCTTCTTCACAAATGGAGGTACCATATGCTGTGAGACTGTCGGCCAGTGGTCTCTCTCGCTGCTCTACCAGGAGCTCCAAGCAGCTGAAGGGGAGATTGTTTGCGACTCCTCTCTAGTATGCTATAATTTGTGTTTTATATGCCTGCTGCTATCTGTTAACCTTATGCAAATAAAGCATTGCTTATTCTTCATCCACTCGCGTGCTTATTGGCTCCAAATCCAGAAATAACCCTGCCCTTGGCAGAACATATACAGTGCTTTTTTTCTGGGGGGGACGCAGGGGAATGCATACTCCTAAAACATTTTGTGAATGTACTTTTGTCCATTTACTGTATTTATTTTTCCCGGTTTGAACTATAAAATGGTGATTTTCTTGAGTCAAAATGAGAGTACCCCCAATCATTTTCTTTAGAAAAGAAGCACTGCATATATACACACACATATACATATATTCATTTTATTTTTATATATTTACAAACGGACACCTATACCTAGGTATGTATATTCTTGTATATAAACTTCCGCGGCCCACCCACACCATCCCACCGCCAAGGGGCACGAGAGGAAGGCCACTGGGGGAGAAAGGCAGGTGAGGACGAGGCGGGGGGCAGGGCTGCCCCCTGGGGAGAGCGGGGTCGAGAGAGAGTGGGTGGGAGAAAGAGAGAGGGCCAGCCTGGCTTGGCACGCCTCTGCTGGCCCAACGTCGCACAGCCTCTTCCGCCCGTTTCCCTCCCCTTCCTGTGCTCATGCCTCTCCTCCCGTGGCACCTCCTTCCGGTAATCCTACCCTCGCCCAACATGGCGGCAGCACAGCCTCTTCCGCCCGTTCCCCTCCCCTTCCTGTGCTCATGCCTCTCCTCCGGTGACACCTTCTTCCGGTACCCCTGCCCTCGCCCAATATGGCGGCAGCACAGCCTCTTCCGCCCTTCCGAGCTAGGCGTGCAGAAAAAGGGGAAACTGCCATGAAAAGGAGAGGAGGAGTGAGAGTGAGTGAGTGAGTGAGTGAGTGAGTGAGACAGGGAGCATCCTAGAAGAGATGGAAGGGGAACCCAAGGGTCATCTAGTCCAACCCTCTGCAAAGAAGCTCAGAGCTACAATTCCCAGGTCTTCTTTGGGAATTCTATGGGAAGTAAGAGTTTCTACATTCATGAGCATTCACTTAGAGTGCGCTCATGTTTTTACCTTTTATTGAAAGCGGCCACAAGTGACTTGGGTGGAGTATAAATAATAAAATTATATTGCTCCTGCTGCTGTTCTTCTCTTAGCCTAACTCAAATCCAACCCAATACCAAACCTTAACCCTAATGCTCACCCTAACTCAAATCTAATCCTCACTCTAACCCTAACCTTAACCCAAACCTAAGCCTCAGTCTAAACCTAAGCCTAATTTAACCCTAACCCTAAGTAATAAAATTATATTTCTCCTGCTGCTGTTCTTCTCTTACCGTAACTCAACCCCAACTCTAACTCTAACTCCTAATCCTAATCCAACTCAAACCCAACTCTCACTGTAACTCTAACCTTTACCCAAACCTAATCCTAAACACTTTGCTTCTTTTTGTGGTGTTTTGTGTTATTGCTTCATTTCGTAGGTCATGAGACTTTCTTTGTTTCTTGTGGTGTTGGTTCATTTAGCAGTTTTTTAATTGGCAGTTTTTTTGTGTGTTTCTTTTGGTATTGCATCATCTTCATAGGTTGTTTGGATTTCTGATTAATTTGCTTTGGATTTCTGGTAGCTCTGCTTCTTTATGATTTGTTTCTGTGTTTCTGGTGTTTAGACATTTCTGGTGGTTTTGCTTCATTTCTGGTGGTTTTCCTTTTTTTCTTGGGTTTATCAGATCTCATTAATTTGTATTAATATTCTCAAAGGTGCAAAACCCAAAAAACCTAGAAATGAAGCAAACTCACCATAAATCCAGCACCCAATCTGTTATGTACTAACCTTGGATCCTAGAATGCAACAACTGATTGGTCTTTTCCTGCAGGCCAATCAGGCTCCAAGAGGGAAGCAGAGTTAGCCAGTCAGACGGGACTCATTCTGTAAATAATGTATATAAAAGCCTGAGGTTGGCGGGGGGGCAATAAAGAGCATGAAATACATACAAGACTCTGAGTATATTTCACAATCGTAATTTATATAAAAGAATCCATGAAACGAAAACCACCCCAAAAGAAACAAATTCAACATAATCCCAAAAATGAACCAGAAACAACAGAAACAAACCACATCCACCAAAGATGAGAAAACCAATTGAATAGAACCACAAGAAACCCACGCAGTAAACATCTCAGGGAAAAGCGAAATCACCCCCACACCATGCAAAACTAAGGTTTAACTGGCTTTGGGGTTTCTGCGAAATTTACTTTTCCCCTCTTGTTGGGGGTTTCTGGTGGTATTTCTTCTGCTTCTCACATTTCTGCTTCTTTTCAATTGGTTTTGGGATTCTGGTGAATTTGGTAATGATTTGATTGAAGTCTCTGTCTGGCAATTTTCCTTTTTCATGAATTCCTTCCTTGTTGGGTTTCTGGTATCTCACTTTTGGTTTTCCCATTTCTCTTAGTTTTGCTACGTTTCAGGTAGTTTGCTTACTTTTTGGAATTATGCAGTCTCATAAAAATGGAGCAATATCATTAGAAGCTTAAAAAGCATGAAAAAAACCCCAGGCACTAACCCTAACCCTGAACATCCACCTACGTATCCCCGGCTGTCAGGGAATCAGGAGCAGGAGCACTGGGGAGAGAGGATTGGGAGAGCGAAGGGGAAGAATCCGAGGGCAGCGTAGGGGAGTATGACAGTGGCCCGAGAGATTCCATGAGCTTCTCCAGCGAATCAGAAGATTCCCAGAAGGGGGCGCCGATGGTCAGGGCAAGGGGGGTCCCAGGGGGGACGCACCAGAAACAAGGAGCCAGAGGGGAACCCCAAAGCAGCAGTGGAGGATCGGGACCAGTTTCCCCACCAGAGCGTAGTGGGGGGGAGGAGTCACATGTGTCAGGGGCAGTGTCTCCTCCAGAGAGGGAGTCAGGGCTGACCACGCCTCCAACGGAGGGGAGGTCGGTTGCAGCTAGCCCCCCCGATGGGGGAAGCAGTGACAGCAGCAGTGGAACGGTCAGGAGGAAAGCTGCTGGCTGGGCGCGCGCGCCAAGTTCAAATGTGCAGGCGCGCGGAACAGCAGGAGACCCGGATGGGGAGCCAGCTCCTAAAGCCCGCCGGAGGGAGGGAGAAGGCTCAGGGGAATCAGCGGGAGAAGAGGCTAGAAAGGGCGGAACCCCGGCGGGCAGGCGGACCCAGAGGAGGAAGGAGCAGCGGAGAAGGTGGAGCAAGGCTAGAATCTTAAATTGGTGTCAAGGGGGAGGAGACTCAGACGGAGCATCAGTGGTCTGACACTTTAGACGTGGGGCTGCGCGCTGCGGCTCTGGAAGTAAAACTGAACTTCAATAAAGACTTTTATACTTAACAACGAAGCAGCGTTGGTCCTTTGTGAGCTGGGACCTAGGGTAGCTCTGACACCTGCCCTAACCCTAACCCTGATATTCTGGTCATCCATCTTGGGGATAACAATCTGGTGAGGTAAATTCAGTTGAGATCACTAAATATCTCCATCAGCTGTGCTTCCTCATCCCTGAGCTTATCATAGTTTGGTTTGGAATGTTGTAGAGGTGCTTATGGAGTGGGGGCACCCTTCCTAAGAAGGTGGATGGGCAAGACATAAAGCTAATCATTCTACAACGACGTTTGTGTTTGAAAATGTGGCTGCTTATATCCCTCATGGCAGAATTATGTTCTGTGCCCCACAGTTGTATAGACCTGGTGGTATGCATCTTTCTGATTTGGGTTCTGACATGATTCTTAAGGATCTGCAAAGAGCTCTGTTTGAGCACTTGTGTGTTTGTGGGTGGAGGTGAACAAGCACACCTGCCCAGACTTAATTTGATTTGGTTACATTGGTCGAATCTGACTAGTTTTGCCGATCCTCAAGTTGTTATATTTAATAAATACAACCTATTTATCCACTTTTGGTTGTCTTGACTCTTCCTCCTGATGTGCTAGGAACCACTCGGTTTGGGGGGCGCTGCAAAACATGCGGTTTTTACTGCAAACATTTTGCCAGACTTTGGCCTTGATTTGGAGTGAATCAGACGATGTTGGGTTTTGGATATTAATTATGAACCCCGGTTTGATCAAATATCAAATAAACAGAGGTTTATGGGGTGTTACAAAATGTGGGGGTTTTGCTGCAAAACTTTTGCCAAACATCAGTTTTGATGGGATCCCAGATTTGGGGGTTTGTAGTTAAATGAAGCATTCTTTCAGTGCTTCTTGGGAAATGTGCAGTTTCCGTCAGATCAAACTAATACTACTGGATAAAATTATATGGTTGTTGATTATCAGACAGTTCTCCCATTTATCAAGGAAAATGTCTGTTATGGGTGGCTTTTGCTTGGTGTGTGTGACTGTTGACAGACAGATTTGAAAAGGAACACAGCTTCCTCTGTCTCACAGTGACTTACTGGACTTTTTGATTATGCAGTCGGCTCGCAATACACTTCCAGCTGGATTCCGAGGACAGGAAATGATTCTGCTAAAGGCTTTCTGTGAATATAGGTAATTTCAGTTGATTTGTTTTAATGGTCACATAAAGGCACTTTCTTTGGTTATAAAATGATGTTGTGAGTCTTATATCTGAGCAGTCAATAAACTCCCTCCCCCACAGAAACGCTTGTCTTACTTCTTCTTCTTCTTGGCATCTGTCAGCGCTGCCCAAGGTCCCAGCTCACACAAGACCAACGCTGCTCCTTGCCCAAGTTTAAAAGTCTTTATTGAAGTTCAGTCTCATTTCTAGACGCGCAGCGTGCAACGCTACATCTGTCCGTCAGACCGTAGAACTCCCATCTGAATCTCCTCCCCCCTGACACCAGCTTACGATTCTAGCCTTACTCCACCTTTTCCTCTGTTCCTTCTTTCTCTGGGTCCTTCTGCTAGTCGGAGTCTCAGCCCTCCGAGATTCTTCTGACGCTGATTCTCCCGACTCCTCCCCCCCCTCTTTCGGGCTTTAGGACCTGGCTCCCAATCCGGGTTTTCTGCTGTCCCGCGCTCCTCCACATTTGAACTTGGCGCGCGCGCGCAGCCTCCCACTTTCCTTCTGACCGTTACACTTGTGTCACTGCTCCCCCTTTCGGGGAGGCTAGCTGGACCTGGCCTTCCCTCCGTCTCCCCACTCCCCGATGGAGGAGAAGCTGGTCCTGACTCACGTGACTCTTCCCCCCCCACTGTGCTCTGGTGGGGGAACTGGCCCTACAGCTCCGCTACTCCCTTGGGACTCCCCTCTGGTTCCTTGTTTATGGATCGTCCCCTCTGGGATTCGCCTCGCCCTTACCATAGGCGCCCCCTCCTGGGAATCTTCAGATTCGCTGGAGAAGCTCATGGAATCTCTCGGTCCACTGTCATATTCCCCTACGCTCCCCTCTGATTCCTCTCCTCCGCTCTCTATTTGCTCTCTCCCCTGCTCTTCTGCTCCTGAGCCTCTGACATCCATCCCCCCCTCGAAGCCCCCCCTTCCACCCTCCCCCTCTTCGGGTGTGGGTTCCAGGTGCTCCAGCGCTGGGGGTGTGAGTGCTGGCTTCCGTTCTCTCCCCCTGGTGTGCAACCGGCCAGCGGGATCAGGCCCCCCCACGATGGGTTCGTCGACGTCGACTTCCTCTGCTTCCATTTCTCTGCTGTCGTGCTCAAAACCAAGATCCTCCCCCCACACGTCCATGTCCTCCTCTCCACCCGGTCCCTCGGGTGAGGCTGTGTGCAAGGGCTCCCTCAGCAGTTCCCTGCTCCACCCCACTTCTGGTTGAGTGTCCCACCAATAGGAGCGGTCCGTGGCAAACCCCGAGAGCGACCCCTCCGGGGAGCTCTTCCCCGGCGTCGGCTCCTCATCTGAGGAGAAACCCTGGAACGTGCTGGCTGACAGTGTGGGTGTGAAAAGCCAGTCGTCGAAATACTCCTCCGGCATGGGTCTGTGTGGGAAGATCGAATGGAACTCGTCTTTGAGGTAGTGCTCCTCCACGGCGTAACACGGCACCCACTCGTTGGCGCTGGCCGGAGTACCCTCCCTGGCGAGGAGATATTCAACTCCCTCTTCCCCCCATCTGGAGTCCAAAATCTGTGTGACCTCGTTGAGTGGGGTCGCCCTCTGTGGTCCCTCCCCTGTTGGCGATGGGCTACGTGGAGCTGGTGCGGTCCCTGGCGCCTGAAACCTGTGGGGCGCCTTGTAAGGCGTGAGCACTGACCTGTGAAAGACTGGGTGCATTCTGGAGCCCTCCGGGAGTGTCAACCGGTAGGCCACTGGATTGATTTGTGCCGCGACCTGGTAAGGTCCCAGCTGCTTGTGTCCTAGCTTCCTCTTAGCTAGCGTTCTGGCCGGCACTGCCTGAGCTGCTAACCAGACCCAGTCCCCTACCTGTATGTCTTCCCCAACCCTCCTGTGCCTGTCTGCCTGCATCTTGTAGGCGTGTTTCGCGAGTTCCAAGTGCCTTCGGAGTTGCTCATGGACCTCCTGTAACTCTGCGGCTAAGTGCTCTGCCCCCCGTGGCTCCCCCTCTGCCTCGGTCTCCAACCCCGGGAAGGTTCTGGGGTGGCGCCCATTGTTGGCGAAGAACGGTGTCACCCCTGTAGACCCGTGCTTCGTATTGTTGTAGGCAAACTCGGCTAGCGGTAGGTAGTCCACCCAGGTCGAGGGCTGTTGATTGGCGTAGCATCGCAGGTACTGCTGCATGATGGCGTTGACCCTCTCCGCTTGTCCGTTGGTCTGCGGGTGTCGTGCCGACGCTAAGTTGATCTTGACGTTCAGGATGCGCAGCAGCTTCTGCCAGAAGTTCGAGATGAATTGGCGGCCCCGGTCGGACAGGATGGACCGCGGCAGGCCGTGAGCTTTGAACACGTGGTCTATGAACAACTTGGCGGTCTGTTCCGCTGTGGCCACCTTCGCGCACGGAATGAAATGCGCCATCTTGGTGAAGAGGTCTACGACCACGAGTACCGCTGTTTTGCCGCGCGAACTGGGCAGATCCGTAACAAAGTCCAGGGCCACTTTCTCCCATGGTTCGAGCGGCGTCTGCAGCGGTTCCAGCAGACCTGCCGGCTTCCTGTGTACTGGCTTGGCCCTTTGGCAGGTGTCACACCTGGAAACGTAATCCGCAACTTCTCCCCGCACCTTGGGCCACCAAAAGTCCCTGGTTACTAATTCCGCCGTCTTGTCCTTGCCGAAGTGCCCAGCGCTGGGCGCGTCGTGCAGCTGCTGCAAAACTCTCGCGCGAAGGTCGTCTCCCGGTACGTAGAGAGCCCCTTTGTGGAGGAGTAGTCCGTCGCGTATCTGGAACTCGTCGTCCCTCGCTGTGCCGTTTCGCACCTCCTCCATCTTGGATTGCGCAAACGAATCCGCCTGTAGCGCGCGACGGACTGCGTCCAGGTCCACTGCGGCTGAAGCGCACGCCCACACCTCTGGTGCGAAAATGTGTTTGGCCGCTGCCGGTGCCGCTTCCTCGAGATACTGCGGCTTCCTGGATAGCGCATCCGCCATGACGTTGTTGTCTCTCGGGATGTATTCTATCCGGAAATCGAAATCTGCAAAGAACTCCGCCCAGCGGATGTGTCTCTGGTTCAGGAACTTCGCCGTGCGCCAGTACTCCAGGTTCTTGTGGTCCGTGCGGACCTGCACTGTGTGTCTGGCTCCGACGAGGAAGTGCCGCCACGCCTTGAAGGCTGCATGAATGGCCAGCAACTCCCTGTCCCAGATGGTGTAGTTCTGCTCCGACGTGCTGAGCTTCCTGGAGTAGAATGCGCACGGTCTCCAGTCCCCTTGCGGATCTTGCTGCAACAGGACCGCCCCCACCGCTCTGTCCGAGGCGTCCGTTTCAACCCTCATCGGTTTGCTGGGGTTTACGTGTAGCAGCTGTTCTTCGGACGCGAAGAGACGCTTGAGCCTCCGAAAGGACTGCTCCGCCTGGTCCGTCCAGGTGAACTTCTTCTTCTTGGAGCTGAGGGTGTCCGTGATGGCCGCCATCTCTTTCGCGAACCCCTTGATGAACTTGCGATAAAAGTTGGCGAAACCGACGAACTTCTGGACCTCCTTCCGGTTGCGCGGGCTCTTCCAGTCCAACACTGAGCGGACCTTGGCGCTGTCCATGGCAAGTCCCTTGTCGGACAGCTTGTAGCCCAGGAAATCCACCTCTGTCGTGTCGAACTGGCACTTCTCCAGTTTGGCATAAAGTCTGTGCTCCCGTAGTCTCTGCAGGACCTCCTTGACGTCCTCCTCGTGCGCCTCCTGCGAGTCCGAAAAGATCAGGATATCATCTAAAAAGCAGACGCACTTCTTGTAGAGGAGTCCCGCTAGCACGTGGTGCATGAAAGCTTGGAAACAATGGGAGCCATTCTGGAGACCAAACGGCATGACTCTGTATTCATAGGTTCCTAAAGGCGTAAACATGGCTGTCTTCCACTCGTCGCCCTCCCGCATGCGTATAAGGTTGTAGGCCCCTCGTAGATCCAACTTGGTGAAGATCCGTCCCTTCCTCACCGTCGCGAGCAGGTCGTCGATCTTGGGCATGGGGAATGCTGCGGGCTTTGTTTTGGAATTTATGAGCCTATAATCAACTATAAGCCTGCGTTCGGGCGTGTCTCTCTTCTTCACGAAAAACACGGGACTGCCCCCCACTGCTTTGGATTCCCGGATGAATCCCCGCTTCAAATTGCGATCTATGAACTCCCTGAGTTCTTGCATTTCGTCTTCAGACATGCAGTACAGTCTCCCAGTCGGCAGCGCCGCCCCTGGCAGGAGGTCAATCTTGCAGTCGTAGGGTCTGTGGGGAGGCAGCTTGTCTGCTTCCTTCTCGCAGAAGACTTCCAAAAAGGCCTTGTACTTGTTGGGCACCGCTTGCACCATGCCTAGGTGTAGCTGCGGTGCATCCTCTTGCCCCTCTTCTTCCTGGCAGGTCTGGATGCAGTGCGCTGCGCAGTAGGAAGAGCAGAAGGTCAATTGCCGCTGGTACCACGCTAGTGCCGGGCTGTGCCTATCCAGCCAACTCATGCCCAACACTATGGGCGTGTCCGACAGGTGGGTGACGTTGAAACTGATGACTTCGCGGTGGTTCCCAATTTGCATCACCAGAGGCGGTGTCTGCTGTACCACCTCTCCTCCCAGTATCTTCCTGCCATCTACCGTGACAACATTTAGGGGCGTCGTGGCTGGCAGGAGTGCTATGCGATGCTGCTTGACGAAGTCCAACCCTACAAAGTCTGCGTTGCTACCAGAGTCAATGGTAATAGGGACCTCCAGGGTGAGCCCATCGGGCAGCTGGAGCGATGCAGTGAGTTGCACCACTGGTTTGGGTGGGAGGGGGTCTGTGGGCTGCAAAATCTCTGGGGACTGCTTCACTGACTCGCCTGGTTGAGCCCCAGAGCCTCCATCTCCAACCAGGCGTCGCCTTTTCCCTGCTGCTCTACTCCCTGCTGAATTCCTCCTTTAACAGTTGCTGAGGCTGCAGTGTGCTTCTGGAGCCTCTGGGGACACTCTTTCGCCATGTGCTGTGCACTGTCGCAGATGTAACACTTCCTGCTCCCTCTAGGAGCCTTCGCCTTGACTGCTCCTGGTGTTTGGGCTCTGCTTGCTGTCTGAGCCCTTGCACCTCCGATTTCCATAGGCTCCTCTCCACTCATCAGAGGAGGCGTGGACTGAGCGCGCTCTGTCTCTCTGGGTAGGAAGGGAGTCGTTCTAGCTGACGTGTTTGCTCTTCGCCCCTCCTCCCTGCTCCACGGGCGTTCTTCCAGGCGCACCCCAATTGCGAGCGCCCTTTGGACTACTTCTGCTGTATTTTGGGGTCTCTCTCCCCTGGCCAGCTCATCTTTCACGGCTCCATTCAGCCCCTCCCAGAACAGATCCCTGACGGCAGCTGAGTCCTTCTGCCAGCCCAGCACATTTACTAACCCAAAAAAGCGGGAATGATACTGGCGCACCGTCGCTCTTCCTTGTCGCAATCCATGCATTTCCCTTCTAGCGACATCCACATCCACCGTTGATTTAAAGCAAGCGTCCATGGCTCCAATAAAAGCGCTTGAATCTTTGAGGGCGGGGTCATTTTCGCGTAGCAAGGTTCGCAGCCACGACTTAGCTTCCCCATGCAGATGAGTGATTATGAAACCCACTTTCTCCTCCTCATCTCTAAAATCTTTCCGAAGCAAATTGAGCGCGAAGACTACTTCTGCTCTGAAGTTAGGGTACTGCTGCAGGTTCCCGTCAAAATGGGTCACAAGGCTCGCCCCCCTTTTCCCGAGGCTAACTCCCTCCGGCTTGGCTCCCAGCTGCCCCTCCTTTCCCCATTTTTCCCACCTGGCTTGCAGATCCTGGCAGAGCGCAGCTGTGTCTTCTTCTTTTTTCTTAGACGCAGCCAATTCTGCGTAGAGCGTTGACACCGCTTCCTGCAATTGCTTGACTTTTTCCTCAGTCGTCATCTTTGCCTATCTCCGTGAGCTTGCAGAGTTTAGTGGGATGGGAGTTACTGTCAGCGCTGCCCAAGGTCCCAGCTCACACAAGACCAACGCTGCTCCTTGCCCAAGTTTAAAAGTCTTTATTGAAGTTCAGTCTCATTTCTAGACGCGCAGCGTGCAACGCTACATCTGTCCGTCAGACCGTAGAACTCCCATCTGAATCTCCTCCCCCCTGACACCAGCTTACGATTCTAGCCTTACTCCACCTTTTCCTCTGTTCCTTCTTTCTCTGGGTCCTTCTGCTAGTCGGAGTCTCAGCCCTCCGAGATTCTTCTGACGCTGATTCTCCCGACTCCTCCCCCCCCTCTTTCGGGCTTTAGGACCTGGCTCCCAATCCGGGTTTTCTGCTGTCCCGCGCTCCTCCACATTTGAACTTGGCGCGCGCGCGCAGCCTCCCACTTTCCTTCTGACCGTTACACTTGTGTCACTGCTCCCCCTTTCGGGGAGGCTAGCTGGACCTGGCCTTCCCTCCGTCTCCCCACTCCCCGATGGAGGAGAAGCTGGTCCTGACTCACGTGACTCTTCCCCCCCACTGTGCTCTGGTGGGGGAACTGGCCCTACAGCTCCGCTACTCCCTTGGGACTCCCCTCTGGTTCCTTGTTTATGGATCGTCCCCTCTGGGATTCGCCTCGCCCTTACCATAGGCGCCCCCTCCTGGGAATCTTCAGATTCGCTGGAGAAGCTCATGGAATCTCTCGGTCCACTGTCATATTCCCCTACGCTCCCCTCTGATTCCTCTCCTCCGCTCTCTATTTGCTCTCTCCCCTGCTCTTCTGCTCCTGAGCCTCTGACAGCATCCATACTTACATGTTTGTATAAAGAAAGACTAACCCCACCCCGAACCCCACCTCCAGCTTTCATCTTATTATTCTAGTGACTAGTTACAGATAGGTAGCCGTGTTGGTCTGCCATAGTCAAAACAAAAAAAAAAATTTTTTTTCCTTCCAGTAGCACCTTAAAGACCAACTAAGTTAGTTCTTGGTATGAGCTTTCGTGTGCATGCAGGTATCTGAAGAAGTGTGCATGCACACGAAAGCTCATACCAAGAACTAACTTAGTTGGTCTTTAAGGTGCTACTGGAAGGGAAAAAATTTTTTTGTTCTAGTGACTAGTCAGTGTTCATAGCTCATGGAACTTTGAAGTGTCAGGCATAGCTCTAATGGCTTAAGCCCAAACGTAGCAGAGTTTTCCTGCACAGCGAAGAAGCTAGTTGAGGTGGAAATGACTAGTCAGCTAGACTCAGAATAACTATTTACAGGATTTATTAAAAGGAAAAATAAAACCAGCAGAGTTTCTGCATACAAAACAAAGCAAAATAAATCCTTTCTTTCTCTCTCTCTCTTAACCATACACAGCACTTCTACTCCTAACACACCCCTAACACACCAAACTGTGCTAGCAATCCCTAGATAACAGAGTTGAGTGCTGGTCGTTAACCAATCAGAGTAAGTAGTTTCTAGGTCAAGCTGACCTTGGCTTTCTGCCAAGAGTAAATTGACACGGCCTTGAGTTAATTGTGTGAAGCCAGAATCTGTAAGTTTCCCATGAGAACCAATTAACAGAAACTGAACAATAGCAACACTTGCTTTTGTTACTAGACAAACTGCCCTGAAAGACAGTTACTATGAACTACATGTGTCGTCTTGATTGTTGTTGCTAGTTTCTGCAAAACACTTCTTTATCTTTCAACAAGAAATAAATGAATAGGAGGCTGCTCTAAGGAAGAAGTGTGATTGCATCTGGAATATCAGACTCTCTGTATTTTTATTTATTTACTTGATTTAGGGGTGGCCGCTTCACCCCCTGGCTAAGCCCATGTCCCCAACTAACTGAGCTTCTTGGGATCATCCTGCCATGCTGTGAGCTACTACATTATCCTGCAGTTTACAGAACCTTCCTTAGAGAATAAAAAACTGAGGCAAATTTCCAGTCTAAACAGGCTACACAAAAAGAAACAGCAGCGATTCTTTATGTATGACTTGTGCTTGAGCGCCTGATATCTCAGAAAATCAACATCAGTGTTAGGGTGGGTGGGTCAGGGCATTTCCAAAATGTTATGATAGATGGAGCCATGGATGTGGCCAAGGGGGGGCCAAATAAATAAAAATAAATAAAAATACATAGCTAACTGAGGTTCTGACCCCCTAACAAAAGGCCTGCCCCCACTAACAAAAATCCTGGCTACGCCCATGGATTAAGCCAACTACAGTAACTCTGGTTTTGTCCCCACCCAGAAGTGTAGCATGTGTGGGCCGTGGGGGCACAAATTTGTGGCAGGGGGCACAAACAGGTGCCCCCACAGCAGGCTCCCTCATTGGTGCCTGGCTCCACGTGAAAAGGAGCTGACCTAAGCTGCTGTGCTTCTGCTGGCCACAGCTCTGTCCTTAGGTTAGGCCTGTCCTGGGGAAGAGAGCAGGAGGGTGGGTGGCCGCAGTGCACCTCACTCCCAGTCACAGCAGCAGCTCCGCCTCCGGGTCACGTCTGACCTGGCACACTCAAGCTTCCCTGCCCCTCTCCTCCCCTGGACATGTGGGGAATGCCCCTTCCCCCTCGTTGAGTTCTGCAAAGGCAGCCCTGAGACTGAGGAGGAAAGAGCTCACTGCTCATGCCAACCCTAGAGAGGATGTAAGAAAGAAGCAGGCTGTTGGAGGACAGCCGAGAAACAATTGAGCTTGGTGGAGCAGTGCCCCAGTCCCCCTTAAGGACAAGCCTCCACTGACAGGGAGCAAGAAGGAATTTTAAATGGTGAAAGACAGGAGTGCCTGGCGTGCTCTGATCCATGGGGTCACGAAGAGTCGTACACGACTAAACGACTAAACAACACAATATTGGCATGGGAACTACAATAGCTCAATGTTGCAATTTGTCTACCCTACTTAATATTTACCATTAAGGAAAGTATAAAGTCATGGAGTAAATCCTTTTCAGCTTGTTGATAGATTCACAAACAAGCACGAGTTCACAGCCATTTGCACAGAGCATATATTCCCCTCCAGTTCCCTCCGCTTTCTCCTCCTCCTCAAGAGTCCTGCCCCATGTTGAGTTTCCTGAGCATGAACAGAAAGCTCCTGTCTTGGGACTCTTTTGGACTCTTGGCACCCTTCCCAGGAAAAGGGGATGAGAAGCCAAGCAGGGTCGAGAAGCCTTGCGGTTCAGCATGTTCAAGATGTGTTACAACCGAATGAGATAAGAGTCAGTTCTCAGGCTTGCTTTGACAGAGCCTATTCATTAGCTTTTTGAAGCCTTCTTGTACTGATAAAAGTAACATTTTGCCTATGCATCTTGTGAGAAAGCAGAGAAAAACTTTAGCTGTGGATTTTTGGAAGAGAGAAAGGGAATTTTGGACAGGCCTAGGTGGGGTCACCTGTCCTCACCTCCTGGAGGCCTAGGTGGGGTCACCTGTCCTCACCTCCTTCAGGTCAACCAGGACAACCTCACAATGATCCTGTGTTATGTCAGGGGGCTCAGGGAGAAAGTCTCCTTTGGTAACTTGCAAAGCAGCTTTTTCACACAGAAGGTCCCATTACACCAACAAATGGTTGTTGTATTGTTACTTGTGCTGCAAAAATGTGTAGAGGCCACAGTACAGAACAGGACACAGCCACATCTAGCAGAATGTCTGGCAGAGGTTTTGCCTTTGCAAAGTGTTTTTGGAATATGAGGAATGGCAATATAATGCTATTCAGTATCTGTCAGTGGGACCATGCATATTTATTCCAATTCTGCTTCCTTCCCCACTGCCTTTCATCCCTTTATTGGCCCTTACTCCTCCTGCACTGATAAGGAATGGCACAAATAGGCCAAGAGCATTGCCTGTGTAACTGCTACCTGTTATTACTGCAATCCTATAAGGACTTGAGAGCAGGCCCTGGTCAACTGACGCCTTATTCACACTGTGGCAATAAACTTACATCTGGGCTATAGCATTTCAGACTGCATCCTGCACCATACAAATAAATATTCTTCCATAGGAAACTAGCAGGTGAGGGATGAACTAGAACCCTTCTCCCTGACATGTTAGATTTTCTGGTTTTTTTTGCACACACAAAGCCTCCAGACTGCCTCCAAACTGTCAATGTTTTGCAGGAGGAATTATTCAAGTGCACACCAGAATTCTAGGTCTGCACAATTAAAGCAGGTTAAAGCTCTCTTTTGCCCTTGTCCAACAAATCCACTTAAAAAACAACAGACTTTTTTTGGTTTGAAAAGTGATGAAGAAATGCAATGATATGTGTGGGATGAACAAATGATTTTGTGGAAACACCACGCAACCAAATCAAGATGAATGATAATTGTCATAGAAGTGGCTCAGAAATAAATCAGAACGAGTGTTCAATAAAGACTGAACGTAAGCTACCACGTAAACTTCCTGCAACTAAATATGGATGAATGCCAAATAAGCAGGTCAAGTAGAGGAGCCCTCAAATAAAGGATTGGGCTATAAATGTGGGCAGTGCCAGTGGAACCAGGAAATTCTACCTAAATCTCTAAATTCTTACACAGAAACCTTAGCCATTGCCTTCCTTGTCTGTGATTTCCATAATTAACGTACAGGGGACTTTACAGTGTTTTGCAGTCCCTTTAATATAGCTTTTGCATGTGTCACATACATCAAACTTAAACCAAGATGTTTCCTTGGTATTCATTCTGCTTGTGCCAGCTCTCTTCCTGCACAGGAAGGAAAAAAGCAGGGAGCCCCACTCTGACTTGAATGTTCATTTACCTCAACAGCTGCAGGTACTTGAACCAATGGAAGAAATTAGCTGAGAAACAAACCAGGATTGAATGCATGCTAAATGTTTGTTAATTGTCATATTTCCTGTTATGTACTGAAGTTCTCACCCTGGGCCAGCAGGGGGATACTGTAGATAGTTATGCAAATGAAGGATCGAAAAGTGACGTTCAGTGATTGGATAGTTTTAGAAAATGGCAACAGTTACATTGTTCTGGAGCTCTGTATAAGCAGGCTGACTGAGCTCCTCAGCTTAGTTCTGTTCCAGCTTACAAAATAAAGAGCTGCTTTGGAGAAATCACTGTGTCGTCTGCTATGTCAACCCACAACTTAACACCGGCAGCTAAGGGACACACCTGGGAGACGCCAAAGACACCCTGGTCGAGGGTACACATCGATCTGGCCAGCCCCTTTCACGGGCGGACCTTTATGGTAGTGGTGGACACCTATTCCAAATGGCTGCAGGTGGCCCTGATGCTCTCTCCCACTACCGAGGCCGTCATCCGGGTGCTGTGAGGCCTGTTTGCGACGCATGGGTGTCCTGATGTCCTTGTCTCCGACAACGGACCGCAGTTCACGTCAGGCACTTTTGAGTGCCACTTTTGAGGCACTTTTGGGACTGGGCATCCGCCATGCCCTAACGGCACCATTTCATCCATCCCGGCAAGCAGAGAGAATGGTACTGTCAGAGCTACCCTAGGTCCCAGCTCACAAAGGACCAACGCTGCTTCGTTGTTAAGTATAAAAGTCTTTATTGAAGTTCAGTTTCACTTCCAGAGCCGCAGCGCGCAGCCCCACGTCTAAAGTCTCAGACCACTGATGCTCCGTCTGAGTCTCCTCCCCCTTGACACCAATTTAAGATTCTAGCCTTGCTCCACCTTCTCCGCTGCTCCTTCCTCCTCTGGGTCCGCCTGCCCGCCGGGGTTCCGCCCTTTCTAGCCTCTTCTCCCGCTGATTCCCCTGAGCCTTCTCCCTCCCTCCAGCGGGCTTTAGGAGCTGGTTCCCCATCCGGGTCTCCTGCTGTTCCGCGCGCCTGCACATTTGAACTTGGCGCGCGCGCCCAGCCAGCAGCTTTCCTCCTGACCGTTCCACTGCTGCTGGCACTGCTTCCCCCATCGGGGGGGCTAGCTGCAACTGACCTCCCCTCCGTTGGAGGCGTGGTCAGCCCTGACTCCCTCTCTGGAGGAGACACTGCTCCTGACACATGTGACTCCTCCCCCCCACTACGCTCTGGTGGGGAAACTGGTCCCGATCCTCCACTGCTGCTTTGGGGTTCCCCTCTGGCTCCTTGTTTCTGGTGCGTCCCCCCTGGGACCCCCCTTGCCCTGACCATCGGCGCCCCCTTCTGGGAATCTTCTGATTCGCTGGAGAAGCTCATGGAATCTCTCGGGCCACTGTCATACTCCCCTACGCTGCCTTCGGATTCTTCCCCTTCGCTCTCCCAATCCTCTCTCCCTAGTGCTCCTGCTCCTGATTCCCTGACATCCATCCCCCCTCGAAGCCCCCCCTTCCCCCCTCCCCCTCTTCGGGTGTGGGTTCCGGGTGCTCCAGTCCAGTGGGTGTGAGTGCGGGATACCATTCTTCCCCCCTGGTGTGTAGCCGGTCCACTGGATCCGGCCCAACTGCAACGGGCTCGTCAACGTCGATTTCCTCTGCTTCCATCTCTCTGCTGATGTGCTCGAATCCAGGATCCTCCCCCAACACGTCCATGTCCTCCCCTCCCCCGGGTACCTCTGGTGAGACTGCTTGCAAAGGTCCCCGCAGCAACTCCCTGCGCCACCCCACCTCCGGTTGAGTGTCCCACCAATAGGAGCGGTCTGTGGCAAACCCCGAGAGAGACCCCTCCGAGGAGCTAGTATCCGGCGTCGTCTCTTCAGCTGATGAAAAACCCTGGAACGTACTGGCTGACAGAGTGGGTGTGAAGAGCCAGTCGTCGAAATACTCTGCCGGCATAGGTCTGTGTGGGAAGAGTGCATGGAACTCGTCTTTAAGATAGTGCTCCTCCACGGCATAGCACGGTACCCACCTGTTAGCGCTGGCTGGGGTACCTTCCCTGGCGAGGAGGTATTCCACCCCCTCTTCCCCCCACCTCGAGTCCAAAATCTCCGTGACCTCGTAGAGTGGCGTCGCCCTCCGTGACCCCTCCCTCTTCGGAGATTCGTTAAGTGGGTCTGGCGCGTTCCCTGTCGCCTGAAACCTGTGGGGTTCCCTGTAGGGTGTGAGCACTGATCTATGAAAGACTGGGTGCATTCTGGAGCCCTCCGGGAGTGTCAACTGGAAGGCCACTGGATTGATTTGCGCCGCGACCTGGTAAGGTCCCAGCTGCTTGTTCTTGAGCTTCCTCTTAGCTAGCGTCCTGGCCGGCACTGCCTGGGCTGCTAACCAGACCCAGTCCCCCACCCGGATGTCCTCCCCGACCCTCCTGTGCTTGTCTGCCTGCATTTTGTAGGCGTGTTTCGCCAGTTCCAATTGCCTGCGGAGTTGCTCGTGGACCTCCTGTAACTCTGCTGCTAAGTGCTCTGCTCTCCTTGGCTCCCCCTCCCCCTTCGTCTCTAACCCCGGGAAAGTTCTGGGATGCCGCCCATTATTGGCGAAGAACGGTGTCACTCCTGTAGACCCGTGCTTCGTGTTGTTGTAGGCAAACTCGGCCAGCGGTAGGTAGTCCACCCAGGTCGAGGGTTGTTGATTGGCGTAGCATCGCAGGTACTGCTGCATGATGGCGTTGACCCTCTCCGCTTGTCCGTTGGTCTGCGGGTGTCGTGCCGACGCTAAGTTGATCTTGACGTTCAGGATGCCCAGCAGCTTCTGCCAGAAGCTCGAGATGAATTGGCGACCCCGGTCGGACAGGATGGACCGCGGCAGGCCGTGAGCTTTGAACACGTGGTCTATGAACAGCTTGGCGGTCTGTTCCGCTGTGGCCACCTTCGCGCACGGAATAAAGTGCGCCATCTTGGTGAACATGTCTACGACCACGAGCACCGCTGTTTTGCCTCGCGAGCTGGGCAGATCTGTGACAAAGTCCAGGGCCACTTTCTCCCACGGTTCGAGCGGCGTCTGTAGGGGTTCTAGTAGACCCGCCGGCTTCCTGTGTACTGGCTTGGCCCTTTGGCAGGTGTCACACCTGGAGACGTAATCCGCGACTTCTCCCCTCACCTTGGGCCACCAAAAGTCTCTGGTTACTAATTCCGCCGTCTTGTCCTTGCCGAAGTGCCCAGCGCTGGGCGCGTCGTGTAGCTGCTGCAAGACTTTCGCACGGAGGTCGTCTCCGGGCACGTAGAGAGCCCCTCTGCGGATGAGCAGTCCGTCTCGTATCTGGAACTCGTCGTCCTTCGCTGTGCCTTTTCGCACCTCCTCCATCTTGGATTGTGCGAACGAATCCGTCTGCAGCGCTCGACGCACCGCGTCCAGGTCCACGGCAGCTGAAGCGCACGCCCACGCTTTCGGTGCGAAAATGTGCTTGGCCGCCACCGGCGCCGCTTCCTCGAGATACTGCGGCTTCCTGGATAGTGCATCCGCCATGACGTTGTTGTCTCCCGGGATGCATTCTATCCGGAAATCGAAATCCGCAAAGAACTCCGCCCAGCGAATGTGTCTCTGGTTCAGGAACTGCGCCGTGCGCCAGTACTCCAGGTTCTTATGGTCCGTGCAGACTTGCACTGTGTGTCTGGCTCCGACGAGGAAGTGCCGCCACGCCTTGAAAGCTGCATGAATGGCCAGCAACTCCCTGTCCCAGATGGTGTAGTTCTGTTCCGCCTTGCTGAGTTTCCTGGAGTAGAATGCGCACGGCCTCCATTCCCCTTGCGGATCTTGCTGCAACAGGACGGCCCCCACCGCTCTGTCCGAGGCGTCCGTCTCAACCCTCATTGGTCTGCTGGGGTTTACATGTAGCAGCTGTTCTTCGGACGCGAAGAGACGCTTGAGTCTCCGAAAGGACTGCTCCGCCTGGTCCGTCCAGGTGAACTTCTTCTTCTTGGAGCTGAGGGTGTCCGTGATGGCCGCCGTCTCCTTCGCGAACCCTTTGATGAACTTGCGATAAAAGTTGGCGAAGCCGACGAACTTCTGGACCTCCTTCCGATTGCGCGGGCTCTTCCAGTCCAACACCGCGCGGACCTTGGTGCTGTCCATGGCGAGTCCCTTGTCGGACAGCTTGTAGCCCAGGAAATCCACCTCCGTCATGTCGAACTGGCACTTCTCTAATTTGGCGTAAAGTCTGTGCTCCCGTAGCCTCTGCAGGACCTCCTTGACGTCCCTCTCGTGAGCCTCCTGCGATTCCGAGAAGACCAGGATGTCGTCCAGGAAGCAAACGCACTTCTTGTAGAGGAGTCCCGCTAACACGTGATGCATGAAAGCTTGGAAGGTATGGGAGCCATTTTGCAGACCAAAAGGCATTACGCGATATTCATAGGTGCCTAAAGGTGTAAACATGGCTGTCTTCCACTCATCGCCCTCCCGCATGCGTATAAGGTTGTACGCCCCTCGTAGATCCAACTTGGTGAAGATCCGTCCCTTCCGAAGCAAATTGAGCGCGTAAACCACGTCAGCTCTGAAGTTAGGGTATTGCTGCAGGTTCCCATCGAAGTGGGCTACTAGGCTGCCCCCCCTCTTCCCGAGGCCAACTCCCTCCGGTTTGGGTCCTGGCAGCCCCTCTTTCCCCCAACGGTCCCACCTTGCCTGCAGATCCCGGCAGAGCGCTACTGCTTCTTCTTCTCTTTTCCTGGATGCTGCTACTTCTGCGTAAAGCGTCGTCACTGCTTCTTGCAGTTCTTTCACCTGGCTCTCTGTAGCCATCTTTGTCTATCTTCGTGAGCTTGCAAAACACCAAGTCTTGCCCCTCGCTGCACCAACTCACGCTGCGAGGTTTTTATATGAGACGGAGCATACTGTCAGAGCTACCCTAGGTCCCAGCTCACAAAGGACCAACGCTGCTTCGTTGTTAAGTATAAAAGTCTTTATTGAAGTTCAGTTTCACTTCCAGAGCCGCAGCGCGCAGCCCCACGTCTAAAGTCTCAGACCACTGATGCTCCGTCTGAGTCTCCTCCCCCTTGACACCAATTTAAGATTCTAGCCTTGCTCCACCTTCTCCGCTGCTCCTTCCTCCTCTGGGTCCGCCTGCCCGCCGGGGTTCCGCCCTTTCTAGCCTCTTCTTCCGCTGATTCCCCTGAGCCTTCTCCCTCCCTCCGGCGGGCTTTAGGAGCTGGTTCCCCATCCGGGTCTCCTGCTGTTCCGCGCGCCTGCACATTTGAACTTGGCGCGCGCGCCCAGCCAGCAGCTTTCCTCCTGACCGTTCCACTGCTGCTGTCACTGCTT
Source organism: Podarcis filfolensis (assembly GCF_964270895.1). Lineage (NCBI taxonomy): Eukaryota > Metazoa > Chordata > Lepidosauria > Squamata > Lacertidae > Podarcis > Podarcis filfolensis. The sequence continues at coordinate 155,062 of NC_139604.1, forward strand.
CCCCCATCGGGGGGGCTAGCTGCAACTGACCTCCCCTCCGTTGGAGGCGTGGTCAGCCCTGACTCCCTCTCTGGAGGAGACACTGCTCCTGACACATGTGACTCCTCCCCCCCACTACGCTCTGGTGGGGAAACTGGTCCCGATCCTCCACTGCTGCTTTGGGGTTCCCCTCTGGCTCCTTGTTTCTGGTGCGTCCCCCCTGGGACCCCCCTTGCCCTGACCATCGGCGCCCCCTTCTGGGAATCTTCTGATTCGCTGGAGAAGCTCATGGAATCTCTCGGGCCACTGTCATACTCCCCTACGCTGCCTTCGGATTCTTCCCCTTCGCTCTCCCAATCCTCTCTCCCTAGTGCTCCTGCTCCTGATTCCCTGACAGGTGCGCTCGGCAAAAGAGGCACTGGCGCGCCTGGACCGGGGAGACTGGCACAAGCGGGTCGCCGAATACTTGTTCGTGCAACACATCACCCCTCATGCGGCCCCAGGGCGGAGTCCTGCTGAACTGCTTATGGGCCGCCGCCTCAGGTCACTGCTCGACCAGTTGCACCCGGACTTTGCCATGGCCGAACCCCCAGGCTGTGCCAACGCGCCACGGTCATTTGTTCCAGGAAACCAGGTCTTTGCCCGGAACTATGTGGGGGACATTCCTTGGGTGCCAGCCACAGTAGTGGGAGTCACTGGACCTTGCTCGTACCAGGTGGCACTCGAAGACGGGCGCTTGTGGCGCCGGCACATAGACCAGCTTAGGCGCAGGGTTGGGGACTTGGACACTACCGTGGTGCCCCCAACTGCGCTCGTGGCTCCAGAAGAGACACTTACAGATGGCGAGGCTCCACCTACACCTCCCTCGCAAACTGCCAGCGTGGAGCCGAACCAAGCCGCTTCAGAGGGTCTGCCAGACTTACCACAGGCTCAGACCACTCCACTTGCGGAGGCTCTACCCACAGCAGCGGATCCAGGGGATTTGGTTTCAACGCCACCTAGGGTCACCACAGCCTCAGCAAGAATTATGTGGCCCCCGGACTTGGCTACCAGTCCCCGGCGGTCTGGCAGAGTTTCTAAGCGCCCAACTTATTTAAAGGACTATGTTGTTGGACATGTATCACTGTTGGTCTAAGTATGGGAAATGTAACCGATATGCTTTTGTGCCTAATTGAACCATTACGTGAAGTGCTGTATATAAGGAAACCATTACGATTGTAACTAACGCCTTATCTCAGTGGGGAGGGGTGTTATGTACTGAAGTTCTCACCCGGGGCCAGCAGGGGGATACTGTAGATAGTTATGCAAATGAAGGATCAAAAAGTGACGTTCAGTGATTAGATAGTTTTGTATGCAAATGAAGGATCAAAAAGTGACGTTCAGTGATTGGATAGTTTTAGAAAATGGCAACAGTTACATTGTTCTGGAGCTCTATATAAGCAGGCTGACTGAGCTCCTCAGCTTAGTTCTGTTCCAGCTTATAAAATAAAGAGCTGCTTTGGAGAAATCGCTGTGTCATCTGCTATGTCAACCCACAACTTAACATTTCCATTTTGCAGCGTGCTATCAATGCACCATCCATCTGCAATCACCCCTTTAATTACACGCTGCTCCAAAGGCCTCTCAAATGGCAAAGATCTTCTTGTTCACGGTGACCATCACTCTGCTTTTTGTTCTGACAAAACATAAAAGAGTTGTTTCCTCCCTCGCCCTGCTGTGCCCAGTTCCTTATGCTAATTTATAAAGAGCCAAGTCAACTGTTTGTTTTAATGAAGGTTGAGGACCAAAAAGGGGTGTTTTTTATTCTCTAAGGAAGGTTCTGTAAACTGCAGGATAATGTAGTAGCTCACAGCATGGCAGGATGATCCCAAGAAGCTCAGTTAGTTGGGGACATGGGCTTAGCCAGGGGGTGAAGCGGCCACCCCTAAATCAAGTAAATAAATAAAAATACAGAGAGTCTGATATTCCAGATGCAATCACACTTCTTCCTTAGAGCAGCCTCCTATTCATTTATTTCTTGTTGAAAGATAAAGAAGTGTTTTGCAGAAACTAGCAACAACAATCAAGACGACACATGTAGTTCATAGTAACTGTCTTTCAGGGCAGTTTGTCTAGTAACAAAAGCAAGTGTTGCTATTGTTCAGTTTCTGTTAATTGGTTCTCATGGGAAACTTACAGATTCTGGCTTCACACAATTAACTCAAGGCCGTGTCAATTTACTCTTGGCAGAAAGCCAAGGTCAGCTTGACCTAGAAACTACTTACTCTGATTGGTTAACGACCAGCACTCAACTCTGTTATCTAGGGATTGCTAGCACAGTTTGGTGTGTTAGGGGTGTGTTAGGAGTAGAAGTGCTGTGTATGGTTAAGAGAGAGAGAGAAAGAAAGGATTTATTTTGCTTTGTTTTGTATGCAGAAACTCTGCTGGTTTTATTTTTCCTTTTAATAAATCCTGTAAATAGTTATTCTGAGTCTAGCTGACTAGTCATTTCCACCTCAACTAGCTTCTTCGCTGTGCAGGAAAACTCTGCTACGTTTGGGCTTAAGCCATTAGAGCTATGCCTGACACTTCAAAGTTCCATGAGCTATGAACACTGACTAGTCACTAGAACAAAAAAATTTTTTCCCTTCCAGTAGCACCTTAAAGACCAACTAAGTTAGTTCTTGGTATGAGCTTTCGTGTGCATGCACACTTCTTCAGATACCTGCATGCACACGAAAGCTCATACCAAGAACTAACTTAGTTGGTCTTTAAGGTGCTACTGGAAGGAAAAAAATTTTTTTTTTTTGTTTTGACTATGGCAGACCAACACGGCTACCTATCTGTAACTAGTCACTAGAATAATAAGATGAAAGCTGGAGGTGGGGTTCGGGGTGGGGTTAGTCTTTCTTTATACAAACATGTAAGTATGGATGCCAAGAAGAAGAAGTAAGACAAGCGTTTCTGTGGGGGAGGGAGTTTATTGACTGCTCAGATATAAGACTCACAACATCATTTTATAACCAAAGAAAGTGCCTTTATGTGACCATTAAAACAAATCAACTGAAATTACCTATATTCACAGAAAGCCTTTAGCAGAATCATTTCCTGTCCTCGGAATCCAGCTGGAAGTGTATTGCGAGCCGACTGCATAATCAAAAAGGCCAGTAAGTCACTGTGAGACAGAGGAAGCTGTGTTCCTTTTCAAATCTGTCTGTCAACAGTCACACACACCAAGCAAAAGCCACCCATAACAGACGTTTTCCTTGATAAATGGGAGAACTGTCTGATAATCAACAACCATATAATTTTATCCAGTAGTATTAGTTTGATCTGACGGAAACTGCACATTTCCCGAGAAGCACTGAAAGAATGCTTCATTTAACTACAAACCCCCAAATCTGGGATCCCATCAAAACTGATTGTCAGGGAACTGTCATCTGAGACGAAGGAGGTGAAAGGGCTCATGGAGGGTGAGAGAGACCACTCAGCGGAGGAGGGGACCAGCAGGGGGAGAAGTGGAGTTACAAGGGAAAGTGAGTCGGAGGGAGGGCTCAGAGATACTTCAAGCGAGAACAGTGGAGAGGTTTCAGGACCTCCCGTAGGGACACCCACTCCTCGGCGGAAACTGTCACGCCGAGAGTCCAGAAGACGCGTTTCCGTTAAGGAGCTTTTATGCTGGAAGAAGTTCCGTAAACGCCCACTGTCCGATTCAACGAGCGATTGATGGAGCCATGCTTAAGGAGCTCCATCACAGACAGAGGTTTGGGAACTCAGCCAAACTCTGAGGGATCAGGATTTTACGCACAAGCAGCTCACCATCCCATCACAGCAATCGGACAGTCCCTGAAAGCAGCTTGTGCAGAGAGGCATCATGAGCAACCCAGCCGGAGCCGGAGGAGCAGCAAGAGCTGGAGAAGGTCCAACTCTGGAAGAAAGGTACAGAGTTTTGGAACTCCAGCTAGCAATGCAAACGGCGAGGCTAGAAGAAAGGAGGGCACAGGATGCAGAAAAGGCAAAAGGCGCTACACTAGCAAGAAAGATGCCAGGAATGGTGCAGAAGTTTGGGGGGGACCCCAGGAACTACCAAGCCTTTAGGACAGAGATGCAGTATGCTCTCGAACTGCAGTTTAACGACTTTCCCGATGAGGCATCGCGAGTGGCGTTTGTGATTGGCCATCTCGAAGGGGGGGCGAGAGACTGGGTCCGGCCCCTGATGGCAGGGAATAGTGACATGCTGAAGGACGCGAGGAAGTTTTTTCGCGCCATGGATTTGATGTTTTCCAGCGAGATTGAACAGGGACTGGTGCGCAGACAATTGATGGCTTGCAAACAGGGGAGCCGATCGGTTCGTGAGTACTGGACTGAGTTTACAATGTTGATACATAAATTGGGGTGGGACCTATCGGCGGAACCCATTCAAATGCTCTTTGAAGAGGGGCTTTCTTCGGCGGTGAAAGACGAACTTTCCCGGGCGCCCAGGGCGGAGTCTATGGACCAGCTGACCAAATCAGCGCTGACCATTGGAGCGCGCCAGGAGGCAAGAGCCTTGGAGAAGCGGGAGGGGAAAGGAGAGCGTTGGAGGGATTTCCGCATTCCAGAGATTCCAGAACCCAGTTTCCCGCCCGGAGAGCCGATGGAAGTTGGAACAGCGCGCGCGCGCGCAGTTTCAAATCCCAGTGAAGGGAGGAAGAAGGAGGGAAAGAGCGCCAAGAAATGTTACCTCTGCCAGCAGCCAGGTCACTTTGCCAGAGTCTGCCCGCAAAGAAAGGAATGGCAAGGGATGGCGGGAGCTGTTGGGGGGAAGGAGGAGGAAGTCCAGGAGCCAGTAAAAGCCAACGCCTGTCTGCCACTGTCAGGGCACTGCAGACAGGCCAAGGAGCAGTAAAAGTGCCCACTCCGGAACCTCCAAGACCAGCTCTAGTAATAGAGGTGCTGCTAGAGCTGGCAAACGGATACCCACTAAAGACCAAGGCGCTGTTGGACTCAGGCAGCTCCTGTAATTTTATGAGCAAGGAGTTTGCAGCTGAACACCAGATACAGACACTCCCTTTAAGCAACCCCCTGCAGGTCACCACGATCGATGGGAGGGAGCTGTTGGGGGGAGAAGTTAGCCTACAGACCGTCCCAATGGTTATGAGGGTGGCAAGGCACACTGAAAGGATAGCGTTCAATGTAGCCACCCTGGGAGGGGCGCCAGTCATTTTGGGAATGAGCTGGCTAGCGTTGCATGACCCGCTAGTGGGCTGGCATCAGAGAGTGGTCTCCTTTGGGTCAGCACATTGCCTGGAACACTGCAAAGAGGGAAAGGTGCCAGAAGGGGCAAAAGCCTCCCTAGCAGGGATGGAAGTGGCGGACAAAGGGAAGGTGCCCAAACAATACGCTGACCTGAGCAAGGTCTTCAGCGAAAGGGAAGCAGATAAACTACCACCGCATAGAGACTTTGACTGCCAAATTAACCTGGTCCCTGGGGCCCAGCTCCCCGTGGGCAAGCTGTACGCCATGTCAGACAGGGAAATGCAGGAGTTGAGGGAGTTTATTGACAAAAACCTGAAGAGAGGTTTCATCAGAGAGTCCAGAGCGGTGGGGGGCAGCCCAGTGTTTTTTGTGCACAAAAAAAACACGGATAAACCGAGATTGATCGTGGACTACCGGCGGCTAAATGCCGTGTCAGAACCAGTGACTTTCCCCATGCCCAGGATTGATGACATTTTGACCAGGGTGAGGAAGGGAAAGATATTCACGAAACTGGACCTGAGAGGAGCGTACAACCTGATACGAATAAAGAAGGGGGATGAATGGAAGACAACGATGTTCACCCCCCTAGGGGCTTTCGAATATCTCGTTATGCCCTTTGGATTACAAGCAGGCTCCGCCTGTTTTCAATCGCTCATGAACCATGTACTGGGACCTTTGCTCTACAAGAATTGCGTGGCCTTCCTCGATGACGTGCTGATATATTCAGAGAATGAGGAGCAGCATGTAAAGGATGTCAGGGAAGTGCTGAGCCAGCTGCAAGCAAACCAGTTGTGGGTGAAATTGGAGAAGTGTCAGTTCCACGCCAAGGAGGTGGAATTCCTGGGGTACCGCTTATCAGACAAGGGATTAGCCATGGATCCAGGCAAGGTACAGGCGGTGCTGGAATGGAAGACACCGAAAACGAAAAAAGATGTGCAAAGGTTCTTAGGGTTTGGGAACTTTTACCGTAAATTCATCAAGAACTTTGCCCACTTAACGGCTCCCATCACGGACTGTCTAAGCAGCAAGAAGAAATTCGTTTGGATGGCGGAGGCGGAGCACGCTTTTGAGGAATTGAAAAAGGCATTCGCTTCGGAAGAACAGCTCCTGCATGTGGATTTACAAAAACCCATGAGAGTGGAAACTGATGCCTCAGACCGGGCGGTGGGGGCGGTGCTGCTTCAGCCAGGGAGCAATAAGTCGGAATGGAGACCGTGTGCCTTCTTTTCGCGTAAGCTGAACAAATCCGAGAGGAACTACACGGTATATGACCGAGAACTACTCGCCATTCACGAAGCGTTCCGGAGATGGAGACACTTACTAATTGGCGCACAGCATAAGGTGCAAGTGTGTACGGACCACAAGAATTTGGAGTATTGGAGAACGGCACGAGTGCTCAACCAACGCCAAGTGAGATGGGCCCAGGAGTTCTCCAAATTCCATTTTGAAATCTGCTATGTGCCAGGTCCAGAAAACATCAGAGCGGACGCTCTCTCTCGCAAACCTGAATATTTGGAGGGGGAGGGAGCGCCAGAAGAGAGACATATTATCCCAGAGGACCACTGGGTGTGTGGTGCGGCCTGGGTGGGGCAAAGAGAACTGGTAGAGGGAATGGTAAATGATGAGTACGCCCAGGAGAAGCTCAGAGGTTTAAGGAGAGAGGGAGAAGACCCCGGAGGTTTTGAAGAAAGAAACGGGGCATTGTATTACAAAGGGGCGCTATATATACCCGAAGGGGAATTGAGGGGGAGAGTACTCAAACAGCTGCACGACAATCCCACAGCGGGGCATTTTGGGCAACACAAGACCATGTGGTTGGTGACCAGGGAGTTTTGGTGGCCCAAGGTGAGGGAGGATGTACGGGAGTATGTGAGAAGGTGTGACCAATGCCAGAGAGCCAAAGGAGAAAGGCGGGCACCAGCGGGGTTATTAGAACCGTTACCCACACCAGAACGACCGTGGGAGGCGGTGTCGATAGATTTTATGACTGATCTGCCCAAATCCCAGGGGAAAACCGCCATACTAGTCGTAGTAGACCAGTTAACTAAGATGGGTCACTTTGTAGCTTGCTCACATGCAGTCACGGCGGAAGAGACAGCAAAATTGTTTGTAGAACATATTTTTAGACTGCATGGCGCGCCCTTGAGGCTGGTTTCCGACAGAGGGAAACAGTTCACATCCAGATTCTGGAGGAAGCTTATGTGCTTGTTGCACGTAGAGGTCAACTTTTCGACTGCCAGGCACCCTGAGACCAATGGGCAGGCGGAGAGGGCAAACGGTATCCTTCAACAATACCTGAGGTGTTATGTCAATGACAGAGAAAACGATTGGGTCGAAAAGTTGGCACTAGTGGAATTTGCTTACAATAATGCAGAGAATGTGTCCACAGGGATGAGCCCCTTTCTGGCTAATTATGGGTGCCACCCCAGGGCGTTTCCAGGGGAAGGAGGAGAGAGATGGAGTGTTCCGGCCGCTGAACTTTTTGTAGAAGAAATGGAAGCGATCCATCGTCAACTCCAACACAACTTAGAAAGGGCCAAAGAAGAATATAAGAGGCAGGCAGACAAGAGCAGAAGGGAAGGTGAAACAATTAGGGTGGGGAGTCGGGTCTGGCTATCAACCCAAGGGTTGCCGTTCAAGGGGAGTTGCAAGAAATTGAGACCCAAAAGATTGGGACCATTTGAGGTCATCCAACAGGTCAACCCAGTGGCTTTCAGACTCCGGTTACCGAACCACATGAAACTGCACCCAGTATTCCACAGGTCATTACTGTCACCATACAGGGGGGAAGGTGAAGGGGTGTCCACACGGGGGCCAGCCATAGAAGAAAGGGAAAGCCGCAACTATGTGGCGGAAATCATCGACTCCAGGTGGAAGGGTAATCAGTTGGAGTATTTGGTCGCGTGGGAAGGGGAACCGGAGTCGGAAAACACCTGGGTGAAGGCAGAGGAGGTCCATGACGAGGTCTTGATCGAAACGTTCCACCAAAGGTTCCCCAGGAAACCTCAGACAGTAGCGAGGTTCCGGAGGGAGTACTTTGGCACCACCGACGATGAGGAGGAACTGGAGGGATTCAGGGAATCGGAGTTGGAAGGGGATACAGACTCCGAGGAGGAGGAGTACTTGGAAACCGGGAACAGCAAAAGGTGGAGGGAAATGTTCGAAACTTCGGAAGATGAGGGAGGTTCCTTCAGGGGTTTTGCTCCCTCGCCTCCCACAGAGGAGGGGAGGGAAGGGGGTGAAGGGGGCCCTAGAGGGGAGGTGGATGTCAGGGAACTGTCATCTGAGACGAAGGAGGTGAAAGGGCTCATGGAGGGTGAGAGAGACCACTCAGCGGAGGAGGGGACCAGCAGGGGGAGAAGTGGAGTTACAAGGGAAAGTGAGTCGGAGGGAGGGCTCAGAGATACTTCAAGCGAGAACAGTGGAGAGGTTTCAGGACCTCCCGTAGGGACACCCACTCCTCGGCGGAAACTGTCACGCCGAGAGTCCAGAAGACGCGTTTCCGTTAAGGAGCTTTTATGCTGGAAGAAGTTCCGTAAACGCCCACTGTCCGATTCAACGAGCGATTGATGGAGCCATGCTTAAGGAGCTCCATCACAGACAGAGGTTTGGGAACTCAGCCAAACTCTGAGGGATCAGGATTTTACGCACAAGCAGCTCACCATCCCATCACACTGATGTTTGGCAAAAGTTTTGCAGCAAAACCCACACATTTTGTAACACCCCATAAACAGAGTAATTGATACATCAAACCGGGGTTCATAATTAATATCCAAAACCCAACATTGTCCGATTCACTCCAAACTGGTGCCAAAGTCTGGCAAAAGTTTTGTAGCATTTGCCAGACATTGTAGCATTTTTGTAGCATTTTGCCCGACAAACCAAGTAACTGACAGGGGTCATAAGGTCACCCCAAAACCCAACATCGTCTGATTCACTCCAAATCAAGGCCAAAGTCTGGCAAAATGTTTGCAGTAAAAACCGCATGTTTTGCAGCTCCCCCCAAACCGAGTGGTTCCTAGCACATCAGGAGGAAGAGTCAAGACAACCAAAAGTGGATAAATAGGTTGTATTTATTAAATATAACAACTTGAGGATCGGCAAAACTAGTCAGATTCGACCAATGTAACCAAATCAAATTAAGTCTGGGCAGGTGTGCTTGTTCACCTGCACCCACAAACACACAAGTGCTCAAACAGAGCTCTTTGCAGATCCTTAAGAATCATGTCAGAACCCAAATCAGAAAGATGCATACCACCAGGTGTATACAACTGTGGGGCACAGAACATAATTCTGCCATGAGGGATATAAGCAGCCACATTTTCAAACACAAACGTCGTTGTAGAATGATTAGCTTTATGTCTTGCCCATCCACCTTCTTAGGAAGGCTGCCCCCACTCCATAAGCACCTCTACAACATTCCAAACCAAACTATGATAAGCTCAGGGATGAGGAAGCACAGCTGATGGAGATATTTAGTGATCTCAACTGAATTTACCTCACCAGATTGTTATCCCCAAGATGGATGACCAGAATATCAGGGTTAGGGTTAGGGCAGGTGTCAGAGCTACCCTAGGTCCCAGCTCACAAAGGACCAACGATGCTTCGTTGTTAAGTATAAAAGTCTTTATTGAAGTTCAGTTTTACTTCCAGAGCCGCAGCGCGCAGCCCCACGTCTAAAGTGTCAGACCACTGATGCTCCGTCTGAGTCTCCTCCCCCTTGACACCAATTTAAGATTCTAGCCTTGCTCCACCTTCTCCGCTGCTCCTTCCTCCTCTGGGTCCGCCTGCCCGCCGGGGTTCCGCCCTTTCTAGCCTCTTCTCCCGCTGATTCCCCTGAGCCTTCTCCCTCCCTCCGGCGGGCTTTAGGAGCTGGCTCCCCATCCGGGTCTCCTGCTGTTCCGCGCGCCTGCACATTTGAACTTGGCGCGCGCGCCCAGCCAGCACCTTTCCGCCTGACCGTTCCACTGCTGCTGTCACTGCTTCCCCCATCGGGGGGGCTAGCTGCAACCGACCTCCCCTCCGTTGGAGGCGTGGTCAGCCCTGACTCCCTCTCTGGAGGAGACACTGCCCCTGACACATGTGACTCCTCCCCCCCACTACGCTCTGGTGGGGAAACTGGTCCCGATCCTCCACTGCTGCTTTGGGGTTCCCCTCTGGCTCCTTGTTTCTGGTGCGTCCCCCCTGGGACCCCCCTTGCCCTGACCATCGGCAACCCCTTCTGGGAATCTTCTGATTCGCTGGAGAAGCTCATGGAATCTCTCGGGCCACTGTCATACTCCCCTACGCTGCCCTCGGATTCTTCCCCTTCGCTCTCCCAATCCTCTCTCCCCAGTGCTCCTGCTCCTGATTCCCTGGCAGCCGGGGATACGTAGGTGGATGTTCAGGGTTAGGGTTAGTGCCTAGGGTTTTTTTCATGCTTTTTAAGCTTCTAATGATATTGCTCCATTTTTATGAGACTGCATAATTCCAAAAAGTAAGCAAACTACCTGAAACGTAGCAAAACTAAGAGAAATGGGAAAACCAAAAGTGAGATACCAGAAACCCAACAAGGAAGGAATTCATGAAAAAGGAAAATTGCAAGACAGAGACTTCAATCAAATCATTACCAAATTCACCAGAATCCCAAAACCAATTGAAAAGAAGCAGAAATGTGAGAAGCAGAAGAAATACCACCAGAAACCCCCAACAAGAGGGGAAAAGTAAATTTCGCAGAAACCCCAAAGCCAGTTAAACCTTAGTTTTGCATGGTGTGGGGGTGATTTCGCTTTTCCCTGAGATGTTTACTGCGTGGGTTTCTTGTGGTTCTATTCAATTGGTTTTCTCATCTTTGGTGGATGTGGTTTGTTTCTGTTGTTTCTGGTTCATTTTTGGGATTATGTTGAATTTGTTTCTTTTGGGGTGGTTTTCGTTTCATGGATTCTTTTATATAAATTACGATTGTGAAATATACTCAGAGTCTTGTATGTATTTCATGCTCTTTATTGCCCTCCCCCCAACCTCAGGCTTTTATCTACATTATTTACAGAATGAGTCCCGTCTGACTGGCTAACTCTGCTTCCCTCTTGGAGCCTGATTGGCCTGCAGGAAAAGACCAATCAGTTGTTGCATTCTAGGATCCAAGGTTAGTACATAACAGATTGGGTGCTGGATTTATGGTGAGTTTGCTTCATTTCTAGGTTTTTTGGGTTTTGCACCTTTGAGAATATTAATTTGTATGAGATCTGATAAACCCAAGAAAAAAAGGAAAACCACCAGAAATGAAGCAAAACCACCAGAAATGTCTAATGACCATTCCAACAATGAAGTCAACCACTAAAAACACAAAAACCTACTGAAAAGAAGCAGAAGAACCATGTAAAAGCAACATCAATGGAAACTGACAAAGAAGCCAACCATTCCCAAACAAAGCAGATTCACCAGAAACCCCCAAAGCATTCAAAAGTATTACCACCAGAATGCAAAAACAAGAAAACTTCTCAAAAGAAGCAATAAAGCAAAAGTCCAAAAAACAAGCTAAACCAATGGAAAACAAATGAAGCCAGCTGCAAACAAAGCACATTCACCAGAAACCCAAGACTAAGTGAAAACTAGTATGCTATGTTGGTTAATTTTTCTGTTGCTTGAAGTGCTTTTGGACTCCCATAAATTGCATGCTTGTTGAGTTTCTGGTTTTGCTTTTTAAAAACTGGTTTCCAGTTTCTTGTGGCATTGCTTTGTAATTGGTGGCTTTACTGCTTCTTTTTTGTTTTCTGCTGATTTGTTTAATTTGGGGTGGTTTTGCTTGTTTTTTGCATTTAATTGTTTTGCTTCTTTGACTTTGAATGGTTCTGCGGTTTGGGGTGAGATTGTTTCTTTTCCATTGATTTGGCTTGGTTTTCATGTCTCCTGGTTTTGCCTCATTTTGGGAATATTTCTTGGTTTTTGTGCTTCTGGTGGTATTTCTTCAATTTTATGACATAACCAAGCCAAAACACCAGAAACACAGAAACAAATCATAAAGAAGCAGAGCTACCAGAAATCCAAAGCAAATTAATCAGAAATCCAAACAACCTATGAAGATGATGCAATACCAAAAGAAACACAAAAAAACTGCCAATTAAAAAACTGCTAAATGAACCAACACCACAAGAAATAAAGAAAGTCTCATGACCTACGAAATGAAGCAATAACACAAAACGCCACAAAAAGAAGCAAAGTGTTTAGGATTAGGTTTGGGTAAAGGTTAGAGTTACAGTGAGAGTTGGGTTTGAGTTGGATTAGGATTAGGAGTTAGAGTTAGAGTTGGGGTTGAGTTACGGTAAGAGAAGAACAGCAGCAGGAGAAATATAATTTTATTACTTAGGGTTAGGGTTAAATTAGGCTTAGGTTTAGACAGAGGCTTAGGTTTGGGTTAAGGTTAGGGTTAGAGTGAGGATTAGATTTGAGTTAGGGTGAGGATTAGATTTGAGTTAGGGTGAGCATTAGGGTTAAGGTTTGGTATTGGGTTGGATTTGAGTTAGGCTAAGAGAAGAACAGCAGCAGGAGCAATATAATTTTATTATTTATACTCCACCCAAGTCACTTGTGGCCGCTTTCAATAAAAGGTAAAAACATGAGCGCACTCTAAGTGAATGCTCATGAATGTAGAAACTCTTACTTCCCATAGAATTCCCAAAGAAGACCTGGGAATTGTAGCTCTGAGCTACTTTGGAGAGGGTTGGACTAGATGACCCTTGGGTTCCCCTTCCATCTCTTCTAGGATGCTCCCTGTCTCACTCACTCACTCACTCAGTCACTCACTCACACTCACTCCTCCTCTCCTTTTCATGGCAGTTTCCACTTTTTCTGCACTCCTAGCTCGGAAGGGCGGAAGAGGCTGTGCTGCCGCCATATTGGGCGAGGGCAGGGGTACCGGAAGAAGGTGTCACCGGAGGAGAGGCATGAGCACAGGAAGGGGAGGGGAACGGGCGGAAGAGGCTGTGCTGCCGCCATGTTGGGCGAGGGTAGGATTACCGGAAGGAGGTGCCACGGGAGGAGAGGCATGAGCACAGGAAGGGGAGGGAAACGGGCGGAAGAGGCTGTGCGACGTTGGGCCAGCAGAGGCGTGCCAAGCCAGGCTGGCCCTCTCTCTTTCTCCCACCCACTCTCTCTCGACCCCGCTCTCCCCAGGGGGCAGCCCTGCCCCCCGCCTCGTCCTCACCTGCCTTTCTCCCCCAGTGGCCTTCCTCTCGTGCCCCTTGGCGGTGGGATGGTGTGGGTGGGCCGCGGAAGTTTATATACAAGAATATACATACCTAGGTATAGGTGTCCGTTTGTAAATATATAAAAATAAAATGGATATATGTATATGCAGTGCTTCTTTTCTAAAGAAAATGATTGGGGGTACTCTCATTTTGACTCAAGAAAATCACCATTTTATAGTTCAAACCGGGAAAAATAAATACAGTAAATGGACAAAAGTACATTCACAAAATGTTTTAGGAGTATGCATTCCCCTGCGTCCCCCCCAGAAAAAAAGCACTGTATATGTTCTGCCAAGGGCAGGGTTATTTCTGGATTTGGAGCCAATAAGCACGCGAGTGGATGAAGAATAAGCAATGCTTTATTTGCATAAGGTTAACAGATAGCAGCAGGCATATAAAACACAAATTATAGCATACTAGAGAGGAGTCGCAAACAATCTCCCCTTCAGCTGCTTGGAGCTCCTGGTAGAGCAGCGAGAGAGACCCCTGGCCGACAGTCTCACAGCATATGGTACCTCCATTTGTGAAGAAGCTCACTGAGCCCCTTCAGCCTACAGCTTTTATAGACAACTTTGATTTGATTGATTGCACCTGGTTAGCAGGCATCCCTCATGATCAGCCTGGGACACCGGGTGCAACTAATGCAGAGCAGCTGAGAGTCTCCAACCCAATTCACTGCAACTGGGTATCCTCCCGAGTAGCCAATCAGAACACAGGGGACCCAGAAAACTCCTGACACAGGTGTGTGAAAAACAAATTATACTATCATGTTTTAGCAAACCTTAAACCGCGGATGTAAAAGCGAAAGAGACATGTCATCTAACTCCTTGAATTTACAATGGTCTTCCGTGTTTCCACTACAGTATGTGTGTGTTACAGTTAGGTAGCCGTGTTGGTCTGCCATAGTCAAAACAAAACAAAAAAAATTTTCTTCCAGTAGCACCTTAAAGACCAATTAAGTTAGTTCTTGGTATGAGCTTTCGTGTGCATGTGTGAAGAAGTGTGCATGCATAAGCCCAAACAGAGCGTTACTATCATCTTTTTATGTAGATGGAAACCAAAACACCGTTTTGCTTTTGTTAGGAGTGATTCTGGTGCGCACCCAAAAAACACGATGCGAATTGAAATAAGCCGAGTCAATGCTTATTCGTCTTCTTTCTACGCATATGGAAGCGATTAGAAGGTGTTTTGTTATTTTGGTCTCGTTACATACACTTTGCTATTTTTGGGTCAATGTGCATTAACACCATAGACCACGAAATTGGCGAAATCCATATTTCTCTTTCTATGTAGATGGAACCAAAATCAACCTGTTTTGCTTTGTTTAAGCTTATTACACTTTGCTATGTGAGGGTGAACGAACACCAAAAGAACAATCCAAGCTTATATGTCCTCTTTCTATTGAGATGGAACCAAAACACCTATGCTAGATCTGCGCTGATAACAAACATTTCACTATGCTACTTTTGGTTGAATGTGCATTCCAACTCCAAAAACACCAATTTTAAATAAGCCCAAGCAGAGCGTTATTATCATCGTTTTATGTAGATGGAAACCAAAACACCATTTTGCTTCTGTTAGGAGTGATTCTGGTGCGCACCCAAAAAACACCATGCGAATTGAAATAAGCCCAATCAAAGCTTATTCTTCTTTATACACATATGGAAGCGATTAGGTGTTTTGTTATTTTGGTCTCGTTACATACACTGCTATTTTTGGGTCAATGTGCATTAACACCATAGAACACGAAATAAACGAAATCCAAGATATTTCTTTCTATGTAGATGAACCCAAATCAACCTCTTTTGCTTTGTTTAAGCTTATTACACTTTGCTATGTGTGGGTGAACCAACACTGAAAGAACAATCCAAGCTTATATGTCCTCTTTCTACTGAGATGGAACCAAAACACCTATGCTAGATTTGGGCTGATAACAAAGATTTCACTGTGCGATTTTTCGGTGAATGTGCATTTTAACCCCCGAAACACAAATCTTAAATAAACCCAATCAGAGCGTTACTATCATCTTTTTATGTAGATGGAAACCAAAACACCGTTTTGCTTTTGTTAGGAGTGATTCTGGTGCGCACCCAAAAAACACCATGCGAATTGAAATAAGCCCAATCAAAGCTTATTCATCTTCTTTCTGCGCATATTGAAGCGATTAGAAGGTGTTTTGTTATTTTGGTAGCATTACATACACTATGCGATTTCTGCGTTTATGAGCATTAACACCATAGAAATTAGCGCAATTCAAGGTTCTTTCTATGTAGATGGAACCCAAATCAACCTCTTTTGCTTTGTTTAAGCTTATTACACTTTGCTATGTCGGTGAAAGAACACCGAAAGAACAATCCAAGCATCTGTCCTCTTTCTATTGAGATGGAACCAAAACACCTATGCTTGATTTGGGCTGAAAACAAACATTTCACTCTGCTACTTTTGGTTGAATGTGCATTCCAACCCCAAAACCACCAATTTTAAAGAAGCCCAAACAGAGCGTTACTATCATCTTTTTATGTAGATGGAAACCAAAACACCGTTTTGCTTTTGTTAGGAGTGATTCTGGTGCGCACCCAAAAAACACGATGCGAATTGAAATAAGCCAAGTCAATGCTTATTCGTCTACTTTCTACGCATATGGAAGCGATTAGATGGTGTTTTGTTATTTTGGTCTCGTTACATACACTTTGCTATTTTTGGGTCAATGTGCATTAACACCATAGAACACGAAATTAGCGAAATCCAAGTTTTTTCTTTCTATGTAGATGGAACCCAATTCAACCCCTTTTGCTTTGTTTAAGCTTATTACACTTCGCTTTGCTCTTTGTGGGTGAAACAACACCGAAAGAACCTATGCAAATTATGGGCTGAAAACAAACATTAAACTGCTATTTTTGGTTGAATGTGCATTACAACTCCAAAAACACCAATTTTAAATAAGCCCAATCAGAGCGTTTTTATCATCGTTTTATGTAGATGGAAACCAAAACACCGTTTTGCTTCTGTTAGGAGTGATTCTGGTGCGCACCCAAAAAACACGATGCGAATTGAAATAACCCCAAATAAAGCTTATTCGTCTCTTTCTACGCATATGGAAGCGATTAGAAGGTGTTTTGTTATTTTGGTCTCATTACATACACTATGCGATTTCTGGGCATTAACACCATAGAATACGAAATTAGCGCAATTCAACGTTCTTTTTTCTATGTAGATGGAACCTAAATCAACCTCTTTTGCTTTGTTTAAGCTTATTACACTTTGCTATGTGGGTGAACCAATACTGAAAGAACAATCCAAGCTTATATGTCCTCTTTCTACTGAGATGGAACCAAAACACCTATGCTAGATTTGGGCTGATAAAGATTTCACTGCGATTTTTCGGTGAATGTGCATTCTAACCCCCAAAACACAAATCTTAAATAAGCCCAATCAGAGCGTGATTATCATCTTTTTATGTAGATGGAAACCAAAACACCGTTTTGCTTTTGTTAGGAGTGATTCTGGTGCGCACCCAAAAAATGATAATTACGCTCTGTTCGGCTTAAACAAAGGAAAACAGGTTGATTTTGGTTCCATCTACATAGAAAGAAAAATCTTGAATTTCGTTTATTTCGTGTTCTATGGTGTTAATGCACATTGACCCAAAAATAGCAAAGTGTTATGTAACGAGACCAAAATAACAAAACACCTTCTAATCGCTTCCATATGCGTAGAAAGAAGACGAATAAGCTTTGATTGGGCTTATTTCAATTCGCATGGTGTTTTTTGGGTGCGCACCAGAATCACTCCTAACAGAAGCAAAATGGTGTTTTGGTTTCCATCTACATAAAACGATGATAATAACGCTCTGCTTGGGCTTATTTAAAATTGGTGTTTTTGGAGTTGGAATGCACATTCAACCAGAAGTAGCAGTGAAATGTTTGTTATCAGCCCAAATCTAGCATAGGTGTTTTGGTTCCATCTCAATAGAAAGAGGACATATAAGCTTGGATTGTTCTTTTGGTGTTCGTTCACCCACACATAGCAAAGTGTAATAAGCTTAAACAAAGCAAAACAGGTTGATTTTGGTTCCATCTACATAGAAAGAAAAATCTTGGATTTCGCTTATTTCGTGTTCTATGGTGTTAATGCACATTGACCCAAAAATAGCAAAGTGTATGTAACGAGACCAAAATAACAAAACACCTTCCAATCGCTTCCATATGCGTAGAAAGTAGACGAATAAGCATTGTTTGGGCTTATTTCAATTCGCATCGTGTTTTTGGGTGCGCACCAGAATCACTCCTAACAGAAGCAAAATGGTGTTTTGGTTTCCATCTACATAAAAAGATGATAATAACGCTCTGTTTGGCCCTATTTAAAATTGGTGGTTTTGGGGTTGGAATGCATATTCAACCAAAAGTAGCATAGTGAAATGTTTGTTTTCAGCCCAAATCAAGCATAGGTGTTTTGGTTCCATCTCAATAGAAAGAGGACATATAAGCTTGGATTGCTCTTTCGGTGTTGGTTCACCCACAAATAGCAAAGTGTAATAAGCTTAAACAAAGCAAAACAGGTTGATTTGGGTTCCATCTACATAGAAAGAAAAATATGGATTTCGCCAATTTCGTGTTCTATGGTGTTAATGCACATTGACCCAAAAATAGCAAAGTGTATGTAACGAGACCAAAATAACAAAACACCTTCTAATCGCTTCCATATGCGTAGAAAGAAGACGAATAAGCTTTGATTGGGCTTATTTCAATTCGCATGGTGTTTTTTGGGTGCGCACCAGAATCACTCCTAACAAAAGCAAAACGGTGTTTTGGTTTCCATCTACATAAAAAGATAGTAACGCTCTGTTTGGGCTTATGCATGCACACTTCTTCACACATGCACACGAAAGCTCATACCAAGAACTAACTTAATTGGTCTTTAAGGTGCTACTGGAAGAAAATTTTTTTTGTTTTGTTTTGACTATGGCAGACCAACACGGCTACCTATCTGTAACACACACATACTGTAGTGGAAACACGGAAGACCATTGTAAATTCAAGGAGTTAGATGACATGTCTCTTTCGCTTTTACATCCGCGGTTTAAGGTTTGCTAAAACATGATAGTATAATTTGTTTTTCACACCTGTGTCCCCTGTGTTCTGATTGGCTACTCGGGAGGATACCCAGTTGCAGTGAATTGGGTTGGAGACTCTCAGCTGCTCTGCATTAGTTGCACCCGGTGTCCCAGGCTGATCATGAGTGATGCCTGCTAACCAGGTGCAATCAATCAAATCAAAGTTGTCTATAAAAGCTGTAGGCTGAAGGGGCTCAGTGAGCTTCTTCACAAATGGAGGTACCATATGCTGTGAGACTGTCGGCCAGGGGTCTCTCTCGCTGCTCTACCAGGAGCTCCAGGCAGCTGAAGGGGAGATTGTTTGCGACTCCTCTCTAGTATGCTATAATTTGTGTTTTATATGCCTGCTGCTATCTGTTAACCTTATGCAAATAAAGCATTGCTTATTCTTCATCCACTCGCGTGCTTATTGGCTCCAAATCCAGAAATAACCCTGCCCTTGGCAGAACATATACAGTGCTTTTTTTCTGGGGGGGACGCAGGGGAATGCATACTCCTAAAACATTTTGTGAATGTACTTTTGTCCATTTACTGTATTTATTTTTCCCGGTTTGAACTATAAAATGGTGATTTTCTTGAGTCAAAATGAGAGTACCCCCAATCATTTTCTTTAGAAAAGAAGCACTACATATATACACACACATATACATATATCCATTTTATTTTTATATATTTACAAACGGACACCTATACCTAGGTATGTATATTCTTGTATATAAACTTCCGCGGCCCACCCACACCATCCCACCGCCAAGGGGCACGAGAGGAAGGCCACTGGGGGAGAAAGGCAGGTGAGGACGAGGCGGGGGGCAGGGCTGCCCCCTGGGGAGAGCGGGGTCGAGAGAGAGTGGGTGGGAGAAAGAGAGAGGGCCAGCCTGGCTTGGCACGCCTCTGCTGGCCCAACGTCGCACAGCCTCTTCCGCCCGTTTCCCTCCCCTTCCTGTGCTTATGCCTCTCCTCCCGTGGCACCTCCTTCCGGTAATCCTACCCTCGCCCAACATGGCGGCAGCACAGCCTCTTCCGCCCGTTCCCCTCCCCTTCCTGTGCTCATGCCTCTCCTCCGGTGACACCTTCTTCCGGTACCCCTGCCCTCGCCCAATATGGCGGCAGCACAGCCTCTTCCGGCCTTCCGAGCTAGGAGTGCAGAAAAAGGGGAAACTGCCATGAAAAGGAGAGGAGGAGTGAGTGAGTGAGTGAGTGAGTGAGACAGGGAGCATCCTAGAAGAGATGGAAGGTGAACCCAAGGGTCATCTAGTCCAACCCTCTGCAAAGAAGCTCAGAGCTACAATTCCCAGGTCTTCTTTGGGAATTCTATGGGAAGTAAGAGTTTCTACATTCATGAGCATTCACTTAGAGTGCGCTCATGTTTTTACCTTTTATTGAAAGCGGCCACAAGTGACTTGGGTGGAGTATAAATAATAAAATTATATTGCTCCTGCTGCTGTTCTTCTCTTAGCCTAACTCA
This sequence comes from Podarcis filfolensis, assembly GCF_964270895.1. Classification (NCBI taxonomy): domain Eukaryota; kingdom Metazoa; phylum Chordata; class Lepidosauria; order Squamata; family Lacertidae; genus Podarcis; species Podarcis filfolensis. The sequence goes on from NC_139604.1 coordinate 175,061, forward strand.
AATCCAACCCAATACCAAACCTTAACCCTAATGCTCACCCTAACTCAAATCTAATCCTCACTCTAACCCTAACCTTAACCCAAACCTAAGCCTCAGTCTAAACCTAAGCCTAATTTAACCCTAACCCTAAGTAATAAAATTATATTTCTCCTGCTGCTGTTCTTCTCTTACCGTAACTCAACCCCAACTCTAACTCTAACTCCTAATCCTAATCCAACTCAAACCCAACTCTCATTGTAACTCTAACCTTTACCCAAACCTAATCCTAAACACTTTGCTTCTTTTTGTGGTGTTTTGTGTTATTGCTTCATTTCGTAGGTCATGAGACTTTCTTTGTTTCTTGTGGTGTTGGTTCATTTAGCAGTTTTTTAATTGGCAGTTTTTTTGTGTTTCTTTTGGTATTGCATCATCTTCATAGGTTGTTTGGATTTCTGATTAATTTGCTTTGGATTTCTGGTAGCTCTGCTTCTTTATGATTTGTTTCTGTGTTTCTGGTGTTTTGGCTTGGTTATGTCATAAAATTGAAGAAATACCACCAGAAGCACAAAAACCAAGAAATATTCCCAAAATGAGGCAAAACCAGGAGACATGAAAACCAAGCCAAATCAATGGAAAAGAAACAATCTCACCCCAAACCGCAGAACCATTCAAAGTCAAAGAAGCAAAACAATTAAATGCAAAAAACAAGCAAAACCACCCCAAATTAAACAAATCAGCAGAAAACAAAAAAGAAGCAGTAAAGCCACCAATTACAAAGCAATGCCACAAGAAACTGGAAACCAGTTTTTAAAAAGCAAAACCAGAAACTCAACAAGCATGCAATTTATGGGAGTCCAAAAGCACTTCAAGCAACAGAAAAATTAACCAACATAGCATACTAGTTTTCACTTAGTCTTGGGTTTCTGGTGAATGTGCTTTGTTTGCAGCTGGCTTCATTTGTTTTCCATTGGTTTAGCTTGTTTTTTGGACTTTTGCTTTATTGCTTCTTTTGAGAAGTTTTCTTGTTTTTGCATTCTGGTGGTAATACTTTTGAATGCTTTGGGGGTTTCTGCTTTGTTTGGGATTGGTTGGCTTCTTTGTCAGTTTCCATTGATGTTGCTTTTACATGGTTCTTCTGCTTCTTTTCAGTAGGTTTTTGTGTTTTTAGTGCTTGACTTCATTGTTGGAATGGTCATTAGACATTTCTGGTGGTTTTGCTTCATTTCTGGTGGTTTTCCTTTTTTTCTTGGGTTTATCAGATCTCATACAAATTAATATTCTCAAAGGTGCAAAACCCAAAAAACCTAGAAATGAAGCAAACTCACCATAAATCCAGCACCCAATCTGTTATGTACTAACCTTGGATCCTAGAATGCAACAACTGATTGGTCTTTTCCTGCAGGCCAATCAGGCTCCAAGAGGGAAGCAGAGTTAGCCAGTCAGACGGGACTCATTCTGTAAATAATGTATATAAAAGCCTGAGGTTGGGGGGGGGGCAATAAAGAGCATGAAATACATACAAGACTCTGAGTATATTTCACAATCGTAATTTATATAAAAGAATCCATGAAACGAAAACCACCCCAAAAGAAACAAATTCAACATAATCCCAAAAATGAACCAGAAACAACAGAAACAAACCACATCCACCAAAGATGAGAAAACCAATTGAATAGAACCACAAGAAACCCACGCAGTAAACATCTCAGGGAAAAGCGAAATCACCCCCACACCATGCAAAACTAAGGTTTAACTGGCTTTGGGGTTTCTGCGAAATTTACTTTTCCCCTCTTGTTGGGGGTTTCTGGTGGTATTTCTTCTGCTTCTCACATTTCTGCTTCTTTTCAATTGGTTTTGGGATTCTGGTGAATTTGGTAATGATTTGATTGAAGTCTCTGTCTGGCAATTTTCCTTTTTCATGAATTCCTTCCTTGTTGGGTTTCTGGTATCTCACTTTTGGTTTTCCCATTTCTCTTAGTTTTGCTACGTTTCAGGTAGTTTGCTTACTTTTTGGAATTATGCAGTCTCATAAAAATGGAGCAATATCATTAGAAGCTTAAAAAGCATGAAAAAAACCCCAGGCACTAACCCTAACCCTGAACATCCACCTACGTATCCCCGGCTGTCAGGGAATCAGGAGCAGGAGCACTGGGGAGAGAGGATTGGGAGAGCGAAGGGGAAGAATCCGAGGGCAGCGTAGGGGAGTATGACAGTGGCCCGAGAGATTCCATGAGCTTCTCCAGCGAATCAGAAGATTCCCAGAAGGGGTTGCCGATGGTCAGGGCAAGGGGGGTCCCAGGGGGGACGCACCAGAAACAAGGAGCCAGAGGGGAACCCCAAAGCAGCAGTGGAGGATCGGGACCAGTTTCCCCACCAGAGCGTAGTGGGGGGGAGGAGTCACATGTGTCAGGGGCAGTGTCTCCTCCAGAGAGGGAGTCAGGGCTGACCACGCCTCCAACGGAGGGGAGGTCGGTTGCAGCTAGCCCCCCCGATGGGGGAAGCAGTGACAGCAGCAGTGGAACGGTCAGGAGGAAAGCTGCTGGCTGGGCGCGCGCGCCAAGTTCAAATGTGCAGGCGCGCGGAACAGCAGGAGACCCGGATGGGGAGCCAGCTCCTAAAGCCCGCCGGAGGGAGGGAGAAGGCTCAGGGGAATCAGCGGGAGAAGAGGCTAGAAAGGGCGGAACCCCGGCGGGCAGGCGGACCCAGAGGAGGAAGGAGCAGCGGAGAAGGTGGAGCAAGGCTAGAATCTTAAATTGGTGTCAAGGGGGAGGAGACTCAGACGGAGCATCAGTGGTCTGACACTTTAGACGTGGGGCTGCGCGCTGCGGCTCTGGAAGTAAAACTGAACTTCAATAAAGACTTTTATACTTAACAACGAAGCAGCGTTGGTCCTTTGTGAGCTGGGACCTAGGGTAGCTCTGACACCTGCCCTAACCCTAACCCTGATATTCTGGTCATCCATCTTGGGGATAACAATCTGGTGAGGTAAATTCAGTTGAGATCACTAAATATCTCCATCAGCTGTGTGTCAGGGAACTGTCATCTGAGACGAAGGAGGTGAAAGGGCTCATGGAGGGTGAGAGAGACCACTCAGCGGAGGAGGGGACCAGCAGGGGGAGAAGTGGAGTTCCAAGGGAAAGTGAGTCGGAGGGAGGGCTCAGAGACACTTCAAGCGAGAACAGTGGGGAGGTTTCAGGACCTCCCGTAGGGACACCCACTCCTCGGCGGAAACTGTCACGCCGAGAGTCCAGAAGACGCGTTTCCGTTAAGGAGCTTTTATGCTGGAAGAAGTTCCGTAAACGCCCACTGTCCGATTCAACGAGCGATTGATGGAGCCATGCTTAAGGAGCTCCATCACAGACAGAGGTTTGGGGACTTAGCCAAACTCTGAGGGATCAGGATTTTACGCACAAGCAGCTCACCATCCCATCACAGCAATCGGACAGTCCCTGAAAGCAGCTTGTGCAGAGAGGCATCATGAGCAACCCAGCCGGAGCCGGAGGAGCAGCAGGAGCTGGAGAAAGGTACAGAGTGTTGGAACTCCAGCTAGCAATGCAAACGGCGAGGCTAGAAGAAAGGAGGGCACAGGATGCAGAAAAGGCAAAAGGCGCTACACTAGCAAGAAAGATGCCAGGAATGGTGCAGAAGTTTGGGGGGGATCCCAGGAACTACCAAGCCTTTAGGACAGAGATGCAGTATGCTCTCGAACTGCAGTTTAACGACTTTCCCGATGAGGCATCGCGAGTGGCGTTTGTGATTGGCCATCTCGAAGGGGGGGCGAGAGACTGGGTGAGGCCCCTGATGGCAGGGAATAGTGACATGCTGAAGGACGCGAGGAAGTTTTTTCGCGCCATGGATTTGATGTTTTCCAGCGAGATTGAACAGGGACTGGTGCGCAGGCAATTGATGGCTTGCAAACAGGGGAGCCGATCGGTTCGTGAGTACTGGACTGAGTTTACAATGTTGATACATAAATTGGGGTGGGACTTATCGGCGGAACCCATTCAAATGCTCTTTGAAGAGGGGCTTTCTTCGGCGGTGAAAGACGAACTTTCCCGGGCGCCCAGGGCGGAGTCTATGGACCAGCTGACCAAATCAGCGCTGACCATTGGAGCGCGCCAGGAGGCAAGAGCCTTGGAGGAGCGGGAGGGGAAAGGAGAGCGTTGGAGGGATTTCCGCATTCCAGAGATTCCAGAACCAAGTTTCCCGCCCGGAGAGCCGATGGAAGTTGGAACAGCGCGCGCGCGCGCAGTTTCAAATCCCAGTGAAGGGAGGAAGAAGGAGGGAAAGAGCGCCAAGAAATGTTATCTCTGCCAGCAGCCAGGTCACTTTGCCAGAGTCTGCCCGCAAAGAAAGGAATGGCAAGGGATGGCGGGAGCTGTTGGGGGGAAGGAGGAGGAAGTCCAGGAGCCAGTAAAAGCCAACGCCTGTCTGCCACTGTCAGGGCACTGCAGACAGGCCAAGGAGCAGTAAAAGTGCCCACTCCGGAACCTCCAAGACCAGCCCTAGTAATAGAGGTGTTGCTAGAGCTGGCAAACGGATACCCACTAAAGACCAAAGCGCTGTTGGACTCAGGCAGCTCCTGTAATTTTAGGAGCAAGGAGTTTGCAGCTGAACACCAGATACAGACACTCCCTTTAAGCAACCCCCTGCAGGTCACCACGATCGATGGGAGGGAGCTGTTGGGGGGAGAAGTTAGCCTACAGACCGTCCCAATGGTTATGAGGGTGGCAAGGCACACCGAAAGGATAGCGTTCAATGTAGCCACCCTGGGAGGGGCGCCAGTCATTTTGGGAATGAGCTGGCTAGCGTTGCATGACCCGCTAGTGGGCTGGCATCAGAGAGTGGTCTCCTTTGGGTCAGCACATTGCCTGGAACACTGCAAAGAGGGAAAGGTGCCAGAAGGGGCAAAAGCCTCCCTAGCAGGGACGGAAGTGGCGGACAAAGGGAAGGTGCCCAAACAATACGCTGACCTGAGCAAGGTCTTCAGCGAAAGGGAAGCAGATAAACTACCACCGCATAGAGACTTTGACTCCCAAATTAACCAGGTCCCTGGGGCCCAGCTCCCCGTGGGCAAGCTGTATGCCATGTCAGACAGGGAAATGCAGGAGTTGAGGGAGTTTATTGACAAAAACCTGAAGAGAGGTTTCATCAGAGAGTCCAGAGCGGTGGGGGGCAGCCCAGTGTTTTTTGTGGACAAAAAAAACACGGATAAACCGAGATTGGTCGTGGACTACCGGCGGCTGAATGCCGTGTCAGAACCAGTGACTTTCCCCATGCCCAGGATCGATGACATTTTGACCAGGGTGAGGAAGGGAAAGATATTCACGAAACTGGACCTGAGAGGAGCGTACAACCTGATACGAATAAAGAAGGGGGATGAATGGAAGACAACGATGTTCACCCCCCTAGGGGCTTTCGAATATCTTGTTATGCCCTTTGGATTACAAGCAGGCTCCGCCTGTTTTCAATCGCTCATGAACCATGTACTGGGACCTTTGCTCTACAAGAATTGCGTGGCATTCCTCGATGACGTGCTGATATATTCAGAGAATGAGGAGCAGCATGTAAAGGATGTCAGGGAAGTGCTGAGCCAGCTGCAAGCAAACCAGTTGTGGGTGAAATTGGAGAAGTGTCAGTTCCACACCAAGGAGGTGGAATTCCTGGGGTACCGCCTATCAGACAAGGGATTAGCCATGGATCCAGGCAAGGTCCAGGCGGTGCTGGAATGGAAGACACCGAAAACGAAAAAAGATGTGCAAAGGTTCTTAGGGTTTGGGAACTTTTACCGTAAATTCATCAAGAACTTTGCCCACTTAACGGCTCCCATCACGGACTGTCTAAGCAGCAAGAAGAAATTCGTTTGGACGGCGGAGGCGGAGCACGCTTTTGAGGAATTGAAAAAGGCATTCGCTTCGGAAGAACAGCTCCTGCATGTGGATTTACAAAAACCCATGAGAGTGGAAACTGATGCCTCAGACCGGGCGGTGGGGGCGGTGCTGCTTCAGCCAGGGAGCAATGAGTCGGAATGGAGACCGTGTGCCTTTTCGCGTAAGCTGAACAAATCCGAGAGGAACTACACGGTATATGACCGAGAACTACTCGCCATTCACGAAGCGTTCCGGAGATGGAGACACTTACTAATTGGCGCACAGCATAAGGTGCAAGTGTGTACGGACCACAAGAATTTGGAGTATTGGAGAACGGCACGAGTGCTCAACCAACGCCAAGTGAGATGGGCCCAGGAGTTCTCCAAATTCCATTTTGAAATCTGCTATGTGCCAGGTCCAGAAAACATCAGAGCGGACGCTCTCTCTCGCAAACCTGAATATTTGGAGGGGGAGGGAGCGCCAGAAGAGAGACATATTATCCCAGAGGACCACTGGGTGTGTGGTGCGGCCTGGGTGGGGCAAAGAGAACTGGTAGAGGGAACGGTAAATGATGAGTACGCCCAGGAGAAGCTCAGAGGTTTAAGGAGAGAGGGAGAAGACCCCGGAGGTTTTGAAGAAAGAAACGGGGCATTGTATTACAAAGGGGCGCTATATATACCCGAAGGGGAATTGAGGGGGAGAGTACTCAAACAGCTGCACGACAATCCCACAGCGGGGGGCATTTTGGGCAACACAAGACCATGTGGTTGGTGACCAGGGAGTTTTGGTGGCCCAAGGTGAGGGAGGATGTACGGGAGTATGTGAGAAGGTGTGACCAATGCCAGAGAGCCAAAGGAGAAAGGCGGGCACCAGCGGGGTTATTAGAACCGTTACCCACACCAGAACGACCGTGGGAGGCGGTGTCGATAGATTTTATGACTGATCTGCCCAAATCCCAGGGGAAAACCGCCATACTAGTCGTAGTAGACCAGTTAACTAAGATGGGTCACTTTGTAGCTTGCTCACATGCAGTCACGGCGGAAGAGACAGCGAAATTGTTTGTAGAACATATTTTTAGGCTGCATGGCGCCCCCTTGAGGCTGGTTTCCGACAGAGGGAAACAGTTCACGTCCAGATTCTGGAGGAAGCTTATGAGCTTGTTGCACGTAGAGGTCAACTTTTCGACTGCCAGGCACCCTGAGACCAATGAGCAGGCGGAGAGGGCAAACGGTATCCTTCAACAATACCTGAGGTGTTATGTCAATGACAGAGAAAACGATTGGGTCGAAAAGTTGGCACTAGCGGAATTTGCTTACAATAATGCAGAGAATGTGTCCACCGGGATGAGCCCCTTTTTGGCTAATTATGGGTGCCACCCCAGGGCGTTTCCAGGGGAAGGAGGAGAGAGATGGAGTGTTCCGGCCGCTGAACTTTTTGTAGAAGAAATGGAAGCGATCCATCGTCAACTCCAACACAACTTAGAAAGGGCCAAAGAAGAATATAAGAGGCAGGCAGACAAGAGCAGAAGGGAAGGTGAAACAATTAGGGTGGGGAGTCGGGTCTGGCTATCTACCCAAGGATTGCCGTTCAAGGGGGGTTGCAAGAAATTGAGACCCAAAAGATTGGGACCATTTGAGGTCATCCAACAGGTCAACCCAGTGGCTTTCAGACTCCGGTTACCGAACCACATGAAACTGCACCCAGTATTCCACAGGTCATTACTGTCACCATACAGGGGGGAAGGTGAAGGGGTATCCACACGGGGGCCAGCCATAGAAGAAAGGGAAAGCCGCAACTATGTGGCGGAAATCATCGACTCCAGGTGGAAGGGTAATCAGGTGGAGTATTTGGTCGCGTGGGAAGGGGAACCGGAGTCGGAAAACACCTGGGTGAAGGCAGAGGAGGTCCATGACGAGGTCTTGATCGAAACGTTCCACCAAAGGTTCCCCAGGAAACCTCAGCCAGTAGCGAGGTTCCGGAGGGAGTACTTTGGCACCACCGACGATGAGGAGGAACTGGAGGGATTCAGGGAATCGGAGTTGGAAGGATGTACAGACTCCGAGGAGGAGGAGTACTTGGAAACCGGAAACAGCAAAAGGTGGAGGGAAGTGTTCGAAACTTCGGAAGATGAGGGAGGTTCCTTCAGGGGTTTTGCTCCCTCGCCTCCCGCAGAGGAGGGGAGGGAAGGGGGTGAAGGGGGCCCTGGAGGGGAGGTGGATGTCAGGGAACTGTCATCTGAGACGAAGGAGGTGAAAGGGCTCATGGAGGGTGAGAGAGACCACTCAGCGGAGGAGGGGACCAGCAGGGGGAGAAGTGGAGTTCCAAGGGAAAGTGAGTCGGAGGGAGGGCTCAGAGACACTTCAAGCGAGAACAGTGGGGAGGTTTCAGGACCTCCCGTAGGGACACCCACTCCTCGGCGGAAACTGTCACGCCGAGAGTCCAGAAGACGCGTTTCCGTTAAGGAGCTTTTATGCTGGAAGAAGTTCCGTAAACGCCCACTGTCCGATTCAACGAGCGATTGATGGAGCCATGCTTAAGGAGCTCCATCACAGACAGAGGTTTGGGGACTTAGCCAAACTCTGAGGGATCAGGATTTTACGCACAAGCAGCTCACCATCCCATCACACTGTGCTTCCTCATCCCTGAGCTTATCATAGTTTGGTTTGGAATGTTGTAGAGGTGCTTATGGAGTGGGGGCAGCCTTCCTAAGAAGGTGGATGGGCAAGACATAAAGTAATCATTCTACAACGACGTTTGTGTTTGAAAATGTGGCTGCTTATATCCCTCATGGCAGAATTATGTTCTGTGCCCCACAGTTGTATAGACCTGGTGGTATGCATCTTTCTGATTTGGGTTCTGACATGATTCTTAAGGATCTGCAAAGAGCTCTGTTTGAGCACTTGTGTGTTTGTGGGTGGAGGTGAACAAGCACACCTGTAATTAAAGGGGTGATTGCAGATGGATGGTGCACTGATAGCACGCTGCAAAATGGAAATGTTAAGTTGTGGGTTGACATAGCAGATGACACAGCGATTTCTCCAAAGCAGCTCTTTATTTTATAAGCTGGAACAGAACTAAGCTGAGGAGCTCAGTCAGCCTGCTTATATAGAGCTCCAGAACAATGTAACTGTTGCCATTTTCTAAAACTATCCAATCACTGAACGTCACTTTTTGATCCTTCATTTGCATACAAAACTATCTAATCACTGAACGTCACTTTTTGATCCTTCATTTGCATAACTATCTACAGTATCCCCCTGCTGGCCCCGGGTGAGAACTTCAGTACATAACACCCCTCCCCACTGAGATAAGGTGTTAGTTACAATCGTAATGGTTTCCTTATATACAGCACTTCACGTAATGGTTCAATTAGGCACAAAAGCATATCGGTTACATTTCCCATACTTAGACCAACAGTGATACATGTCCAACAACATAGTCCTTTAAATAAGTTGGGCGCTTAGAAACTCTGCCAGACCGCCGGGGACTGGTAGCCAAGTCCGGGGGCCACATAATTCTTGCTGAGGCTGTGGTGACCCTAGGTGGCGTTGAAACCAAATCCCCTGGATCCGCTGCTGTGGGTAGAGCCTCCGCAAGTGGAGTGGTCTGAGCCTGTGGTAAGTCTGGCAGACCCTCTGAAGCGGCTTGGTTCGGCTCCACGCTGGCAGTTTGCGAGGGAGGTGTAGGTGGAGCCTCGCCATCTGTAAGTGTCTCTTCTGGAGCCACGAGCACAGTTGGGGGCACCACGGTAGTGTCCAAGTCCCCAACTCTGCGCCTAAGCTGGTCTATGTGCCGGCGCCACAAGCGCCCGTCTTCGAGTGCCACCTGGTACGAGCAAGGTCCAGTGACTCCCACTACTGTGGCTGGCACCCAAGGAATGTCCCCCACATAGTTCCGGGCAAAGACCTGGTTTCCTGGAACAAATGACCGTGGCGCGTTGGCACAGCCTGGGGGTTCGGCCATGGCAAAGTCTGGGTGCAACTGGTCGAGCAGTGACCTGAAGCGGTGGCCCAAAGCAGTTCAGCAGGACTCCGCCCTGGGGCCGCATGAGGGGTGATGTGTTGCACGAACAAGTATTCGGCGACCCGCTTGTGCCAGTCTCCCCGGTCCAGGCGCGCCAGTGCCTCTTTTGCCGAGCGCACCATTCTCTCTGCTTGCCGGGATGGATGAAATGGTGCCGTTAGGGCATGGCGGATGCCCAGTCCCAAAAGTGCCTCAAAAGTGGCACTCAAAAGTGCCTGACGTGAACTGCGGTCCGTTGTCGGAGACAAGGACATCAGGACACCCATGCGTCGCAAACAGGCCTCACAGCAACCGGATGACGGCCTCGGTAGTGGGAGAGAGCATCAGGGCCACCTCCAGCCATTTGGAATAGGTGTCCACCACTACCATAAAGGTCCGCCCGTGAAAGGGGCTGGCCAGATCGATGTGTACCCTCGACCAGGGTGTCTTTGGCGTCTCCCAGGTGTGTCCCTTAGCTGCCGGTGTTAAGTTGTGGGTTGACATAGCAGACGACACAGTGATTTCTCCAAAGCAGCTCTTTATTTTGTAAGCTGGAACAGAACTAAGCTGAGGAGCTCAGTCAGCCTGCTTATACAGAGCTCCAGAACAATGTAACTGTTGCCATTTTCTAAAACTATCCAATCACTGAACGTCACTTTTTGATCCTTCATTTGCATACAAAACTATCCAATCACTGAACGTCACTTTTCAATCCTTCATTTGCATAACTATCTACAGTATCCCCCTGCTGGCCCAGGGTGAGAACTTCAGTACATAACAGGAAATATGACAATTAACAAACATTTAGCATGCATTCAATCCTGGTTTGTTTCTCAGCTAATTTCTTCCATTGTATGAGAGGCTATGGACGCTGCAGAAAGTGTGGTTCAAGTACCTGCAGCTGTTGAGGTAAATGAACATTCAAGTCAGAGTGGGGCTCCCTGCTTTTTTCCTTCCTGTGCAGGAAGAGAGCTGGCACAAGCAGAATGAATACCAAGGAAACATCTTGGTTTAAGTTTGATGTATGTGACACATGCAAAAGCTATATTAAAGGGACTGCAAAACACTGTAAAGTCCCCTGTACGTTAATTATGGAAATCACAGACAAGGAATGCAATGGCTAAGGTTTCTGTGTAAGAATTTAGAGATTTAGGTAGAATTTCCTGGTTCCACTGGCACTGCTCACATTTATAGCCCAATCCTTTATTTGAGGGCTCCTCTACTTGACCTGCTTATTTGGCATTCATCCATATTTAGTTGCAGGAAGTTTACGTGGTAGCTTACGTTCAGTCTTTACTGAACACTCGTTCTGATTTATTTCTGAGCCACTTCTATGACAATTATCATTCATCTTGATTTGGTTGCGTGGTGTTTCCACAAAATCATTTGTTCATCCCACACATATCATTGCATTTCTTCATCACTTTTCAAACCAAAAAAAGTCTGTTGTTTTTTAAGTGGATTTGTTGGACAAGGGCAAAAGAGAGCTTTAACCTGCTTTAATTGTGCAGACCTAGAATTCTGGTGTGCACTTGAATAATTCCTCCTGCAAAACATTGACAGTTTGGAGGCAGTCTGGAGGCTTTGTGTGTGCAAAAAAAACCAGAAAATCTAACATGTCAGGGAGAAGGGTTCTAGTTCATCCCTCACCTGCTAGTTTCCTATGGAAGAATATTTATTTGTATGGTGCAGGATGCAGTCTGAAATGCTATAGCCCAGATGTAAGTTTATTGCCACAGTGTGAATAAGGCGTCAGTTGACCAGGGCCTGCTCTCAAGTCCTTATAGGATTGCAGTAATAACAGGTAGCAGTTACACAGGCAATGCTCTTGGCCTATTTGTGCCATTCCTTATCAGTGCAGGAGGAGTAAGGGCCAATAAAGGGATGAAAGGCAGTGGGGAAGGAAGCAGAATTGGAATAAATATGCATGGTCCCACTGACAGATACTGAATAGCATTATATTGCCATTCCTCATATTCCAAAAACACTTTGCAAAGGCAAAACCTCTGCCAGACATTCTGCTAGATGTGGCTGTGTCCTGTTCTATACTGTGGCCTCTACACATTTTTGCAGCACAAGTAACAATACAACAACCATTTGTTGGTGTAATGGGACCTTCTGTGTGAAAAAGCTGCTTTGCAAGTTACCAAAGGAGACTTTCTCCCTGAGTCCCCTGACATAACACAGGATCATTGTGAGGTTGTCCTGGTTGACCTGAAGGAGGTGAGGACAGGTGACCCCACCTAGGCCTGTCCAGGAGGTGAGGACAGGTGACCCCACCTAGGCCTGTCCAAAATTCCCTTTCTCTCTTCCAAAAATCCACAGCTAAAGTTTTTCTCTGCTTTCTCACAAGATGCATAGGCAAAATGTTACTTTTATCAGTACGAGAAGGCTTCAAAAAGCTAATGAATAGGCTCTGTCAAAGCAAGCCTGAGAACTGACTCTTATCTCATTCGGTTGTAACACATCTTGAACATGCTGAACCGCAAGGCTTCTCGACCCCGCTTGGCTTCTCATCCCCTTTTCCTGGGAAGGGTGCCAAGAGTCCAAAAGAGTCCCAAGACAGGAGCTTTCTGTTCATGCTCAGGAAACTCAACATGGGGCAGGACTCTTGAGGAGGAGGAGAAAGCGGAGGGAACTGGAGGGGAATATATGCTCTGTGCAAATGGCTGTGAACTCGTGCTTGTTTGTGAATCTATCAACAAGCTGAAAAGGATTTACTCCATGACTTTATACTTTCCTTAATGGTAAATATTAAGTAGGGTAGACAAATTGCAACATTGAGCTATTGTAGTTCCCATGCCAATATTGTGTTGTTTAGTCGTTTAGTCGTGTACGACTCTTCGTGACCCCATGGATCAGAGCACGCCAGGCACTCCTGTCTTTCACCATTTAAAATTCCTTCTTGCTCCCTGTCAGTGGAGGCTTGTCCTTAAGGGGGACTGGGGCACTGCTCCACCAAGCTCAATTGTTTCTCGGCTGTCCTCCAACAGCCTGCTTCTTTCTTACATCCTCTCTAGGGTTGGCATGAGCAGTGAGCTCTTTCCTCCTCAGTCTCAGGGCTGCCTTTGCAGAACTCAACGAGGGGGAAGGGGCATTCCCCACATGTCCAGGGGAGGAGAGGGGCAGGGAAGCTTGAGTGTGCCAGGTCAGACGTGACCCGGAGGCGGAGCTGCTGCTGTGACTGGGAGTGAGGTGCACTGCGGCCACCCACCCTCCTGCTCTCTTCCCCAGGACAGGCCTAACCTAAGGACAGAGCTGTGGCCAGCAGAAGCACAGCAGCTTAGGTCAGCTCCTTTTCACGTGGAGCCAGGCACCAATGAGGGAGCCTGCTGTGGGGGCACCTGTTTGTGCCCCCTGCCACAAATTTGTGCCCCCACGGCCCACACATGCTACACTTCTGGGTGGGGACAAAACCAGAGTTACTGTAGTTGGCTTAATCCATGGGCGTAGCCAGGATTTTTGTTAGTGGGGGCAGGCCTTTTGTTAGGGGGTCAGAACCTCAGTTAGCTATGTATTTTTATTTATTTTTATTTATTTGGCCCCCCCTTGGCCACATCCATGGCTCCATCTATCATAACATTTTGGAAATGCCCTGACCCACCCACCCTAACACTGATGTTGATTTTCTGAGATATCAGGCGCTCAAGCACAAGTCATACATAAAGAATCGCTGCTGTTTCTTTTTGTGTAGCCTGTTTAGACTGGAAATTTGCCTCAGTTTTTTATTCTCTAAGGAAGGTTCTGTAAACTGCAGGATAATGTAGTAGCTCACAGCATGGCAGGATGATCCCAAGAAGCTCAGTTAGTTGGGGACATGGGCTTAGCCAGGGGGTGAAGCGGCCACCCCTAAATCAAGTAAATAAATAAAAATACAGAGAGTCTGATATTCCAGATGCAATCACACTTCTTCCTTAGAGCAGCCTCCTATTCATTTATTTCTTGTTGAAAGATAAAGAAGTGTTTTGCAGAAACTAGCAACAACAATCAAGACGACACATGTAGTTCATAGTAACTGTCTTTCAGGGCAGTTTGTCTAGTAACAAAAGCAAGTGTTGCTATTGTTCAGTTTCTGTTAATTGGTTCTCATGGGAAACTTACAGATTCTGGCTTCACACAATTAACTCAAGGCCGTGTCAATTTACTCTTGGCAGAAAGCCAAGGTCAGCTTGACCTAGAAACTACTTACTCTGATTGGTTAACGACCAGCACTCAACTCTGTTATCTAGGGATTGCTAGCACAGTTTGGTGTGTTAGGGGTGTGTTAGGAGTAGAAGTGCTGTGTATGGTTAAGAGAGAGAGAGAAAGAAAGGATTTATTTTGCTTTGTTTTGTATGCAGAAACTCTGCTGGTTTTATTTTTCCTTTTAATAAATCCTGTAAATAGTTATTCTGAGTCTAGCTGACTAGTCATTTCCACCTCAACTAGCTTCTTCGCTGTGCAGGAAAACTCTGCTACGTTTGGGCTTAAGCCATTAGAGCTATGCCTGACACTTCAAAGTTCCATGAGCTATGAACACTGACTAGTCACTAGAACAAAAAAATTTTTTCCCTTCCAGTAGCACCTTAAAGACCAACTAAGTTAGTTCTTGGTATGAGCTTTCGTGTGCATGCACACTTCTTCAGATACCTGCATGCACACGAAAGCTCATACCAAGAACTAACTTAGTTGGTCTTTAAGGTGCTACTGGAAGGAAAAAAATTTTTTTTTTTTGTTTTGACTATGGCAGACCAACACGGCTACCTATCTGTAACTAGTCACTAGAATAATAAGATGAAAGCTGGAGGTGGGGTTCGGGGTGGGGTTAGTCTTTCTTTATACAAACATGTAAGTATGGATGCTGTCAGAGGCTCAGGAGCAGAAGAGCAGGGGAGAGAGCAAATAGAGAGCGGAGGAGAGGAATCAGAGGGGAGCGTAGGGGAATATGACAGTGGACCGAGAGATTCCATGAGCTTCTCCAGCGAATCTGAAGATTCCCAGGAGGGGGCGCCTATGGTAAGGGCGAGGCGAATCCCAGAGGGGACGATCCATAAACAAGGAACCAGAGGGGAGTCCCAAGGGAGTAGCGGAGCTGTAGGGCCAGTTCCCCCACCAGAGCACAGTGGGGGGGAAGAGTCACGTGAGTCAGGACCAGCTTCTCCTCCATCGGGGAGTGGGGAGACGGAGGGAAGGCCAGGTCCAGCTAGCCTCCCCGAAAGGGGGAGCAGTGACACAAGTGTAACGGTCAGAAGGAAAGTGGGAGGCTGCGCGCGCGCGCCAAGTTCAAATGTGGAGGAGCGCGGGACAGCAGAAAACCCGGATTGGGAGCCAGGTCCTAAAGCCCGAAAGAGGGGGGGGGAGGAGTCGGGAGAATCAGCGTCAGAAGAATCTCGGAGGGCTGAGACTCCGACTAGCAGAAGGACCCAGAGAAAGAAGGAACAGAGGAAAAGGTGGAGTAAGGCTAGAATCGTAAGCTGGTGTCAGGGGGGAGGAGATTCAGATGGGAGTTCTACGGTCTGACGGACAGATGTAGCGTTGCACGCTGCGCGTCTAGAAATGAGACTGAACTTCAATAAAGACTTTTAAACTTGGGCAAGGAGCAGCGTTGGTCTTGTGTGAGCTGGGACCTTGGGCAGCGCTGACAGTAACTCCCATCCCACTAAACTCTGCAAGCTCACGGAGATAGGCAAAGATGACGACTGAGGAAAAAGTCAAGCAATTGCAGGAAGCGGTGTCAACGCTCTACGCAGAATTGGCTGCGTCTAAGAAAAAAGAAGAAGACACAGCTGCGCTCTGCCAGGATCTGCAAGCCAGGTGGGAAAAATGGGGAAAGGAGGGGCAGCTGGGAGCCAAGCCGGAGGGAGTTAGCCTCGGGAAAAGGGGGGCGAGCCTTGTGACCCATTTTGACGGGAACCTGCAGCAGTACCCTAACTTCAGAGCAGAAGTAGTCTTCGCGCTCAATTTGCTTCGGAAAGATTTTAGAGATGAGGAGGAGAAAGTGGGTTTCATAATCACTCATCTGCATGGGGAAGCTAAGTCGTGGCTGCGAACCTTGCTACGCGAAAATGACCCCGCCCTCAAAGATTCAAGCGCTTTTATTGGAGCCATGGACGCTTGCTTTAAATCAACGGTGGATGTGGATGTCGCTAGAAGGGAAATGCATGGATTGCGACAAGGAAGAGCGACGGTGCGCCAGTATCATTCCCGCTTTTTTGGGTTAGTAAATGTGCTGGGCTGGCAGAAGGACTCAGCTGCCGTCAGGGATCTGTTCTGGGAGGGGCTGAATGGAGCCGTGAAAGATGAGCTGGCCAGGGGAGAGAGACCCCAAAATACAGCAGAAGTAGTCCAAAGGGCGCTCGCAATTGGGGTGCGCCTGGAAGAACGCCCGTGGAGCAGGGAGGAGGGGCGAAGAGCAAACACGTCAGCTAGAACGACTCCCTTCCTACCCAGAGAGACAGAGCGCGCTCAGTCCACGCCTCCTCTGATGAGTGGAGAGGAGCCTATGGAAATCGGAGGTGCAAGGGCTCAGACAGCAAGCAGAGCCCAAACACCAGGAGCAGTCAAGGCGAAGGCTCCTAGAGGGAGCAGGAAGTGTTACATCTGCGACAGTGCACAGCACATGGCGAAAGAGTGTCCCCAGAGGCTCCAGAAGCACACTGCAGCCTCAGCAACTGTTAAAGGAGGAATTCAGCAGGGAGTAGAGCAGCAGGGAAAAGGCGACGCCTGGTTGGAGATGGAGGCTCTGGGGCTCAACCAGGCGAGTCAGTGAAGCAGTCCCCAGAGATTTTGCAGCCCACAGACCCCCTCCCACCCAAACCAGTGGTGCAACTCACTGCATCGCTCCAGCTGCCCGATGGGCTCACCCTGGAGGTCCCTATTACCATTGACTCTGGTAGCAACGCAGACTTTGTAGGGTTGGACTTCGTCAAGCAGCATCGCATAGCACTCCTGCCAGCCACGACGCCCCTAAATGTTGTCACGGTAGATGGCAGGAAGATACTGGGAGGAGAGGTGGTACAGCAGACACCGCCTCTGGTGATGCAAATTGGGAACCACCGCGAAGTCATCAGTTTCAACGTCACCCACCTGTCGGACACGCCCATAGTGTTGGGCATGAGTTGGCTGGATAGGCACAGCCCGGCACTAGCGTGGTACCAGCGGCAATTGACCTTCTGCTCTTCCTACTGCGCAGCGCACTGCATCCAGACCTGCCAGGAAGAAGAGGGGCAAGAGGATGCACCGCAGCTACACCTAGGCATGGTGCAAGCGGTGCCCAACAAGTACAAGGCCTTTTTGGAAGTCTTCTGCGAGAAGGAAGCAGACAAGCTGCCTCCCCACAGACCCTACGACTGCAAGATTGACCTCCTGCCAGGGGCGGCGCTGCCGACTGGGAGACTGTACTGCATGTCTGAAGACGAAATGCAAGAACTCAGGGAGTTCATAGATCGCAATTTGAAGCGGGGATTCATCCGGGAATCCAAAGCAGTGGGGGGCAGTCCCGTGTTTTTCGTGAAGAAGAGAGACACGCCCGAACGCAGGCTTATAGTTGATTATAGGCTCATAAATTCCAAAACAAAGCCCGCAGCATTCCCCATGCCCAAGATCGACGACCTGCTCGCGACGGTGAGGAAGGGACGGATCTTCACCAAGTTGGATCTACGAGGGGCCTACAACCTTATACGCATGCGGGAGGGCGACGAGTGGAAGACAGCCATGTTTACGCCTTTAGGAACCTATGAATACAGAGTCATGCCGTTTGGTCTCCAGAATGGCTCCCATTGTTTCCAAGCTTTCATGCACCACGTGCTAGCGGGACTCCTCTACAAGAAGTGCGTCTGCTTTTTAGATGATATCCTGATCTTTTCGGACTCGCAGGAGGCGCACGAGGAGGACGTCAAGGAGGTCCTGCAGAGACTACGGGAGCACAGACTTTATGCCAAACTGGAGAAGTGCCAGTTCGACACGACAGAGGTGGATTTCCTGGGCTACAAGCTGTCCGACAAGGGACTTGCCATGGACAGCGCCAAGGTCCGCTCAGTGTTGGACTGGAAGAGCCCGCGCAACCGGAAGGAGGTCCAGAAGTTCGTCGGTTTCGCCAACTTTTATCGCAAGTTCATCAAGGGGTTCGCGAAAGAGACGGCGGCCATCACGGACACCCTCAGCTCCAAGAAGAAGAAGTTCACCTGGACGGACCAGGCGGAGCAGTCCTTTCGGAGGCTCAAGCGTCTCTTCGCGTCCGAAGAACAGCTGCTACACGTAAACCCCAGCAAACCGATGAGGGTTGAAACGGACGCCTCGGACAGAGCGGTGGGGGCGGTCCTGTTGCAGCAAGATCCGCAAGGGGACTGGAGACCGTGCGCATTCTACTCCAGGAAGCTCAGCACGTCGGAGCAGAACTACACCATCTGGGACAGGGAGTTGCTGGCCATTCATGCAGCCTTCAAGGCGTGGCGGCACTTCCTCGTCGGAGCCAGACACACAGTGCAGGTCCGCACGGACCACAAGAACCTGGAGTACTGGCGCACGGCGAAGTTCCTGAACCAGAGACACATCCGCTGGGCGGAGTTCTTTGCAGATTTCGATTTCCGGATAGAATACATCCCGAGAGACAACAACGTCATGGCGGATGCGCTATCCAGGAAGCCGCAGTATCTCGAGGAAGCGGCACCGGCAGCGGCCAAACACATTTTCGCACCAGAGGTGTGGGCGTGCGCTTCAGCCGCAGTGGACCTGGACGCAGTCCGTCGCGCGCTACAGGCGGATTCGTTTGCGCAATCCAAGATGGAGGAGGTGCGAAACGGCACAGCGAGGGACGACGAGTTCCAGATACGCGACGGACTACTCCTCCACAAAGGGGCTC
Organism: Podarcis filfolensis; assembly: GCF_964270895.1. NCBI lineage: Eukaryota > Metazoa > Chordata > Lepidosauria > Squamata > Lacertidae > Podarcis > Podarcis filfolensis. The sequence goes on from NC_139604.1 coordinate 193,751, forward strand.
TCTACGTACCGGGAGACGACCTTCGCGCGAGAGTTTTGCAGCAGCTGCACGACGCGCCCAGCGCTGGGCACTTCGGCAAGGACAAGACGGCGGAATTAGTAACCAGGGACTTTTGGTGGCCCAAGGTGCGGGGAGAAGTTGCGGATTACGTTTCCAGGTGTGACACCTGCCAAAGGGCCAAGCCAGTACACAGGAAGCCGGCAGGTCTGCTGGAACCGCTGCAGACGCCGCTCGAACCATGGGAGAAAGTGGCCCTGGACTTTGTTACGGATCTGCCCAGTTCGCGCGGCAAAACAGCGGTACTCGTGGTCGTAGACCTCTTCACCAAGATGGCGCATTTCATTCCGTGCGCGAAGGTGGCCACAGCGGAACAGACCGCCAAGTTGTTCATAGACCACGTGTTCAAAGCTCACGGCCTGCCGCGGTCCATCCTGTCCGACCGGGGCCGCCAATTCATCTCGAACTTCTGGCAGAAGCTGCTGCGCATCCTGAACGTCAAGATCAACTTAGCGTCGGCACGACACCCGCAGACCAACGGACAAGCGGAGAGGGTCAACGCCATCATGCAGCAGTACCTGCGATGCTACGCCAATCAACAGCCCTCGACCTGGGTGGACTACCTACCGCTAGCCGAGTTTGCCTACAACAATACGAAGCACGGGTCTACAGGGGTGACACCGTTCTTCGCCAACAATGGGCGCCACCCCAGAACCTTCCCGGGGTTGGAGACCGAGGCAGAGGGGGAGCCACGGGGGGCAGAGCACTTAGCCGCAGAGTTACAGGAGGTCCATGAGCAACTCCGAAGGCACTTGGAACTCGCGAAACACGCCTACAAGATGCAGGCAGACAGGCACAGGAGGGTTGGGGAAGACATACAGGTAGGGGACTGGGTCTGGTTAGCAGCTCAGGCAGTGCCGGCCAGAACGCTAGCTAAGAGGAAGCTAGGACACAAGCAGCTGGGACCTTACCAGGTCGCGGCACAAATCAATCCAGTGGCCTACCGGTTGACACTCCCGGAGGGCTCCAGAATGCACCCAGTCTTTCACAGGTCAGTGCTCACGCCTTACAAGGCGCCCCACAGGTTTCAGGCGCCAGGGACCGCACCAGCTCCACGTAGCCCATCGCCAACAGGGGAGGGACCACAGAGGGCGACCCCACTCAACGAGGTCACACAGATTTTGGACTCCAGATGGGGGGAAGAGGGAGTTGAATATCTCCTCGCCAGGGAGGGTACTCCGGCCAGCGCCAACGAGTGGGTGCCGTGTTACGCCGTGGAGGAGCACTACCTCAAAGACGAGTTCCATTCGATCTTCCCACACAGACCCATGCCGGAGGAGTATTTCGACGACTGGCTTTTCACACCCACACTGTCAGCCAGCACGTTCCAGGGTTTCTCCTCAGATGAGGAGCCGACGCCGGGGAAGAGCTCCCCGGAGGGGTCGCTCTCGGGGTTTGCCACGGACCGCTCCTATTGGTGGGACACTCAACCAGAAGTGGGGTGGAGCAGGGAACTGCTGAGGGAGCCCTTGCACACAGCCTCACCCGAGGGACCGGGTGGAGAGGAGGACATGGACGTGTGGGGGGAGGATCTTGGTTTTGAGCACGACAGCAGAGAAATGGAAGCAGAGGAAGTCGACGTCGACGAACCCATCGTGGGGGGGCCTGATCCCGCTGGCCGGTTGCACACCAGGGGGAGAGAACGGAAGCCAGCACTCACACCCCCAGCGCTGGAGCACCTGGAACCCACACCCGAAGAGGGGGAGGGTGGAAGGGGGGGCTTCGAGGGGGGGATGGATGTCAGAGGCTCAGGAGCAGAAGAGCAGGGGAGAGAGCAAATAGAGAGCGGAGGAGAGGAATCAGAGGGGAGCGTAGGGGAATATGACAGTGGACCGAGAGATTCCATGAGCTTCTCCAGCGAATCTGAAGATTCCCAGGAGGGGGCGCCTATGGTAAGGGCGAGGCGAATCCCAGAGGGGACGATCCATAAACAAGGAACCAGAGGGGAGTCCCAAGGGAGTAGCGGAGCTGTAGGGCCAGTTCCCCCACCAGAGCACAGTGGGGGGGGAAGAGTCACGTGAGTCAGGACCAGCTTCTCCTCCATCGGGGAGTGGGGAGACGGAGGGAAGGCCAGGTCCAGCTAGCCTCCCCGAAAGGGGGAGCAGTGACACAAGTGTAACGGTCAGAAGGAAAGTGGGAGGCTGCGCGCGCGCGCCAAGTTCAAATGTGGAGGAGCGCGGGACAGCAGAAAACCCGGATTGGGAGCCAGGTCCTAAAGCCCGAAAGAGGGGGGGGGAGGAGTCGGGAGAATCAGCGTCAGAAGAATCTCGGAGGGCTGAGACTCCGACTAGCAGAAGGACCCAGAGAAAGAAGGAACAGAGGAAAAGGTGGAGTAAGGCTAGAATCGTAAGCTGGTGTCAGGGGGGAGGAGATTCAGATGGGAGTTCTACGGTCTGACGGACAGATGTAGCGTTGCACGCTGCGCGTCTAGAAATGAGACTGAACTTCAATAAAGACTTTTAAACTTGGGCAAGGAGCAGCGTTGGTCTTGTGTGAGCTGGGACCTTGGGCAGCGCTGACAGATGCCAAGAAGAAGAAGAAGTAAGACAAGCGTTTCTGTGGGGGAGGGAGTTTATTGACTGCTCAGATATAAGACTCACAACATCATTTTATAACCAAAGAAAGTGCCTTTATGTGACCATTAAAACAAATCAACTGAAATTACCTATATTCACAGAAAGCCTTTAGCAGAATCATTTCCTGTCCTCGGAATCCAGCTGGAAGTGTATTGCGAGCCGACTGCATAATCAAAAAGTCCAGTAAGTCACTGTGAGACAGAGGAAGCTGTGTTCCTTTTCAAATCTGTCTGTCAACAGTCACACACACCAAGCAAAAGCCACCCATAACAGACATTTTCCTTGATAAATGGGAGAACTGTCTGATAATCAACAACCATATAATTTTATCCAGTAGTATTAGTTTGATCTGACGGAAACTGCACATTTCCCAAGAAGCACTGAAAGAATGCTTCATTTAACTACAAACCCCCAAATCTGGGATCCCATCAAAACTGATGTTTGGCAAAAGTTTTGCAGCAAAACCCCCACATTTTGTAACACCCCATAAACCTCTGTTTATTTGATATTTGATCAAACCGGGGTTCATAATTAATATCCAAAACCCAACATCGTCTGATTCACTCCAAATCAAGGCCAAAGTCTGGCAAAATGTTTGCAGTAAAAACCGCATGTTTTGCAGCGCCCCCCAAACCGAGTGGTTCCTAGCACATCAGGAGGAAGAGTCAAGACAACCAAAAGTGGATAAATAGGTTGTATTTATTAAATATAACAACTTGAGGATCGGCAAAACTAGTCAGATTCGACCAATGTAACCAAATCAAATTAAGTCTGGGCAGGTGTGCTTGTTCACCTGCACCCACAAACACACAAGTGCTCAAACAGAGCTCTTTGCAGATCCTTAAGAATCATGTCAGAACCCAAATCAGAAAGATGCATACCACCAGGTCTATACAACTGTGGGGCACAGAACATAATTCTGCCATGAGGGATATAAGCAGCCACATTTTCAAACACAAACGTCGTTGTAGAATGATTAGCTTTATGTCTTGCCCATCCACCTTCTTAGGAAGGGTGCCCCCTTCCTCTACAACATTCCTCTACAACATTCCAAACCAAACTATGATAAGCTCAGGGATGAGGAAGCACAGCTGATGGAGATATTTAGTGATCTCAACTGAATTTACCTCACCAGATTGTTATCCCCAAGATGGATGACCAGAATATCAGGGTTAGGGTTAGGGCAGGTGTCAGAGCTACCCTAGGTCCCAGCTCACAAAGGACCAACGCTGCTTCGTTGTTAAGTATAAAAGTCTTTATTGAAGTTCAGTTTTACTTCCAGAGCCGCAGCGCGCAGCCCCACGTCTAAAGTGTCAGACCACTGATGCTCCGTCTGAGTCTCCTCCCCCTTGACACCAATTTAAGATTCTAGCCTTGCTCCACCTTCTCCGCTGCTCCTTCCTCCTCTGGGTCCGCCTGCCTGCCGGGGTTCCGCCCTTTCTAGCCTCTTCTCCCGCTGATTCCCCTGAGCCTTCTCCCTCCCTCCGGCGGGCTTTAGGAGCTGGCTCCCCATCCGGATCTCCTGCTGTTCCGCGCGCCTGCACATTTGAACTTGGCGCGCGTGCCCAGCCAGCAGCTTTCCTCCTGACCGTTCCACTGCTGCTGTCACTGCTTCGCCCATCGGGGGGGCTAGCTGCAACCGACCTCCCCTCCATTGGAGGCGTGGTCAGCCCTGACTCCCTCTCTGGAGGAGACACTGCTCCTGACACATGTGACTCCTCCCCCCCACTACGCTCTGGTGGGGAAACTGGTCCTGATCTTCCACTGCTGCTTTGGGGTTCCCCTCTGGCTCCTTGTTTCTGGTGCGTCCCCCCTGGGACCCCCCTTGCCCTGACCATCGGCGCCCCCTTCTGGGAATCTTCTGATTCGCTGGAGAAGCTCATGGAATCTCTCGGGCCACTGTCATACTCCCCTACGCTGCCCTCGGATTCTTCCCCTTCGCTCTCCCAATCCTCTCTCCCCAGTGCTCCTGCTCCTGATTCCCTGACAGCCGGGGATACGTAGGTGGATGTTCAGGGTTAGGGTTAGTGCCTGGGGTTTTTTTCATGCTTTTTAAGCTTCTAATGATATTGCTCCATTTTTATGAGACTGCATAATTCCAAAAAGTAAGCAAAGTACCTGAAACGTAGCAAAACTAAGAGAAATGGGAAAACCAAAAGTGAGATACCAGAAACCCAACAAGGAAGGAATTCATGAAAAAGGAAAATTGCCAGACAGAGACTTCAATCAAATCATTACCAAATTCACCAGAATCCCAAAACCAATTGAAAAGAAGCAGAAATGTGAGAAGCAGAAGAAATACCACCAGAAACCCCCAACAAGAGGGGAAAAGTAAATTTCGCAGAAACCCCAAAGCCAGTTAAACCTTAGTTTTGCATGGTGTGGGGGTGATTTCGCTTTTCCCTGAGATGTTTACTGCGTGGGTTTCTTGTGGTTCTATTCAATTGGTTTTCTCATCTTTGGTGGATGTGGTTTGTTTCTGTTGTTTCTGGTTCATTTTTGGGATTATGTTGAATTTGTTTCTTTTGGGGTGGTTTTCGTTTCATGGATTCTTTTATATAAATTACGATTGTGAAATATACTCAGAGTCTTGTATGTATTTCATGCTCTTTATTGCCCCCCCCCAACCTCAGGCTTTTATATACATTATTTACAGAATGAGTCCCGTCTGACTGGCTAACTCTGCTTCCCTCTTGGAGCCTGATTGGCCTGCAGGAAAAGACCAATCAGTTGTTGCATTCTAGGATCCAAGGTTAGTACATAACAGATTGGGTGCTGGATTTATGGTGAGTTTGCTTCATTTCTAGGTTTTTTGGGTTTTGCACCTTTGAGAATATTAATACAAATTAATGAGATCTGATAAACCCAAGAAAAAAAGGAAAACCACCAGAAATGAAGCAAAACCACCAGAAATGTCTAAACACCAGAAACACAGAAACAAATCATAAAGAAGCAGAGCTACCAGAAATCCAAAGCAAATTAATCAGAAATCCAAACAACCTATGAAGATGATGCAATACCAAAAGAAACACACAAAAAAACTGCCAATTAAAAAACTGCTAAATGAACCAACACCACAAGAAACAAAGAAAGTCTCATGACCTACGAAATGAAGCAATAACACAAAACACCACAAAAAGAAGCAAAGTGTTTAGGATTAGGTTTGGGTAAAGGTTAGAGTTACAGTGAGAGTTGGGTTTGAGTTGGATTAGGATTAGGAGTTAGAGTTAGAGTTGGGGTTGAGTTACGGTAAGAGAAGAACAGCAGCAGGAGAAATATAATTTTATTACTTAGGGTTAGGGTTAAATTAGGCTTAGGTTTAGACTGAGGCTTAGGTTTGGGTTAAGGTTAGGGTTAGAGTGAGGATTAGATTTGAGTTAGGGTGAGCATTAGGGTTAAGGTTTGGTATTGGGTTGGATTTGAGTTAGGCTAAGAGAAGAACAGCAGCAGGAGCAATATAATTTTATTATTTATACTCCACCCAAGTCACTTGTGGCCGCTTTCAATAAAAGGTAAAAACATGAGCGCACTCTAAGTGAATGCTCATGAATGTAGAAACTCTTACTTCCCATAGAATTCCCAAAGAAGACCTGGGAATTGTAGCTCTGAGCTTCTTTGCAGAGGGTTGGACTAGATGACCCTTGGGTTCCCCTTCCATCTCTTCTAGGATGCTCCCTGTCTCACTCACTCACTCACTCTCACTCCTCCTCTCCTTTTCATGGCAGTTTCCCCTTTTTCTGCACTCCTAGCTCGGAAGGGCGGAAGAGGCTGTGCTGCCGCCATATTGGGCGAGGGCAGGGGTACCGGAAGAAGGTGTCACCGGAGGAGAGGCATGAGCACAGGAAGGGGAGGGAAACGGGCGGAAGAGGCTGTGCTGCCGCCATGTTGGGCGAGGGTAGGATTACCGGAAGGAGGTGCCACGGGAGGAGAGGCATGAGCACAGGAAGGGGAGGGAAACGGGCGGAAGAGGCTGTGCGACGTTGGGCCAGCAGAGGCGTGCCAAGCCAGGCTGGCCCTCTCTCTTTCTCCCACCCACTCTCTCTCGACCCCGCTCTCCCCAGGGGGCAGCCCTGCCCCCCGCCTCGTCCTCACCTGCCTTTCTCCCCCAGTGGCCTTCCTCTCGTGCCCCTTGGCGGTGGGATGGTGTGGGTGGGCCGCGGAAGTTTATATACAAGAATATACATACCTAGGTATAGGTGTCCGTTTGTAAATATATAAAAATAAAATGAATATATGTATATGTGTGTGTATATATGCAGTGCTTCTTTTCTAAAGAAAATGATTGGGGGTACTCTCATTTTGACTCAAGAAAATCACCATTTTATAGTTCAAACCGGGAAAAATAAATACAGTAAATGGACAAAAGTACATTCACAAAATGTTTTAGGAGTATGCATTCCCCTGCGTCCCCCCCAGAAAAAAAGCACTGTATATGTTCTGCCAAGGGCAGGGTTATTTCTGGATTTGGAGCCAATAAGCACGCGAGTGGATGAAGAATAAGCAATGCTTTATTTGCATAAGGTTAACAGATAGCAGCAGGCATATAAAACACAAATTATAGCATACTAGAGAGGAGTCGCAAACAATCTCCCCTTCAGCTGCCTGGAGCTCCTGGTAGAGCAGCGAGAGAGACCCCTGGCCGACAGTCTCACAGCATATGGTACCTCCATTTGTGAAGAAGCTCACTGAGCCCCTTCAGCCTACAGCTTTTATAGACAACTTTGATTTGATTGATTGCACCTGGTTAGCAGGCATCACTCATGATCAGCCTGGGACACCGGGTGCAACTAATGCAGAGCAGCTGAGAGTCTCCAACCCAATTCACTGCAACTGGGTATCCTCCCGAGTAGCCAATCAGAACACAGGGGACCCAGAAAACTCCTGACACAGGTGTGTGAAAAGCAAATTATACTATCATGTTTTAGCAAACCTTAAACCGCGGATGTAAAAGCGAAAGAGACATGTCATCTAACTCCTTGAATTTACAATGGTCTTCCGTGTTTCCACTACAGTATGTGTGTGTTACAGATAGGTAGCCGTGTTGGTCTGCCATAGTCAAAACAAAACAAAAAAAAATTTCTTCCAGTAGCACCTTAAAGACCAATTAAGTTAGTTCTTGGTATGAGCTTTCGTGTGCATGTGTGAAGAAGTGTGCATGCATAAGCCCAAACAGAGCGTTACTATCATCTTTTTATGTAGATGGAAACCAAAACACCGTTTTGCTTTTGTTAGGAGTGATTCTGGTGCGCACCCAAAAAACACGATGCGAATTGAAATAAGCCGAGTCAATGCTTATTCGTCTTCTTTCTACGCATATGGAAGCGATTAGAAGGTGTTTTGTTATTTTGGTCTCGTTACATACACTTTGCTATTTTTGGGTCAATGTGCATTAACACCATAGAACACGAAATTGGCGAAATCCATATTTCTCTTTCTATGCAGATGGAACCCAAATCAACCTGTTTTGCTTTGTTTAAGCTTATTACACTTTGCTATTTGTGGGTGAACCAACACCGAAAAGAACAATCCAAGCTTATATGTCCTCTTTCTATTCAGATGGAACCAAAACACCTATGCTTGATTTGGGCTGAAAACAAACATTTCACTATGCTACTTTTGGTTGAATATGCATTCCAACCCCAAAACCACCAATTTTAAATAGGGCCAAACAGAGCGTTATTATCATCTTTTTATTTAGATGGAAACCAAAACACCATTTTGCTTCTGTTAGGAGTGATTCTGGTGCGCACCCAAAAACACGATGCGAATTGAAATAAGCCCAAACAATGCTTATTCGTCTTCTTTCTACGCATATGGAAGCGATTAGAAGGTGTTTTGTTATTTTGGTCTCGTTACATACAGTTTTCGATTTTTGGGTCAATGTGCATTAACACCATAGAACACGAAATAAGCGAAATCCAAGATTTTTCTTTCTATGTAGATGGAACCAAAATCAACCTGTTTTGCTTTGTTTAAGCTTATTACACTTTGCTATGTGTGGGTGAACGAACACCAAAAGAACAATCCAAGCTTATATGTCCTCTTTCTATTGAGATGGAACCAAAACACCTATGCTTGATTTGGGCTGAAAACAAACATTTCACTGCTACTTTTGGTTGAATGTGCATTCCAACTCCAAAAACACCAATTTTGAATAAGCCCAAGCAGAGCGTTATTATCATCGTTTTATGTAGATGGAAACCAAAACACCATTTTGCTTCTGTTAGGAGTGATTCTGGTGCGCACCCAAAAAACACCATGCGAATTGAAATAAGCCCAATCAAAGCTTATTCGTCTTCTTTCTACGCATATGGAAGCGATTAGAAGGTGTTTTGTTATTTTGGTCTCGTTACATAACACTTTGCTATTTTTGGGTCAATGTGCATTAACACCATAGAACACGAAATAAACGAAATTCAATATTTTTCTTTCTATGTAGATGGAACCAAAATCAACCTGTTTTCCTTTGTTTAAGCTTATTACACTTTGCTATGTGGGTGAACCAATACTGAAAGAACAATCCAAGCTTATATGTCCTATTTCTACTGAGATGGAACCAAAACACCTATGCTAGATTTGGGCTGATAACAAAGATTTCACTGCGATTTTTCGGTGAATGTGCATTCTAACCCCCAAAACACAAATCTTAAATAAGCCCAATCAGAGCGTGATTATCATCTTTTTATGTAGATGGAAACCAAAACACCGTTTTGCTTTTGTTAGGAGTGATTCTGGTGCGCACCCAAAAAATGATAATTACGCTCTGTTCGGCCTTATTTAAAATTGGTGATTTTGGGGTTGGAATGCACATTCAACCAACAGTAGCAGAGTGAAATGTTTCTTTTCAGCCCAAATCAAGCATAGGTGTTTTTGTGCCATCTCAAAAGAAAGAGGACATATAAGCTTGGATTGTTCTTTCGGTGTTCGTTTACCCACACATAGCAAAGTGTAATAAGCTTAAACAAAGCAAAGGTTGATTTGGGTTCCATCTACATAGAAAGAAGAACCTTGAATTGCGCTAATTTCGTGTTCTATGGTGTTAATGCTCATAGACGCAGAAATCGCATAGTGTATGTAATGAGACCAAAATAACAAAACAATGTCTTTTCGCTTCCATATGCGTAGAAGGAAGACGAATAAGCTTTGATTGGGCTTATTTCAATTCGCATCGTGTTTTTTGGGTGCGCACCAGAATCACTCCTAACAGAAGCAAAACGGCGTTTTGGTTTCCATCTACATAAAACGATGATAAAAACGCTCTGATTGGGCTTATTTAAAATTGGTGGTTTTGGGGTTGGTATGCACATTCAACCAAAAGTGGCAGTGAAATGTTTGTTTTCAGCCCAAATCAAGCATAGGTGTTTTGGTTCCATCTCAATAGAATAAGGACATATAAGCTTGGATTGTTCTTTCGGTGTTCGTTCACCAACACATAGCAAAGTGTAATAAGCTTAAACAAAGCAAAAGAGGTTGATTTAGGTTCCATCTACATAGAAAAAAGAACCTTGAATTGCGCTAATTTCGTATTCTATGGTGTTAATGCCCAGAAATCGCATAGTGTATGTAATGAGACCAAAATAACAAAACAACGTCTTTTCGCTTCCATATGCGTAGAAAGTAGACGAATAAGCTTTGATTGGGCTTATTTCAATTCGCATCGTGTTTTTTGGGTGCGCACCAGAATCACTCCTAACAGAAGCAAAACGGTGTTTTGGTTTCCATCTACATAAAACGATGATAAAAACGCTCTTTGGGCTTATTTAAAATTGGTGTTTTTGGAGTTGTAATGCACATTCAACCAAAAATAGCAGTTTAATGTTTGTTTCACCCACAAAGAGCAAAGCGAAGTGTAATAAGCTTAAACAAAGCAAAAGGGGTTGAATTGGGTTCCATCTACATAGAAAGAAAAAACTTGGATTTCGCTAATTTCGTGTTCTATGGTGTTAATGCACATTGACCCAAAAATAGCAAAGTGTATGTAACGAGACCAAAATAACAAAACACCATCTAATCGCTTCCATATGCGTAGAAAGTAGACGAATAAGCATTGACTTGGCTTATTTCAATTCGCATCGTGTTTTTTGGGTGCGCACCATAATCACTCCTAACAGAAGCAAAACGGTGTTTTGGTTTCCATCTACATAAAAAGATGATAGTAACGCTCTGTTTGGGCTTCTTTAAAATTGGTGGTTTTGGGGTTGGAATGCACATTCAACCAAAAGTAGCAGAGTGAAATGTTTGTTTTCAGCCCAAATCAAGCATTGGTGTTTTGGTTCCATCTCAATAGAAAGAGGACATATAAGCTTGGATTGTTCTTTCGGTGTTCTTTCACCGACATAGCAAAGTGTAATAAGCTTAAACAAAGCAAAAGAGGTTGATTTGGGTTCCATCTACATAGAAAGAAGAACCTTGAATTGCGCTAATTTCTATGGTGTTAATGCTCATAGACGCAGAAATCGCATAGTGTATGATGCGACCAAAATAACAAAACACCTTCTAATCGCTTCAATATGCGCAGAAAGAAGATGAATAAGCTTTGATTGGGCTTATTTCAATTCGCATGGTGTTTTTTGGGTGCGCACCAGAATCACTCCTAACAAAAGCAAAACGGTGTTTTGGTTTCCATCTACATAAAAAGATGCTGATTGGGCTTATTTAAGATTTGTGTTTCGGGGGTTAAAATGCACATTCACCGAAAAATCGCACAGTGAAATCTTTGTTATCAGCCCAAATCTAGCATAGGTGTTTTGGTTCCATCTCAGTAGAAAGAGGACATATAAGCTTGGTTTGTTCTTTCAGTGTTGGTTCACCCACATAGCAAAGTGTAATAAGCTTAAACAAAGGAAAACAGGTTGATTTTTGTTCATCTACATAGAAAGAAATATCTTGGATTTCGTTTATTTCGTGTGTTATATATGGTGTTAATGCACATTGACCCAAAAATAGCAGTGTATGTAACGAGACCAAAATAACAAGAAACCTAATCGCTTCCATATGCGTAGAAAGAAGACGAATAAGCATTGTTTGGGCTTATTTCAATTCGCATCGTGTTTTTGGGTGCGCACCAGAATCACTCCTAACAGAAGAAAAATGGTGTTTTGGTTTCCATCTACATAAAAAGATGATAATAACGCTCTGTTTGGCCCTATTTAAAATTGGTGGTTTTGGGGTTGGAATGCATATTAAACCAAAAGTGGCATAGTGAAATGTTTGTTTTCAGCCCAAATCAAGCATAGGTGTTTTGGTTCCCTCAATAGAAAGAGGACATATAAGCTTGGATTGTTCTTTCGGTGTTGGTTCACCCACAAATAGCAAAGTGTAATAAGCTTAAACAAAGCAAAACAGGTTGATTTGGGTTCCATCTACATAGAAAGAGAAATATGGATTTCGCCAATTTCGTGTTCTATGGTGTTAATGCACATTGACCCAAAAATAGCAAAGTGTATGTAACGAGACCAAAATAACAAAACACCTTCTAATCGCTTCCATATGCGTAGAAAGAAGACGAATAAGCATTGACTCGGCTTATTTCAATTCGCATCGTGTTTTTTGGGTGCGCACCAGAATCACTCCTAACAAAAGCAAAACGGTGTTTTGGTTTCCATCTACATAAAAAGATGATAGTAACGCTCTGTTTGGGCTTATGCATGCACACTTCTTCACACATGCACACGAAAGCTCATACCAAGAACTAACTTAATTGGTCTTTAAGGTGCTACTGGAAGAAAATTTTTTTTGTTTTGTTTTGACTATGGCAGACCAACACGGCTACCTATCTGTAACACACACATACTGTAGTGGAAACACGGAAGACCATTGTAAATTCAAGGAGTTAGATGACATGTCTCTTTCGCTTTTACATCCGCGGTTTAAGGTTTGCTAAAACATGATAGTATAATTTCTTTTTCACACCTGTGTCCCCTGTGTTCTGATTGGCTACTCGGGAGGATACCCAGTTGCAGTGAATTGGGTTGGAGACTCTCAGCTGCTCTGCATTAGTTGCACCCGGTGTCCCAGGCTGATCATGAGTGATGCCTGCTAACCAGGTGCAATCAATCAAATCAAAGTTGTCTATAAAAGCTGTAGGCTGAAGGGGCTCAGTGAGCTTCTTCACAAATGGAGGTACCATATGCTGTGAGACTGTCGGCCAGGGGTCTCTCTCGCTGCTCTACCAGGAGCTCCAAGCAGCTGAAGGGGAGATTGTTTGCGACTCCTCTCTAGTATGCTATAATTTGTGTTTTATATGCCTGCTGCTATCTGTTAACCTTATGCAAATAAAGCATTGCGTATTCTTCATCCACTCGCGTGCTTATTGGCTCCAAATCCAGAAATAACCCTGCCCTTGGCAGAACATATACAGTGCTTTTTTTCTGGGGGGGACGCAGGGGAATGCATACTCCTAAAACATTTTGTGAATGTACTTTTGTCCATTTACTGTATTTATTTTTCCCGGTTTGAATTATAAAATGGTGATTTTCTTGAGTCAAAATGAGAGTACCCCCAATCATTTTCTTTAGAAAAGAAGCACTGCATATATACACACACATATACATATATCCATTTTATTTTTATATATTTACAAACGGACACCTATACCTAGGTATGTATATTCTTGTATATAAACTTCCGCGGCCCACCCACACCATCCCACCGCCAAGGGGCACGAGAGGAAGGCCACTGGGGGAGAAAGGCAGGTGAGGACGAGGCGGGGGGCAGGGCTGCCCCCTGGGGAGAGCGGGGTCGAGAGAGAGTGGGTGGGAGAAAGAGAGAGGGCCAGCCTGGCTTGGCACGCCTCTGCTGGCCCAACGTCGCACAGCCTCTTCCGCCCGTTTCCCTCCCCTTCCTGTGCTCATGCCTCTCCTCCCGTGGCACCTCCTTCCGGTAATCCTACCCTCGCCCAACATGGCGGCAGCACAGCCTCTTCCGCCCGTTCCCCTCCCCTTCCTGTGCTCATGCCTCTCCTCCGGTGACACCTTCTTCCGGTACCCCTGCCCTCGCCCAATATGGCGGCAGCACAGCCTCTTCCGCCCTTCCGAGCTAGGAGTGCAGAAAAAGGGGAAACTGCCATGAAAAGGAGAGGAGGAGTGAGAGTGAGTGAGTGAGTGAGACAGGGAGCATCCTAGAAGAGATGGAAGGGGAACCCAAGGGTCATCTAGTCCAACCCTCTGCAAAGAAGCTCAGAGCTACAATTCCCAGGTCTTCTTTGGGAATTCTATGGGAAGTAAGAGTTTCTACATTCATGAGCATTCACTTAGAGTGCGCTCATGTTTTTACCTTTTATTGAAAGCGGCCACAAGTGACTTGGGTGGAGTATAAATAATAAAATTATATTGCTCCTGCTGCTGTTCTTCTCTTAGCCTAACTCAAATCCAACCCAATACCAAACCTTAACCCTAATGCTCACCCTAACTCAAATCTAATCCTCACTCTAACCCTAACCTTAACCCAAACCTAAGCCTCAGTCTAAACCTAAGCCTAATTTAACCCTAACCCTAAGTAATAAAATTATATTTCTCCTGCTGCTGTTCTTCTCTTACCGTAACTCAACCCCAACTCTAACTCTAACTCCTAATCCTAATCCAACTCACTGTAACTCTAACCTTTACCCAAACCTAATCCTAAACACTTTGCTTCTTTTTGTGGTGTTTTGTGTTATTGCTTCATTTCGTAGGTCATGAGACTTTCTTTGTTTCTTGTGGTGTTGGTTCATTTAGCAGTTTTTTAATTGGCAGTTTTTTTGTGTTTCTTTTGGTATTGCATCATCTTCATAGGTTGTTTGGATTTCTGATTAATTTGCTTTGGATTTCTGGTAGCTCTGCTTCTTTATGATTTGTTTCTGTGTTTCTGGTGTTTTGGCTTGGTTATGTCATAAAATTGAAGAAATACCACCAGAAGCACAAAAACCAAGAAATATTCCCAAAATGAGGCAAAACCAGGAGACATGAAAACCAAGCCAAATCAATGGAAAAGAAACAATCTCACCCCAAACCGCAGAACCATTCAAAGTCAAAGAAGCAAAACAATTAAATGCAAAAAACAAGCAAAACCACCCCAAATTAAACAAATCAGCAGAAAACAAAAAAGAAGCAGTAAAGCCACCAATTACAAAGCAATGCCACAAGAAACTGGAAACCAGTTTTTAAAAAGCAAAACCAGAAACTCAACAAGCATGCAATTTATGGGAGTCCAAAAGCACTTCAAGCAACAGAAATTAACCAACATAGCATACTAGTTTTCACTTAGTCTTGGGTTTCTGGTGAATGTGCTTTGTTTGCAGCTGGCTTCATTTGTTTTCCATTGGTTTAGCTTGTTTTTTGGACTTTTGCTTTATTGCTTCTTTTGAGAAGTTTTCTTGTTTTTGCATTCTGGTGGTAATACTTTTGAATGCTTTGGGGGTTTCTGGTGAATCTGCTTTGTTTGGGATTGGTTGGCTTCTTTGTCAGTTTCCATTGATGTTGCTTTTACATGGTTCTTCTGCTTCTTTTCAGTAGGTTTTTGTGTTTTTAGTGCTTGACTTCATTGTTGGAATGGTCATTAGACATTTCTGGTGGTTTTGCTTCATTTCTGGTGGTTTTCCTTTTTTTCTTGGGTTTATCAGATCTCATACAAATTAATATTCTCAAAGGTGCAAAACCCAAAAAACCTAGAAATGAAGCAAACTCACCATAAATCCAGCACCCAATCTGTTATGTACTAACCTTGGATCCTAGAATGCAACAACTGATTGGTCTTTTCCTGCAGGCCAATCAGGCTCCAAGAGGGAAGCAGAGTTAGCCAGTCAGACGGGACTCATTCTGTAAATAATGTATATAAAAGCCTGAGGTTGGGGGGGGGGGCAATAAAGAGCATGAAATACATACAAGACTCTGAGTATATTTCACAATCGTAATTTATATAAAAGAATCCATGAAACGAAAACCACCCCAAAAGAAACAAATTCAACATAATCCCAAAAATGAACCAGAAACAACAGAAACAAACCACATCCACCAAAGATGAGAAAACCAATTGAATAGAACCACAAGAAACCCACGCAGTAAACATCTCAGGGAAAAGCGAAATCACCCCCACACCATGCAAAACTAAGGTTTAACTGGCTTTGGGGTTTCTGCGAAATTTACTTTTCCCCTCTTGTTGGGGGTTTCTGGTGGTATTTCTTCTGCTTCTCACATTTCTGCTTCTTTTCAATTGGTTTTGGGATTCTGGTGAATTTGGTAATGATTTGATTGAAGTCTCTGTCTGGCAATTTTCCTTTTTCATGAATTCCTTCCTTGTTGGGTTTCTGGTATCTCACCTTTGGTTTTCCCATTTCTCTTAGTTTTGCTACGTTTCAGGTAGTTTGCTTACTTTTTGGAATTATGCAGTCTCATAAAAATGGAGCAATATCATTAGAAGCTTAAAAAGCATGAAAAAAACCCCAGGCACTAACCCTAACCCTGAACATCCACCTACGTATCCCCGGCTGTCAGGGAATCAGGAGCAGGAGCACTGGGGAGAGAGGATTGGGAGAGCGAAGGGGAAGAATCCGAGGGCAGCGTAGGGGAGTATGACAGTGGCCCGAGAGATTCCATGAGCTTCTCCAGCGAATCAGAAGATTCCCAGAAGGGGGCGCCGATGGTCAGGGCAAGGGGGGTCCCAGGGGGGACGCACCAGAAACAAGGAGCCAGAGGGGAACCCCAAAGCAGCAGTGGAGGATCGGGACCAGTTTCCCCACCAGAGCGTAGTGGGGGGGAGGAGTCACATGTGTCAGGGGCAGTGTCTCCTCCAGAGAGGGAGTCAGGGCTGACCACGCCTCCAACGGAGGGGAGGTCGGTTGCAGTTAGCCCCCCCGATGGGCGAAGCAGTGACAGCAGCAGTGGAACGGTCAGGAGGAAAGCTGCTGGCTGGGCGCGCGCGCCAAGTTCAAATGTGCAGGCGCGCGGAACAGCAGGAGACCCGGATGGGGAGCCAGCTCCTAAAGCCCGCCGGAGGGAGGGAGAAGGCTCAGGGGAATCAGCGGGAGAAGAGGCTAGAAAGGGCGGAACCCCGGCGGGCAGGCGGACCCAGAGGAGGAAGGAGCAGCGGAGAAGGTGGAGCAAGGCTAGAATCTTAAATTGGTGTCAAGGGGGAGGAGACTCAGACGGAGCATCAGTGGTCTGACACTTTAGACGTGGGGCTGCGCGCTGCGGCTCTGGAAGTAAAACTGAACTTCAATAAAGACTTTTATACTTAACAACGAAGCAGCGTTGGTCCTTTGTGAGCTGGGACCTAGGGTAGCTCTGACACCTGCCCTAACCCTAACCCTGATATTCTGGTCATCCATCTTGGGGATAACAATCTGGTGAGGTAAATTCAGTTGAGATCACTAAATATCTCCATCAGCTGTGCTTCCTCATCCCTGAGCTTATCATAGTTTGGTTTGGAATGTTGTAGAGGTGCTTATGGAGTGGGGGCAGCCTTCCTAAGAAGGTGGATGGGCAAGACATAAAGCTAATCATTCTACAACGACGTTTGTGTTTGAAAATGTGGCTGCTTATATCCCTCATGGCAGAATTATGTTCTGTGCCCCACAGTTGTATAGACCTGGTGGTATGCATCTTTCTGATTTGGGTTCTGACATGATTCTTAAGGATCTGCAAAGAGCTCTGTTTGAGCACTTGTGTGTTTGTGGGTGCAGGTGAACAAGCACACCTGCCCAGACTTAATTTGATTTGGTTACATTGGTCGAATCTGACTAGTTTTGCCGATCCTCAAGTTGTTATATTTAATAAATACAACCTATTTATCCACTTTTGGTTGTCTTGACTCTTCCTCCTGATGTGCTAGGAACCACTCGGTTTGGGGGGAGCTGCAAAACATGCGGTTTTTACTGCAAACATTTTGCCAGACTTTGGCCTTGATTTGGAGTGAATCAGACGATGTTGGGTTTTGGGGTGACCTTATGACCCCTGTCAGTTACTTGGTTTGTCGGGCAAAATGCTACAAAAATGCTACAATGTCTGGCAAATGCTACAAAACTTTTGCCAGACTTTGGCACCAGTTTGGAGTGAATCGGACAATGTTGGGTTTTGGATATTAATTATGAACCCCGGTTTGATGTATCAATTACTCTGTTTATGGGGTGTTACAAAATGTGGGGGTTTTGCTGCAAAACTTTTGCCAAACATCAGTTTTGATGGGATCCCAGATTTGGGGGTTTGTAGTTAAATGAAGCATTCTTTCAGTGCTTCTCGGGAAATGTGCAGTTTCCGTCAGATCAAACTAATACTACTGGATAAAATTATATGGTTGTTGATTATCAGACAGTTCTCCCATTTATCAAGGAAAACGTCTGTTATGGGTGGCTTTTGCTTGGTGTGTGTGACTGTTGACAGACAGATTTGAAAAGGAACACAGCTTCCTCTGTCTCACAGTGACTTACTGGCCTTTTTGATTATGCAGTCGGCTCGCAATACACTTCCAGCTGGATTCCGAGGACAGGAAATGATTCTGCTAAAGGCTTTCTGTGAATATAGGTAATTTCAGTTGATTTGTTTTAATGGTCACATAAAGGCACTTTCTTTGGTTATAAAATGATGTTGTGAGTCTTATATCTGAGCAGTCAATAAACTCCCTCCCCCACAGAAACGCTTGTCTTACTTCTTCTTCTTCTTGGCATCTATACTTACATGTTTGTATAAAGAAAGACTAACCCCACCCCGAACCCCACCTCCAGCTTTCATCTTATTATTCTAGTGACTAGTTACAGATAGGTAGCCGTGTTGGTCTGCCATAGTCAAAACAAAAAAAAAAAATTTTTTCCTTCCAGTAGCACCTTAAAGACCAACTAAGTTAGTTCTTGGTATGAGCTTTCGTGTGCATGCAGGTATCTGAAGAAGTGTGCATGCACACGAAAGCTCATACCAAGAACTAACTTAGTTGGTCTTTAAGGTGCTACTGGAAGGAAAAAAAATTTTTTGTTCTAGTGACTAGTCAGTGTTCATAGCAACACTTGCTTTTGTTACTAGACAAACTGCCCTGAAAGACAGTTACTATGAACTACATGTGTCGTCTTGATTGTTGTTGCTAGTTTCTGCAAAACACTTCTTTATCTTTCAACAAGAAATAAATGAATAGGAGGCTGCTCTAAGGAAGAAGTGTGATTGCATCTGGAATATCAGACTCTCTGTATTTTTATTTATTTACTTGATTTAGGGGTGGCCGCTTCACCCCCTGGCTAAGCCCATGTCCCCAACTAACTGAGCTTCTTGGGATCATCCTGCCATGCTGTGAGCTACTACATTATCCTGCAGTTTACAGAACCTTCCTTAGAGAATAAAAAACACCCCTTTTTGGTCCTCAACCTTCATTAAAACAAACAGTTGACTTGGCTCTTTATAAATTAGCATAAGGAACTGGGCACAGCAGGGCGAGGGAGGAAACAACTCTTTTATGTTTTGTCAGAACAAAAAGCAGAGTGATGGTCACCGTGAACAAGAAGATCTTTGCCATTTGAGAGGCCTTTGGAGCAGCGTGTAATTAAAGGGGTGATTGCAGATGGATGGTGCATTGATAGCACGCTGCAAAATGGAAATGTTAAGTTGTGGGTTGACATAGCAGATGACACAGCGATTTCTCCAAAGCAGCTCTTTATTTTATAAGCTGGAACAGAACTAAGCTGAGGAGCTCAGTCAGCCTGCTTATATAGAGCTCCAGAACAATGTAACTGTTGCCATTTTCTAAAACTATCCAATCACTGAACGTCACTTTTTGATCCTTCATTTGCATACAAAACTATCTAATCACTGAACGTCACTTTTTGATCCTTCATTTGCATAACTATCTACAGTATCCCCCTGCTGGCCCCGGGTGAGAACTTCAGTACATAACACCCCTCCCCACTGAGATAAGGCGTTAGTTACAATCGTAATGGTTTCCTTATATACAGCACTTCACGTAATGGTTCAATTAGGCACAAAAGCATATCGGTTACATTTCCCATACTTAGACCAACAGTGATACATGTCCAACAACATAGTCCTTTAAATAAGTTGGGCGCTTAGAAACTCTGCCAGACCGCCGGGGACTGGTAGCCAAGTCCGGGGGCCACATAATTCTTGCTGAGGCTGTGGTGACCCTAGGTGGCGTTGAAACCAAATCCCCTGGATCCGCTGCTGTGGGTAGAGCCTCCGCAAGTGGAGTGGTCTGAGCCTGTGGTAAGTCTGGCAGACCCTCTGAAGCGGCTTGGTTCGGCTCCACGCTGGCAGTTTGCGAGGGAGGTGTAGGTGGAGCCTCGCCATCTGTAAGTGTCTCTTCTGGAGCCACGAGCGCAGTTGGGGGCACCACGGTAGTGTCCAAGTCCCCAACCCTGCGCCTAAGCTGGTCTATGTGCCGGCGCCACAAGCGCCCGTCTTCGAGTGCCACCTGGTACGAGCAAGGTCCAGTGACTCCCACTACTGTGGCTGGCACCCAAGGAATGTCCCCCACATAGTTCCGGGCAAAGACCTGGTTTCCTGGAACAAATGACCGTGGCGCGTTGGCACAGCCTGGGGGTTCGGCCATGGCAAAGTCCGGGTGCAACTGGTCGAGCAGTGACCTGAGGCGGCGGCCCATAAGCAGTTCAGCAGGACTCCGCCCTGGGGCCGCATGAGGGGTGATGTGTTGCACGAACAAGTATTCGGCGACCCGCTTGTGCCAGTCTCCCCGGTCCAGGCGCGCCAGTGCCTCTTTTGCCGAGCGCACCTGTCAGGGAATCAGGAGCAGGAGCACTAGGGAGAGAGGATTGGGAGAGCGAAGGGGAAGAATCCGAAGGCAGCGTAGGGGAGTATGACAGTGGCCCGAGAGATTCCATGAGCTTCTCCAGCGAATCAGAAGATTCCCAGAAGGGGGCGCCGATGGTCAGGGCAAGGGGGGTCCCAGGGGGGACGCACCAGAAACAAGGAGCCAGAGGGGAACCCCAAAGCAGCAGTGGAGGATCGGGACCAGTTTCCCCACCAGAGCGTAGTGGGGGGGAGGAGTCACATGTGTCAGGAGCAGTGTCTCCTCCAGAGAGGGAGTCAGGGCTGACCACGCCTCCAACGGAGGGGAGGTCAGTTGCAGCTAGCCCCCCCGATGGGGGAAGCAGTGCCAGCAGCAGTGGAACGGTCAGGAGGAAAGCTGCTGGCTGGGCGCGCGCGCCAAGTTCAAATGTGCAGGCGCGCGGAACAGCAGGAGACCCGGATGGGGAACCAGCTCCTAAAGCCCGCCGGAGGGAGGGAGAAGGCTCAGGGGAATCAGCGGGAGAAGAGGCTAGAAAGGGCGGAACCCCGGCGGGCAGGCGGACCCAGAGGAGGAAGGAGCAGCGGAGAAGGTGGAGCAAGGCTAGAATCTTAAATTGGTGTCAAGGGGGAGGAGACTCAGACGGAGCATCAGTGGTCTGAGACTTTAGACGTGGGGCTGCGGGCTGCGGCTCTGGAAGTGAAACTGAACTTCAATAAAGACTTTTATACTTAACAACGAAGCAGCGTTGGTCCTTTGTGAGCTGGGACCTAGGGTAGCTCTGACAGTATGCTCCGTCTCATATAAAAACCTCGCAGCGTGAGTTGGTGCAGCGAGGGGCAAGACTTGGTGTTTTGCAAGCTCACGAAGATAGACAAAGATGGCTACAGAGAGCCAGGTGAAAGAACTGCAAGAAGCAGTGACGACGCTTTACGCAGAAGTAGCAGCATCCAGGAAAAGAGAAGAAGAAGCAGTAGCGCTCTGCCGGGATCTGCAGGCAAGGTGGGACCGTTGGGGGAAAGAGGGGCTGCCAGGACCCAAACCGGAGGGAGTTGGCCTCGGGAAGAGGGGGGGCAGCCTAGTAGCCCACTTCGATGGGAACCTGCAGCAATACCCTAACTTCAGAGCTGACGTGGTTTACGCGCTCAATTTGCTTCGGAAGGGACGGATCTTCACCAAGTTGGATCTACGAGGGGCGTACAACCTTATACGCATGCGGGAGGGCGATGAGTGGAAGACAGCCATGTTTACACCTTTAGGCACCTATGAATATCGCGTAATGCCTTTTGGTCTGCAAAATGGCTCCCATACCTTCCAAGCTTTCATGCATCACGTGTTAGCGGGACTCCTCTACAAGAAGTGCGTTTGCTTCCTGGACGACATCCTGGTCTTCTCGGAATCGCAGGAGGCTCACGAGAGGGACGTCAAGGAGGTCCTGCAGAGGCTACGGGAGCACAGACTTTACGCCAAATTAGAGAAGTGCCAGTTCGACATGACGGAGGTGGATTTCCTGGGCTACAAGCTGTCCGACAAGGGACTCGCCATGGACAGCACCAAGGTCCGCGCGGTGTTGGACTGGAAGAGCCCGCGCAATCGGAAGGAGGTCCAGAAGTTCGTCGGCTTCGCCAACTTTTATCGCAAGTTCATCAAAGGGTTCGCGAAGGAGACGGCGGCCATCACGGACACCCTCAGCTCCAAGAAGAAGAAGTTCACCTGGACGGACCAGGCGGAGCAGTCCTTTCGGAGACTCAAGCGTCTCTTCGCGTCCGAAGAACAGCTGCTACATGTAAACCCCAGCAGACCAATGAGGGTTGAGACGGACGCCTTGGACAGAGCGGTGGGGGCCGTCCTGTTGCAGCAAGATCCGCAAGGGGAATGGAGGCCGTGCGCATTCTACTCCAGGAAACTCAGCAAGGCGGAACAGAACTACACCATCTGGGACAGGGAGTTGCTGGCCATTCATGCAGCTTTCAAGGCGTGGCGGCACTTCCTCGTCGGAGCCAGACACACAGTGCAAGTCTGCACGGACCATAAGAACCTGGAGTACTGGCACACGGCGCAGTTCCTGAACCAGAGACACATTCGCTGGGCGGAGTTCTTTGCGGATTTCGATTTCCGGATAGAATACATCCCGGGAGACAACAACGTCATGGCGGATGCACTATCCAGGAAGCCGCAGTATCTCGAGGAAGCGGCGCCGGTGGCGGCCAAGCACATTTTCGCACCGAAAGCGTGGGCGTGCGCTTCAGCTGCCGTGGACCTGGACGCGGTGCGTCGAGCGCTGCAGACGGATTCGTTCGCACAATCCAAGATGGAGGAGGTGCGAAAAGGCACAGCGAAGGACGACGAGTTCCAGATACGAGACGGACTGCTCATCCGCAGAGGGGCTCTCTACGTGCCCGGAGACGACCTCCGTGCGAAAGTCTTGCAGCAGCTACACGACGCGCCCAGCGCTGGGCACTTCGGCAAGGACAAGACGGCGGAATTAGTAACCAGAGACTTTTGGTGGCCCAAGGTGAGGGGAGAAGTCGCGGATTACGTCTCCAGGTGTGACACCTGCCAAAGGGCCAAGCCAGTACACAGGAAGCCGGCGGGTCTACTAGAACCCCTACAGACGCCGCTCGAACCGTGGGAGAAAGTGGCCCTGGACTTTGTCACAGATCTGCCCAGCTCGCAAGGCAAAACAGCGGTGCTCGTGGTCGTAGACATGTTCACCAAGATGGCGCACTTTATTCCGTGCGCGAAGGTGGCCACAGCGGAACAGACCGCCAAGCTGTTCATAGACCACGTGTTCAAAGCTCACGGCCTGCCGCGGTCCATCCTGTCCGACCGGGGTCGCCAATTCATCTCGAGCTTCTGGCAGAAGCTGCTGGGCATCCTGAACGTCAAGATCAACTTAGCGTCGGCACGACACCCGCAGACCAACGGACAAGCGGAGAGGGTCAACGCCATCATGCAGCAGTACCTGCGATGCTACGCCAATCAACAACCCTCGACCTGGGTGGACTACCTACCGCTGGCCGAGTTTGCCTACAACAACACGAAGCACGGGTCTACAGGAGTGACACCGTTCTTCGCCAATAATGGGCGGCATCCCAGAACTTTCCCGGGGTTAGAGACGAAGGGGGAGGGGGAGCCAAGGGGAGCAGAGCACTTAGCAGCAGAGTTACAGGAGGTCCACGAGCAACTCCGCAGGCAATTGGAACTGGCGAAACACGCCTACAAAATGCAGGCAGACAAGCACAGGAGGGTCGGGGAGGACATCCGGGTGGGGGACTGGGTCTGGTTAGCAGCCCAGGCAGTGCCGGCCAGGACGCTAGCTAAGAGGAAGCTCAAGCACAAGCAGCTGGGACCTTACCAGGTCGCGGCGCAAATCAATCCAGTGGCCTTCCGGTTGACACTCCCGGAGGGCTCCAGAATGCACCCAGTCTTTCATAGGTCAGTGCTCACACCCTACAGGGAACCCCACAGGTTTCAGGCGACAGGGAACGCGCCAGACCCACTTAACGAATCTCCGAAGAGGGAGGGGTCACGGAGGGCGACGCCACTCAACGAGGTCACAGAGATTTTGGACTCGAGGTGGGGGGAAGAGGGGGTGGAATACCTCCTCGCCAGGGAAGGTACCCCAGCCAGCGCTAACAGGTGGGTACCGTGCTATGCCGTGGAGGAGCACTATCTTAAAGACGAGTTCCATGCACTCTTCCCACACAGACCTATGCCGGCAGAGTATTTCGACGACTGGCTCTTCACACCCACTCTGTCAGCCAGTACGTTCCAGGGTTTTTCATCAGCTGAAGAGACGACGCCGGATACTAGCTCCTCGGAGGGGTCTCTCTCGGGGTTTGCCACAGACCGCTCCTATTGGTGGGACACTCAACCGGAGGTGGGGTGGCACCGGGAGTTGCTGCGGGGACCTTTGCAAGCAGTCTCACCAGAGGTACCCGGGGGAGGGGAGGACATGGACGTGTTGGGGGAGGATCCTGGATTCGAGCACATCAACAGAGAGATGGAAGCAGAGGAAATCGACGTCGACGAGCCCATTGCGGTTGGGCCGGATCCAGTGGACCGGCTACACACCAGGGGGGAAGAATGGTATCCCGCACTCACACCCACTGGACTGGAGCACCCGGAACCCACACCCGAAGAGGGGGAGGGGGGAAGGGGGGGCTTCGAGGGGGGATGGATGTCAGGGAATCAGGAGCAGGAGCACTAGGGAGAGAGGATTGGGAGAGCGAAGGGGAAGAATCCGAAGGCAGCGTAGGGGAGTATGACAGTGGCCCGAGAGATTCCATGAGCTTCTCCAGCGAATCAGAAGATTCCCAGAAGGGGGCGCCGATGGTCAGGGCAAGGGGGGTCCCAGGGGGGACGCACCAGAAACAAGGAGCCAGAGGGGAACCCCAAAGCAGCAGTGGAGGATCGGGACCAGTTTCCCCACCAGAGCGTAGTGGGGGGGAGGAGTCACATGTGTCAGGAGCAGTGTCTCCTCCAGAGAGGGAGTCAGGGCTGACCACGCCTCCAACGGAGGGGAGGTCAGTTGCAGCTAGCCCCCCCGATGGGGGAAGCAGTGCCAGCAGCAGTGGAACGGTCAGGAGGAAAGCTGCTGGCTGGGCGCGCGCGCCAAGTTCAAATGTGCAGGCGCGCGGAACAGCAGGAGACCCGGATGGGGAACCAGCTCCTAAAGCCCGCCGGAGGGAGGGAGAAGGCTCAGGGGAATCAGCGGGAGAAGAGGCTAGAAAGGGCGGAACCCCGGCGGACAGGCGGACCCAGAGGAGGAAGGAGCAGCGGAGAAGGTGGAGCAAGGCTAGAATCTTAAATTGGTGTCAAGGGGGAGGAGACTCAGACGGAGCATCAGTGGTCTGAGACTTTAGACGTGGGGCTGCGCGCTGCGGCTCTGGAAGTGAAACTGAACTTCAATAAAGACTTTTATACTTAACAACGAAGCAGCGTTGGTCCTTTGTGAGCTGGGACCTAGGGTAGCTCTGACAGTACCATTCTCTCTGCTTGCCGGGATGGATGAAATGGTGCCGTTAGGGCATGGCGGATGCCCAGTCCCAAAAGTGCCTCAAAAGCGGCACTCAAAAGTGCCTGACGTGAACTGCGGTCCGTTGTCGCAGACAAGGACATCAGGACACCCATGCATCGCAAACAGGCCTCACAGCACCCGGATGACGGCCTCGGTAGTGGGAGAGAGCATCAGGGCCACCTGCAGCCATTTGGAATAGGTGTCCACCACTACCATAAAGGTCCGCCCGTGAAAGGGGCTGGCCAGATCGATGTGTACCCTCGACCAGGGTGTCTTTGGCGTCTCCCAGGTGTGTCCCTTAGCTGCCGGTGTTAAGTTGTGGGTTGACATAGCAGACGACACAGTGATTTCTCCAAAGCAGCTCTTTATTTTGTAAGCTGGAACAGAACTAAGCTGAGGAGCTCAGTCAGCCTGCTTATACAGAGCTCCAGAACAATGTTACTGTTGCCATTTTCTAAAACTATCCAATCACTGAACGTCACTTTTCGATCCTTCATTTGCATAACTATCTACAGTATCCCCCTGCTGGCCCAGGGTGAGAACTTCAGTACATAACAGGAAATGTGACAATTAACAAACATTTAGCATGCATTCAATCCTGGTTTGTTTCTCAGCTAATTTCTTCCATTGTATGAGAGGCTATGGACGCTGCAGAAAGTGTGGTTCAAGTACCTGCAGCTGTTGAGGTAAATGAACATTCAAGTCAGAGTGGGGCTCCCTGCTTTTTTCCTTCCTGTGCAGGAAGAGAGCTGGCACAAGCAGAATGAATACCAAGGAAACATCTTGGTTTAAGTTTGATGTATGTGACACATGCAAAAGCTATATTAAAGGGACTGCAAAACACTGTAAAGTCCCCTGTACGTTAATTATGGAAATCACAGACAAGGAAGGCAATGGCTAAGGTTTCTGTGTAAGAATTTAGAGATTTAGGTAGAATTTCCTGGTTCCACTGGCACTGCCCACATTTATAGCCCAATCCTTTATTTGAGGGCTCCTCTACTTGACCTGCTTATTTGGCATTCATCCATATTTAGTTGCAGGAAGTTTACGTGGTAGCTTACGTTCAGTCTTTATTGAACACTCGTTCTGATTTATTTCTGAGCCACTTCTATGACAATTATCATTCATCTTGATTTGGTTGCGTGGTGTTTCCACAAAATCATTTGTTCATCCCACACATATCATTGCATTTCTTCATCACTTTTCAAACCAAAAAAAGTCTGTTGTTTTTTAAGTGGATTTGTTGGACAAGGGCAAAAGAGAGCTTTAACCTGCTTTAATTGTGCAGACCTAGAATTCTGGTGTGCACTTGAATAATTCCTCCTGCAAAACATTGACAGTTTGGAGGCAGTCTGGAGGCTTTGTGTGTGCAAAAAAAACCAGAAAATCTAACATGTCAGGGAGAAGGGTTCTAGTTCATCCCTCACCTGCTAGTTTCCTATGGAAGAATATTTATTTGTATGGTGCAGGATGCAGTCTGAAATGCTATAGCCCAGATGTAAGTTTATTGCCACAGTGTGAATAAGGCGTCAGTTGACCAGGGCCTGCTCTCAAGTCCTTATAGGATTGCAGTAATAACAGGTAGCAGTTACACAGGCAATGCTCTTGGCCTATTTGTGCCATTCCTTATCAGTGCAGGAGGAGTAAGGGCCAATAAAGGGATGAAAGGCAGTGGGGAAGGAAGCAGAATTGGAATAAATATGCATGGTCCCACTGACAGATACTGAATAGCATTATATTGCCATTCCTCATATTCCAAAAACACTTTGCAAAGGCAAAACCTCTGCCAGACATTCTGCTAGATGTGGCTGTGTCCTGTTCTGTACTGTGGCCTCTACACATTTTTGCAGCACAAGTAACAATACAACAACCATTTGTTGGTGTAATGGGACCTTCTGTGTGAAAAAGCTGCTTTGCAAGTTACCAAAGGAGACTTTCTCCCTGAGCCCCCTGACATAACACAGGATCATTGTGAGGTTGTCCTGGTTGACCTGAAGGAGGTGAGGACAGGTGACCCCACCTAGGCCTCCAGGAGGTGAGGACAGGTGACCCCACCTAGGCCTGTCCAAAATTCCCTTTCTCTCTTCCAAAAATCCACAGCTAAAGTTTTTCTCTGCTTTCTCACAAGATGCATAGGCAAAATGTTACTTTTATCAGTACGAGAAGGCTTCAAAAAGCTAATGAATAGGCTCTGTCAAAGCAAGCCTGAGAACTGACTCTTATCTCATTCGGTTGTAACACATCTTGAACATGCTGAACCGCAAGGCTTCTCGACCCCACTTGGCTTCTCATCCCCTTTTCCTGGGAAGGGTGCCAAGAGTCCAAAAGAGTCCCAAGACAGGAGCTTTCTGTTCATGCTCAGGAAACTCAACATGGGGCAGGACTCTTGAGGAGGAGGAGAAAGCGGAGGGAACTGGAGGGGAATATATGCTCTGTGCAAATGGCTGTGAACTCGTGCTTGTTTGTGAATCTATCAACAAGCTGAAAAGGATTTACTCCATGACTTTATACTTTCCTTAATGGTAAATATTAAGTAGGGTAGACAAATTGCAACATTGAGCTATTGTAGTTCCCATGCCAATATTGTGTTGTTTAGTCGTTTAGTCGTGTACGACTCTTCGTGACCCCATGGATCAGAGCACGCCAGGCACTCCTGTCTTTCACCATTTAAAATTCCTTCTTGCTCCCTGTCAGTGGAGGCTTGTCCTTAAGGGGGACTGGGGCACTGCTCCACCAAGCTCAATTATTTCTCGGCTGTCCTCCAACAGCCTGCTTCTTTCTTACATCCTCTCTAGGGTTGGCATGAGCAGTGAGCTCTTTCCTCCTCAGTCTCAGGGCTGCCTTTGCAGAACTCAACGAGGGGGAAGGGGCATTCCCCACATGTCCAGGGGAGGAGAGGGGCAGGGGAAGCTTGAGTGTGCCAGGTCAGACGTGACCTGGAGGCGGAGCTGCTGCTGTGACTGGGAGTGAGGTGCACTGCGGCCACCCACCCTCCTGCTCTCTTCCCCAGGACAGGCCTAACCTAAGGACAGAGCTGTGGCCAGCAGAAGCACAGCAGCTTAGGTCAGCTCCTTTTCACGTGGAGCCAGGCACCAATGAGGGAGCCTGCTGTGGGGGCACCTGTTTGTGCCCCCTGCCACAAATTTGTGCCCCCACGGCCCACACATGCTACACTTCTGGGTGGGGACAAAACCAGAGTTACTGTAGTTGGCTTAATCCATGGGCGTAGCCAGGATTTTTGTTAGTGGGGGCAGGCCTTTTGTTAGGGGGTCAGAACCTCAGTTAGCTATGTATTTTTATTTATTTTTATTTATTTGGCCCCCCCTTGGCCACATCCATGGCTCCATCTATCATAACATTTTGGAAATGCCCTGACCCACCCACCCTAACACTGATGTTGATTTTCTGAGATATCAGGCGCTCAAGCACAAGTCATACATAAAGAATCGCTGCTGTTTCTTTTTGTGTAGCCTGTTTAGACTGGAAATTTGCCTCAGTTTTTTATTCTCTAAGGAAGGTTCTGTAAACTGCAGGATAATGTAGTAGCTCACAGCATGGCAGGATGATCCCAAGAAGCTCAGTTAGTTGGGGACATGGGCTTAGCCAGGGGGTGAAGCGGCCACCCCTAAATCAAGTAAATAAATAAAAATACAGAGAGTCTGATATTCCAGATGCAATCACACTTCTTCCTTAGAGCAGCCTCCTATTCATTTATTTCTTGTTGAAAGATAAAGAAGTGTTTTGCAGAAACTAGCAACAACAATCAAGACGACACATGTAGTTCATAGTAACTATCTTTCAGGGCAGTTTGTCTAGTAACAAAAGCAAGTGTTGCTATGAACACTGACTAGTCACTAGAACAAAAAATTTTTTTTCCTTCCAGTAGCACCTTAAAGACCAACCAAGCAAAAGCCACCCATAACAGACGTTTTCCTTGATAAATGGGAGAACTGTCTGATAATCAACAACCATATAATTTTATCCAGTAGTATTAGTTTGATCTGACGGAAACTGCACATTTCCCGAGAAGCACTGAAAGAATGCTTCATTTAACTACAAACCCCCAAATCTGGGATCCCATCAAAACTGATGTTTGGCAAAAGTTTTGCAGCAAAACCCCCACATTTTGTAACACCCCATAAACAGAGTAATTGATACATCAAACCGGGGTTCATAATTAATATCCAAAACCCAACATTGTCCGATTCACTCCAAACTGGTGCCAAAGTCTGGCAAAAGTTTTGTAGCATTTGCCAGACATTGTAGCATTTTTGTAGCATTTTGCCCGACAAACCAAGTAACTGACAGGGGTCATAAGGTCACCCCAAAACCCAACATCGTCTGATTCACTCCAAATCAAGGCCAAAGTCTGGCAAAATGTTTGCAGTAAAAACCGCATGTTTTGCAGCTCCCCCCAAACCGAGTGGTTCCTAGCACATCAGGAGGAAGAGTCAAGACAACCAAAAGTGGATAAATAGGTTGTATTTATTAAATATAACAACTTGAGGATCGGCAAAACTAGTCAGATTCGACCAATGTAACCAAATCAAATTAAGTCTGGGCAGGTGTGCTTGTTCACCTGCACCCACAAACACACAAGTGCTCAAACAGAGCTCTTTGCAGATCCTTAAGAATCATGTCAGAACCCAAATCAGAAAGATGCATACCACCAGGTCTATACAACTGTGGGGCACAGAACATAATTCTGCCATGAGGGATATAAGCAGCCACATTTTCAAACACAAACGTCGTTGTAGAATGATTAGCTTTATGTCTTGCCCATCCACCTTCTTAGGAAGGCTGCCCCCACTCCATAAGCACCTCTACAACATTCCAAACCAAACTATGATAAGCTCAGGGATGAGGAAGCACAGCTGATGGAGATATTTAGTGATCTCAACTGAATTTACCTCACCAGATTGTTATCCCCAAGATGGATGACCAGAATATCAGGGTTAGGGTTAGGGCAGGTGTCAGAGCTACCCTAGGTCCCAGCTCACAAAGGACCAACGCTGCTTCGTTGTTAAGTATAAAAGTCTTTATTGAAGTTCAGTTTTACTTCCAGAGCCGCAGCGCGCAGCCCCACGTCTAAAGTGTCAGACCACTGATGCTCCGTCTGAGTCTCCTCCCCCTTGACACCAATTTAAGATTCTAGCCTTGCTCCACCTTCTCCGCTGCTCCTTCCTCCTCTGGGTCCGCCTGCCCGCCGGGGTTCCGCCCTTTCTAGCCTCTTCTCCCGCTGATTCCCCTGAGCCTTCTCCCTCCCTCCGGCGGGCTTTAGGAGCTGGCTCCCCATCCGGGTCTCCTGCTGTTCCGCGCGCCTGCACATTTGAACTTGGCGCGCGCGCCCAGCCAGCAGCTTTCCTCCTGACCGTTCCACTGCTGCTGTCACTGCTTCCCCCATCGGGGGGGCTAGCTGCAACCGACCTCCCCTCCGTTGGAGGCGTGGTCAGCCCTGACTCCCTCTCTGGAGGAGACACTGCCCCTGACACATGTGACTCCTCCCCCCCACTACGCTCTGGTGGGGAAACTGGTCCCGATCCTCCACTGCTGCTTTGGGGTTCCCCTCTGGCTCCTTGTTTCTGGTGCGTCCCCCCTGGGACCCCCCTTGCCCTGACCATCGGCGCCCCCTTCTGGGAATCTTCTGATTCGCTGGAGAAGCTCATGGAATCTCTCGGGCCACTGTCATACTCCCCTACGCTGCCCTCGGATTCTTCCCCTTCGCTCTCCCAATCCTCTCTCCCCAGTGCTCCTGCTCCTGATTCCCTGACAGCCGGGGATACGTAGGTGGATGTTCAGGGTTAGGGTTAGTGCCTGGGGTTTTTTTCATGCTTTTTAAGCTTCTAATGATATTGCTCCATTTTTATGAGACTGCATAATTCCAAAAAGTAAGCAAACTACCTGAAACGTAGCAAAACTAAGAGAAATGGGAAAACCAAAAGTGAGATACCAGAAACCCAACAAGGAAGGAATTCATGAAAAAGGAAAATTGCCAGAGACTTCAATCAAATCATTACCAAATTCACCAGAATCCCAAAACCAATTGAAAAGAAGCAGAAATGTGAGAAGCAGAAGAAATACCACCAGAAACCCCCAACAAGAGGGGAAAAGTAAATTTCGCAGAAACCCCAAAGCCAGTTAAACCTTAGTTTTGCATGGTGTGGGGGTGATTTCGCTTTTCCCTGATATGTTTACTGCGTGGGTTTCTTGTGGTTCTATTCAATTGGTTTTCTCATCTTTGGTGGATGTGGTTTGTTTCTGTTGTTTCTGGTTCATTTTTGGGATTATGTTGAATTTGTTTCTTTTGGGGTGGTTTTCGTTTCATGGATTCTTTTATATAAATTACGATTGTGAAATATACTCAGAGTCTTGTATGTATTTCATGCTCTTTATTGCCCCCCCCCAACCTCAGGCTTTTATATACATTATTTACAGAATGAGTCCCGTCTGACTGGCTAACTCTGCTTCCCTCTTGGAGCCTGATTGGCCTGCAGGAAAAGACCAATCAGTTGTTGCATTCTAGGATCCAAGGTTAGTACATAACAGATTGGGTGCTGGATTTATGGTGAGTTTGCTTCATTTCTAGGTTTTTTGGGTTTTGCACCTTTGAGAATATTAATTTGTATGAGATCTGATAAACCCAAGAAAAAAAGGAAAACCACCAGAAATGAAGCAAAACCACCAGAAATGTCTAAACACCAGAAACACAGGAACAAATCATAAAGAAGCAGAGCTACCAGAAATCCAAAGCAAATTAATCAGAAATCCAAACAACCTATGAAGATGATGCAATACCAAAAGAAACACAAAAAAAACCTGCCAATTAAAAAACTGCTAAATGAACCAACACCACAAGAAACAAAGAAAGTCTCATGACCTACGAAATGAAGCAATAACACAAAACACCACAAAAAGAAGCAAAGTGTTTAGGATTAGGTTTGGGTAAAGGTTAGAGTTACAGTGAGAGTTGGGTTTGAGTTGGATTAGGATTAGGAGTTAGAGTTAGAGTTGGGGTTGAGTTACGGTAAGAGAAGAACAGCAGCAGGAGAAATATAATTTTATTACTTAGGGTTAGGGTTAAATTAGGCTTAGGTTTAGACTGAGGCTTAGGTTTGGGTTAAGGTTAGGGTTAGAGTGAGGATTAGATTTGAGTTAGGGTGAGCATTAGGGTTAAGGTTTGGTATTGGGTTGGATTTGAGTTAGGCTAAGAGAAGAACAGCAGCAGGAGCAATATAATTTTATTATTTATACTCCACCCAAGTCACTTGTGGCCGCTTTCAATAAAAGGTAAAAACATGAGCGCACTCTAAGTGAATGCTCATGAATGTAGAAACTCTTACTTCCCATAGAATTCCCAAAGAAGACCTGGGAATTGTAGCTCTGAGCTTCTTTGCAGAGGGTTGGACTAGATGACCCTTGGGTTCCCCTTCCATCTCTTCTAGGATGCTCCCTGTCTCTCTCACTCACTCACTCACTCACTCACTCTCACTCCTCCTCTCCTTTTCATGGCAGTTTCCCCTTTTTCTGCACGCCTAGCTCGGAAGGGCGGAAGAGGCTGTGCTGCCGCCATATTGGGCGAGGGCAGGGGTACCGGAAGAAGGTGTCACCGGAGGAGAGGCATGAGCACAGGAAGGGGAGGGGAACGGGCGGAAGAGGCTGTGCTGCCGCCATGTTGGGCGAGGGTAGGATTACCGGAAGGAGGTGCCACGGGAGGAGAGGCATGAGCACAGGAAGGGGAGGGAAACGGGCGGAAGAGGCTGTGCGACGTTGGGCCAGCAGAGGCGTGCCAAGCCAGGCTGGCCCTCTCTCTTTCTCCCACCCACTCTCTCTCGACCCCGCTCTCCCCAGGGGGCAGCCCTGCCCCCCGCCTCGTCCTCACCTGCCTTTCTCCCCCAGTGGCCTTCCTCTCGTGCCCCTTGGCGGTGGGATGGTGTGGGTGGGCCGCGGAAGTTTATATACAAGAATATACATACCTAGGTATAGGTGTCCGTTTGTAAATATATAAAAATAAAATGGATATATGTATATGCAGTGCTTCTTTTCTAAAGAAAATGATTGGGGGTACTCTCATTTTGACTCAAGAAAATCACCATTTTATAGTTCAAACCGGGAAAAATAAATACAGTAAATGGACAAAAGTACATTCACAAAATGTTTTAGGAGTATGCATTCCCCTGCGTCCCCCCCAGAAAAAAAGCACTGTATATGTTCTGCCAAGGGCAGGGTTATTTCTGGATTTGGAGCCAATAAGCACGCGAGTGGATGAAGAATAAGCAATGCTTTATTTGCATAAGGTTAACAGATAGCAGCAGGCATATAAAACACAAATTATAGCATACTAGAGAGGAGTCGCAAACAATCTCCCCTTCAGCTGCCTGGAGCTCCTGGTAGAGCAGCGAGAGAGACCCCTGGCCGACAGTCTCAAAGCATATGGTACCTCCATTTGTGAAGAAGCTCACTGAGCCCCTTCAGCCTACAGCTTTTATAGACAACTTTGATTTGATTGATTGCACCTGGTTAGCAGGCATCACTCATGATCAGCCTGGGACACCGGGTGCAACTAATGCAGAGCAGCTGAGAGTCTCCAACCCAATTCACTGCAACTGGGTATCCTCCCGAGTAGCCAATCAGAACACAGGGGACCCAGAAAACTCCTGACACAGGTGTGTGAAAAGCAAATTATACTATCATGTTTTAGCAAACCTTAAACCGCGGATGTAAAAGCGAAAGAGACATGTCATCTAACTCCTTGAATTTACAATGGTCTTCCGTGTTTCCACTACAGTATGTGTGTGTTACAGATAGGTAGCCGTGTTGGTCTGCCATAGTCAAAACAAAACAAAAAAAAAATTTCTTCCAGTAGCACCTTAAAGACCAATTAAGTTAGTTCTTGGTATGAGCTTTCGTGTGCATGTGTGAAGAAGTGTGCATGCATAAGCCCAAACAGAGCGTTACTATCATCTTTTTATGTAGATGGAAACCAAAACACCGTTTTGCTTTTGTTAGGAGTGATTCTGGTGCGCACCCAAAAAACACGATGCAAATTGAAATAAGCCGAGTCAATGCTTATTCCTCTTCTTTCTACGCATATGGAAGCGATTAGAAGGTGTTTTGTTATTTTGGTCTCGTTACATACACTTTGCTATTTTTGGGTCAATGTGCATTAACACCATAGAACACGAAATTGGCGAAATCCATATTTCTCTTTCTATGCAGATGGAACCCAAATCAACCTGTTTTGCTTTGTTTAAGCTTATTACACTTTGCTATTTGTGGGTGAACCAACACCGAAAGAACAATCCAAGCTTATATGTCCTCTTTCTATTGAGATGGAACCAAAACACCTATGCTTGATTTGGGCTGAAAACAAACATTTCACTATGCTACTTTTGGTTGAATATGCATTCCAACCCCAAAACCACCAATTTTAAATAGGGCCAAACAGAGCGTTATTATCATCTTTTTATTTAGATGGAAACCAAAACACCATTTTGCTTCTGTTAGGAGTGATTCTGGTGCGCACCCAAAAACACGATGCGAATTGAAATAAGCCCAAACAATGCTTATTCGTCTTCTTTCTACGCATATGGAAGCGATTAGAAGGTGTTTTGTTATTTTGGTCTCGTTACATACAGTTTTCGATTTTTGGGTCAATGTGCATTAACACCATAGAACACGAAATAAGCGAAATCCAAGATTTTTCTTTCTATGTAGATGGAACCAAAATCAACCTGTTTTGCTTTGTTTAAGCTTATTACACTTTGCTATGTGTGGGTGAACGAACACCAAAAGAACAATCCAAGCTTATATGTCCTCTTTCTATTGAGATGGAACCAAAACACCTATCCTTGATTTAGGCTGAAAACAAACATTAAACTCTTCTATTTTTGGTTGAATGTGCATTCCAACTCCAAAAACATCAATTTAAAATAAGCCCAATCAGAGCGTTATTATCATCGTTTTATGTAGATGGAAACCAAAACACCGTTTTGCTTCTGTTAGGAGTGATTCTGGTGCGCACCCAAAAAACACGATGCGAATTGAAATAAGCCCAATCAAAGCTTATTCGTCTTCTTTCTACGCATATGGAAGCGAAAAGACGTTGTTTTGCTTTTGGTCTCATTACATACACTATGCGATTTCTGGGCATTAACACCATAGAATACGAAATTAGCGCAATTCAAGGTTCTTTTTTCTATGTAGATGGAACCTAAATCAACCTGTTTTCCTTTGTTTAAGCTTATTACACTTTGCTATGTGGGTGAACGAACACCGAAAGAACAATCCAAGCTTATATGTCCTCTTTCTATGGAGATGGAACCAAAACACCTATGCTTGATTTGAGCTGAAAACAAACATTTCACTGCTACTTTTGGTTGAATGTGCATTCCAACCCCAAAACCACCAATTTTAAAAAATCCTAAATAGAGCGTTATTATCATCTTTTTATGTAGATGGAAACCAAAACACCGTTTTGCTTTTGTTAGGTGTGATTCTGGTGCGCACCCAAAAAACACGATGCGAATTGAAATAAGCCCAATCAAAGCTTATTCGTCTTCTTTCTACGCATATGGAAGCGAGGAGACCTTGTTTTGTTATTTTTGTCTCATGCGATTTTTGGGTCAATGTGCATTAATGCGATTTTTGGGTCAATGTGCATTAACACCATAGAACACCAAATTAGCGAAATCCAAGGTTTTTCTTTCAATGTACATGTAACCCAAATCAACCTCTTTTGCTTTGTTTAAGCTTATTACACTTTGCTATTTGTGGGTGAACGAACACCGAAAGAACAATCCAAGCTTATATGTCCTCTTCCTATTGAGATGTAACCAAAACACCTATGCTAGATTTGGGCTGAAAAAAAACATTAAACTGCTATTTTTGGTTGAATTTGCATTCCAACTCCAAAACCACCAATTTTAAGTTACAGATAGGTAGCCGTGTTGGTCTGCCATAGTCAAAACAAAAAAAAAAAATTTCTTTCCAGTAGCACCTTAAAGACCAACTAAGTTAGTTCTTGGTATGAGCTTTCGTGTGCATGCACAAAGCTCATACCAAGAACTAACTTAGTTGGTCTTTAAGGTGCTACTGGAAAGAAAAAATTTTTTTTTGTTTTCACCAATTTTAAATAAGCCCAATCAGAGCGTTTTTATCATCGTTTTATGTAGATGGAAACCAAAACACCGTTTTGCTTCTGTTAGGAGTGATTCTGGTGCGCACCCAAAAAACACGATGCGAATTGAAATAAGCCCAATCAATGCTTATTCGTCTTCTTTCTACGAATATGGAAGCGAAAAGACGTTGTTTTGTTATTTTGGTCTCATTACATACACTATGCGATTTCTGCGTCTATGAGCATAAACACCATAGAACACGAAATTAGCGCAATTCAAGGTTCTTCTATGTAGATGGAACACAAATCAACCTGTTTTGCCTTGTTTAAGCTTATTACACTTTGCTATGTGTGGGTGAACGAACACCGAAAGAACAATCCAAGCTTATATGTCCTCTTTCTAATGAGATGGAACGAAAACACCTATCCTTGATTTGGGCTGAGAAGAAACATTTCACTCTGCTACTTTTGGTTGAATGTGCATTCCAACCCCAAATCCACCAATTTTAAATAAGGCCGAACAGAGCGTAATTATCATCTTTTTATGTAGATGGGAACCAAAACACCATTTTGCTTCTGTTGGGAGTGATTCTGGTGCGCAGCCAAAAAACACGATGCTAATTGAAATAAGCCCAGTCAATGCTTATTCATCTTCTTTCTACGCATATGGAAGCGATTAGGTTATTT
Source organism: Podarcis filfolensis (assembly GCF_964270895.1). NCBI lineage: Eukaryota > Metazoa > Chordata > Lepidosauria > Squamata > Lacertidae > Podarcis > Podarcis filfolensis. The sequence goes on from NC_139604.1 coordinate 230,925, forward strand.
TGTTATTTTGGTCTCGTTACATACACTTTGCTATCAAAGTGCACATTTGGGTCAATGTGCATTAACACCATAGAACACGAAATTGGCGAAATCCAATATTTTTCTTTCTATGTAGATGGAACCCAAATCAACCTCTTTTGCTTTGTTTAAGCTTATTACACTTTGCTATGTGTGGGTGAACGAACACCGAAAGAACAATCCAAGCTTATATGTCCTCTTTCTATTGAGATGGAACCAAAACATCTATGCTTGATTTGGGCTGAAAACCAACATTTCACTCTACTTTTGGTTGAATGTGCATTCCAACCCCAAAACCACCAATTTTAAATAATCCTAAACAGAGCGTTACTATCATCTTTTTATGTAGATGGAAACCGAAACACCGTTTTGCTTTTGTTAGGTGTGATTCTGGTGCGCACCCAAACAACACGATGCGAATTGAAATTAGCCCAATCAATGCTTATTCGTCTTCTTTCTACGCATATGGAAGCGAGGAGACCTTGTTTTGTTATTTTTGTCTCATTACATACACTATGCGTGTCAGAGCTACCCTAGGTCCCGATCCTCCACTGCCGTCTTGGGGTTCCACTCTGGCTCCTTGTTTCTGGTGCGTCCCCCCTGGGACCCCCCTTGCCCTGACCATCGGCGCCCCTGTCAGAGCTACCCTAGGTCCCAGCTCACAAAGGACCAACGCTGCTTCGTTGTTAAGTATAAAAGTCTTTATTGAAGTTCAGTTTCACTTCCAGAGACGCAGCGCGCAGCTCTACGTCTCAACAGTCAGACCGCTGATGCTCCGTCTGAGTCTCCTCCCCCTTGACACCAATTTAAGATTCTAGCCTTGCTCCACCTTCTCTGCTGCTCCTTCCACCTCTGGGTCCGCCTGCCTGCCGGGGTTCCGCCCTTTCTAGCCTCTTCTCCTGCTGATTCCCCTGAGCCTTCTCCCTCTCTCCGGCGGGCTTTAGGAGCTGGTTCCCCATCCGGGTCTCCTGCTGTTCCGCGCGCCTGCACATTTGAACTTGGCGCGCGCGCCCAGCCAGCAGCTTTCCTCCTGACCGTTTCACTGCTGCTGTCACTGCTTCCCCCTTCGGGGGGGCTAGCTGCAACTGACCTCCCTTCCGTTCCCCCACTCTCCAATGGAGGCGTGGTCAGCCCTGACTCCCTCTCTGGAGGAGACACTGCCCCTGACACATGTGACTCTTCCCCCCCACTACGCTCTGGTGGGGAAACTGGTCCCGATCCTCCACAGCTGCTTTGGGGTTCCCCTCTGGCTCCTTGTTTCTGGTGCGTCCCCCCTGGGACCCCCCCTTGCCCTGACCATCGGCGCCCACTTCTGGGAATCTTCTGATTCGCTGGAGAAGCTCATGGAATCTCTCGGGCCACTGTCATACTCCCCTACGCTGCCCTCGGATTCTTCCCCTTCGCTCTCCAATTCCTCTCTCCCCAGTGCTCCTGCTACTGATTCCCTGACATCCATCCCCCCCTCGAAGCACCCCCTTCCCCCCTCTCCCGCTTCGGGTGTGGGTTCCGGGTGCTCCAGTCCTGTGGGTGTGAGTGCGGGATACCATTCTTCCCCCCTGGTGTGTAGCCAGTCCACTGGATCCGGCCCAATCGCAACGGGCTCGTCGACGTCGATTTCCTCTGCTTCCATCTCTCTGCTGATGTGCTCGAATCCAGGATCCTCCCCTCCCCCGGGTACCTCTGGTGAGACTGCTTGCAAAGGTCCCCGCAGCAGCTCCCTGCGCCACCCCACCTCCGGTTGAGTGTCCTACCAATAGGAGTGGTCTGTGGCAAACCCCGAGAGAGACCCCTCCGAGGAGCTAGTGTCCGGCGTCGTCTCTTCAGCTGATGAAAAACCCTGGAACGTACTGGCTGACAGTGTGGGTGTGAAGAGCCAGTCGTCGAAATACTCTGCCGGCATAGGTCTGTGTGTGAAGAGTGCATGGAACTCGTCTTTAAGATAGTGCTCCTCCACGGCATAGCACGGTACCCACCTGTTGGCACTGCCTGGGGTACCTTCCCTGGCGAGGAGGTATTCCACCCCCTCTTCCCCCCACCTCGAGTCCAAAATCTCCGTGACCTCGTTGAGTGGCGTCGCCCTCCGTGACCCCTCCCTCTTTGGAGATTCGTTAAGTGGGTCTGGCGCTGTCAGAGCTACCCTAGGTCCCAGCTCACAAAGGACCAACGCTGCTTCGTTGTTAAGTATAAAAGTCTTTATTGAAGTTCAGTTTCACTTCCAGAGCCGCAGCGCACAGCTCCACGTCTCAAGTGTCAGACCGCTGATGCTCCGTCTGAGTCTCCTCCCCCTTGACACCAATTTAAGATTCTAGCCTTGCTCCACCTTCTCCGCTGCTCCTTCCTCCTCTGGGTCCGCCTGCCCGCCGAGGTTCCGCCCTTTCTAGCCTCTTCTCCCGCTGATTCCCCTGAGCCTTCTCCCTCCCTCCGGCGGGCTTTAGGAGCTGGTTCCCCATCCGGGTCTCCTGCAACTGACCTCCCCTCCGTTGGAGGCGTGGTCAGCCCTGACTCCCTCTCTGGAGGGGACACTGCCCCTGACACATGTGACTCTTCCCCCCCACTACGCTCTGGTGGGGAAACTGGTCCCGATCCTCCACTGCTGCTTTGGGGTTCCGCTCTGGCTCCTTGTTTCTGGTGCGTCCCCTTGGGACCCCCCTTGCCCTGACCATCGGCGCCCCCTTCTGGGAATCTTCTGATTCGCTGGAGAAGCTCATGGAATCTCTCGGGCCACTGTCATACTCCCCTACGCTGCCCTCGGATTCTTCCCCTTCGCTCTCCCAATCCTCTCTCCCCAGTGCTCCTGCTCCTGATTCCCTGACAGGCGCGTTCCCTGTCGCCTGAAACCTGTGGGGTTCCCTGTAGGGTGTGAGCACTGACCTATGAAAGACTGGGTGCATTCTGGAGCCCTCCGGGAGTGTCAACCGGAAGGCCACTGGATTGATTTGCGCCGCAACCTGGTAAGGTCCCAGCTGCTTGTGTTTGAGCTTCCTCTTAGCTAGCGTCCTGGCCGGCACTGCCTGGGCTGCTAACCAGACCCAGTCCCCCACCTGGATGTCCTCCCCGACCCTCCTGTGCTTGTCTGCCTGCATTTTGTAGGCGTGTTTCGCCAGTTCCAATTGCCTTCGGAGTTGCTCGTGGACCTCCTGTAACTCTGCTGCTAAGTGCTCTGCTCCCCTTGGCTCCCCGTCCCCCTTCGTCTCTAACCCCGGGAAAGTTCTGGGATGCCGCCCATTATTGGCAAAGAACGGTGTCACTCCTGTAGACCCGTGCTTCGTGTTGTTGTAGGCAAACTCGGCCAGCAGTAGGTAGTCCACCCAGGTCGAGGGTTGTTGATTGGCGTAGCATCGCAGGTACTGCTGCATGATGGCGTTGACCCTCTCCGCTTGTCCGTTGGTCTGCGGGTGTCGTGCCGACGCTAAGTTGATCTTGACGTTCAGGATGCCCAGCAGCTTCTGCCAGAAGCTCAAGACGAATTGGCGACCCCGGTCGGACAGAATGGACCGCGGCAAGCCGTGAGCTTTGAACACGTCGTCTATGAACAGCTTGGCGGTCTGTTCCGCTGTGGCCACCTTCGCGCACGGAATAAAGTGTGCCATCTTGGTGAACATGTCTACGACCACGAGCACCGCTGTTTTGCCTCGCAAGCTGGGCAGATCTGTGACAAAGTCCAGGGCCACTTTCTCCCACGGTTCGAGCGGCGTCTGTAGGGGTTCTAGTAGACCCGCTGGCTTCCTGTGTACTGGCTTGGCCCTTTGGCAGGTGTCACACCTGGAGACGTAATCCGCGACTTCTCCCCTCACCTTGGGCCACCAAAAGTCTCTGGTTACTAATTCCGCCGTTTTGTCCTTGCCGAAGTGCCCAGCTGTCAGAGCTACCCTAGGTCCCAGCTCACAAAGGACCAACGCTGCTTCGTTGTTAAGTATAAAAGTCTTTATTGAAGTTCAGTTTCACTTCCAGAGCCGCAGCGCGCAGCCCCACGTCCAAAGTCTCAGACTACTGATGCTCCGTCTGAGTCTCCTCCCCCTTGACACCAATTTAAGATTCTAGCCTTGCTCCACCTTCTCCGCTGCTCCTTCCTCCTCTGGGTCCTCCTGCCCGCCGGGGTTCCGCCCTTTCTAGCCTCTTCTCCCGCTGATTCCCCTGAGCCTTCTCCCTCCCTCCGGCGGGCTTTAGGAGCTGTTTCCCCATCCGGGTCTCCTGCTGTTCCGCGCGCCTGCACATTCGAACTTGGCGCGCGCGCCCAGCCAGCAGCTTTCCTCCTGACCGTTCCACTGCTGCTGTCACTGCTTCCCCCATCGGGGGGCCTAGCTGCAACTGACCTCCCCTCCGTTGGAGGCGTGGTCAGCCCTGACTCCCTCTCTGGAGGAGACACTGCTCCTGACACATGTGACTCCTCCCCCCCACTACGCTCTGGTGGGGAAACTGGTCCTGATCCTCCACTGCTGCTTTGGGGTTCCCCTCTGGCTCCTTGTTTCTGGTGCGTCCCCCCTGGGACCCCCCCTTGCCCTGACCATCGGCGCCCACTTCTGGGAATCTTCTGATTCGCTGGAGAAGCTCATGGAATCTCTCGGGCCACTGTCATACTCCCCTACGCTGCCCTCGGATTCTTCCCCTTCGCTCTCCCAATCCTCTCTCCCCAGTGCTCCTGCTCCTGATTCCCTGACATCCATCCCCCCCTCGAAGCCCCCCCTTCCCCCCTCCCCCTCTTCGGGTGTGGGTTCCGGGTGCTCCAGTCCAGTGGGTGTGAGTGCGGGATACCGTTCTTCCCCCCTGGTGTGTAGCCGGTCCACTGGATCCGGCCCAACCGCAACGGGCTCGTCGACGTCGATTTCCTCTGCTTCCATCTCTCTGCTGATGTGCTCGAATCCAGGATCCTCCCCCAACACGTCCATGTCCTCCCCTCCCCCGGGTACCTCTGGTGAGACTGCTTGCAAAGGTCCCCGCAGCAACTCCCTGCGCCACCCCACCTCCGGTTGAGTGTCCCACCAATAGGAGCGGTCTGTGGCAAACCCCAAGAGAGACCCCTCCGAGGAGCTAGTGTCCGGCGTCGTCTCTTCAGCTGATGAAAAACCCTGGAACGTACTGGCTGACAGAGTGGGTGTGAAGAGCCAGTCGTCGAAATACTCTGCCGGCATAGGTCTGTGTGTGAAGAGTGCATGGAACTCGTCTTTAAGATAGTGCTCCTCCACGGCATAGCACGGTACCCCCCTGTTAGCGCTGGCTGGGGTACCTTCCCTGGCGAGGAGGTATTCCACCCCCTCTTCCCCCCACCTCGAGTCCAAAATCTCCGTGACCTCGTAGAGTGGCGTCGCCCTCCGTGACCCCTCCCTCTTCGGAGATTCGTTAAGTGGGTCTGGCGCGTTCCCTGTCGCCTGAAACCTGTGGGGTTCCCTGTAGGGTGTGAGCACTGACCTATGAAAGACTGGGTGCATTCTGGAGCCCTCCGGGAGTGTCAACCGGAAGGCCACTGGATTGATTTGCGCCGCGACCTGGTAAGGTCCCAGCTGCTTGTGCTTGAGCTTCCTCTTAGCTAGCGTCCTGGCCGGCACTGCCTGGGCTGCTAACCAGACCCAGTCCCCCACCCGGATGTCCTCCCCGACCCTCCTGTGCTTGTCTGCCTGCATTTTGTAGGCGTGTTTCGCCAGTTCCAATTGCCTTCGGAGTTGCTCGTGGACCTCCTGTAACTCTGCTGCTAAGTGCTCTGCTCCCCTTGGCTCCCCGTCCCCCTTCGTCTCTAACCCCGGGAAAGTTCTGGGATGCCGCCCATTATTGGCAAAGAACGGTGTCACTCCTGTAGACCCGTGCTTCGTGTTGTTGTAGGCAAACTCGGCCAGCGGTAGGTAGTCCACCCAGGTCGAGGGTTGTTGATTGGCGTAGCATCGCAGGTACTGCTGCATGATGGCGTTGACCCTCTCCGCTTGTCCGTTGGTCTGCGGGTGTCGTGCCGACGCTAAGTTGATTTTGACGTTCAGGATGCCCAGCAGCTTCTGCCAGAAGCTCGAGATGAATTGGTGACCCCGGTCGGACAGGATGGACCGCGGCAAGCCGTGAGCTTTGAACACGTGGTCTATGAACAGCTTGGCGGTCTGTTCCGCTGTGGCCACCTTCGCGCACGGAATAAAGTGCGCCATCTTGGTGAACATGTCTACGACCACGAGCACCGCTGTTTTGCCTCGCGAGCTGGGCAGATCTGTGACAAAGTCCAGGGCCACTTTCTCCCACGGTTCGAGCGGCGTCTGTAGGGGTTCTAGTAGACCCGCCGGCTTCCTGTGTACTGGCTTGGCCCTTTGGCAGGTGTCACACCTGGAGACGTAATCCGCGACTTCTCCCCTCACCTTGGGCCACCAAAAGTCTCTGGTTACTAATTCCGCCGTCTTGTCCTTGCCGAAGTGCCCAGCGCTGGGCGCGTCGTGTAGCTGCTGCAAGACTTTCGCACGGAGGTCGTCTCCGGGCACGTAGAGAGCCCCTCTGCGGATGAGCAGTCCGTCTCGTATCTGGAACTCGTCGTCCTTCGCTGTGCCTTTTCGCACCTCCTCCATCTTGGATTGTGCGAACGAATCCGTCTGCAGCGCTTAACGCACCGCGTCCAGGTCCACGGCAGCTGAAGCGCACGCCCACGCTTTCGGTGCGAAAATGTGCTTGGCCGCCACCGGCGCCGCTTCCTCGAGATACTGCGGCTTCCTGGATAGTGCATCCGCCATGATGTTGTTGTCTCCCGGGATGTATTCTATCCGGAAATCGAAATCCGCAAAGAACTCCGCCCAGCGAATGTGTCTCTGGTTCAGGAACCGCGCCGTGCACCAGTACTCCAGGTTCTTATGGTCCGTGCAGACTTGCACTGTGTGTCTGGCTCCGACAAGGAAGTGCCGCCACGCCTTGAAAGCTGCATGAATGGCCAGCAACTCCCTGTCCCAGATGGTGTAGTTCTGTTCCGCCTTGCTGAGTTTCCTGGAGTAGAATGCGCACGGCCTCCATTCCCCTTGCGGATCTTGCTGCAACAGGACGGCCCCCACCGCTCTGTCCGAGGCGTCCGTCTCAACCCTCATTGGTCTGCTGGGGTTTACATGTAGCAGCTGTTCTTCGGACGCGAAGAGACGCTTGAGTCTCCGAAAGGACTGCTCCGCCTGGTCCGTCCAGGTGAACTTCTTCTTCTTGGAGCTGAGGGTGTCCGTGATGGCCGCCGTCTCCTTCGCGAACCCTTTGATGAACTTGCGATAAAAGTTGGCGAAGCCGACGAACTTCTGGACCTCCTTCCGATTGCGCGGGCTCTTCCAGTCCAACACCGCGCGGACCTTGGTGCTGTCCATGGCGAGTCCCTTGTCGGACAGCTTGTAGCCCAGGAAATCCACCTCCGTCATGTCGAACTGGCACTTCTCTAATTTGGCGTAAAGTCTGTGCTCCCGTAGCCTCTGCAGGACCTCCTTGACGTCCCTCTCGTGAGCCTCCTGCGATTCCGAGAAGACCAGGATGTCGTCCAGGAAGCAAACGCACTTCTTGTAGAGGAGTCCCGCTAACACGTGATGCATGAAAGCTTGGAAGGTATGGGAGCCATTTTGCAGACCAAAAGGCATTACGCGATATTCATAGGTGCCTAAAGGTGTAAACATGGCTGTTTTCCACTCATCGCCCTCCCGCATGCGTATAAGGTTGTACGCCCCTCGTAGATCCAACTTGGTGAAGATCCGTCCCTTCCTCACCGTCGCGAGCAGGTCGTCGATCTTGGGCATGGGGAATGCTGCGGGCTTTGTTTTGGAATTTATGAGCCTATAATCAACTATGAGCCTGCGTTGGGGCGTGTCCTTCTTCTTCACGAAAAACACGGGACTGCCCCCCACTGCTTTAGATTCTTGGATGAACCCCCGCTTCAAGTTGTGATCTATGAACTCCCTGAGTTCTTGCAGTTCGTCTTCAGACATGGAATACAGTTTCCCAGTCGGCAGCGTCGCTCCCGGCAGGAGGTCAATCTTGCAGTCGTAAGGCCTGTGGGGAGGCAGGTTATCCGCTTCCCTCTCGCAGAAGACCTCCAAAAACTCCTTGTACTTGTTGGGTACCGCTTGCACCATGCCTAGGTGTAACTGCGGTTCATCCTCTTGCCCCTCCTCCTCCTGGCGGGTCTGGACGCAGTGTTCTGCGCAGTAGGAGGAGCAGAAGGTCAATTGCCGCTGGTACCATGCTAATGCCGGGCTGTGCCTATCCAGCCAACTCATACCCAACACTATGGGCGTGTCTGACAGGTGGGTGACATTGAAGCTGATGACTTCGCGGTGGTTTCCAATATGCATCACCATCGGTGGTGTTTGCTGTACCACCTCTCCTCCCAGTAGCTTCCTGCCATCGACCGTGACGACGTTTAGGGGCATCGTGGCTGGCATGAGTGCTATGCGATGTTGCTTGATAAAGTCCACTCCTATAAAGTCTGCGTTGCTCCCAGAGTCAATGGTTATTGGTACTTGCATGGTGTGCCCAGTGGGCAACTGGAGCGATGCGGTGAGTTGCACCACTGGTTTGGGTGGGAGGGGGTCTGTGGGCTGTAAAATCTCTGGGGACTGCTTCACTGACTTGCCTGGTTGGGCCCCAGTGGCTCTGTTTCCAACCAGGCGTCTTCTTCCCCCTGCGGCTGCTTCGGCTGCTGACTTGTTCCCTTTACTGTTGCTGAGGCTGCAGTGTGCTTCTGGAGCCTCTGGGGACACTCTTTGGCCATGTGCTGAGCACTGTCGCAGATGTAGCACTTCCTGGTCCCTCTAGGAGCCTTCGCCTTGACTGCTCCCGGTGTTTGGGCTCTGCTGGCAGTCTGAGCCCTGGCACCACCAATCTCCATCGGCTCTTCTCCCCTTCCCAAAGGAGGCATGGACAGCGCCCGCCCCGCCTCTCTGGGAAAGAAAGGGGTTGTCCTGGCTGGGCTGCTTGCCTTACGTCCTTCCTCCCTGCTCCAAGGGCGTCCTTCCAGGCGCACACCAATCGCCAACGCTCTTTGGGCAACTTCTTGGGTACTTTGCGGTCGTTCCCCTCTTGCCAGCTCATCTTTCACCTCTCCACTTAGCCCCTCCCAGAACAGGTCTCTGACAGCAATAGAGTCCTTCTCCCAGCCCAGCACGTTCAATAAGGCAAAAAAGCGTGAGTGATATTGTCTCACCGTCGCTTTCCCTTGCTGTAGTCCATGCATTTCCCTCCGAGCAACATCTACATCTACCGTAGATTTAAAGCAAGCGTCCATAGCTTTGATAAATGCATCGGAATCTTTGAGGGCGGGGTCTTCTTCGCGCCACAAATTCCGCAGCCACGCTTTTGCTTCCCCATGCAAATGAGTGATTATGAAGCCCACTTTCTCTTCCTCATCTCTAAAGTCCTTCCGAAGCAAATTGAGCGCGTAAACCACGTCAGCTCTGAAGTTAGGGTATTGCTGCAGGTTCCCATCGAAGTGGGCTACTAGGCTGCCCCCCCTCTTCCCGAGGCCAACTCCCTCCGGTTTGGGTCCTGGCAGCCCCTCTTTCCCCCAACGGTCCCACCTTGCCTGCAGATCCCAGCAGAGCGCTACTGCTTCTTCTTCTCTTTTCCTGGATGCTGCTACTTCTGCGTAAAGCGTCGTCACTGCTTCTTGCAGTTCTTTCACGTGGCTCTCTGTAGCCATCTTTGCCTATCTTCGTGAGCTTGCAAAACACCAAGTCTTGCCCCTCGCTGCACCAACTCACGCTGCGAGGTTTTTAAAGGGGACGGAGCATACTGTCAGAGCTACCCTAGGTCCCAGCTCACAAAGGACCAACGCTGCTTCGTTGTTAAGTATAAAAGTCTTTATTGAAGTTCAGTTTCACTTCCAGAGCCGCAGCGCGCAGCCCCACGTCCAAAGTCTCAGACCACTGATGCTCCGTCTGAGTCTCCTCCCCCTTGACACCAATTTAAGATTCTAGCCTTGCTCCACCTTCTCCGCTGCTCCTTCCTCCTCTGGGTCCTCCTGCCCGCCGGGGTTCCGCCCTTTCTAGCCTCTTCTCCCGCTGATTCCCCTGAGCCTTCTCCCTCCCTCCGGCGGGCTTTAGGAGCTGTTTCCCCATCCGGGTCTACTGCTGTTCCGCGCGCCTGCACATTCGAACTTGGCGCGCGCGCCCAGCCAGCAGCTTTCCTCCTGACCGTTCCACTGCTGCTGTCACTGCTTCCCCCATCGGGGGGGCTAGCTGCAACTGACCTCCCCTCCGTTGGAGGCGTGGTCAGCCCTGACTCCCTCTCTGGAGGAGACACTGCTCCTGACACATGTGACTCCTCCCCCCCACTACGCTCTGGTGGGGAAACTGGTCCTGATCCTCCACTGCTGCTTTGGGGTTCCCCTCTGGCTCCTTGTTTCTGGTGCGTCCCCCCTGGGACCCCCCTTGCCCTGACCATCGGCGCCCCCTTCTGGGAATCTTCTGATTCGCTGGAGAAGCTCATGGAATCTCTCCGGCCACTGTCATACTCCCCTACGCTGCCCTCGGATTCTTCCCCTTCGCTCTCCCAATCCTCTCTCCCCAGTGCTCCTGCTCCTGATTCCCTGACACCAGCGCTGGGCGCGTCGTGTAGCTGCTGCAAGACTTTCGCGCGGAGGTCGTCTCCGGGCACGTAGAGAGCCCCTTTGCGGATGAGCAGTCCGTCTCGTATCTGGAACTCGTCGTCCTTCGCTGTGCCTTTTCGCACCTCCTCCATCTTGGATTGTGCAAACGAATCCGTCTGCAGCGCTCGACGCTTGGCCGCCACCGGCGCCGCTTCCTCGAGATACTGCGGCTTCCTGGATAGTGCATCCGCCATGACGTTGTTGTCTCCCGGGATGTATTCTATCCGGAAATCGAAATCCGCAAAGAACTCCGCCCAGCGGATGTGTCTCTGGTTCAGGAACCGCGCCGTGCGCCAGTACTCCAGGTTCTTATGGTCCATGCGGACTTGCACTGTGTGCCTGGCTCCGACGAGGAAGTGCCGCCACGCCTTGAAAGCTGCATGAATGGCCAGCAACTCCCTGTCCCAGATGGTGTAGTTCTGTTCCGCCTTGCTGAGTTTCCTGGAGTAGAATGTGCACGGCCTCCATTCACCTTGCGGATCTTGGTGCAACAGGACGGCCCCCACCGCTCTGTCCGAGGCGTCCGTCTCAACCCTCATTGGTCTGCTGGGGTTTACATGTAGCAGCTTTTCTTCGGACGCGAAGAGACGCTTGAGTCTCCGAAAGGACTGCTCCGCCTGCTCCGTCCACGTGAACTTCTTCTTCTTGGAGCTGAGAGTGTCCGTGATGGCCGCCGTCTCCTTCGCGAACCCTTTGATGAACTTGCGATAAAAGTTGGCGAAGCCGACTGTCAGGGAATCAGGAGCAGGAGCACTGGGGAGAGAGGGATTGGAGAGCGAAGGGGAAGAATCCGAGGGCAGCGTAGGGGAGTATGACAGTGGCCCGAGAGATTCCATGAGCTTCTCCAGCGAATCAGAAGATTCCCAGAAGGGGGCGCCGATGGTCAGGGCAAGGGGGGTCCCAGGGGGGACGCACCAGAAACAAGGAGCCAGAGGGGAACCCCAAAGCAGCAGTGGAGGATCGGGACCAGTTTCCCCACCAGAGCGTAGTGGGGGGGAAGAGTCACATGTGTCAGGGGCAGTGTCTCCTCCAGAGAGGGAGTCAGGGCTGACCACGCCTCCAACGGAGGGGAGGTCAGTTGCAGCTAGCCCCCCCCGAAGGGGGAAGCAGTGACAGCAGCAGTGGAACGGTCAGCAGGAAAGCTGCTGGCTGGGCGCGCGCGCCAAGTTCAAATGTGCAGGCAGGAGACCCGGATGGGGAGCCAGCTCCTAAAGCCCGCCGGAGGGAGGGAGAAGGCTCAGGGGGATCAGCGGGAGAAGAGGCTAGAAAGGGCGGAACCCCGGCGGGCAGGCGGAACCAGAGGAGGAAGGAGCAGCGGAGAAGGTGGAGCAAGGCTAGAATCTTAAATTGGTGTCAAGGGGGAGGGGACTCAGACGGAGCATCAGCGGTCTGACAGTTGAGACGTAGAGCTGCACGCTGCAGCTCTGGAAGTGAAACTGAACTTCAATAAAGACTTTTATACTTAACAACGAAGCAGCGTTGGTCCTTTGTGAGCTGGGACCTAGGGTAGCTCTGACACGCATAGTGTATGTAATGAGACAAAAATAACAAAACAAGGTCTCGTCGCTTCCATATGCGTAGAAAGAAGACGAATAAGCATTGATTGGGCTTATTTCAATTCGCATCATGTTTTTTGGGTGCGCACCAGAATCACACCTAACAAAAGCAAAACGGTGTTTTGGTTTCCATCTACATAAAAAGATGATAGTAACGCTCTGTTTAGGATTATTTAAAATTGGTGATATTGGGGTTGGAATGCACATTCAACCAAAAGTAGAGTTAAATGTTGGTTTTCAGCCCAAATCAAGCATAGATGTTTTGGTTCCATCTCAATAGAAAGAGGACATATAAGCTTGGATTGTTCTTTCGGTGTTCGTTCACCCACACATAGCAAAGTGTAATAAGCTTAAACAAGGCAAAAGGTTGATTTGGCTTCCATCTACAAGAACCTTGAATTGCGCTAATTTCGTGTTCTATGGTGTTAATGCTCATAGACGCAGAAATCGCATAGTGTATGTAATGAGACCAAAATAACAAAACACCTTCTAATCGCTTCAATGTGCGTAGAAAGAAGACGAATAAGCTTTGATTGGGCTTATTTCAATTCGCATCGTGTTTTTTGGGTGCGCACCAGAATCACTCCTAACAGAAGCAAAACGGTGTTTTGGTTTCCATCTACATAAAAAGATGATAATAACGCTCTGCTTGGGCTTATTTAAAATTGGTTTTTTTGGAGTTGGAATGCACATTCAACCAAAAGTAGCAGAGTAAAATGTTTGTTTTCAGCCCAAATCAAGGATAGGTGTTTTAGTTCCATCTCAATAGAAGGCGTACGGATAAGCTTGGGTTGTTCTTCTGGTGTTCATTTACCCACAAATAGCAAAGCGAAGTGTAATAGGCTTAAACAAGGCAAAAGAGGTTGATTTGGGTATCATCTACATACAAAGAAGAATCTTGAATTTCGCTTATTTCAAGTCGTGTTCTGTGGTGTTAATGCTCATAGACCCAGAAATCGCATAGTGTATGTAATGAGACCAAAATAACAAAACACCTTCTAATCGCTTCAATATGCGTAGAAAGAAGACGAATAAGTTTTGATTGGGCTTATTTAAATTCGCATGGTGTTTTTTGGGTGCGCACCAGAATCACTCTTAACCGTGTTTTGGTTTCCATCTACATAAAAAGATGATAATAACGCTCTGTTTGGGCTTATTTAAAATTGGTGGTTTTGGGGCTGGAATGAACATTCAACCAAAAGTAGCAGAGTGTAATGTTTGTTTTCAGCCCAAATGAAGCATAGGTGTTTTGGTTCCATCTCAATAGAAAGAGGACATATAAGCTTGGATTGTTCTTTCGGTGTTCGTTCACCCACACATAGCAAAGTTTAATAAGCTTAAACAAAGCAAAAGAGGTTGATTTGGGTTCCATCTACATAGAAAGAAGAACCTTGAATTGCGCTAATTTCGTGTTCTATGGTGTTAATGCTCATAGACGCAGAAATCGCATAGTGTAATGAGACCAAAATAACAAAACAACGTCTTTTCGCTTCCATATGCGTAGAAACAAGAATAACCTTTGATTGGGCTTATTTCAATTCGCATCGTGTTTTTTGGTTGCGCACCAGAATCACTCCTAACAGAAGCAAAATGGTGTTTTGGTTTCCATCTACATAAAAAGATGATAATAACGCTGTGTTTGGGCTTATTTAAAATTGGTGGTTTTGGGTTTGGAATGCACATTCAACCAAATGTAGCAGAGTGAAATCTTTGTTATCAGCCCAAATGTAGCATAGGTGTTTTGGTTCCATCTCAATAGAAAGAGGACATATAAGCTTGGATTGTTCTGTTGGTGTTCGTTCACCCACACATAGCAAAGTGTAATAAGCTTAAACAAAGCAAAACAGGTTGATTTTGGTTCCATCTACATAGAAAGAAAAATCTTGGATTTCGCTTATTTCGTGTTCTATGGTGTTAATGCACATTGACCCAAAAATCGAAAACTGTATGTAACGAGACCAAAATAACAAAACACCTTCTAATCGCTTCCATATGCGTAGAAAGAAGACGAATAAGCATTGTTTGGGCTTTTTTCAATTCGCATCGTGTTTTTTGGGTGCGCACCAGAATCAATCCTAACAGAAGCAAAATGGTGTTTTGGTTTCCATCTACATAAAACGATGATAATTACGCTCTGATTGGGCTTATTTAAAATTGGTGTTTTTGGAGTTGTAATGCACATTCAACCAAAAATAGCAGTTTAATGTTTTTTTTCAGCCCAAATCTAGCATAGGTGTTTTGGTTACATCTCAATAGAGACATATAAGCTTGGATTGTTCTTTCGGTGTTGGTTCACCCACAAATAGCAATGTGTAATAAGCTTAAACAAAGCAAAACAGGTTGATTTGGGTTCCGTCTACATAGAAAGAAAAATATTGGATTTCGCTTATTTCGTGTTCTATGGTGCTAATGCATATTGACCCAAAAATCGCAAAGTGTATGTAACGAGACCAAAATAACAAAACACCTTCTAACTGCTTCCATATGCGTAGAAAGAAGACGAATAAGCTTTGATTGTGCTTATTTCAATTCGCATGGTGTTTTTTGGGTGCGCACCAGAATCACTCCTAACAGAAGCAAAACGGTGTCTTGGTTTCCATTTACATAAAAAGATGATAATAACGCTCTGCTTGGGCTTATTTAAAATTGGTGGTTTTGGGGTTGGAATGCACATTCAACCAAAGGTAGCAGAGTGAAATGTTTGTTTTCAGCCCAAATCAAGCATAGGTGTTTTGGTTCCATCTCAATAGAAAGAGGACATATAAGCTTGGATTGTTCTTTCGGTGTTCGTTCACCCACACATAGCAAAGTGTAATAAGCTTAAACAAGGCAAAAGGTTGATTTGGCTTCCATCTACATAGAAAGCAGAACCTTGAATTGCGCTTATTTCAAGTCGTTTTCTTTGGTGTTAATGCACATAGAACCAGAAATCGCATAGTGTATGTAACGAGACCAAAATAACAAAACAACGTCTTTTCGCTTCCATATGCGTAGAAAGAAGACGAATAAGCTTTGATTGGGCTTATTTCAATTCGCATCGTGTTTTTTGGGTTCGCACCAGAATCACTCCTGTTAGGTGTTTTGGTTTCCATCTACATAAAACGATGATAATTACGCTCTGATTGGGCTTATTTAAAATTGGTGTTTTTGGAGTTGGAATGCACATTCAACCAAAAATAGCAGAGTTTAATGTTTGTTTTCAGCCTAAATCAAGGATAGGTGTTTTGGTTTCCATCTACATAAAAAGATGATAGTAACGCTCTCTTTGGGCTTATTTAAAATTGGTGGTTTTGGGTTTGGAATGCACATTCAACCAAATGTAGCAGAGTGAAATGTTTGTTTTCAGCCCAAATCAAGCATAGGTGTTTTGTTTCCATCTCAATAGAAAGAGGACATATAAGCTTGGATTGTTCTTTCGGTGTTCATTCACCGACACATAGCAAAGTGTAATAAGCTTAAACAAAGCAAAAGAGGTTGATTTGGGTTCCATCTACATAGAAAGAAGAACCTTGAATTGCGCTAATTTCTATGGTGTTTTTTGGGTGCGCACCAGAATCACTCCTAACAAAAGCAAAACGGTGTTTTGGTTTCCATCTACATAAAAAGATGATAATAACGCTCTGATTGGGCTTATTTAAGATTTGTGTTTTGGGGGTTAGAATGCACATTCACCGAAAAATCGCACAGTGAAATCTTTGTTATCAGCCCAAATCTAGCATAGGTGTTTTGGTTCCATCTCAGTAGAACGAGGACATATAAGCTTGGATTGTTCTTTCAGTGTTGGTTCACCCACATAGCAAAGTGTAATAAGCTTAAACAAAGGAAAACAGGTTGATTTTCGTTCCATCTACATAGAAAGAAAAATCTTGGATTTCGTTTATTTCGTGTTCTATGGTATTAATGCACATTGACCCAAAAATAGCAAAGTGTATGTAACGAGACCAAAATAACAAAACACCTTCTAATCGCTTCCATATGCATAGAAAGAAGACGAATAAGCATTGTTCGGGCTTATTTCAATTCCCATCGGGTTTTTGGGTGCGCACCAGAATCACTCCTAACAGAAGCAAAATGGTGTTTTGGTTTCCATCTACATAAAAAGATGATAATAACGCTCTGTTTGGCTCTATTTAAAATTGGTGGTTTGGGGGTTGGAATGCATATTCAACCAAAAGTAGCATAGTGAAATGTTTGTTTTCAGCCCAAATCAAGCATAGGTGTTTTGGTTCCATCTCAATAGAAAGAGGACATTATAAGCTTGGATTGTTCTTTCGGTGTTGGTTCACCCACAAATAGCAAAGTGTAATAAGCTTAAACAAAGCAAAACAGGTTGATTTGGGTTCCATCTACATAGAAAGAGAAATATGGATTTCGCCAATTTCGTGTTCTATGGTGTTAATGCACATTGACCCAAAAATAGCAAAGTGTATGTAACGAGACCAAAATAACAAAACACCTTCTAATCGCTTCCATATGCGTAGAAAGAAGACGAATAAGCATTGACTCGGCTTATTTCAATTCGCATCGTGTTTTTTGGGTGCGCACCAGAATCACTCCTAACAAAAGCAAAACGGTGTTTTGGTTTCCATCTACATAAAAAGATGATAGTAACGCTCTGTTTGGGCTTATGCATGCACACTTCTTCACACATGCACACGAAAGCTCATACCAAGAACTAACTTAATTGGTCTTTAAGGTGCTACTGGAAGAAATTTTGTTTTGTTTTGTTTTGACTATGGCAGACCAACACGGCTACCTATCTGTAACACACACATACTGTAGTGGAAACACGGAAGACCATTGTAAATTCAAGGAGTTAGATGACATGTCTCTTTCGCTTTTACATCCGCGGTTTAAGGTTTGCTAAAACATGATAGTATAATTTGTTTTTCTCACACCTGTGTCAGGAGTTTTCTGGGTCCCCTGTGTTCTGATTGGCTACTCGGGAGGATACCCAGTTGCAGTGAATTGGGTTGGAGACTCTCAGCTACTCTGCATTAGTTGCACTCGGTGTCCCAGGCTGATCATGAGTGATGCCTGCTAACCAGGTGCAATCAATCAAATCAAAGTTGTCTATAAAAGCTGTAGGCTGAAGGGGCTCAGTGAGCTTCTTCACAAATGGAGGTACCATATGCTGTGAGACTGTCGGCCAGGGGTCTCTCTCGCTGCTCTACCAGGAGCTCCAGGCAGCTGAAGGGGAGATTGTTTGCGACTCCTTTCTAGTATGCTATAATTTGTGTTTTATATGCCTGCTGCTATCTGTTAACCTTATGCAAATAAAGCATTGCTTATTCTTCATCCACTCGCGTGCTTATTGGCTCCAAATCCAGAAATAACCCTGCCCTTGGCAGAACATATACAGTGCTTTTCTTCTGGGGGGGACGCAGGGGAATGCATACTTCTAAAACATTTTGTGAATGTACTTTTGTCCATTTACTGTATTTATTCTTCCCGGTTTGAACTATAAAATGGTGATTTTCTTGAGTCAAAATGAGAGTACCCCCAATCATTTTCTTTAGAAAAGAAGCACTGCATATATACACACACATATACATATATCCATTTTATTTTTATATATTTACAAACGGACACCTATACCTAGGTATGTATATTCTTGTATATAACTTCCGCGGCCCACCCACACCATCCCACCGCCAAGGGGCACGAGAGGAAGGCCACTGGGGGAGAAAGGCAGGTGAGGACGAGGCGGGGGGCAGGGCTGCCCCCTGGGGAGAGCGGGGTCGAGAGAGAGTGGGTGGGAGAAAGAGAGAGGGCCAGCCAGGCTTGGCACGCCTCTGCTGGCCCAACGTCGCACAGCCTCTTCCGCCCGTTTCCCTCCCCTTCCTGTGCTCATGCCTCTCCTCCCGTGGCACCTCCTTCCGGTAACCCTACCCTCGCCCAACATGGCGGCAGCACAGCCTCTTCCGCCCGTTCCCCTCCCCTTCCTGTGCTCATGCCTCTCCTCCCGTGGCACCTCCTTCCGGTAACCCTACCCTCGCCCAACATGGCGGCAGCACAGCCTCTTCCGCCCGTTTCCCTCCCCTTCCTGTGCTCATGCCTCTCCTCCCGTGGCACCTCCTTCCGGTAATCCTACCCTCGCCCAACATGGCGGCAGCACAGCCTCTTCCGCCCGTTTCCCTCCCCTTCCTGTGCTCATGCCTCTCCTCCCGTGGCACCTCCTTCCGGTAACCCTACCCTCGCCCAACATGGCGGCAGCACAGCCTCTTCCGCCCGTTTCCCTCCCCTTCCTGTGCTCATGCCTCTCCTCCGGTGGCACCTTCTTCCGGTACCCCTGCCCTCGCCCAATATGGCGGCAGCACAGCCTCTTCCGCCCTTCCGAGCTAGGAGTGCAGAAAAAGGTGAAACTGCCATGAAAAGGAGAGGAGGAGTGAGAGTGAGTGAGTGAGTGAGTGAGTGAGTGAGTGAGTGAGACAGGGAGCATCCTAGAAGAGATGGATGGGGAACCCAAGGGTCATCTAGTCCAACCCTCTGCAAAGAAGCTCAGAGCTACAATTCCCAGGTCTTCTTTGGGAATTCTATGGGAAGTAAGAGTTTCTACATTCATGAGCATTCACTTAGAGTGCGCTCATGTTTTTACCTTTTATTGAAAGCGGCCACAAGTGACTTGGGTGGAGTATAAATAATAAAATTATATTGCTCCTGCTGCTGTTCTTCTCTTAGCCTAACTCAAATCCAACCCAATACCAAACCTTAACCCTAATGCTCACCCTAACTCAAATCTAATCCTCACTCTAACCCTAACCTTAACCCAAACCTAAGCCTCAGTCTAAACCTAAGCCTAATTTAACCCTAACCCTAAGTAATAAAATTATATTTCTCCTGCTGCTGTTCTTCTCTTACCGTAACTCAACCCCATCTCTAACTCTAACTCCTAATCCTAATCCAACTCAAACCCAACTCTCACTGCAACTCTAACCTTTACCCAAACCTAATCCTAAACACTTTGCTTCTTTTTGTGGTGTTTTGTGTTATTGCTTCATTTCGTAGGTCATGAGACTTTCTTTGTTTCTTGTGGTGTTGATTCATTTAGCAGTTTTTTAATTGGCTTTTGTGTTTCTTTTGGTATTGCATCATCTTCATAGGTTGTTTGGATTTCTGATTAATTTGCTTTGGATTTCTGGTAGCTCTGCTTCTTTGTGATTTGTTTCTGTGTTTCTGGTGTTTTGGCTTGGTTATGTCATAAAATTGAAGAAATACCACCAGAAGCACAAAAACCAAGAAATATTCCCAAAATGAGGCAAAACCAGGACATGAAAACCAAGCCAAATCAATGGAAAAGAAACAATCTCACCCCAAACCGCAGAACCATTCAAAGTCAAAGAAGCAAAACAATTAAATGCAAAAAACAAGCAAAACCACCCCAAATTAAACAAATCAGCAGAAAACAAAAAAGAAGCAGTAAAGCCACCAATTACAAAGCAATGCCACAAGAAACTGGAAACCAGTTTTTAAAAAGCAAAACCAGAAACTCAACAAGCATGCAATTTATGGGAGTCCAAAAGCACTTCAAGCAACAGAAAAATTAACCAACATAGCATACTAGTTTTCACTTAGTCTTGGGTTTCTGGTGAATGTGCTTTGTTTGCAGCTGGCTTCATTTGTTTTCCATTGGTTTAGCTTGTTTTTTGGACTTTTGCTTTATTGCTTCTTTTGAGAAGTTTTCTTGTTTTTGCATTCTGGTGGTAATACTTTTGAATGCTTTGGGGGTTTCTGGTGAATCTGCTTTGTTTGGGATTGGTTGGCTTCTTTGTCAGTTTCCATTGATGTTGCTTTTACATGGTTCTTCTGCTTCTTTTCAGTAGGTTTTTGTGTTTTTAGTGGTTGACTTCATTGTTGGAATGGTCATTAGACATTTCTGGTGGTTTTGCTTCATTTCTGGTGGTTTTCCTTTTTTTCTTGGGTTTATCAGGGTTTATTCTCAAAGGTGCAAAACCCAAAAAACCTAGAAATGAAGCAAACTCACCATAAATCCAGCACCCAATCTGTTATGTACTAACCTTGGATCCTAGAATGCAACAACTGATTGGTCTTTTCCTGCAGGCCAATCAGGCTCCAAGAGGGAAGCAGAGTTAGCCAGTCAGACGGGACTCATTCTGTAAATAATGTATATAAAAGCCTGAGGTTGGGGGGGGGGGCAATAAAGAGCATGAAATACATACAAGACTCTGAGTATATTTCACAATCGTAATTTATATAAAAGAATCCATGAAACGAAAACCACCCCAAAAGAAACAAATTCAACATAATCCCAAAAATGAACCAGAAACAACAGAAACAAACCACATCCACCAAAGATGAGAAAACCAATTGAATAGAACCACA
The DNA here is from genome assembly GCF_964270895.1 of Podarcis filfolensis. Classification (NCBI taxonomy): domain Eukaryota; kingdom Metazoa; phylum Chordata; class Lepidosauria; order Squamata; family Lacertidae; genus Podarcis; species Podarcis filfolensis. The sequence goes on from NC_139604.1 coordinate 251,412, forward strand.
AGAAACCCACGCAGTAAACATCTCAGGGAAAAGCGAAATCACCCCCACACCATGCAAAACTAAGGTTTAACTGGCTTTGGGGTTTCTGCGAAATTTACTTTTCCCCTCTTGTTGGGGGTTTCTGGTGGTATTTCTTCTGCTTCTCACATTTCTGCTTCTTTTCAATTGGTTTTGGGATTCTGGTGAATTTGGTAATGATTTGATTGAAGTCTCTGGCAATTTTCCTTTTTCATGAATTCCTTCCTTGTTGGGTTTCTGGTATCTCACTTTTGGTTTTCCCATTTCTCTTAGTTTTGCTACGTTTCAGGTAGTTTGCTTACTTTTTGGAATTATGCAGTCTCATAAAAATGGAGCAATATCATTAGAAGCTTAAAAAGCATGAAAAAAACCCCAGGCACTAACCCTAACCCTGAACATCCACCTACGTATCCCCTGCCCTAACCCTAACCCTGATATTCTGGTCATCCATCTTGGGGATAACAATCTGGTGAGGTAAATTCAGTTGAGATCACTAAATAGCTCCATCAGCTGTGCTTCCTCATCCCTGAGCTTATCATAGTTTGGTTTGGAATGTTGTAGAGGTGCTTATGGAGTGGGGGCAGCCTTCCTAAGAAGGTGGATGGGCAAGACATAAAGCTAATCATTCTACAACGACGTTTGTGTTTGAAAATGTGGCTGCTTATATCCCTCATGGCAGAATTATGTTCTGTGCCCCACAGTTGTATAGACCTGGTGGTATGCATCTTTCTGATTTGGGTTCTGACATGATTCTTAAGGATCTGCAAAGAGCTCTGTTTGAGCACTTGTGTGTTTGTGGGTGGAGGTGAACAAGCACACCTGCCCAGACTTAATTTGATTTGGTTACATTGGTCGAATCTGACTAGTTTTGCCGATCCTCAAGTTGTTATATTTAATAAATACAACCTATTTATCCACTTTTGGTTGTCTTTTTTTTTTAATGAAATATTTATTAGGATTTTTCAAATTCAATACAGAGAAAATTAAAAAGAACAAAAAAATACAGAAAATAGAAAAAAAAAATAAAAAGAAAAAGAAAAAAAATTAAAGTTTTTAGTTTCATATTTTCATTACCATATTTCCCAGACTTCCCCACACCTCCCCTTCTTGCATTCCAATTCAAGTTGTTTGTTCAACAAGTTCCTATCCCCAATTTTTAACCTTTTTATATTTAGTTCATTTTCCTTTAACTAATTTTAACTTATAAACATCAAAAATTTATACCTCATTACACCAATCTTTTTCCTAAAGCCGACCCTAATTCCATTCCACGAGATTCCCAATTTTCATATTGTTAACCAAACAAAAAAAATAAGACAGATCATAGTTATACACCCTTTGGATTCTCAGACCCCACCACCCCCTTTTCCCGGGTTCGATCCCCAACAAATGTCCAGTCTTAATCTTCTATCAGCCTGGAGATCTCACGTCCGAGGCTCTTAATTCTCTCTCAGCCCCTCTCTGCCGGTTTTTTTGATAGTCCTTAATATTAAACTCCAAATTTCGGAGGAGCTCTGTCTCAACAAGATCCAATTTTCTTCCAGCCAGGCCTCCATACTTAAAAGCAAGGTCCAAAAGTCCAATTGTCACCACTCCAGCTTCCACTTTAATCAGATTTGTAATCCATAAATCTTCCGGTCTCCACACACAGGAATCTCTCCATTCCACCTTCACCAATTTAGGCCAGAATTTCATCATCCAGTACTTATTTTCCTTTGTAATCATCCTGTCGGGCCTTTGGTTTGATTTTTTATTTCCCTTTTTGGGTGTGATATCTGGGCTTTGGCTCTCTTTTGTCATTTGCAAGGTTACAGCTCCTCCTTCCTTCTCCTCAGGAACAACAACATATATCTCTTTATCCACACTTTCAAAATTCTCAAAGTCCTCTTTTTGTCCAGCTGCATGGGCTTCCTGAGTCAAGTTCTTATCAAGTTCCGTAATGTTATTTGCTTTTAAATTCAAGGTTGCTACGTTTGTAGACACCGAGTGAGGACATATTGACGCCAGGACAAGGGCTTTTGGAGATTGCAAATTTGTTATCTGGACGCTCCGGCCCAAGGAGAGACAAGCTACCGACAGAAGAAGAACAACAACTTGGTGCAGTAGGAGGGAAAACTAACTAACCAATCATGTCTCTGCAACTTTTAAGCTGGAATTGTAATGGATTGAACTCCCCTAGAAAGAGAAAAGAGATATTTTATATATTAAAGAAAGAACATTTGGACTTGATTTGTTTACAAGAGACTCATGTTACGAGGCTACACAGGAAAATATTGGTTAATAAAAGATTAGGGCAAGAATTTATTTCGTCTGACAAAGTCAAAAAAAGAGGAGTGGTGATTTATGCTAAGGAGAAATTTTCACCGAAATTTATCCTCAAAGATGAGCAAGGAAGATATTTGGCTATTGAAATTCAGTTACAAGGGGAAAAATTCTTGATAGTAGGTGTGTATGCACCAAATGAGGGGAAGTCGGAATTTTTTAAGAAGCTGCATGAGACTTTGATGGACTTTATGGACTACAACATAATTTTGATTTAAATTTAAATTAAAATAAGGGAAGATTTGCTGAGCAATCGATAAGAATTTGGAATACAGAAAAGGGAGGCATGAGGAAGTCGGGGAAGAAAGGTATAAGAAATTAGGATATGAAATGGTACATGTTTTTTGTTTTGTTTTTGTCTTTGTATGTTTATGTATGTTGTGTTTATATGGAAAAAATAAAAATATTATAAAAAAAACAACAACATAATTTTGATGGGGGACATGAATGGAGTTGTATCAACTAATATGGACAAGGCCCAAAAACAGGTAGTCACCAAAGATGGTAGACTACCAAAAACTTTTTTTGAAATGACTGATAACATGGACTTGATCGATATTTGGAGAACTAAGAACCCCCTGGAGAGAGAAGGAACATTCTTCTCTGAAGCCAAGATGACATGGACTAGATTTGACCAAATTTGGATTACTAGAGGAATGGCTCCAAAGATAAAAAAAGTGGAAATCTGCCCCAAAACATGCTCCGACCATAATGCTGTAAAGATGGAGATGAAGTCAACAACAACCAGAACCTTTAGATGGAGGATGAATGACACCTTATTTAGAGATGAAGAAGTATACAACAAGGCCCAAAAGACTCTAAAAGACTATTTTGAATTAAATTTGCCAACAAACGTGGAGAAAAGAGTAATCTGGGACGCAAGTAAAGCCGTGATGAGAGGGTTTTTGATACAACAGAATGCATTAAAAAAGAGAAGGCAAAATGAGAAAAAAGATAAAATTTTGGAGAAAATTAAAGAAGGTGAGCAAAAATTGAGAGCCAAGCCGAAGTCACAAGAGATTCTGAGAGAAATAAAGATATATCAAACACAATATATGGAATTGATGAATCAGGAAATAGAATGGAAAATTAAACAAATGAGACAGAAGACATTTGAATCGGCGGATAAATGTGGGAAATTACTGGCATGGCAACTGAAAAAAAGACAAAAACTGAATACAATTACAAACCTGGAAGTAGAAGGAAAAGATATAAACAATCCAAATGAGATAAGAAATTGTTTCCAGAAGTACTTTAAGCAACTATACACACAAGGGCCACAGAATGAAAGGGATATTGATGGATTTTTGAAAACAAATGGATTACAAAAAATATCACAGGAAAGTAAAGCACTGTTGAACTGTAAAATAACAGATCAGGAGATAGAAGGTGCCATTTTAAATATGCAAATGGGCAAATCCCCCCACTCGGTTTGGGGGGCGCTGCAAAACATGCGGTTTTTACTGCAAACATTTTGCCAGACTTTGGCCTTGATTTGGAGTGAATCAGACGATGTTGGGTTTTGGGGTGACCTTATGACCCCTGTCAGTTACTTGGTTTGTCGGGCAAAATGCTACAAAAATGCTACAATGTCTGGCAAATGCTACAAAACTTTTGCCAGACTTTGGCACCAGTTTGGAGTGAATCGGACAATGTTGGGTTTTGGATATTAATTATGAACCCCGGTTTGATGTATCAATTACTCTGTTTATGGGGTGTTACAAAATGTGGGGGTTTTGCTGCAAAACTTTTGCCAAACATCAGTTTTGATGGGATCCCAGATTTGGGGGTTTGTAGTTAAATGAAGCATTCTTTCAGTGCTTCTCGGGAAATGTGCAGTTTCCGTCAGATCAAACTAATACTACTGGATAAAATTATATGGTTGTTGATTATCAGACAGTTCTCCCATTTATCAAGGAAAATGTCTGTTATGGGTGGCTTTTGCTTGGTGTGTGTGACTGTTGACAGACAGATTTGAAAAGGAACACAGCTTCCTCTGTCTCACAGTGACTTACTGGCCTTTTTGATTATGCAGTCGGCTCGCAATACACTTCCAGCTGGATTCCGAGGACAGGAAATGATTCTGCTAAAGGCTTTCTGTGAATATAGGTGTCAGCGCTGCCCAAGGTCCCAGCTCACACAAGACCAACGCTGCTCCTTGCCCAAGTTTAAAAGTCTTTATTGAAGTTCAGTCTCATTTCTAGACGCGCAGCGTGCAACGCTACATCTGTCCGTCAGACCGTAGAACTCCCATCTGAATCTCCTCCCCCCTGACACCAGCTTACGATTCTAGCCTTACTCCACCTTTTCCTCTGTTCCTTCTTTCTCTGGGTCCTTCTGCTAGTCGGAGTCTCAGCCCTCCGAGATTCTTCTGACGCTGATTCTCCCGACTCCTCCCCCCCCTCTTTCGGGCTTTAGGACCTGGCTCCCAATCCGGGTTTTCTGCTGTCCCGCGCTCCTCCACATTTGAACTTGGAGCGCGCACGCAGCCTCCCACTTTCCTTCTGACCGTTACACTTGTGTCACTGCTCCCCCTTTCGGGGAGGCTAGCTGGACCTGGCCTTCCCTCCGTCTCCCCACTCCCCGATGGAGGAGAAGCTGGTCCTGACTCACGTGACTCTTCCCCCCCACTGTGCTCTGGTGGGGGAACTGGCCCTACTGCTCCGCTACTCCCTTGGGACTCCCCTCTGGTTCCTTGTTTATGGATCGTCCCCTCTGGGATTCGCCTCGCCCTTACCATAGGCGCCCCCTCCTGGGAATCTTCAGATTCGCTGGAGAAGCTCATGGAATCTCTCGGTCCACTGTCATATTCCCCTACGCTCCCCTCTGATTCCTCTCCTCCGCTCTCTATTTGCTCTCTCCCCTGCTCTTCTGCTCCTGAGCCTCTGACAATAGGTAATTTCAGTTGATTTGTTTTAATGGTCACATAAAGGCACTTTCTTTGGTTATAAAATGATGTTGTGAGTCTTATATCTGAGCAGTCAATAAACTCCCTCCCCCACAGAAACGCTTGTCTTACTTCTTCTTCTTCTTGGCATCCATACTTACATGTTTGTATAAAGAAAGACTAACCCCACTCCGAACCCCACCTCCAGCTTTCATCTTATTATTCTAGTGACTAGTTACAGATAGGTAGCCGTGTTGGTCTGCCATAGTCAAAACAAAAAAAAAAATTTTTTCCTTCCAGTAGCACCTTAAAGACCAACTAAGTTAGTTCTTGGTATGAGCTTTCGTGTGCATGCAGGTATCTGAAGAAGTGTGCATGCACACGAAAGCTCATACCAAGAACTAACTTAGTTGGTCTTTAAGGTGCTACTGGAAGGAAAAAAATTTTTTTGTTCTAGTGACTAGTCAGTGTTCATAGCAACACTTGCTTTTGTTACTAGACAAACTGCCCTGAAAGACAGTTACTATGAACTACATGTGTCGTCTTGATTGTTGTTGCTAGTTTCTGCAAAACACTTCTTTATCTTTCAACAAGAAATAAATGAATAGGAGGCTGCTCTAAGGAAGAAGTGTGATTGCATCTGGAATATCAGACTCTCTGTATTTTTATTTATTTACTTGATTTAGGGGTGGCCGCTTCACCCCCTGGCTAAGCCCATGTCCCCAACTAACTGAGCTTCTTGGGATCATCCTGCCATGCTGTGAGCTACTACATTATCCTGCAGTTTACAGAACCTTCCTTAGAGAATAAAAAACTGAGGCAAATTTCCAGTCTAAACAGGCTACACAAAAAGAAACAGCAGCGATTTTTTATGTATGACTTGTGCTTGAGCGCCTGATATCTCAGAAAATCAACATCAGTGTTAGGGTGGGTGGGTCAGGGCATTTCCAAAATGTTATGATAGATGGAGCCATGGATGTGGCCAAGGGGGGGCCAAATAAATAAAAATAAATAAAAATACATAGCTAACTGAGGTTCTGACCCCCTAACAAAAGGCCTGCCCCCACTAACAAAAATCCTGGCTACGCCCATGGATTAAGCCAACTACAGTAACTCTGGTTTTGTCCCCACCCAGAAGTGTAGCATGTGTGGGCCGTGGGGGCACAAATTTGTGGCAGGGGGCACAAACAGGTGCCCCCACAGCAGGCTCCCTCATTGGTGCCTGGCTCCATGTGAAAAGGAGCTGACCTAAGCTGCTGTGCTTCTGCTGGCCACAGCTCTGTCCTTAGGTTAGGCCTGTCCTGGGGAAGAGAGCAGGAGGGTGGGTGGCCGCAGTGCACCTCACTCCCAGTCACAGCAGCAGCTCCGCCTCCGGGTCACGTCTGACCTGGCACACTCAAGCTTCCCTGCCCCTCTCCTCCCCTGGACATGTGGGGAATGCCCCTTCCCCCTCGTTGAGTTCTGCAAAGGCAGCCCTGAGACTGAGGAGGAAAGAGCTCACTGCTCATGCCAACCCTAGAGAGGATGTAAGAAAGAAGCAGGCTGTTGGAGGACAGCCGAGAAACAATTGAGCTTGGTGGAGCAGTGCCCCAGTCCCCCTTAAGGACAAGCCTCCACTGACAGGGAGCAAGAAGGAATTTTAAATGGTGAAAGACAGGAGTGCCTGGCGTGCTCTGATCCATGGGGTCACGAAGAGTCGTACACGACTAAACGACTAAACAACACAATATTGGCATGGGAACTACAATAGCTCAATGTTGCAATTTGTCTACCCTACTTAATATTTACCATTAAGGAAAGTATAAAGTCATGGAGTAAATCCTTTTCAGCTTGTTGATAGATTCACAAACAAGCACGAGTTCACAGCCATTTGCACAGAGCATATATTCCCCTCCAGTTCCCTCCGCTTTCTCCTCCTCCTCAAGAGTCCTGCCCCATGTTGAGTTTCCTGAGCATGAACAGAAAGCTCCTGTCTTGGGACTCTTTTGGACTCTTGGCACCCTTCCCAGGAAAAGGGGATGAGAAGCCAAGCGGGGTCGAGAAGCCTTGCGGTTCAGCATGTTCAAGATGTGTTACAACCGAATGAGATAAGAGTCAGTTCTCAGGCTTGCTTTGACAGAGCCTATTCATTAGCTTTTTGAAGCCTTCTCGTACTGATAAAAGTAACATTTTGCCTATGCATCTTGTGAGAAAGCAGAGAAAAACTTTAGCTGTGGATTTTTGGAAGAGAGAAAGGGAATTTTGGACAGGCCTAGGTGGGGTCACCTGTCCTCACCTCCTGGACAGGCCTAGGTGGGGTCACCTGTCCTCACCTCCTTCAGGTCAACCAGGACAACCTCACAATGATCCTGTGTTATGTCAGGGGGCTCAGGGAGAAAGTCTCCTTTGGTAACTTGCAAAGCAGCTTTTTCACACAGAAGGTCCCATTACACCAACAAATGGTTGTTGTATTGTTACTTGTGCTGCAAAAATGTGTAGAGGCCACAGTACAGAACAGGACACAGCCACATCTAGCAGAATGTCTGGCAGAGGTTTTGCCTTTGCAAAGTGTTTTTGGAATATGAGGAATGGCAATATAATGCTATTCAGTATCTGTCAGTGGGACCATGCATATTTATTCCAATTCTGCTTCCTTCCCCACTGCCTTTCATCCCTTTATTGGCCCTTACTCCTCCTGCACTGATAAGGAATGGCACAAATAGGCCAAGAGCATTGCCTGTGTAACTGCTACCTGTTATTACTGCAATCCTATAAGGACTTGAGAGCAGGCCCTGGTCAACTGACGCCTTATTCACACTGTGGCAATAAACTTACATCTGGGCTATAGCATTTCAGACTGCATCCTGCACCATACAAATAAATATTCTTCCATAGGAAACTAGCAGGTGAGGGATGAACTAGAACCCTTCTCCCTGACATGTTAGATTTTCTGGTTTTTTTTGCACACACAAAGCCTCCAGACTGCCTCCAAACTGTCAATGTTTTGCAGGAGGAATTATTCAAGTGCACACCAGAATTCTAGGTCTGCACAATTAAAGCAGGTTAAAGCTCTCTTTTGCCCTTGTCCAACAAATCCACTTAAAAAACAACAGACTTTTTTTGGTTTGAAAAGTGATGAAGAAATGCAATGATATGTGTGGGATGAACAAATGATTTTGTGGAAACACCACGCAACCAAATGAAGATGAATGATAATTGTCATAGAAGTGGCTCAGAAATAAATCAGAACGAGTGTTCAATAAAGACTGAACGTAAGCTACCACGTAAACTTCCTGCAACTAAATATGGATGAATGCCAAATAAGCAGGTCAAGTAGAGGAGCCCTCAAATAAAGGATTGGGCTATAAATGTGGGCAGTGCCAGTGGAACCAGGAAATTCTACCTAAATCTCTAAATTCTTACACAGAAACCTTAGCCATTGCCTTCCTTGTCTGTGATTTCCATAATTAACGTACAGGGGACTTTACAGTGTTTTGCAGTCCCTTTAATATAGCTTTTGCATGTGTCACATACATCAAACTTAAACCAAGATGTTTCCTTGGTATTCATTCTGCTTGTGCCAGCTCTCTTCCTGCACAGGAAGGAAAAAAGCAGGGAGCCCCACTCTGACTTGAATGTTCATTTACCTCAACAGCTGCAGGTACTTGAACCACACTTTCTGCAGCGTCCATAGCCTCTCATACAATGGAAGAAATTAGCTGAGAAACAAACCAGGATTGAATGCATGCTAAATGTTTGTTAATTGTCATATTTCCTGTTATGTACTGAAGTTCTCACCCTGGGCCAGCAGGGGGATACTGTAGATAGTTATGCAAATGAAGGATCGAAAAGTGACGTTCAGTGATTGGATAGTTTTGTATGCAAATGAAGGATCAAAAAGTGACGTTCAGTGATTGGATAGTTTTAGAAAATGGCAACAGTTACATTGTTCTGGAGCTCTGTATAAGCAGGCTGACTGAGCTCCTCAGCTTAGTTCTGTTCCAGCTTACAAAATAAAGAGCTGCTTTGGAGAAATCACTGTGTCGTCTGCTATGTCAACCCACAACTTAACACCGGCAGCTAAGGGACACACCTGGGAGACGCCAAAGACACCCTGGTCGAGGGTACACATCGATCTGGCCAGCCCCTTTCACGGGCGGACCTTTATGGTAGTGGTGGACACCTATTCCAAATGGCTGGAGGTGGCCCTGATGCTCTCTCCCACTACTGAGGCCGTCATCCGGGTGCTGTGAGGCCTGTTTGCGACGCATGGGTGTCCTGATGTCCTTGTCTCCGACAACGGACCGCAGTTCACGTCAGGCACTTTTGAGTGCCGCTTTTGAGGCACTTTTGGGACTGGGCATCCACCATGCCCTAACGGCACCATTTCATCCATCCCGGCAAGCAGAGAGAATGGTGCGCTCGGCAAAAGAGGCACTGGCGCGCCTGGACCGGGGAGACTGGCACAAGCGGGTCGCCGAATACTTGTTCGTGCAACACATCACCCCTCATGCGGCCCCAGGGCGGAGTCCTGCTGAACTGCTTATGGGCCGCCGCCTCAGGTCACTGCTCGACCAGTTGCACCCGGACTTTGCCATGGCCGAACCCCCAGGCTGTGCCAACGCGCCATGGTCATTTGTTCCAGGAAACCAGGTCTTTGCCCGGAACTATGTGGGGGACATTCCTTGGGTGCCAGCCACAGTAGTGGGAGTCACTGGACCTTGCTCGTACCAGGTGGCACTCGAAGACGGGCGCTTGTGGCGCCGGCACATAGACCAGCTTAGGCGCAGGGTTGGGGACTTGGACACTACCGTGGTGCCCCCAACTGCGCTCGTGGCTCCAGAAGAGACACTTACAGATGGCGAGGCTCCACCTACACCTCCCTCGCAAACTGCCAGCGTGGAGCCGAACCAAGCCGCTTCAGAGGGTCTGCCAGACTTACCACAGGCTCAGACCACTCCACTTGCGGAGGCTCTACCCACAGCAGCGGATCCGGGGGATTTGGTTTCAACGCCACCTAGGGTCACCACAGCCTCAGCAAGAATTATGTGGCCCCCGGACTTGGCTACCAGTCCCCGGCGGTCTGGCAGAGTTTCTAAGCGCCCAACTTATTTAAAGGACTATGTTGTTGGACATGTATCACTGTTGGTCTAAGTATGGGAAATGTAACCGATATGCTTTTGTGCCTAATTGAACCATTACGTGAAGTGCTGTATATAAGGAAACCATTACGATTGTAACTAACGCCTTATCTCAGTGGGGAGGGGTGTTATGTACTGAAGTTCTCACCCTGGGCCAGCAGGGGGATACTGTAGATAGTTATGCAAATGAAGGATCAAAAAGTGACGTTCAGTGATTAGATAGTTTTGTATGCAAATGAAGGATCAAAAAGTGACGTTCAGTGATTGGATAGTTTTAGAAAATGGCAACAGTTACATTGTTCTGGAGCTCTATATAAGCAGGCTGACTGAGCTCCTCAGCTTAGTTCTGTTCCAGCTTATAAAATAAAGAGCTGCTTTGGAGAAATCGCTGTGTCATCTGCTATGTCAACCCACAACTTAACATTTCCATTTTGCAGCGTGCTATCAATGCACCATCCATCTGCAATCACCCCTTTAATTACACGCTGCTCCAAAGGCCTCTCAAATGGCAAAGATCTTCTTGTTCACGGTGACCATCACTGTGCTTTTTGTTCTGACAAAACATAAAAGAGTTGTTTCCTCCCTCGCCCTGCTGTGCCCAGTTCCTTATGCTAATTTATAAAGAGCCAAGTCAACTGTTTGTTTTAATGAAGGTTGAGGACCAAAAAGGGGTGAGGAGGCAATAAAGAATAGAAGTTTTATCACTGCACAAGCTAGGAAGCATGAGTCTCTTATCATAAGCACAGGCTGGGGAAAGAGGAGGGCCCAGTTTCCGGTAACAAACCTTGTTCTGCAGGAGGCTTTTACTACTTGATAGCATGTTCTTGCAATGCCTACAACTTGAGGCCTAGTTCTCACTGGGGTGCTGGGCCTGTTTCTGGGCTCCTGGCCTCAGACTGCAGGCAGAATCTCATGACTGAATCCTCCATCTTGTTAACACCACTTCCCTCTATGTCAAAAACCAGCATGCCGGGGAGAAAAGTTCTTTTCTAAGCTTCTTCCCAACATTCTAATTTTCTGGGTCACCTCGGAGTCCTGCATCCAACAGCCTAGTGCTGACAGAAAGTTCTCTGATTCCTAGTGTATTTGTTGACATTTTACAAACTGATAAAAACCTGGGTTGTGCCTCGAGACAGAGCAGTAAATGGTGCTATAGGGGGCCCACCACGTAATACCACCAATTAATAATGTGGCGGATCCACTCCTCTAACTGCCCACTATAAAATGTAGTGCACCCACCTCACGGCACACCAATTCCACAAATTTCTACAATTTACCACAGATTATGTAGCGGGGGGACTTGTGTGAGGGAAAACGCAATGATTTAGAGTCTGTATCAGGGACTGGGCAGAGGAGGAATGGTGGAGACAGTATAGATTTACAACAGTGGTTTATGGGAGGTCACAGCTCAGAGGCAGATGAGGGAGAAAGTTGGAAAATACTGTAACACCATTATCCAAGAGGCTGGGTTCTATAGCCTCTCACTGTTAAGATTGAAATTAATTATTATTATTATTATAATTAAGAAATGATGGTATGAAACTTTCCCTTGTCTTTATACATTCCTGGGCAACCAGCTGGGAGCCGCTGACAGCATCATGACACTCAGTCAGGAGTTGAACAAACAAACAAGAAAAGTTTATTGAACAAAATAGGTTTATGAAACAAAGTGGGTCAGGAAATGTGTTCTTTCAGGTAGAAGTTAACTTGTTTACTCTAACTTTAAGATGTCTTGGGCTTAAACGCAATACTATAGCCACAGACTCTAGTCTGACTCTGCTGTCCATCACAGGTGCCTGCCCTTCCCCCAAGGTAAAAAGTACCAATATGGGTAAAGTTATTGTAGCACCTAAGGAAGAAAACCCCACAAGCATTTCTTCCCCGGCCTGACGGTGAAATCATCAGCATCAAATAACGGACAATGTGTTGTCTCCTGGTGACACTCCTCAGCATCAGCCTGAAACAGCTGCTTTGTGGTCATCCCTACTTGAACTGGGGTTTCCTTTATTACATCCAGAATTTATTACATCCAGAATTTCAGCATGCATCTGCCAAAGCCAAAAGGGAGCCAGTGTTTTCTTGATTGGATCCATTCTGTTTACACAGTCAGACATTGTAGGCTACAAATGCATGGATTTTGCCTCCCCATATAGCTGGACTTGAATCACAGCCAGAAATATAGTGCCAGCAGAGATGAGTGAGAGAGAAAGGAGTGGGGGGGGCGGATAGCAGTTCAGTTAAGAGGTAATAAAGATTGAAGCCTCAATAGAATGGAGAGTGGCAATTAGACTAACATGTGTCCAGGAATTCACTTGTAAATGATTGCATGGCAGTCTTGTTTAACCCACCTAGCTCCTCTGATGCACCATGGTTAAGATATATTCATGCCAAGTAGAGTCATCTTTAAAAGAATTGCAGGACTCTGAAGCAACTGAACTTAGCATTTGGCTATGGACACAGCAAGGACTTTGAAGCAAAGAACCTGCTCTGAGCTCAGAGAGAGAGAGGAGACTACTCGTAACATCTGTAAAGTGTGTGTATATAATGACGTATGTTGGAGTTGGCCTAGTAAATACAACTCTGCTGAATGGCTGTTTCGTGTGGTGAGCTTAATTGCCTGACTGAGCTTCTATGGTACCCAACATCCAACAGACCATTCTCATATGCCTATTTGTTGAGTAAAAGAGTTCACCTGAGCTGGAAGCTATGCTTACAACCTGGGACTGCAGTTTCTTTTCTGCACACTACATAGCCCGACAGAGCAAGCGCTCCTTGAAATGTGCTTTAAGTAGCTTCTCAGATAAGGCCTCCATCACAATAATTGTTTAGTACTGCGGGTCCTAAACAGTGGCCCACAAACCTCACTGCGTGTCTGTGAAGAATCCAAGGAGCAGGGACTGTGAATGGCAGATGCAGTGGCTGCTCCGAGGTCTGTCCACCAGGTGGGCAGGATGGACCAGAAGTGAAGGGTGGCAGGAGGCAATTGAAAGGAGTGGAGAGGACTAGAAGCGTGAAAGGCAGAGCAGGAAGGGAACAAATATAAACAAATAAAAGAAGCAATAAAAATACAGTTTCAAATCATCCAGCATAGCGAGTTACCATCACTACAAAATCTTCAGCTGGAACACCAGCCAGAATTCACTAAAATGCATCAATTACAGCAGAAATTCATTTTATCACACAATTAAGCTGCTAAACTGCCCATAGAGGTTTGGATAAAAAGAATCCATGGAAGGATCAAGATGTAATATCCTGCAGTGTGAAATTACTAGATTAGACCTAGAGCAAATTTTCTATTTTGGGAATCTCAAACAAAAATGCTTTTTAGAGAAAAGAATGAAGACACCCCCCAAAAAAAGAAAAAGAAAAGAAAAAAGAAATCTGTGAGTGAGTTCAGGAAGATAACACCAAGCATACAATAAAATGATGATGATGAATGGTGTTATCCTCTGCTCTGTCATGGAGATGTTATAAACATGCGAGCTCTGGGCCTAGTGTAGAGTGTCCTCAAGGTATGACTGGTTTGCAGGCATACAGGAATGTGTGCTCCTCTCTCCACCATCCTCTCATCCCTATTTTGGCTGTTCCACCGCTCCAGCCAGCAGCAGAGGAAGTAGATCCCTGGAGTATTGCCCAGCAAAACCAGAGTTTCTGCCAAATCAAAGCATTGTGCCTAAAGACAACCAAACTCTCTCTCTCTCACACACGCAAACCCAACAGCAGCAGCAAAAATTGAAAAAGATAGTGTAGAAAGCTGATATCACAGCACAAATATTGCCACTGCCAGTAATATCATATTTTTGAACGGCTGTAACGCTACTCATATTTAACCTATGCTTCGTGTTATATTTCCTCTTTCCATACCGAATAGATGAAAGCATTTTTTTTATATACAAATAATACGCTACACATTGTTACCAGGATTGCCAAAATGACCATTGAGTAAAAATGACCTGGCTTGCTCCTGTGCATTTAAAACACTTTGATCTGCAGAAGGCTGCAGGTGGGGCCTTTTATGGCATGGTGCTAATTGTGATCACCTTTAGAGTAAAGTGCTGTTCCAGGGATAGCAACCCACACAAGCTCAAAAGTTAGCAACTGCCGAATAGGAATGCTGCAGAGTGATAAAAGGACTGTGGGAAGTTAGTGATGTCAGAGCTACAGCTGTGCCTTAACTTCAAGGTGACCTCCTTGTTTTTAGATCTTTGTCCTGTCCTATGCAGCCTCCTAGGGGAGTCAGCAACACCACACCTGCAGAATTACACATGGCTTCTGCCAGCATTCCATGTCTCTGGGTTGCTCTAGCTATTAGGCTCTAATGTACAGGCTAAGAGCAGTGTTAGAAACTGGAATAGAAAAGGTAGGAGCCATGTGGTTCCTGGAACCTGGGTTGTGGGTGCCAAAAAAGAATGTCTAGTCGCCATTTTTATTGTATTCATTTATTTGTTCACACTGGCTTTATTTTTGCACATGCAGGAAAATGAACCGTACAGTTCCTCACTTATTCCATGAATGTTGTTGTTGTTGTTTAGTCGTTTAGTCGTGTCCGACTCTTCGTGACCCCATGGACCAGAGCACGCCAGGCACTTCTGTCTACCACTGCCTCCCGCAGTTTGGTCAGACTCATGTTTGTAGCTTCGAAGACACTATCCAACCATCTCGTCCTCTGTCGTCCCCTTCTTCTTGTGCCCTCCATCTTTCCCAACATCAGGGTCTTTTCCAGGGAGTCTTCTCTTCTCATGAGGTGGCCAAAGTATTGGAGCCTCAGCTTCACGATCTGTCCTTCCAGTGAGCACTCAGGGCTGATTTCCTTAAGAATGGATAGGTTTGATCTTCGTGCAGTCCATGGGACTCTCAAGAGTCTCCTCCAGCACCATAATTCAAAAGCATCAATTCTTCGACGATCAGCCTTCTTTATGGTCCAGCTCTCACTTCCATACATCACTACTGGGAAAACCATAGCTTTTACTATACGGACCTTTGTTGGCATGAATTCCATGAATACTTATTATTTATTTTCCAAAACAAGACTGAGTTTCCTTTTCTCTGAATTCTTTTTAAATATAATGTTCAAGCTGTTCAGAAAACTACTATTATATGTGTGTTATGGGGCAAGTGGGGGCAGAGACAAACAAAACATTTTGAAGTTCAAATGTGTCTTTGCGGCATTCAGGCTAAAGCATCAACAATACATAGATTTTCTTTTTCTATTTTTGCCTTCAAGAACAGGGTTTGCAGAGGTTGGACTTACCAAAGAGCACTTGCCCCCAACTTGGATCTTGGCATCTAGGAATTCTCCCTTTTTATACTTATTTTTCTTTCTTGCCACGAACATGGTTAACTGATGTATTACCATCGCTCTTTCTCTAATACAAGATCTTTTAACAGACTCAAATAGTGTTACTTAATGACTCTACAGCTAAATCATATCCAGTTGGGACTTCATTTTCTCTTATTATATTAGATCAGAAGAAGCTTTTTGGGAACAAAGACCAAAATATGTCACATATCACCTTGGTTTCCTTTATATCTCCAACATAAATTGTTAGAACCCCTACAGATATTATTTGATCTTCATGGGTGTTAAATACCACCAGACAGTAAACTCATAAATGATTTCTTTCAAACTACTGCCAATAGTTTGCTGTAGAAGATTTTGCCAAATCCATTTCCATTCTGGGATATCATGCCATTAAAATATTGTACAACAGATCCTATTCTAAATGGTCAAATGCTGTTTCCACATCAAAAAAGTAAAATCCTGTATGACTGCTGCTGCTGCTCTGGTGGGTGCTGGGTAGACCGCTCCCCCTCCTGCCAACTCCATCGGGCCTAGGGGGCAGGGCCTGCACTCACCGCCACAGCTTAATAGGCCTGAGCAGCTCCTTGCAGCAAGTGACAAAAATGGTTTTAAATGTTTTAAGTGCTTTTAATTTGCTGCACCTTAAATGGTGGTTTTTAAATATAATATTGTATTATTGTATTTTTGCTTGGGGTGGGATAAATATTTAGTCAGGGTGGGGAGTTGTTTAATTTTAGTATAATTGTTTTTTGCTTTGTTTTAATGCTTTCTTTTTTGTTAAGTTATTATATAGTTTGTATTTTGCTTTTTAAGAGGAAGGGTCAGAACTGCCTGGGAGTGGGCCTCAGTCAATAGAATGGCTGGGGCAGGTTCCACAGGGGGGGATGTATTGGGAAACCCGATCTCAGTGATCACGGGCAGGAGGAGGAGTTACCCTAAGACCAGACCATGTCATTACCGAGGAGGCAGGCTTAGTTGTTGTTTGAGGACTATCCCTGCCTCCAGGTATGGTCCTGACTGGAAGGATACTGGAATCAGCAAGGGAAACCCACATGACCTGAAAGTGTTGCTGTGCAATGCCAGGTCAATGATGAATAAAACCACTGCCATCCACGACCTGATTGTGGATGGAGGATTAGACCTGGCATGTGTGACAGAGACCTGGTTGGATGAAGCAGATGGGCCTGTCCTTGCCGCTGCTTGCCCACCAGGTTTCTCTTACACACAGCAACCCAGGTCATGTGGGTGGGGAGGGGGGGTTGCAGTGATTTTAAGAAAGTCATTAGTCTGCACCAGGCGTCCTATTGGGAAGACCCAGTTCTCTGAGTGCATGTTCTGGAAGTTGGGCTATAGGGGGAGTACAGGATTCCTATTGGTGTACCGACCTCCCGGCTGCACCAAGGATTCCCTGCCCGAGCTGCTTCAGATCGTGGTGGATATGCTCCTGGAGACGCCTAGCTTGGTTGTCCTAGGGGATTTTAACATCCATGCCAACGCAACCTTACATGGGGCCACTCAGGACTTCGTGGAAAGCATGGAAACTACAACTAATCCAGAATGCGGCAGCTAGACTGGTGACTGGGAGCGGCCGCCGAGACCACATAACACCGGTCTTGAAAGACCTACATTGGCTCCCAGTACGTTTCCGAGCACAATTCAAAGTGTTGGTGCTGACCTTTAAAGCCCTAAACGGCCTCGGTCCAGTATATCTGAAGGAGCGTCTCCTCCCCCATCGCTCTGCCCGGACACTGAGGTCCAGCTCCGAGGGCCTTCTGGCGGTTCCCTCACTGCGAGAGGCCAAGTTACAGGGAACCAGGCAGAAGGCCTTCTTGGTAGTGGCGCCCGCCCTGTGGAACGCCCTCCCATCAGATGTCAAAGCGATAAACATCTACCTGACATTCAGAAGACATCTGAAGGCAGCCCTGTTCAGGGAAGTTTTTAATATGTGACATTTTAGTGTATCTTTCATCTTTGTTGGAAGCCGCCCAGAGTGGCTGGGGAAACCCAGCCAGATGGGCGGGGTACAAATAATAAATTATTATTATTATTGTCAGAGCTACCCTAGGTCCCAGCTCACAAAGGACCAACGCTGCTTCGTTGTTAAGTATAAAAGTCTTTATTGAAGTTCAGTTTCACTTCCAGAGCCGCAGCGCGCAGCTCTACGTCTCAACTGTCAGACCGCTGATGCTCCGTCTGAGTCTCCTCCCCCTTGACACCAATTTAAGATTCTAGCCTTGCTCCACCTTCTCCGCTGCTCCTTCCTCCTCTGGGTCCGCCTGCCCGCCGGGGTTCCGCCCTTTCTAGCCTCTTCTCCCGCTGATTCCCCTGAGCCTTCTCCCTCCCTCCGGCGGGCTTTAGGAGCTGGTTCCCCATCCGGGTCTCCTGCTGTTCCGCGCGCCTGCACATTTGAACTTGGCGCGCGCGCCCAGCCAGCAGCTTTCCTCCTGACCGTTTCACTGCTGCTGTCACTGCTTCCCCCTTCGGGGGGGCTAGCTGCAACTGACCTCCCTTCCGTTCCCCCACTCTCCGATGGAGGCGTGGTCAGCCCTGACTCCCTCTCTGGAGGAGACACTGCCCCTGACACATGTGACTCTTCCCCCCCACTACGCTCTGGTGGGGAAACTGGTCCCGATCCTCCACTGCTGCTTTGGGGTTCCCCTCTGGCTCCTTGTTTCTGGTGCGTCCCCCCTGGTACCCCCCTTGCCCTGACCATCGGCGCCCCCTTCTGGGAATCTTCTGATTCGCTGGAGAAGCTCATGGAATCTCTCGGGCCACTGTCATACTCCCCTACGCTGCCCTCGGATTCTTCCCCTTCGCTCTCCCAATCCTCTCTCCCCAGTGCTCCTGCTCCTGATTCCCTGACATCCATCCCCCCCTCGAAGCCCCCCCTTCCCCCCTCTCCCTCTTCGGGTGTGGGTTCCGGGTGCTCCAGTCCAGTGGGTGTGAGTGCGGGATACCATTCTTCCCCCCTGGTGTGTAGCCGGTCCACTGGATCCGGCCCAACCGCAACGGGCTCGTCGACGTCAATTTCCTCTGCTTCCATCTCTCTGCTGATGTGCTCGAATCCAGGATCCTCCCCCAACACGTCCATGTCCTCCCCTCCCCCGGGTACCTCTGGTGAGACTGCTTGCAAAGGTCCCTGCAGCAGCTCCCTGCGCCACCCCACCTCCGGTTGAGTGTCCCACCAATAGGAGCGGTCTGTGGCAAACCCCGAGAGAGACCCCTCCAAGGAGCTAGTGTCCGGCGTCGTCTCTTCAGCTGATGAAAAACCCTGGAACGTACTGGCTGACAGTGTGGGTGTGAAGAGCCAGTCGTCGAAATACTCTGCCGGCATAGGTCTGTGTGTGAAGAGTGCATGGAACTCGTCTTTAAGATAGTGCTCCTCCACGGCATAGCACGGTACCCCCCTGTTGGCACTGGCTGGGGTACCTTCCCTGGCGAGGAGGTATTCCACCCCCTCTTCCCCCCACCTTCGAGTCCAAAATCTCCGTGACCTCGTTGAGTGGCGTCGCCCTCCGTGACCCCTCCCTCTTCGGAGATTCGTTAAGTGGGTCTGGCGCGTTCCCTGTCGCCTGAAACCTGTGGGGTTCCCTGTAGGGTGTGGGCACTGACCTATGAAAGACTGGGTGCATTCTGGAGCCCTCCGGGAGTGTCAACCGGAAGGCCACTGGATTGATTTGCGCCGCGACCTGGTAAGGTCCCAGCTGCTTGTGTTTGAGCTTCCTCTTAGCTAGCGTCCTGGCCGGCACTGCCTGGGCTGCTAACCAGACCCAGTCCCCCACCTGGATGTCCTCCCCGACCCTCCTGTGCTTGTCTGCCTGCATTTTGTAGGCGTGTTTCGCCAGTTCCAATTGCCTTCGGAGTTGCTCGTGGACCTCCTGTAACTCTGCTGCTAAGTGCTCTGCTCCCCTTGGCTCCCCCTCCCCCTTCGTCTCTAACCCCGGGAAAGTTCTGGGATGCCGCCCATTATTGGCGAAGAACGGTGTCACTCCTGTAGACCCGTGCTTCGTGTTGTTGTAGGCAAACTCGGCCAGCGGTAGGTAGTCCACCCAGGTCGAGGGTTGTTGATTGGCGTAGCATCGCAGGTACTGCTGCATGATGGCGTTGACCCTCTCCGCTTGTCCGTTGGTCTGCGAGTGTCGTGCCGACGCTAAGTTGATCTTGACGTTCAGGATGCCCAGCAGCTTCTGCCAGAAGCTCGAGATGAATTGGCGACCCCGGTCGGACAGGATGGACCGCGGCAGGCCGTGAGCTTTGAACACGTGGTCTATGAACAGCTTGGCGGTCTGTTCCGCTGTGGCCACCTTCGCGCACGGAATAAAGTGCGCCATCTTGGTGAACATGTCTACGACCACGAGCACCGCTGTTTTGCCTCGCAAGCTGGGCAGATCTGTGACAAAGTCCAGGGCCACTTTCTCCCACGGTTCGAGCGGCGTCTGTAGGGGTTCTAGTAGACCCGCCGGCTTCCTGTGTACTGGCTTGGCCCTTTGGCAGGTGTCACACCTGGAGACGTAATCCGCGACTTCTCCCCTCACCTTGGGCCACCAAAAGTCTCTGGTTACTAATTCCGCCGTTTTGTCCTTGCCGAAGTGCCCAGCGCTGGGCGCGTCGCGTAGCTGCTGCAAGACTTTCGCGTGGAGGTCGTCTCCGGGTACGTAGAGAGCCCCTTTGCGGATGAGCAGTCCGTCTCGTATCTGGAACTCGTCGTCCTTCGCTGTGCCTTTTCGCACCTCCTCCATCTTGGATTGTGCGAACGAATCCGTCTGCAGCGCTCGACGCACCGCGTCCAGGTCCACGGCAGCTGAAGCGCACGCCCACGCTTTCGGTGCGAAAATGTGCTTGGCCGCCACCGGCGCCGCTTCCTCGAGATACTGCGGCTTCCTGGATAGTGCATCCGCCATGACGTTGTTGTCTCCCGGGATGTATTCTATCCGGAAATCGAAATCCGCAAAGAACTCCGCCCAGCGAATGTGTCTCTGGTTCAGGAACTGCGCCATGCGCCAGTACTCCAGGTTCTTATGGTCCGTGCGGACTTGCACTGTGTGCCTGGCTCCGACGAGGAAGTGCCGCCACGCCTTGAAAGCTGCATGAATGGCCAGCAACTCCCTGTCCCAGATGGTGTAGTTCTGTTCCGCCTTGCTGAGTTTCCTGGAGTAGAATGCGCACGGCCTCCATTCCCCTTGCGGATCTTGCTGCAACAGGACGGCCCCCACCGCTCTGTCCGAGGCGTCCGTCTCAACCCTCATTGGTCTGCTGGGGTTTACATGTAGCAGCTGTTCTTCGGATGCGAAGAGACGCTTGAGTCTCCGAAAGGACTGCTCCGCCTGGTCCGTCCAGGTGAACAACTTCTTCTTGGAGCTGAGAGTGTCCGTGATGGCCGCCGTCTCCTTCGCGAACCCTTTGATGAACTTGCGATAAAAGTTGGCGAAGCCGACGAACTTCTGGACCTCCTTCCGATTGCGCGGGCTCTTCCAGTCCAACACCGCGCGGACCTTGGTGCTGTCCATGGCGAGTCCCTTGTCGGACAGCTTGTAGCCCAGGAAATCCACCTCCGTCATGTCGAACTGGCACTTCTCTAATTTGGCGTAAAGTCTGTGCTCCCGTAGCCTCTGCAGGACCTCCTTGACGTCCCTCTCGTGAGCCTCCTGCGATTCCGAGAAGACCAGGATGTCGTCCAGGAAGCAAACGCACTTCTTGTAGAGGAGTCCCGCTAACACGTGATACATTAAGGCTTGGAAGGTATGGGAGCCATTTTGCAGACCAAAAGGCATTACGCGATATTCATAGGTGCCTAAAGGTGTAAACATGGCTGTCTTCCACTCATCGCCCTCCCGCATGCGTATAAGGTTGTACGCCCCTCGTAGATCCAACTTGGTGAAGATCCGTCCCTTCCTCACCGTCGCGAGCAGGTCGTCGATCTTGGGCATGGGGAATGCTGCGGGCTTTGTTTTGGAATTTATGATCCTATAATCAACTATGAGCCTGCGTTGGGGCGTGTCCTTCTTCTTCACGAAAAACACGGGACTGCCCCCCACTGCTTTAGATTCTTGGATGAACCCCCGCTTCAAGTTGTGATCTATGAACTCCCTGAGTTCTTGCAGTTCGTCTTCAGACATGGAATACAGTTTCCCAGTCGGCAGCGTCGCTCCCGGCAGGAGGTCAATCTTGCAGTCGTAAGGCCTGTGGGGAGGCAGGTTATCCGCTTCCCTCTCGCAGAAGACCTCCAAAAACTCCTTGTACTTGTTGGGTACCGCTTGCACCATGCCTAGGTGTAACTGCGGTTCATCCTCTTGCCCCTTCTCCTCCTGGCGGGTCTGGACGCAGTGTTCTGCGCAGTAGGAGGAGCAGAAGGTCAATTGCCGCTGGTACCATGCTAATGCCGGGCTGTGCCTATCCAGCCAACTCATACCCAACACTATGGGCGTGTCTGACAGGTGGGTGACGTTGAAGCTGATGACTTCGCGGTGGTTTCCAATTTGCATCACCATCGGTGGTGTTTGCTGTACCACCTCTCCTCCCAGTAGCTTCCTGCCATCGACCGTGACGACGTTTAGGGGCATCGTGGCTGGCATGTGTGCTATGCGATGTTGCTTGATAAAGTCCACTCCTATAAAGTCTGCGTTGCTCCCATAGTCAATGGTTATTGGTACTTGCAGGGTGTGCCCATTGGGCAACTGGAGCGATGCGGTGAGTTGCACCACTGGTTTGGGTGGGAGGGGGTCTGTGGGCTGTAAAATCTCTGGGGACTGCTTCACTGACTCGCCTGGTTGGGCCCCAGTCCTTCCCCTTCCAACCAGGCTTCTTCTTCCCCCTGCAAATGTTCTGGCTGCTGACCTGTTCCTTTTACTGTTGCTGAGGCTGCAGTGTGCTTCTGGAGCCTCTGGGGACACTCTTTGGCCATGTGCTGAGCACTGTCGCAGATGTAGCACTTCCTGGTCCCTCTAGGAGCCTTCGCCTTGACTGCTCCCGGTGTTTGGGCTCTGCTGGCAGTCTGAGCCCTGGCACCACCAATCTCCATCAGCTCTTCTCCCCTTCCCAAAGGAGGCATGGACAGCTCCCGCCCCGCCTCTCTGGGAAAGAAAGGGGTTGTCCTGGCTGGGGTGCTTGCCTTACATCCTTCCTCCCTGCTCCAAGGGCGTCCTTCCAGGCGCACACCAATCGCCAACGCTCTTTGGGCAACTTCTTGGGTACTTTGCGGTCGTTCCCCTCTTGCCAGCTCATCTTTCACCTCTCCACTTAGCCCCTCCCAGAACAGGTCTCTGACAGCAATAGAGTCCTTCTCCCAGCCCAGCACGTTCAGTAAGGCAAAAAAGCGTGAGTGATATTGCCTCACCGTCGCTTTCCCTTGCTGTAGTCCATGCATTTCCCTCCGAGCAACATCTACATCTACCGTAGATTTAAAGCAAGCGTCCATAGCTTTGATAAATGCATCGGAATCTTTGAGGGCGGGGTCTTTTTCGCGCCACAAATTCCGCAGCCACGCTTTTGCTTCCCCATGCAAATGAGTGATTATGAAGCCCACTTTCTCTTCCTCATCTCTAAAGTCTTTCCGAAGCAAATTGAGCGCGTAAACCACGTCAGCTCTGAAGTTAGGGTATTGCTGCAGGTTCCCATCGAAGTGGGCTACTAGGCTGCCCCCCTCTTCCCGAGGCCAACTCCCTCCGGTTTGGGTCCTGGCAGCCCCTCTTTCCCCCAACGGTCCCACCTGGCCTGCAGATCCCGGCAGAGCGCTACTGCTTCTTCTTCTCTTTTCCTGGATGCTGCTACTTCTGCGTAAAGCGTCGTGACTGCTTCTTGCAGTTCTTTCACCTGGCTCTCTGTAGTCATCTTTGCCTATCTTCGTGAGCTCGCAAAACACCAAGTCTTGCCCCTTGCTGCACCAACTCACGCTGCGAGGTTTTTATGTGAGACGGAGCATACTGTCAGAGCTACCCTAGGTCCCAGCTCACAAAGGACCAACGCTGCTTCGTTGTTAAGTATAAAAGTCTTTATTGAAGTTCAGTTTCACTTCCAGAGCCGCAGCGCGCAGCTCCACGTCTCAAGTGTCAGACCGCTGATGCTCCGTCTGAGTCTCCTCCCCCTTGACACCAATTTAAGATTCTAGCCTTGCTCCACCTTCTCCGCTGCTCCTTCCTCCTCTGGGTCTGCCTGCCCGCCGGGGTTCCGCCCTTTCTAGCCTCTTCTCCCGCCGATTCCCCTGAGCCTTCTCCCTCCCTCCGGCGGGCTTTAGGAGCTGGTTCCCCATCCGGGTCTCCTGCTGTTCCGCGCGCCTGCACATTTGAACTTGGCGCGCGCGCCCAGACAGCAGCTTTCCTCCTGACCGTTTCACTGCTGCTGTCACTGCTTCCCCCTTCGGGGGGGCTAGCTGCAACTGACCTCCCTTCCGTTCCCCCACTCTCCGATGGAGGCGTGGTCAGCCCTGACTCCCTCTCTGGAGGAGACACTGCCCCTGACACATGTGACTCTTCCCCCCCACTACGCTCTGGTGGGGAAACTGGTCCCGATCCTCCACTGCTGCTTTGGGGTTCCCCTCTGGCTCCTTGTTTCTGGTGCGTCCCCCCTGGGACCCCCCTTGCCATCGACGCCCCCTTCTGGGAATCTTCTGATTCGCTGGAGAAGCTCATGGAATCTCTCGGGCCACTGTCATACTCCCCTACGCTGCCCTCGGATTCTTCCCCTTCGCTCTCCAATTCCTCTCTCCCCTGTGCTCCTGCTCCTGATTCCCTGACAATTATTATTATTATTATTATTATTATTATTATTATTATTATTATTATAAGGCCTCCATGGGGCTGTCCCTGAATAAGTTTGGCCCAACTCATAGCCACAGACATGCCTTAGACCTGGTGTTTACCTCTATGGATGTTGGTGATCTGACACTAACTAAAAGCAAAACAAAAGAAGTGCCATGGTCAGATCACTTCCTGGTGCAACTGGACTTCTCCGCAACCCTTCCCCTCTGCAGGGAGGTAGGACCGATTCGGATGGTCCGCCGCCGCTACTTAATGGATCCAACTGGTTTCCAGAGAGTGGTAGGGGATGTTTTATCCCAAGTTGATGGCCTCTCAGCTGATTCCCCGGTGGCCCGCTAGAATGCGAAGTTAACCAGGGCTATTGACTGTTTGGCTCTGAAGCGCCCTCTCCGATTGCATGGAGCCCGGACAGCCCTGTTGTTTTCCCCGGAGCTGAGGGCAATGAAACAGTCGTTGAGACGGCTAGAGCGCCGGTGGCGGAAAACTCACTCCGAATCAGACCGGACACGGGCTAGAGCTCAACGTCGAGCATTCCAAGTGGCAATGGTGACGGCGAAGAGGGCCTTCTTCGCCGCCTCCATTGCATCTGCAGAAAACAGCAGCAGGAGACTTTTTCATGTGGTTCGCAATCTATCGGAACCACCTGCACCACTGGGGCCTGGTAGGGACCCCAAGATCTCCTGCAATGCTTTTGCAAATTTTTTTGCAGATAAAGTCGCTCAGATTCAGAAGGAGGTAGACTCCACCGTGGGAGCAGGGCCAGGGCGGGAGAGTGCTAAAATTCTGTCTAGTGCTGTTGTTGTTTAGTCGTTTAGTCGTGTCCGACTCTTCGTGACCCCATGAACCAAAGCACACCAGGCACTTCTGTCTTCAGGCACTTCTGTCTTCTCTAGTCCTGTTACATGGGATCAATTCCAATCTGTTACCTCCGATGATGTGGACAGGCTGCTTGGACAAGTGAAACCGACCACCTGTCTCCTTGATCCTTGCCCATCCTGGCTGATAAAAGTGAGCCGGGAAGGGCTGGGCGATGGGCTCTGCGGGGTGGTGAATGCTTCCCTCTGTGAGGGAGCCTTCCCAGACCCACTGAAAGAGGTGGTCATTAAACCGCTTCTTAAAAAAAACATCTTTAGACCCAGCCAATTTGGCCAACTATCGCCCAGTCTCAAATTTACCATTGAGCGGGTGGTTGTCGACCAACTCCAAGCATGCCTGGAGGATGCGGACCATTTGGATCCCTTCCAATCGGGATTCAGGCCTCACCATGGGACTGAAACTGCCTTGGTCACGCTGGTTGATGATCTCCGGCGGGCTAGGGATAAAGGTGAGAGCTGTTTCCAAGTTCTGCTGGATCTCTCAGCGGCCTTTGACACCATCGACCATAACATCCTTCTGGACTGTCTAGAGGGCCTGGGAGCTGGGGGCACTATTATACGGTGGTTCCGCTCCTTCCTCCTGGGCCGTGTCCAGAAAGTGGTGGTGGGGAATGAGTGTTCAGACCCCTGGGCTCTCACTTGTGGAGTGCCTCAGGGTTCCGTCCTCTCCCCCATGCTTTTCAACATTTACATGCAGCCGCTGGGAGAGATCATCAGGGGGTTTGGGCTGGGTGCTCATCAGTATGCAGATGACACCCAGCTCTACCTCTCCTTTAAATCAGAACCAGTGAAGGCGGTGAAGGTCCTGTGTGAGTGTCTGGAGGCGGTTGGAGGATGGATGGCGGCTAACAGATTGAGGTTGAATCCTGACAAGACAGAAGTACTGTTTTGGGGGGTCCGGGGGCGGGCGGGTGTGGGGGATTCCCTGGTCCTGAATGGGGTAACTGTGCCCCTGAAGGACCAGTTGCGCAGCCTGGGAGTCATTTTGGACTCACAGCTCTCCATGGAGGCGCAGGTTAATTCTGTGTCCAGGACAGCTGTCTACCAGCTCCACCTGGTACGCAGGCTAAGACCCTACCTGCCCGCGGACTGTCTCACCAGAGTGGTGCATGCTCTAGTTATCTCCCGCTTGGACTACTGCAACGCGCTCTACGTGGGGCTACCTTTGAAGGTGACCCGGAAACTGCAATTAACCCAGAATGCGGCAGCTAGACTGGTGACTGGGAGTGTCCGCCGGGACCACATAACACCGGTTCTGAGAGATCTGCATTGGCTCCCAGTACGTTTCCGAGCACAATTCAAAGTGTTGGTGCTGACCTTTAAAGCCCTAAATGGCCTCGGTCCTGTATACCTGAAGGAGCGTCTCCACCCCCAGCCCAGACACTGAGATCCAGCGTTGAGGGCCTTCTGGCGGTTCCCTCATTGTGAGAAATAAAGTTACAGGGAACCAGGCAGAGGGCCTTCTCAGTAGTGGCGCCCACCCTGTGGAACACCCTCCCTTCAGATGTGAAGGAAATAAGTAGCTATCCTATTTTTAAAAGACACCTGAAGGCAGCCCTGTTCAGGGAAGTTTTTAATATTTAACGCTGTATTGTTTTTAATACTTGATTGGAAGCCACCCAGAGTGGTTGGGAAACTCAGCCAGATGGGCGGGGTATAAATAATAAATTATTATTATTATTATTATTATTATTATTATTATTATTATTAATGAGGTTTCTTGAGGTTTCTCAAATTTAGCAGCTGATCTATATTTTTGGGATATGTGTGTGTAAAAAAAAAAAAAAGGTAATGGATCCCTGGATGGTTAAGTCCAGTCAAAGGAGACTATGGGGTGCAGCGCTCATCTCACTTTCAAGCCGAGGGATTCGGCGTTTGTCTGCAGACAGCTTTCCGGGTCATGAGGCCAGCATGACTAAACCGCTTCGGGTATACAGAGGACCATAGCTGTCAACTTTCAGATTTGAAAATAAGGGATCAGCAACCTCGAAAATAAGGGATCAGCAGCCTCACCTGTCCTGGGGACAGTCTACAGGATATCTAACAATCCCGGCGCTGGAATAAAGGAATTTCCCGCAACAAAAGGGAAGGTTGACAGCTATGCAGATGCCAGTGACGAGTGCCAGAGCACACAGAAATGCCATTTAACTTCCCACCACAGTGGTACCTATGTGTTTGTGTGTTCAAATATGGAACACAAGTAATATGTACAGCAATGCACCAAAAAAAGTAATTTGACAAGTAAATATATATCTCATATTCTAAATACATAACCATATTTACAATATAATAGGGAATAGGTAACCAAGTACAGTGGTACCTCTGGTTGTGAACGGGATCCGTTCCACAGGCCCGTTCACAACATGAAAAGAGTGCAACCTGAAGTGCCGTATCTGCGCACGTGCGCGGTGCAATTTGTTGCTTGTGAGCATGCGCGAAGCGCGATTTAGCGCTTCTGCGCATGTGCGAGCAGCAAAACCCGGAAGTAACCCTTTTCGGTACTTCCGGGTCACTGCGGGACGTAACCTGAAAGAACATAACATGAAGTGGACGTAACATGAGGTATGAATGTACATCTTTTCTGACTGCTGTATGGAAAAGCACATGAATCTGAGCTTTGAAGAGTTTTGTAAGTAAAACCATTTTATGACTTAGCTAACATGTGGTCTATCTCTGTGCTAGGTAAGTGTGGAAGTTTGGAAATAACTTTTGAAAGGGGACATTTTGGGGGTTCACTGGAACAGCACATTTTAAAAACATGTTTTCATGGTCAGGCTTTGGCAGAAGCCAGCAGGGATGTTCACAACAGGTGTCGTATACAATGTTATGCTCATCCTCCACCTCCACACTATAAATCAGGATGTGCAATGGAGGGGTGGGCAAGAAAAGGAGCAGTTAAGTGATAATACATCACTTAGAAATCCATTAGGGGGGCTGGAGAAGGTGCTGGCATCTTATCGGAGTGCCAGTGCAGCTCAGACTGATGCTTTTAGGTGTTCACAGGAGGATACTGCAGTTACCAAGGCGAAAGAAGTCATTCAGATGGTCTGAATGCACATGCATCCTCGGCCTTGGGGTGGGAGGGAATGATTATAATCAGAACACAGTGCATTATCTATGGGGATGAAGTTGTGATGATAATCTAGCAAGAGACTGGCGTGCTTATGTATACTGAGGGACTTTTCTTGGACTTTTCTTACATTTAAAAAAAGAAACGGGTGCTCTCTTGCTCTCACCCCTTTACAGCAGTCTTTGCCTGAAAGAGCATCATGTGGAAAAGAGGAGGGAGGGTGGGAGATCCAACAGAAAACTGAAGAGGATTGCTGGGTTCGTCTCAATTTATTCCCCAGGGAGCAGACCCAAGCAAGGCCCATTGGCTGGTGGGGCCTGCCCCCTGGGCACTCTCTAGAGCCAGGCCTGCCTCCAAAGGCCAATCTGCAGGCAGTCCAGCAGTTCCTACCAGCTGGCTGCTGGATTGCTGACTAGGCCCGTGGCCAAGCTGCAGACTTCCCCATTTCATTTGCAAAATAAGTAGGCATGTTTTGTAGAGCAAAAAAGGAGGACACATTTGCTGGCTTCTACTTTTAACTATAGATCACTACCCATGAAAAAAGAGGGTGTGTCCTGGAAAAAGAGGACATATGGCAACCCTAGAATGAGTCCTAGGCTTGGTTCTTGAGAATAACAGAGGAACTGGCACTAATTGTTCTGTCTCTATGTGCTGGCTGTGCTTTGCACCATTGCTGAAGAAAAATACTGAGCAATAGAGAGAGAAAACCCTCTAAGCTGTGCTTGAACTCTGGGGTAAGCAGGAGACATGGAAAACATACCGTGATGTTTCATCACCACTTATTTTCCCTAACATGTTATTTTATAAGGAGCAGATTCAACTGTGTGGGTTCTCCCTCCGACACACAATGGGGAGGGTCAATATCAATTGTTTACCTTTTGCTTATATGGGTAATGCTTGATAGTCTTTTTTCTGGAGGGACGCAGGGGTGCGCATACCCCTAAACATTTTGTGAATCTAAGCTTGGCCCCATTGAGGGGCAGTATTTCAATATGAGTAGGAAAATGAGAGTACCCCTAAACATTTTTAAAGAAAAAAAGCACTGAGTTCATGCCAGCAGAAACTTGGTTTTAATTAAGACTGAAGCCCTGAAAAGTACTAAATGCAGCACATACTTTTCAGTTCGTCTGGCCCCTTAATAAAGCTGGCTTACAATTATGTGGTGTTGACAGTCAGTGTGAGCCTGCAGGCCTTAAGGTGTTTATGAGCTCTCGGACTAGCGAGTAGAAAGTTAATTGTATGATTAGCACATTGCCCTTCACTCTGTAAAGGCTGGCCAAGTAACAGTTGGCACATGTGGGCATGCATGGCATTGTGCAGAGGCCACGGAACGTTTCCTGAAGATAATAATAAAGCTATCACATAAGTCTTTTAAGATTGCATGGTCTCCGTATTAACACCGCTAAGTCATCTCTGGCCCCATGTCCTGTCTACATCCAATTTAGCTTTGCTGCCTTTTCCATTACATCCATAACTTTGGGTCTTTGTTCTATCCAATTACAGTGGAAGCCTGTTCGGCTTCTGAAACGTTCAACAACTGAAGCACAAAGGCAAAGTCTTCGAATGTCGGCAAAGTCAATGGGGAAAAGAAAGAAATGCGCCTCGGAAATTGTTCGGCTTCCAAGGCGCATTTGAAAATGAAAGCAGTCACTTGCAGGTTTTCAGTGTTCAGGAGCCGAAATGTACAGCTTCCGAGATGTTCGACAACCGAGGTTCCACTGTATTAGTTTTTCTACCTTGTAGTGAGATTTCTTAACACTGTGTGTTCCATTGCATGCTGTGTTGCTCTTAAACTGTTCGTATTTCATGAGCTGCAGTTTGCATGATAACAATAATAAAAGGTTCCAATGCAGCACAGCAGAGACAGACCTTATGGTCCATGTTCACCAGGGCAAAGTGTGAGATGATAGCAAAATAAAAATTTATCCGACTCATTCACAAGGAGATGCTGCTGTTCCAGATACCGCCACAAAATTCCCAAGTGTGGGTGGGCTGGTTTGCTTTTATCGGGAACATCTGCCCCATTCACATCACAAGATGGAAGAAGGAATATTTCCATCCGTACTCCGCAATGGCACTGGGGATCCCATTCCTATGACTATGTCTTCATATCCCACTCTGCACTGCAGACTGTGGGCCCAATTTGAATCCAACAGGATTGAGAATTTCATGTAGTGGACTGTTTGAAGTGCACCTTTCGATTCAGCCTAATAATTCTTCATGCAGCTCTGCTTCACTTTGTCTAACAATCTCCACAGGGCTCTTCTGCCATCTTGTAGACCATCTCAGGATTTACAGTTTGCATCTTTATCTCGAGAAGCCGTTTTCTTGCATTAACATTAAGAAGCTCATTTGCTCTTAGCCCCACCCCTCCTCTTTGTGTTCCATATTATTTCAACAGAGGATTTGGCAGAAAAATAAAACAAATGTCTCAGTTAGTGCAGGATTCATGTTTGTGCCCAATTTAAGCCTCACATGGGAAAAAGCCCGTTTCAGAGATAACTGATCGGGCATACCCCCCCGACATTTTAGGAGGGCAAATCGAGGCCCCACCACCACTCCACTGACCCCACTGCTCCCCCGCTTGCCCCCTTCCTCACCCACCCGCCCCCTCACCACGGTCTGCTCAGTTGTCCCCTCCCACCTTTGTCCGTTGGCCGCCTCCTCCTCTGCAGCCTCGGGAGATGCTGTGCTGACTGATGTGTCCTGGGGAGGGGAGGCTGCATGGCGGGACATGGAAGGCAACTTCCAGAAGTGCCACAATGGAAGGAGAAGAAGACTGGCGACATTCGGTTTTTCTGGTCCTGCACTCTGGTGTGAGCCAACTAATTCACGCCACAGTGTGGAACCCAAAAAGTGTGTCTTTTGGCCCCATGCTCTGATGCTGCCACAGCATGGGAGCCAAAACGGACCATCTGGGATTGGGATCAGAAGCGGGGGCAGCTTCTGATAATCTAGGATGTCCTGCTTAAAATGGGACACTCAATATTTGTGTAACATGCCTTCATTTATAATCAAAATGGCAAGATGATGGAAGTTTCATGGGGCAGGAAGGTTAGTGCTTGGCTCTGGCGCATCAATCCCAACCAACGGGTTTGGTGAGCCAGCTGCTCCCTCAGTCCCTCTTGTTCTGATTACATATATTTACATCCTGCCTTACATATATTTACACTCCTTACCCTTTGAATAGGGCTGGGTGAATGAATGCCCCACTCTTTGACAATGAAGCTTCATGATGATGTAATGGGGAGAAAGATGGCAGGCTCCAGTCCTCTACCCTTTCAAAACGTTTGAATGTTTGGCTTGTTGTTGTTTAGTCGTTTAGTTGTTTCTGACTCTTTGTGACCCCATGGACCAGAGCACGCCAGGCACTCCTGTCTTCCACTGCCTCCCTCAGTTTGGTCAAACTCATGCTGGTAGCTTCAAGAACACTGCCCAACCATTTTGTCCTCTGTCGTTCCCTTTGCCTTGTGCCCTAATTCTTTCCCAACACCAGGGTCTTTTCCAGGGAGTCATCTCTTCTCATGAGGTGGCCAAAGTATTGGAGCCTCAGCTTCAGGATCTGTCCTTCCAGTGAGCACTCAGGGCTGATTTCCTTAAGAATGGGTGCATTTGATCTTCTTGCAGTCCATGGGACTCTCAAGAGTCTCCTCCAGCACCATAATTCAAAAGCATCAATTCTTCGGCAATCAGCCTTCTTTAGGGTCCAGCTCTCATTTCCCCTTCATGGATCACTGCCTTGCTGTGGCGAAGGGACCTGAATAACGCAGAGAAGCTATGAGCTATGCCGTGCAGGGCCACCCAAGATGGACAGGTCATAGTGGAGAGTTTTGACCAAACGTGATCCACCTGGAGCAGGAACCGGCAAGCCACTCCAGTATCCCTGCCAAGAAAACTCCATGTTTGGCTTAGCCCTACACATTATTGGAAACACAAAGAGAGCCTCCAATTGTCACTCTGGGCTCAAGAGGGGGAAGAAATGGGAACCTGGTGAACTGTGCATTGAACTGTCCCATAGGTCATATGTTCACTGTCTTTGCTAGCAGCTCCTGTGGCTTTTCCAACTTAGAGTTTGGTCAGGCTGGCCCCTAACAAGGGCACAGACGGGGGCGGGGAGGGTGTTGACAAAATTGTGCCTCTCCACTCTGGCTAGGAGTGGCTAGGATGGAAAGCAGTGAGAGGAGGGAGGGGGAAGGCAGGCAGACAGATGGACTGAGGGAGGAGGAGGAGGTGGAGCAGAGCAGTCCCGACTCTGATGGCAGCAGAGGAAGTCACTGGCAGAGTGTGAAAGGTGACAAAAAGCAAACTTTTGGTCCGTGGCCTCTCCCAGGTTTGGTGGTGCTGATACAGCTCCTTGCCAAGAGTGCAAGAGAGCCTAGGTAGGCCTCTGTGTTTTTCCTGATACTGCCTTAAAAAAAAAAAAAAGACAGTGGTGAATATAATATTGAATATAACATCCACACCCCCCTTTCAAGCCAGCTGCTGTTTCTATTAGCTCTTTCCCTTTTAACCTTAGGAAGATGTGGCTCAAGTTTAATGGGAGGCACAATAATTATTACTATTTACCAATTCTTAATTGTGTTTTTGTA
This sequence comes from Podarcis filfolensis, assembly GCF_964270895.1. Lineage (NCBI taxonomy): Eukaryota > Metazoa > Chordata > Lepidosauria > Squamata > Lacertidae > Podarcis > Podarcis filfolensis. The sequence goes on from NC_139604.1 coordinate 284,348, forward strand.
GCTTGATTGTATTCTATAATTTGTATGGTCAGTGTGACCTTTTGCTCCCAGCCTGTAATTTCCTTTTACAACCCTGAAATACTGCTATAGATCAGGGTGCTATAGATACTCCCTTGAACAGGAAGATAAACAGCTGCCAGAGTATTCAGCCACCTGCTTTATGCCTGGCATGAGAGATACAAACATTTGCAAATATATTTTTTAAGCTCATTTTAAAATACAGATCTTGATCAGATGCCTCATAATACAGATCTTGATCAGATGCCTCATTACTGCTTCTGAATGTTGTGAATCTCAATGCTTAATCAAGTAGCAGGGCTGAAGTTGCCATGTGCAAATAAATCTCAAAAACTAGTTCTTTAGAAAACGGATGTGCTATTATTATTACAATAATGTATTAAATCCTGCCCTCCCCCCCCAACTGACAACCCCTGTTAAAGATTCTGAAAGGAAATTTGGGTTGTTTCCACATGTCAGGCTTAAAAGTGGCACTGTTAGGGATGTACACTTGAGTTTTCTTCCAAATTACAGCCTGCAGTTAACAGCATTGATGCAGAGCAGAAAAGCTGCTGTGTGTGGGTGTGTGGTGAGCTGCCCTGGACTTCCAAGTACAAAGATGCACATTGTAATTTCAGAGATAGTCCAGAAGGTGTCAGGAGTGCATTGTGGAGATTTACTTTGAAAAGACCTGACTCTGTAAAGAACTGCACATAGAAGCAGGTTTTATGGTTGTGGCTAACATCATGTGAGCACAGCTTCAAAAACCACCCGTAGGAGAGCACTGGATGGGGAGTAAGTGGAAATTTGAACATACCCTTGGTATGGAAACGGAGCACATTCTATTTTTACACATTTGGTGTGCATACTGTCCCTGACACTGCCTGTCACTTAAGTGCTTAATAAACACATACACCTAAGGTGCCTAGTTCCCCTCACCTCCATTTTTCCAACTGCACATTATTAGCTTTCTTGCTGCACAGTTTTGTGGCCAACCTCACACTAAAAAAAATACCCTGGAGATTGATAGCAATTTTTGTGCCCCTGCCCATGTGATGAGTGCTCTGATGTGAGATTTGAAGCCATGTATGGTCAGAGCGTATAAAGCACGAAACTGTTGCTCGCTGCAACAGGTGCCATTTTCCTGCCTTCATCTCTGTGTATCCTCTGGGACTGGAGAAAGAGAGACCACTACTTTGCCTCTTTGCATCAGATATGAGAAATTCTAAGAAAAACGGTATTCCAAGAACTCTGTTCCAGCCCTTGATCCATTAGATTACTGCTGCTTGAACAAAAAGCCTTGGCTTTATGTCTTGGTATGAGGAACCTTTCACAGGGGATGTTGAAATTAAAATCCAATTAAAAATCCGCATTGTAAAGCTACACTTAACAACCTTACTGATTAATCTTCCAATTAATCCCATTAATACATTCAGACTTTTTCATAGGTTTCCATAGGTATTGAGGAATCAACTGTGAGGCTCTTTTGTATGATATTCATAGAGAAACGTTGCTCTTTATCACATTGGCAGAAGTACTTGATTCATTGATCTTTTTGACCCCAAAGTATTTGTGGCACTTTGATAATGTAGGAGCTCTAAGTGGGATCCTGCAGGACCATTGGGACAAGCTGGTATCCAAAATATCCTTTTGTGTGCTGGTTTCCTTTTTTTGTTGGATACTTTTCAGCCCTGTGGATGTGGAGAGTGGAGAAGAGCCTTGGAGAGAGAAGGCCAGTGTTGTCCATACCTACCTGGCTGCTCAGCTCTGCTTGTTGGGTGACAGTGATCCCTACAGTCTGGATGGAGGCTATAGTGAGGCTGGCACTAATCAAGGCCAGTCTTCTTCACCCCCAGCTACTCTTTCCTCCCTTTCAGTATTTCTGAACAACTCCTATCAGCCCCAGCCAGCAGGGCAAATGGTTGGGGATGATGGGAGTTTCAGGGCTCTTCCACACTTCCATTTCTCTCGCTGCTCTCCCCTGGGAAAACCTGCTGTTTACTGCGGAGTTGCAACGAATGCCTGTTGTGTTTTCTGCAGATTGACATTTGTTCCAGTTTAGTGCTAAACAGCAGGTTTTCCTGGGACAAATGAAATGCAGCTTGGACTCATGCCTGGAAAGCATGGGTGTAAGGGTTCCAAGGGGTTGCTCGAGAGCAAGCAGGCAAATGCCTCCCTGCTCGGCTGTGAAGCCTTGCTTTTGATGCCAAAATAAACTTATCTGTCCGGAGCGCCACTCTCCCTTGGCTGGCTCATTCACTGGCAGAATCCGTGAGTGGCCGGTCCTTAAACCTTCCCCAGGAAAGTAGTTTCTTGACATCCAGTCTGCGCCTCCCCTCTCAGCGGGAAAGCTTACTGCGCAAGGAGGGCATGGGTAACGGAGGACCTCTCTCCTCCCTGCTTTGCCCAGGCAAGGTGTCCTGGCACCACCTCGCCTCCTCCGAGCCCTGAAGCTCCTCTCCACTGGAGGCATGGTTACTCTCCTCTGCTGAGGAGGAGCTGCTTCCCACAATCTTTGGGTGCTCTCTGTAATCCATCCGGCTTTTCCCCTCTCCCCCCTGAGCCGATGGCAGTTCCCTGACAACGGGGCAAGCAGAAAACTTATCGGCTCATGACAAGTGGCAGTGTGGCTAAGTCAGAAACCTGCAAAGAGTACTAGTTTGAGGCCGTATTGGCTTGTGTGGGTTGTTTGTTACTGGTTTGGAAGGGAAGATTATTGGTCCAGATTAGCTCCCTGTATTTGTTCCATTGTTGGCTAATTTATGGATTTTTTTGTATAATTGTTTTAATGTTAACCAGGTACATATTTAAAATTATTATTGAATAAACAACTTTTGATTTTGCAAGCTTCAAATCAGGCATGACACAGATATCTAGATGGTGTGGCACTCCCTCCCAAACAGAAGCTGCACAGACACCAGTTTGAAACATCCCCAGCCCCTCCTGATTCAGGTGTGTCAGATAGAGAGCTAGATGTCATTAGCACATCCTGGTGACATCCCAACACTCTCAGGGGAAATTTTACAGAAACGGAGACAAGGCCACAGCCTTCAGACCAGCTCTTAAAGGGACCGCCAGTTCGGAAGTAGACTCCTAATCCCAACTGGGTCATAACCTGCCCAGATCAAATAACGAGAGCCCACTTTGGAATCAGAGCTCGGTGAATAGACACCCCTTCTCTTGTCACAGTTTCTTGTGTCAAAGCTGACGCTAGGAAAGGCGTTTTCAGATTCCCCTCTGGCTCTCCTCGTACCACTGGACTGCCAGCAGGTATCGCATGGTTCTGTGTCTTATTCTCCACCTCCCCTTTCGCCATCCTTCATGCAAAGCAGCTGCAATGCAGCCTGCTTACCAGCAGCTATTAACACCAGTTGCTATTCCTGTTTCTCATCTAACAGCTTCTTTTAGTCAAACAGGTCTCAGAATGATCACACAGAAGGAATCCTGCAGCTTGCCAAATAGTGTTTCTGGCAGAAGAGACCGACTCTTTAATATACATCATGCTTCTGAAGCTTCTCACGTTGCTTCATCAAATTTTCGGTTGCCTGGCAGCAAAGCTTTGCAAAAGAAGTTCAGCAGCCATTGAACTGGGTACCATGAGAGCCTAGGGAAGATGTCAAGCAGTTTGTTTTATTTGTATTGGTATCTGAATGTGAACACTTTTCTATATTTGGAAAAGTCCATACATATTTTGTGTTAACAAATTCTATCTGCCATCCATTCGTTCCATATGTAAACCTGTTGTCTTTCAAAAAATGGATTGGCCCAAAAAACACTGAGGGGCTTGATTCTATTATATAAGCTGGCCCCACATAACATGGTTTTTCTGAAGCTTTAGAAATGATACAATAAACCTATTACTGAGGGGGAGGCTCACCTTTTAAAAACTAAAACTGGGAAGTCTGGTTTGCGCATATAATGCTATGTAATTATAATTATAATTATAATTATATTGTTTACCAGCAATAACAGGGGCATATGCCCTAAATTAATTAATCCATAAGTAGACAAAGAATAAACATCAGAATAAAAAAATTATCAACTTTTCATTAAAAAGTTATATTCAAAACCATTCAAGTCAGATAACACATTTATAGTCAGTTTCCCTTGAGTGCAGATGGAACTTTAAGTGGCTTATAGTGTTTGCTGGGTTGATCGATTTTTCAGCTGACTCTATATATATATATATATATATATATATATATATATATATATATGATTATGAAATGCAGGTCCTTGTTGGTTGGTTTGGTTGTTATGCACTGCTTTGCAAAGAATGTTTTCTTAAAAAGTGGTTTGTACGTTTACTAAACTTGAAGACAGATGGGCCTGTGGTTTGGTCAGGTCCTTAGTCTGGCATCTTCACCGGCTCCTCTTGGTCATCTCTTAGCAATCACATTTCACAACAAGGCTCCTATTTGAAAGGGGAGGAGCACCAAGGGCAGATCAACACTCATGGTTTTAAACATTAAGTAACGGTTTTCACCTAGACAGCATCTTAAAAAGCAAAAAGAAAAAGAAAAAGGCAGAAACATCACCTTACCAACAAAGGTCTGTATAGTTAAAGCCATGGTTTTCCCAGTAGTGATGTATGGAAGTGAGAGCTGGACCATAAAGAAGGCTGATCGTCGAAGAATTGATGCTGTTGAATTATGGTGCTGGAGGAGACTCTTGAGAGTCCCATGGACTGCAAGAAGATCAAATGCACCCATTCTTAAGGAAATCAGCCCTGAGTGCTCACTGGAAGGACAGATCCTGAAGCTGAGGCTCCAATACTTTGGCCACCTCATGAGAAGAGAAGAGAAGACTCCCTGGAAAAGACCCTGATGTTGGGAAAGATTGAGGGCACAAGGAGAAGGGGACGACAGAGGACGAGATGGTTGGGCAGTGTTCTCGAAGCTACAAACATGAGTCTGACCAAACTGCGGGAGGCAGTGGAAGATAGGAGTGCCTGGCGTGCTCTGGTCCATGGGGTCACAAAGAGTCGGACACGACTAAACAACTAAACAACAACAACGGTTTTCACAACGTAGATGGATACATGACAAGGTGCCCCATGATATTCTTGTAAAGAAGCTGGTAAAATGTGGTCTTGACTATGCTACCACTCAGTGGATTTGTAACTGGCTGACTGACCGAACCCAAAGGGTGCTCATCAATGGTTCCTCTTCATCCTGGAGAAGAGTGACTAGTGGGGTGCCACAGGGTTCTGTCTTGGGCCCGGTCTTATTCAACATCTTTATCAACGACTTGGATGATGGACTCAAGGGCATCCTGATCAAATTTGCAGATGACACCAAACTGGGAGGGGTGGCTAACACCCCAGAGGACAGGATCACACTTCAAAATGACCTTGACAGATTAGAGAACTGGGCCAAAACAAACAAGATGAATTTTAACAGGGAGAAATGTAAAGTATTGCACTTGGGCAAAAAAAATGAGAGGCACAAATACAAGATGGGTGACACCTGGCTTGAGAGCAGTACATGTGAAAAGGATCTAGGAGTCTTGGTTGACCACAAACTTGACATGAGCCAACAGTGTGACGCGGCAGCTAAAAAAGCCAATGCAATTCTGGGCTGCATCAATAGGAGTATAGCATCTAGATCAAGGGAAGTAATAGTGCCACTGTATTCTGCTCTGGTCAGACCTCACCTGGAGTACTGTGTCCAGTTCTGGGCACCACAGTTCAAGAAGGACACTGACAAACTGGAACGTGTCCAGAGGAGGGCAACCAAAATGGTCAAAGGCCTGGAAACAATGCCTTATGAGGAACGGCTAAGGGAGCTGGGCATGTTTAGCCTGGAGAAGAGGAGGTTAAGGGGTGATATGATAGCCATGTTCAAATATATAAAAGGATGTCACATAGAGGAGGGAGAAAGGTTGTTTTCTGCTGCTCCAGAGAAGCGGACACGGAGCAATGGTTCCAAACTACAAGAAAGAAGATTCCACCTAAACATTAGGAAGAACTTCCTGACAGTAAGAGCTGTTCGACAGTGGAATTTGCTGCCAAGGAGTGTGGTGGAGTCTCCTTCTTTGGAGGTCTTTATGCAGAGGCTTGACAACCATATGTCAGGAGTGCTCTGATGGTGTTTCCTGCTTGGCAGGGGGTTGGACTCGATGGCCCTTGTGGTCTCTTCCAACTCTATGATTCTATGATTCTATGATTCTATGATTCTACATCCTACTTTTAACCTTCGTAATGCATTATTAAAATGTGACACCAGAGGGCCCTGCAGAGCAACTAGCAAGCGTCAGCAGGGAAACTGTTTTGATGGAGAAAACAAAGAAACAGTTTTAATTTACAGGTAGGCCCTGTGATATTTTAGAAAGACATATCTAATATCATTCTAATAAGGTTAAACAGGTCCGTGTAGGTCCAGCACAAGGCAGAAAGAGAAGCAATTAGCAGAGGCCTGCTGGTAGAGCCAGACCTGCCTTCTTCTTTGCTGCTGCACCCTTGAGCTGGACCGGCCCACACATGAGGCAAGGTGAGGCAACTGCCTCAGATGGCAGGATCCACAGGGACCGCAGGTCCTGATGCAGCAGATCTTTATTCCTCCTTTGCTCCTGATGTAGGCCTTTACCAAGCCCTTCTTCCCTGGCAGGCGGAGAGCAGCATTTGGTGGTTTGCCTCAGGTGCCAAAATATATTGGACCTGCCCTGCACTTGAGGATGAGGCCAGCCCAGAAGTGAGGAGCAGCTAGGTGAGCCAGATGGTAGCAGATCAGGAAGAGGGACTCACCTGCTGCCACCTGAAGTGGTACAGTCAGGAATTCCTCAGACAACGGCCTCATTCTGCTGTATAATGCATAGGACGGCTAACAGCTTCCCTCACTGAAGGACTTTAAGGATATGCTAGCATCAATTTGCATGGAGGAATGGGTAGGGCTTGAATGGGATATGGCAGGTGTGTACTGAAATGAAACCAAACCTTATTTCTCTGCATTGTAAAGCTGTATATTGAGGAGTGAAATAAAACCAGCTGGTTGTGTTTCCTAACACCAAACTAATACCTTTCTTCTGGGCCAGCCCTACGATGAGGCAGAGGGAGGCAGCTGCCTCAGGTGACAGGTGCTGAGGTGCAGGGAGGGGACAGTGCCATGTGAGTGCCATGTTGTCTGGCCTGTACCCCTTGCATTAGCCTGCTGTCCTCAGGATGCAGTCATTTTACCAGTATTGAAGATTAAACTACCAGTCAAATTGGCTTCTGTCTGTGCCTTAGGAGAAGGCACCATCTTGAGCTTTGCCCAAGGCAGCAGATTGTCCTGAGCTGCCTCTGCTCTGTGTTTGGGGTGTTTTGTTTTGGGCCAAGTAACATTTTCTGGAGAGTATCATTTTATCTTTCTTTACTGCTGTTTTATCTTCAGTTGCTTGTTATCAGGTGAAACTCCTGATAAATCTAAAACAATATATTTCAGCACCTACACACGCACACACTCAACTTTAGAGATACAGAACATGGAGCTGTCCATTTACAAATGGACTGCTGGATGCTGACACTGCTGTTTCCATGGCAACCTGTCAGACTGTGCAAGGCTGTGAAGATGCATTCATAAGCATCAAATAGCAACAGGGTGTTCTTTCAGATCTAATATATATGTCGTATCTGTTGTGTATTGAGTCAAAGGATTTTATATCTGTATTATTGTTGTCTGTATTTGCATTAGGGTAAAGTAACTGCCTTTTGGTTCCAGAGGGTACAGCTACTATTGGTTCATTTAAGCTGCTGTATTTGGATCCTCTGTCTTATTGGTTTCCTCCAAAAGGCAGGACTGTGATTGCCTGATATTGTTGCCTCCAAAATGTATCCTTTCTAGCTAGTTCCCTGTCCCTATAAATGTAGCTCTCCCCTCCTCAGTTCTCAGTCTTGTTTGCTTTAATAAAGAAGTGTTACTACAGAACTGTCTCCAGCATATTATGTCAAGAGAGCTGAAATCACAAACCCCACGTCACAACAACTGGCGACGAGGATGGGATCCGGAATGCTGAGGAGCGGTTAAACGCAGCCCTGCCTCAGAGTCCGGATTGTAGCTAAGAACAAGACTCACTGGCCGGCTGAGAAGACGACCCTGCCCACAGGACAATGGAGAGTCCAAGGGTATTGGAGCCCTTCCAGCCATCAGAGCCCCACACGTGGGAAGACTACGTCGAACGCTTCGAGTTCTTCGCAGTGGCTCAAGGGATCACCGATGCCAGCAAAAGAAGGGCCACATTCCTGAGCTACTGTGGGCCTGAGACCTTCAAGCTGGCCAAGGCATTGCTTGCTCCAGCGAAGCTAAGTGAGACACCTCTCAAAGATATTCTTGACTGCCTGACAAGCCATTTGGCGCCTACTGAGACCAAGATGGCCCGGCGGTTGGAGTTTCATAAGAGGCAGCAGCGTGCTGGGGAGTCTGTATCTGCATTCCTAGCTGAACTGCGGAAGCTCGCTCAGCACTGCGACTTCCAATGTCTGGAAGAGACTCTCTTGGATCGGTTTATCGGTGGTCTGAGCAGCAAGAAAGCCAGAAGACGCATCGTGGCTAAAGAAGAGGTTACCCTTGCTTCAGCCTTGAAGGAGGCCACCGCCACGGAGAATTATGAAAGAGAGGAGCTTGATGCCAGTCGCAAGGCCCCTAAGATAGAAGTTGCGCATGCCATGGACGAGCTAGAGGCTACTCCGAGCCAAAGCCCAGTCCGTGGGGTTGAGTCAGTGCGTCAGGCCTGCACAGTGCACAAAGATCACCGAGGCAGGTGCCCTGGTTGTGGCGGAAACCATGAGCGGAAGAGTTGTCGTTTCCGGGATGCTATGTGCTGGACGTGCGGGAAGACAGGTCACATCGCCAGGGTCTGTAGATCGGCGGCGTTGGGAGCGACAGGAGCAACTAGACTGGAGCATCGCAGACCGTCCACGGCAAACCATGTTCTAAAGGACTGCCACTACGTAACGGAGATCAACGGGAGGGTCGTGCAGTTTCCAGCGCAAGGCAAGGCACACGTCAAGGTGAAGATTGAGGGTCAGCTGTGCGACATGGAGGTAGACTCCGGATCTGGATTCACTATCGTGTCGGACCAGACCGCGAGGACATTCTTCCCCAGGGGTAAGTTGCCCCCTCTGGAGCCCTTCCCGGCAACCTTGCAGTCATACTCAGCGGGCCGCATCCATGTCATGGGAATGTGTGCCGTGAGAGTACAGTTCCGGGACAAACAGGCGGTACTCAAACTGGTGATTGCGAAGGGCAGTCGCCCCAGTCTCCTGGGCACTGACTGGTTCCCCGCCCTGGGACTGAGTATATCAGGGCTTAATTCAATCCAAACCTGCCCTGAGATGAGCGAGGCATTATGCAAAGAATTTGCTGGTCTCTTTAATGGAAAACTGGGTTGTTATAAAGGGCCCCCAGTTGACTTCGAATTGGACCCTGGGGTGGCCCCAATCCAACTCAAACCAAGGCGAGTGCCATTTGCACTGCAACCCAAGATCGAAGCAGAGCTGGATAAATTGGTCAAGCAGGGAGTTCTCTCACCCGTGGACTCTGCTAAGTGGGAGACTCCAATCGTCACGCCCCTTAAAGCAAATGGGGAAGTCAGGATCTGTGCAGATTACAAATGTACTATCAATAAGGCACTCAGGGGAAACTCATACCCCATTCCAGTCGTATCACATCTGTTGGCTAAACTGGCTGGGGGCAAGGTGTTCGCCAAAATTGACCTGGCACAAGCTTACCAACAGCTGCCAGTAACCCCACAATCAGCGGAAGCACAGACTATTGTCACACATAAAGGGGCGTTCAGAGTTAACAGATTACAATTTGGAGTTTGTGTGGCCCCAGGGATTTTTCAAGGGCTTATGGAACGCCTGTTAAGAGGTCTGCCGGGGGTCTTGCCATTTTTTGATGACGTTTTGATTGCTGGAAAAGACCCACAGGAACTGGTTGCGCGTGTCCGTGCAGTGTTGCTCAAGTTCAAGGAGGTGGGGTTGCAACTGAAAAAGGAAAAATGCAGTTTTGGGGTGCCAACTGTGGATTTCTTGGGGTTTAAAATTGATGCATCAGGCATCCACCCCACAGATGCTAAGATTAAGGCCATCATCGAGGCACCACGACCACAGAACAAGACGCAGTTGCAGTCATTCCTGGGACTTATTAACTTTTATCATTCGTTCTTACCCCACAAAGCTTCGGTAGCTGAACCATTACATCGACTGTTGCAGAAAAAGAATGTGTGGCGATGGGGGCAGGGGCAGCAGAAGGCTTTTGACTCCTTGCGAGGAATGCTGAGTAGCAGGAGCGTCCTTGCTCATTACGATGAGTCGAAGCCGCTGGTCCTGGCATGTGATGCCTCTCAATACGGCCTGGGGGCGGTGCTGAGTCATAGGGAACCGGATGGGTCGGAAAAGCCCATCTCTTTCTATTCCCGTACGTTGTCGCCCACGGAGCGCAACTATGCTCAAATTGACAAAGAGGCGCTTGCAATTGTGGCAGGAATCAAAAAGTTCCATGATTATGTGTATGGTCGCCATTTCTCCATTGAAACGGACCACAAACCACTGTTAGGGTTGTTCAACCCGAACAAACAAACGCCACAAATTCTCTCCCCCAGAATGTTGCGTTGGTCTATATTCCTGAACGGGTTCCAGTACACCTTGACCCATGTGCCGGGGAAACGGTTGTGCCACGCTGATGCGCTGAGTCGATTGCCTCTTCCTGGCAGGAGCAATGTGGATCCTGCTCCAGCGGAGCACATAATGATGCTGGAAACACTTCCGGGGGCTCCTGTAACGGCTACTGATATAGCTAGAAAACGAGGAAAGATGCTGTTCTCTCCCGTGTGCTCACTTGGGTGGGGAGGGGGTGGCCAGGTGGTCCGCATGAAGACAAATTCAGGCCTTATGCGACAAGGCAGCACGAGTTGTCCATGCATAAGGGTTGTCTCCTGTGGGGAGATAGGGTGATCATCCCAGCACCACTGAGAAACAGGGTTCTTGAGACGCTTCACATGGGACACCCGGGAATGGTCAGGATGAAGTCGCTAGCCCGATGTTATGTGTGGTGGCCTGGAATGGACCAGAACATAGAACAATGGGTACGAACATGCAAGGCATGCCAAGAGGTGCGGCCAGAAGTGGCCAGAGCACCAGTTCACTGGTGGGAGCAGTCCAGATCTCCCTGGAGCCGGCTGCACTTAGATTTTGCTGGGCCATTCCAGGGGAAGGTCTTTTTGGTTATCGTCGATGCATATTCCAAATGGTTAGAAGTGGCGATGGTCCCTAGCATGGCATCAGCTGCCGTAATCAAGGTGTTGAGGCAGCTGTTTGCAACCCACGGGTTACCTGAGACCATTGTATCAGATAATGGGGCAGCTTTTGTATCCCAAGAATTCAGGGCATTCTTGGCTGATAACTTCATAAGAGGGGTCACATCCGCGCCCTTTCACCCATCCTCCAATGGGCAGGCTGAGCGCATGGTAAGAACAGCCAAAGAATCCATTGCGCGCTTAATGGAGGGTAACTGGTCAGCTCGCATCGCGCGAATGTTATTTTTGCAGCATGCGACGCCGTGTACTGCGACGGGCAAGTCGCCAGCTGAGCTGCTCTTGGGTAGAAGACTGGTAACGGTGCTGGATTATGTCCACCCCGATAAAATGCCAAACCGTAATTCAAGAGAAACCCCCCAGGCTGAGGCTGACACAACAAGGTATCTCGCCCCTGAAGATCTGGTCTGGGTGAGGAACTATTCACGAGGTCCGCAGTGGGTGGCTGGTGTGGTCACCCAGACTAGTGGACCAGTGTCCTACTATGTGACCTTGGAAAATGGGCAAGTTTGGAAGAGACATATAGATCAGCTGAGGCGCCGGGCGCTCAGCAGGGAGGGGTCAGATAATTCATCCCTGGCTAACGACGCAGAGCTGCAAGACCAGAGTGAAAATGGCCCAGAGGTGCAGTCACCAGGGGCTTCAGCAAATGAACCAGGGTCTGCTAGTCCTCAGGATGACGAGGTACAGGTAGGGGACCCTGCGATGTCTGGGACTCCATCTGTTCCTGACGAAACCCCTATAGCAACCCCCCTACCATCCAATCCAGAACCGGCAACACCTGTTGTCAGGAGATCAAGTAGAAGTTGTAGGACCCCACAGTACCTGAGAGATTACGTCTGCAGTGCTCACTAGGGGGGGAGGGGTGTTGTGTATTGAGTCGAAGGATTTTATATCTGTATTATTGTTGTCTGTATTTGCATTAGGGTAAAGTAACTGCCTTTTGGTTCCAGAGGGTACAGCTACTATTGGTTCATTTAAGCTGCTGTATTTGGATCCTCTGTCTTATTGGTTTCCTCCAAAAGGCAGGACTGTGATTGCCTGATATTGTTGCCTCCAAAATGTATCCTTTCTAGCTAGTTCCCTATAAATGTAGCTCTCCCCTCCTCAGTTCTCAGTCTTGTTTGCTTTAATAAAGAAGTGTTACTACAGAACTGTCTCCAGCATATTATGTCAAGAGAGCTGAAATCACAAACCCCACGTCACAACAGTATCAATTTGAAATGCAGCTCCTCCTTTTTATCTCTCTCTCTTTGATTTTCCATGCACACTATACGTTCAAAACACATCCCCCTCCAAGAACCATGCAAACTGTAGGTTGCTAATGGTGCTGGGAATTGTAGCTCCATGGGGGTAAACTACGGTTCCCCTGGTTTTTTGGGTGTATACTTTAAGAGTATGGTGTATACACAGCGTGAGATTTTCTGTAACACCCTGTCCATCCATCACTTTACTTTGTCTGTGCCTTAGAAGAAGCACACTATAAATTATGCTTCAGTTAACCTTTAGTTTCAACTTTGCATTTTGACTCCTGATCAAGGCCTAAAATTGATGTAGGCGAAAACTCATTGGACTTGTTTGCTACTAAAATTCTATACTGCATACAGGTATTGAGGTTTTTCTCCCTCCTTTTTTTGGTCTATTTTGGATGCTGACTGTTTGGATGCTGACTATTGTATGAAATTTGCCACATAGAACCTAATTAAGGCAGGATATAGTTTGGCCACGTATGTGCCAAGTGTGTTTTGGTTTTTCAGTTTAACACTGGCCTCCACGTGGCGTGATGTGTCCAAATGTGTGTCTATGTTTTCTAAGCTGGCTGAAGTAAATCTCCACTGAAATACTGTTACAGTTTTACAGGAAGAGGGATGACATTTGTATGTGCAAGCTGGACAACTGCCAGTTTGTGAAATCAAAGAGCAGCTTTGCACAATATTCAGGCAATTGAGAGCTCTGGGTATAGATTTAGCACTTGCCCAGAAATTAACATTTGGGGCAGAATCCACTGTTTATCCCCACGGCACTGCTTGTTTTAAAACATTAAGCATGTAAGAGACTTTTGACAAAATGATACAGTGATATATTCCAGTGTGAGAACATGCAGACTTTCAAGTTTCCACACTACAAAACTGACTCATGGCCCAGGTTTTATTTAGATTAAAGTTCTAAATAGGGTAGCTGTCAAGTTTCAAACAGCTTGGCAAATCCAAGTATAAACAGGGCCTTGAACAAAAGCAGGCTTGGCAGGTTCCGGTCATCTTTGCTCCAGATTAAGACCCAAACTACATTTTATGCAGAAACGTGTCTCACTGTAATAGCCTAACAGGCTTTTTAAATCAAGGAGAGCTACTTGTTTTTTTGGATGGTCAAGGTCAGAGCAACAGCATGCCCACCACTGGCTTGGTGACTTTCCCCATGCTTCAAAATTTTGAAACAAATACAAATTTTATTACTAAACCCCCTCAATACTACTATAACTCAGGGGAATGGGTGGCGCTGTGGTCTAAACCACTGAGCCTCTTGGGCTTGCCGATCGGAAGGTCGGCCATTCAAATCCATGCGACGGGGTGAGTTTTTGTTGTTGCTCTGTCCCAGCTTCTGCTAATCTAATCATCATCTTCATCATCATCATCATCTAGCAGTTCGAAAACATGCCAGTGCAAGTAGATAAAAAGGTACAGTTGTGGCGGGAAGGTTAAATGGCATTTCCATGTGCTCTGGCTTCCGCCATAGTTGCCTTTGACTGGACTTAACCGTCCAGAGGTCCTTTACCCTCACCTTTCTACTATAACCAACCAAATGATTAAAAGGTCATAATCAAGCAGCACAATAAAAACATATCAGAGCCTCTGACTATAGCCTTAGTATATGGCATCTTGACATACATGACAAGATGCTGGCAGATGTGTCTCTCCTTTCTCATAGGCCGATTCTGAAAATAATCATGTCTCCCATAGCTCCAGTACTGGTGCATGGCTGCCGTCTCCATGGCGACCGCTTGCTCTGTAGAAAGCGCTGAACATGAATTCTCTTGCAATGTCCTGTAGCAGTTCTGCCTTTTGCAGAAAACCATGTGGTTTCAAATAAAGAGAGTGAAATGTATATATATATTTCTTTGCATATCACTTCTCTCTTTCCACCAGCTCATTTTCTCAGGCCCCAAATCTTCAGTGCACTGTCTCTCTTGACAAGCATTTTTTTTTACCGCTCCCGCCTCCCTACCCTCTCTACACCCAGTGTGTTTCTTCTAGAAAAAAAGGTGCACCATGAAGTTGTTACAGTAAGTGCTGCACTTTTAACCAGTATGTTTCTTCTAGGGAAAAAAAAAGATGCTGGTAACTGTTTATCCTTGAGAAAAAGGCACTGCTTACATCCCTTTGTGGACCCCCAGGACGATGGCAAGATGAGTTTCTGACGTTTCCATTTTAGGCTAAGCATCTAATCAGATCGGGATGTAATGTTACTTGTTGGGTGTATCTTTCATTTGGCCTTTGTGCAGGGTGCTGGGGTGGCTGCCTGGGTTGGCAGGTTTTCAGGGCCCTTGAAGGAGGGGAGGGCTCAGCTCCCTTCACACGTGCAGCTCTTTGCTGTGGTAGAACCTTCCAGGAAGTGCAGACGCTGCAACTTACTAAAAGAACGTTACCATTTATTTATTAGCTTTGTGCTGCATTTGAACAATACTTCTTTTTTAAAAAAGACCTTAACCATCTGTAACTATTTATTTATGCTACATTTACCACAGAAGGGGTTCCCGAGGGTCATCTAGTCCACCCCCTGCAATGCAGGAATCTCAGCTAAAGCTTCCATGACAGATGGTCATCCAACCTCTACTTAAAAACCTCCAAGGAAGGTGAGTACACAACCTCCCGAGGGAGTCTGTTATGCAATAGTATGCTATGCAGCAGTTGTCTAGAGCACCAAAACACAGTAAGCCATTTTCTCAAAAACACAAATAGCCACCACAGGTCCTTGGTCCCATGTTGCTCCTGGAAGTCAGACGGCCTTATTATTAATTATTAAGTCTCCAAGTATTGTTGCATGTACTCGTGAAATCATAGAATTGTTGCATTGGAAGGGACCCCGAAGGTCATCCAGTCCAACCCCCTGCAATACAGGAATCTTTTGCCCAACCTGGGGCTTGAACCCAGTACACTGAGATGAAGATGTGCTGTAAAAATTAGTCTTGCAGCCTCCCTTGGGGACAGACTCATGAATCAACAAACAAATGCATCTAGCCTGGCTCTTAAAAATGCAGCAGCTTATCTGTGTTGCAACCTTTGTTTAAAAAAATAAAAAAAATGAAATGCCACTTTATTCAATTGAAGTGGATTCTACTGGCAAAAGCATGTGGTACAACAATAAATCTGTTAAGTCTTTGAGCCACAAACTATTCTGGCCTCCCTTTGTCTCTTTTCTGTTGCTGGGCAAATAATGGGCTATGCCATAACTGCTCCTCTTCAGTGGGCCTTCCCAATATTTCCACAGAAGTACTGGTTAGCATCTGGAGTCCTTTGGGATCATCTCTTTCTGAAGCTCTTTTCAGGCCTTCGTCTTAAAGAAAGGGACTGAAGAGGAATGAACTACAGAGCTAGCAGCTGTTTTAAAATACTCCTCTGAAGTTAGCAGAGTTAGTTTTCAATTAGCAATAATCACACCTCAAGTCGAGATTAACCAGTTATATAAACTGCTTATATAAAATGATGCCCTTCACTGTCAAACTTCAGGAAACATTCATCACAGTGCAGACCCAGTCATGTCTGCTTGGAAGTGCCATTGAGTTCAGAGGGATTTTCTTGTTGTTGTTTAGTCGTTTAGTTGTGTCCGACTCTTCGTGACCCCCTGAACCAGAGCACGCCAGGCACTCCTGTCTTCCACTGCCTCCCGCAGCTTGGTCAAACTCATGCTGGTAGCTTCAAGAACACTGTCCAACCATCTCGTCCTCTGTCATCCCCTTCTCCTTGTGCCCTCCATCTTTCCCAACATTGGGGTCTTTTCCAGGGAGTCTTCTCTTCTCACGAGGTGGCCAAAGTATTGGAGTCTCAGCTTCAGGATCTGTCCTTCCAGTGAGCACTCAGGGCTGAGTTCCTTAAGAATGGATACGTTTGATCTTCTTGCAGTCCATGGGACTCTCAAGAGTCTCCTCCAGCACCATAATTCAAAAGCATCAATTCTTCAGTGATCAGCCTTCTTTATGGTCCAGCTCTCACTTCCATACATCACTACTGGGAAAACCATAGCTTTAACTATACGGACCTTTATTGGCAAGGTGATGTCTCTGCTTTTTAAAATGCTGTCTAGGTTTGTCATTGCTTTTCTCCCAAGAAGCAGGCATCTTTTAATTTCGTGACTGCTGTCACCATCTGCAGTGATCATGGAGCCCAAGAAAGTAAAATCTCTCACTGCTTCCATTTCTTCCCCTTCTATTTGCCAGGAGATGATGGCCCCAGTGGCCATGATCTTGGTTTTTTTGATGTTGAGCTTCAGACCATATTTTGCACTCTCCTCTTTCACCCTCATTAAAAGGTTCTTTAATTCCTCTTCACTTTCTGCCATCAAGGTTGTGTCATCTGCATATCTGAGGTTGTTGATATTTCTTCCGGCAATCTTAATTCCGGCTTGGGATTCATCCAGCCCAGCCTTTCGCATGATGAATTCTGCATATAAGTCAAATAGGGATTTACTCTCAGATAAATGTTTGTGGGTTTGTAGCTGTGGACGACACATTAGAGGTATGTTGGGAATGGTCACTTTTTGCATATTTAGTAGCACTGCATCAAAACCCAACCTTACTGCATGAAAACGAATAGTTGAGCATTGCATAAAGGTTTCTCAGATGACTAGAAAGAATTTTTCTAATTAATCGTTTCAAATGTGTGAAATAAGGGAACCATTATTCCTCAGCAGCCATGATAATGGTTACAAGAAAATGGAGGCCAAACAAATTCTACTCTATTATATATCTATTTAATTTATATCCTGCCCTTCCTCCCAAAGAAACCCAGGAGAAGTAGAATGGCTGGGTCACATCTCTGTTCTCAGGTGTATGGAAGAACCTATGTATGTACAGATGGAGGTGTACAGGTGTCTCCTTCCCACTTTCCATGGCTCTCCTGAGGCACAATCGGCCAGTGGAGGTTCAAGGCCACCCAGGAATGGCTGTGGACAGGCTTCCAACATTGCAGGGGGTTGGACTAGAGGACCCTTGGGTTCCCTTCCAATTCTATGAAATTATGACACACAGGGACTGAAGGTGGGGCCAGGGAGTTCAGCCCAAGTCTCCTTCCACACATTCAGTGTACAGATGGAAGGGAAGAGGTGCCAAAGGCCCAATCTCTGTTGAAGATATGGCACTACCTTTGGGATTTTTTTGGGGTGGGGGGAATAATCTCAGACAAGACACAAATATATAAGATCAAGGTGCTGTTGTTTTAAAAATAAATGTATATACCGCTTCTACTATATTTCTTCTTTCTGCATGTAACATTGCTGTACTAACTGTTTCAAATATATTTTCCGACCTCCCCGCTGCACCAAGGATTCCCTGTCCGAGCTGCTTCAGGTCGTGGCAGATGTTCTCCTGGAGACACCTAGCTTGGTCGTCCTAGGGGATTTTAACATCCATGCCGACACGACCTTACAAGGGGCCGCTCGGGACTTCGTGGAAAGCATGGCCTCCATGGGGCTGTCCCTGAATAAGTCTGGCCCAACCCATAGCCGCGGACATGCCTTGGACCTGGTGTTTACCTCTATGGATGTTGGTGATCTGACACTAAGTAAAAGCGAAACGAAAGAAGTGCCATGGTCAGATCACTTCCTGGTGCAACTGGACTTCTCTGCGACCCATCCCCTCTGCAGGGAGGTGGGACCAATTCGGATGGTCTGCCCCCGCCACTTAATGGATCCAAATGGTTTCCAGAGAGTGGTAGGGGATGCTTTATCCCATGTTGATGGCCTTTCAGCTGATTCCCTGGTGGCCCGCTGGAATGTGGAGTTAACCAGGGCTATTGACTGTTTGGCTCTGAAGCGCCCTCTCCGATTGCATGGAGCCCGGACAGCCCTGTGGTTTTCCACAGATCTGAGGGCAATGAAACAATCGTTGAGACGGCTAGAGCGCCGGTGGCGGATAACTCATTCTGAATCTGACCGGACACAGGTTAGAGCTCAACGTCGAGCCTACCAAGTGGCCGCCTCTATTGCATCTGCAGAAAACAGCAGCAGGAGACTTTTTCAGGTGGTTCACAATTTAGCGGAACCACCTGCAACATCGGGGCGCAGTACGGGCCACATGTTCTCCTGCAATGACTTTGCAAAGTTTTTTGCAGATAAAATCGCTCAGATTCGGGAAGAAGTAGACTCCACCGTGGGAGCAGGGCCGGGGCGGGAGAGTGCTAGAGTTTTGTCTAGTCAAGTTGAGTGGGATCAATTCCAATCTGTTACCTCCGAGGATGTGGACAGGCTGCTTGGACGAGTGAAGCCAACCACCTGTCTCCTGGATCCTTGCCCATCCTGGCTTATAAAAGCTAGCCGGGAAGGACTGGGCGATGGGCTTCGTGGGGTGGTGAATGCTTCCCTCCGTGAGGGAGCCTTCCCAGACCCGCTGAAAGAGGCGGTTATTAAACTGCTTCTTAAAAAAACCAACTTTAGATGCGGCCACGATGGCCAACTATTGCCCAGTCTCAAATCTTCCATTCTTGGGCAAGGTGATTGAGCGAGTGGTTGCTGAACAACTCCAGGCACGCCTGGAAGAAGCGGACCATTTGGATCCCTTCCAGTCAGGATTCAGGCCTCATCATGGGACTGAAACTGCCTTGGTCGCACTGGTTGATGATCTCCGGCGGGCTAGGGACAAAGGTGAGAGCTGTTTCCTAGTTCTGCTGGATCTCTCAGTGGCGTTTGAGACCATCGACCGTAACATCCTTCTGGACCGTCTTGAGGGTCTGGGAGCTGGGGGCACTGTCATACAGTGGTTCTGCTCCTTCCTCCTGGGCCGTGTTCAGAAAGTGGTGGTGGGGGATGAGTGTTCAGACCCCTGGGCTCTCACTTGTGCGGTGCCTCAGGGTTCTGTCCTCTCCCCCATGCTTTTCAACATTTACATGCAGCCGCTGGGAGAGATCATCAGGAGGTTTGGGCTGGGTGCTCATCAGTATGTGGATGATACCCAGCTCTACCCCTCTTTTAAATCAGAACCAGTGAAGGCAGTGAAGGTCCTGTGTGAGTGTCTGGAGGCGGTTGGAGGATGGATGGCGGCTAACAGATTGAGGTTGAATCCTGACAAGACAGAAGTACTGTTTTTGGGGGACAGGAGGCGGGCAGGTGTGGAGGATTCCCTGGTCCTGAATGGGGTAACTGTGCCCCTGAAGGACCAGGTGCGCAGCCTGGGAGTCATTTTGGACTCACAGCTGTCCATGGAGGCACAGGTCAAATCCGTGTCCAGGGCAGCTGTTTACCAGCTCCATCTGGTACGTAGGCTGAGACCCTATCTGCCTGCAGACTGTCTCGCCAGAGTGGTGCATGCTCTGGTTATCTCCCGCTTGGACTACTGCAATGCACTCTACGTGGGGCTACCTTTGAAGGTGACTCGGAAACTACAACTAATCCAGAATGCGGCAGCTAGACTGGTGACTGGGGGCGGCCGCTGAGACCATATAACACCAGTCTTGAAAGACCTACATTGGCTCCCAGTACGTTTCCGAGCACAATTCAAAGTGTTGGTGCTGACCTTTAAAGCCCTAAATGGCCTGGTCCAGTATACCTGAAGGAGCGTCTCCACCCCCATCGTTCTGCCCGGACGCTGAGGTCCAGCGCCGAGGGCCTTCTGGCGGTTCCCTCATTGCGAGAAGCAAAGCTACAGGGAACCAGGCAGAGGGCCTTCTCGGTAGTGGCGCCCACCCTGTGGAACGCCCTTCCAGCAGATGTCAAAGCGATAAACAACTACCTGACATTCAGAAGACCTCTTAAGGCAGCCCTGTTCAGGGAAGTTTTTAACGTGTGATATTTTACTGTATTTTTGGTTTCTATGGAAGCCGCCCAGAGTGGCTGGGGAGGCCCAGCCAGATGGGCGGGGTATAAATAATAAATTATTATTATTATTATTTCAAGTAAGGAAATATTTTTAATCCCTCAATTTTTAATCTGTAAGCATTTGCATCCCTGATCTGCCAAGAGGTATTTTAGCTGCTCAGCATTTCCAGATGGCACTGCTTACCGTGCAATGCTTTTTCACTAAATAGTGCTTAAAAAGAAAAAAAAGAAGTGCGATGAAACTGAGGTGTGCAGCTCTCTTGACACATACAAATCCCTCCTTTTGAACATTACTTGGAAAACTATGAGAAGGTTCAGACATCAAACTCAGAGCCTTGTGTGTCAAGTGCCTTGGCCAGACACCTTATGAAAGATCCTACTGCTAAGGGACTTTTTCTGTATATGAAGATTCAATTTGTGGGATCATAGTTAATGTAGCAGAGAAAATGAGGCATTTGTAATGTGAATGAGCATCCTGGCCAGTGAAGGATTTCCCTTGGCATTACAAATGCATTGAGCATCTTAACTCGGAGACTGTTTATGAGCATTCATTCTGATTTGTTTGTGGGGAGATTTTTAAAACGGTTATTCTTACACTTTCTGGTGTGTTTTCCCTGTCACTTTCCTTACTGAAAAAGTCCCTTTCCTTTGGACATGGGGTTTGAGCAGCAAATCCACTTTAGGTTACTTCTTGGTAACTTGTTTATCATTCCTCTGCCATGAACTCACCAAGGCAGAAATCCTATGCCTACTTACTTTACTGAACATGGCAGGACTCCCCCCAACCCCAAATTATACATACATAGGATTGCCACAGGCAACCTTACCTAAACCACTCTCTTTCTGACCCAGTCACCATCCTCTACAATATGGTGACTAACCTAACAGTTGTGTTAGAAGGAGAACAACATGACAACATATACAAAGTGCTTTGAATTCTCAGAAATGCTGTCTAAATACTGGTTATTTTAGTCAGCTACTTAACTTAAAGCAGGATTCTCTATAGAAACTGTCACTCTAGTTAATTCACCTAATGCAATCCACAAAGGCGCCTTGACCTTTTTAACATGTTGAGTGTGGATAGCTCCATTGAAGGGGTTGGACTAGATGACCCTTGCCGCCCCTTCGAAACCTATGATCCAATGTTTTTCAGTGCCAGGCAAAAACAGTCCTCTTTACCCAGGTCTTCAACCATTAAGCAATCTATTGCTTTTTAAAGCAATATTTTTTTCTGTTTCTATTTTATTTTACTATTGTGCTATCCAAATTATGTTTTTAATGTTGCACACCTCCCTGGGATCTTCGGGCAAAGGGCAAATAAACGAACAATTAAATGGAGGGTTAGGGACGAGTGGCGGGGGGGGGGAACCACCCCCATTCCCACTTTCCCCTTATTCTTCCTTATTCTTCTTAGCATCTCATCATCATCAATCATCATTTGTCTAGGTGCAAACAGAAAAAGGTAGGGAAGAAGAAGAGATGCAGTTAGAGGACTGGACCAATATCATCAAGCCCAATCAACCTCGTGCTCCCCCCCCCGCCGCCGTTTGGCCGAAACCTCCTGTGCCCAGACGCGTGCACCCCCTCTTCCTGCCCCTCCAGGACCCCACCCCCAGTCCACTTTTCGGCTGGGCGAAAGGGGCTGCAGCAGCTGCGGGAGCGGCCCCTTCAGGCGCCTGCACGGAGGCACGTGGGAAGGGGCGGGTCCCCGGCGCGGGCGGAGGCGCGGGCGGAGGCGCGCAGGCAGGGAGAGAGAGAGAGAGACACACACACAGAGAGAGAGAGACAGCAGCTCCTTGGCGGCTGGGCTCGGGGGCTCCTCTCTTCTGCGAGCTGCAGGATCGGAGGCAGCAGCAGCAGCAGGAGGAGGTAAGGTCTGCGTGCTTTTCACAGATGCTCAGCTGCATTCTTCCTCCGGACGCACCTGCGCCTTGGGCATCCCTCCTTCGCAGCTCCAAATCCTGGCACCTCACCCTCGCCTGGAAGAAAGCCAGACGAGGGCTAGGGGGTTGTTTTTCGCCTGTCTGTCTGTCTGTCTGTCTGCCCCACTTAGCATTTGGACCCTGCTTGGCTGCAGGAGCCATCCTTCGCACCTGCCTACCTGCAGAGAGGAGTTGAGCAGGTGCCGGAGAGCTCGTCCTCCCCCCCCCCCTTTGGCATTTTATTGATTGTCAGTTACAAATGAATTAGAAATGATAAAGGAGAACAGAAAAATAACAATGACAACAATAACAGGTCGAAGTAGAGATCCATCACAAAAAGAGAGGGGGGAGGATAACAGAAGCAATCCCAGCTGTGGTTCATTTACCATTTTCCCATAGTCTACTAAGGTTGCCCTTGGACAGACTCCCAGGAGTATGACAAAGTCAAATGTCAGAAACATCTGTGGGGAACTGTTGTAGGCAGTGGACTTGTTTGCTGGTGGGCTTGCAGCCTGCTTCCTTTCCGGCAATAGTATGAAAAGCCTGCGCGCGCTCTCTCTCTCTCTCTCTGTATATATATGTATATGTACATGTATGTGTGTGTGTGTGCCATTAAGCTTTGCTGGATAACTTGAAACATTATAAATAAAAGAGCTCTTGGAGTTGGTTGAAGACAGGGAGGCAGGGGTAATAGCCAAGGGGTCTGAGCTAAGCCAAGGGGTTGGTTTCTTTCCCTCCCTAGAAGGAGGTGGAAATGCTTTGTGTTTTGAGGATGGAGGTGGTTGTGTGTGTCTAAGTGCAAATAGAAAAAGGTAGGGAAGAAGAAGAGATGCAGTTAGAGGACAGGAGCCAGTAGCTTAAAGCTGTTTAATATTTATGGGATGGAGCAGGTTTGTGAAGGTGTTGCATCTCCACGAAGGCGAGTTTTCACCAGTGACTTAAAAAGAAACATCTATCTTTCTTTTTAAATTGCTTCCCTGCCACCCCTCCCAACACCCATGAGGTGTGGTCATGTGATACCTTATTTAACTTCCTCACCTTCTTTTGTTTAAGGATGGAAATTTCAAGAACATTGGGAGGGGTGGAAGGAGGTGAGCAGACTTTCAGTAAATTCTCACCAGCAGCCCTGCAGCTGGGGGAGCCTGAGAAATGAGGCAAAGCTTTGTTTCGTTCCTTCATTCCTGGATATGGAGCATCCCTTTTGGCAAGCCCCATTCAGACACAAAAGCCCTTAAGACTGTAACTCTACTCTTAAACTCCAGTAAACAAATCTGCAAGGCTAGAAGACCAACAAGGAGGGCAGAAATGGGGATGCATCACAGAAGGAGCAAATATATGTCCATCTGCATTCCCTATCCCCCCTTTTTTGGGGGGTACAGTATTAATATAATTAGCTATTGGAAAAGTGACGCCTTAGACAGTGGGCTTGTAACTGCAGCAAGGCAGTGGAGAACAAAGCCTTTTGAAGTGAGCGAAACATTATGCAAAAAACGTTCCATGCTTGAACTGCCGCAGGTAAATGGCACAGAAACCCTCTGCCAGGCCAGTTGTCTGGCGCAGCCTTTTGTGTTTCAGGGGTGGAAAAAAAATCTCCCAAATAAAGACACACTGACTCACTTGCATACAGGTTTGGGTTGCTGTTCACACCCTAAGCATTTAAATGAAGGCTGTTTTTGTGGAGGTTTTGGGAAAGGAGGGAGTGTGCCTTTGTGGGTAGCCAGAACCTTTTCCTCCATTCTGGAACTCAGCAAAGGGTGCAGGGTCCCTCCTGCTTCTCGCCTTCCATCTAGAATTCTTATGACCTCTTAGAAGTGCAATTCCTTAAGGACATTGTAGACATTGTGTGTAGTCATCTCTCTCTCTTTAAGGAAGTGGTTCTTGCTTATTGTATGCAAAGGTTGTTTGTTTTTGTTCTGAGAACATTTATTTTATTTGTGTAAACTGCATGCCTTCATTCTTTCTCAGTAGGCACCCCACCCCCATGACTGTCATTTCATACAAGTTATAAGCACCCCCTTTTATTTCTATATCCAGTTTCCCACACGCACTATCTGTGACAGGACCTCTTTTTTCACCTGTGCCAATTTGGACTTCTTGTTGTGTCTAGACTTCTGTATTGAGCCTACCCAGCGAAAGGAGGAGCTAGGTTTCAGCTGTAGGACTATAGGGTTTTCTGTAGCTGCTCTCTGGTCTCCTTTAACTGAAGGTGTTATTCTGGCAACCTGGCTCCAGAAGCCATAGAGAATGTGCTGAGAGAGCATAAGCTCTGTGAAGCGGGTGCTGACATTTCTGCACACTGTTGCTCTTCTTAAATGGGCGTCACCCTTGCCTGATGTAAAATAGCAGCAACAGGGCCTGCTATCACTTTTCTGAGCCACTGTAGGGTTGAAGCCCGGGCAATAATTTATTTGCTGGTGTCTGTTTCCAGTGGGGTGATGCTGTTCAGGGTTGGTTTGCATAAATGGACCGTAGCATTTGGATCAGTGATATTTTAAAACCACGAAATCAAATGGCACATAATTAAGTGCATAATAGAAATGCTTCTTGTGCTGATCCAGCCACCCAATGCCTGCTGAAATTATCTGTAGCTAAAACATGCACATGAGCCACAGCTCATCGACACAGCCGTAGTCACCCGCTTGCAATCCTGGGGCCAAACAAGTGACCTATGCTCCGTCCCTGTGCTTATGGAGACAAACTCTTGCCTTTAACTTTCTCTGCTCTCTGCAGTTCTTTGTTTCCTTTTCTTCCTTCTCTGCTGTAGAGAAGACAGTGGCAGTCTCATAGGCAGCAAACCCATCATGTGGTCAGATCAGAATTCGCAGACACACAGGCTAGATTTGCATTGGGTACAGCAGCCCAAATGTCTGGGATGTGAATAGGGGTGTCTTCCCAAACCATCTGCCTCCACAGAGCAAAGGATTTTTCTATAGAAGAGAGGGTAGATTTAGTCGCCAGCTGTGCCGTTAAACTGTGGAGCACTCTGTGAAAAGGAGATTTGACATGACATGTATAATTGCCTTTCAGATATATTAGAAGAAAGAGCTAACGTTTTCTGCCTTGCTAGTATAGATTTCCACCCCCCCCCTGTAATCACCATTTAGCAGATTATGGAATATTTCTTAACCCATTTTCCCCACCCTGGTTCTTTGCTTCTCAGGAAAAACAAAGCATGAAGGTTTGAGGCTGTTCGATTCTAAAATGTCTTTTCGTTCTTTCAACCCTGAGCCAGCGATTCTGGTGTGGAGGACCAGTAAGAAAAAGGAGGGGCTTCCTCCTCCAACACCTGGTCACACAAGTGTGTTTGCACTTGCACTGAGGAGAGAGTATAGCACCTCCACATGTGAGCGCTGTTATTTTTGCTTATTTTTTAATATGCGGTTGCTCTACATAAGTCCTTGGACACTATGTAGTTTATCACCTGGTCACCTATGGTGAGTCTTCAGCTCACCAAGCAGAATAGCTATACAGAAGTTTCCTTCCCTACTCCCCCCACCTTTTAGGCCACACAAGCAGGTCTTGGGCCACTGAAAATGGTTGTAGGCTAGTCCTTATTGTGCATATACATGGCCACAGCTCAGAGCTAGATCCAGGGCCAGCCCACCCATGAGGCAAGCTGAAGCCACTATCCCAGGCTGCAGGGTTCACTGGGGCAACAGATTCCAATGTTTCTTCCCCTCTTGTTCCTGATGTAGATTTCCCCTCATCCCTTCTTACCTGGTGGGGAGGAGGCACCATTTTGGGGTCTGCTTTGGGTGCCAAAATGACTTGGGTGGGCCCCAGCTAGAGTGCATGCTTTGTTGCATGAAGTCCCGGGTTCTATCTCCGGTGTCTCTGGGTAAAAAGTTCACTGGTAGCAATGTCTCTGTCTGAAGCATTGGAGAGCCAGATGGAGTAGATCATTGACCAAGAGTCATGTTTGGTATAAGGGCAGCTTCACACATCCAGAGTAAATGGGATTTGGGACAGAGATAATCACATCATTTTATTTATATGCCACCTTTCCATAGCTAAAACTCAAGGTTTACATAATTACAAAGGTTGTCATCAACAATAAGCAAAACACATCAATTTCCAAATAAATCATAATAAGATCTAAAAATAAAGATACAAACAGTGAATATCAATTACAGCAACAAAACCCCCCAGTAACAATCCCCGTTAAGCAATACCCCAGCCCAAGAATCTGTTCGGCAACCTCCTCTTTTGTAGCTGGAGTCAGTCAGGGCTCCACCGTCCCTCCCAGGCCAGGTGAGGAAAGGCCTGCAAGATGCCTGGAAGAGGGAACAAAAAGCACAGAAGGATTTGCCATGTGGTGGAAAGGCAGTGAAGAAAGGAAATGTTGGGCAGCCCCCTGGGATCACTGTGCTATTGATGAAGTTCACGCAGATTTGCTAGGAGAATAAAGAAGACTGACACACAAACACACAAACAATTCTAAAAGGAACCCCCCCAAAAAACAACCTGGTGCCACGGACAAGTGACAAGGGCCTTGCATTCTTTCCCATTGCTGTGATCCTAAATGGAATTGGCCCTTCATACGTCCTGTTTGAAATTGGAAGAAAGTTCCTTTTGGTTTCTGAAGATAAGAAAGGATTAAAGCCCCTACTCCTTCCCTCCCCTCTGCGTCATGGCCTGCCCACACCAGCTATTTGAAAAAAAAAAAAGACTACACATCACCACACTATGTGGCAAATGTCATATCTAGTTTGACTGTAAGACGTGCAAATATATCATAACATGATATGCCCCACGTGTTTCAAAATTAATCTCCAAGTGTGCAAGAATCTTACTCTGATAGTAGCCTGCTCCCACTTTCCGCTGCCTTTAAGTCAACAAATCTAAAGCCTTTTCAGTTCGTCTTCCTTGGTGGAGGAGAAGTGGTTGATGCCCCACAGAAAACAATTTAGATACCCAGGGATTTTGTGGTGCTGCCTGTGTGACTAGGCAGGAGGATGCCTCTCCCAAAACAAAAGGCCACAACAAAGACAGGAGTTCGTAATCTTTCTAATTCAAGCCTCATTTCATACCAGAAACAAAGAAAAAAGTGACCCCTGTGTTGTTAAAAAAATAAATACCCTGCTAAAGCCAATGCGGATAAAACCCTTCATATTTATATCCACAATGCAGAGGGCAAGGCTGAGAGATTGTGAGTTATGTCTGCCCTGCAAAGTAACCCATTGTTGTCATAGTACCCATTTTGCTGGGGTGACGGTGAGGTGGGGAGTTAGAGTAGTGTCTGGCAGCCCTGAAGTGTAGTCCAGTGTTGATATCCAGTGCGCTATTTTAGGGAGATGCAGTGAAGAGGTAGCTGTGCAGTTTATTGTAGCAGTGGTGCAATTAACTATGGGCTGGAGCTGATGAAGTGAGCCAGGGGGAAGATGGGGATTTCAGCAGTGACTGAGAAGATGATTGGGCTTTGGGTCTAACCATAGATGTGCAGCTGGTCTACCCACTGAGAACCAGCAGAAGGGTAGTCCTACTTTGCAGGAGCCAGACTTCTGAAAGTCTCGCCACTGCTGTGTCACCTGATCTACTGGAAATGGTACACTTGTTCTCTGATGCTCATTGTGTTTGTTTATTTGAAGTATTCTTCTCCTCTTCATCACACCCTTGGATAAATTCCTTCAGACACCCATGCCCTCTTTCCATATTTATGTGGCCAGGAAAAGTGTGTGGTTTCTCCTCCTTGGATTCTCCCTTGCCCTGCCTCTTAGGTATTCTGCGCCACTTGCAGAGACTTTGGATGAGACCTCCAGGGACCCCAGTCAATGGTTTTGTGACACTAGTAGGGATCTTTGTTTGTTTGTACTATAACAGCAAAGGGTGCAGATCCAACATCAGGCTTCCCTGCCTTAGCTTTGAAAAGCTTTCAGGGTCATGATGCATGGATGTTCTTCTATTTGATTAACATTTGAAGGAAAATATTTGATTCTAATAACGAGGTTCCCAGGCAATGAAATTATAATGCCTTTGTCTTCCAAGAACACGCTGCCAATCTACGTAAATTAAAGTCTGTGGCAGGCCTGTTGTGAAAAAAAGAATTGCCAGATTAATTACAATACATTTCTTGGGTTCTGTTCAGACAGTTTGAAGCTACTGGCACCCAATGGAATATGCTTAATACGTGTTTTCTTGTTCCCTTTAATTATACGTGCTGATGCCCTATGGCTCTGCAGTGCTGCATAGTTTGCCCAATAATGGCATTCTGAGTGTTTTTTAAAAACGAAATATTTCCAGGTTAAAAGCACTAGATCTTCTGCACAGATAAATCAGCGTAGCTCCTCCTGCTCTCAGTGGAGTGCCACTAATTTACATCAAGTAGTTGTTAGGTTCATTGACTTCTGTGGACTTTCACCGATCTACCCTGGTTGAGGTGCTGACCTATACACACTTCAGATATCTTTTACAGTTTATATAGAATTCAGCTTGCTCTTTGCTTCACTGAGTATGTAAAAATATATATTATATTGCCAGTTACTGTTTCAGCGATAATATATTTTATGCCCATCAAATGCACATAAAGGAGTTCATTCTGGACTGCCCCATTTCAGACTGCAGGAGAAACAGAGAAACATTAAATTTGTTTAAGCTCCATCATTAAAAAAGAAAAAAACAGACAAACCTATAATAGCTTTTTTATGTGCAAAATAAATAAACTGGGAAGAAGAGTCCTAGCTATATTAGTTCCCTTCATATACATAGTTTCCTACATTCAGGGAATGTTCTTTAACAAATAATAAAGGGGCAGGATTTAGAAACATCATGCACCTCCACCAGTTGACTGAAGTGGCCCAGTCTCAGGACACTGCCATATAATTTGTTGAATGTGATTTGGTGAATACACCTTAGAATTACAGTGCTAGGAGGAAGAGAAGGTGCTACAATCCACCCTCCTGCTTTAAAATCAGGACAACCCATCCAGTAACCCCTCACAAACTGACAGAGCAGAGCAGAGCTCCTATTCAGAAACAGCACCACCACTTCCCAGCCACTAAAATAGCTGCCCAGGGAGCTAGCGGGGAGAGTGGCGAGTGATAGCCTGGCCAGGCCAGGCTGGTGAGGGGCCTTTGTGAACCCCTGGGGGGTCTTGGCCAATCACTATTGCCAGGCCTGTACATGACACATCAACCCATCTCTTGTTGAAGTGTTAGGATGTTATGGATGCAATTCTGTATGCACTTATGTGGAAGTAAGCCCCATTCAACTCATCGAAGAGTAGCTTTGAGTTAACAGTCATAGGATTGTGCTGCAAATGATCGCTTGTGAGCCTTTTGCTCTGTGGAAACTTTTAGGCAAACTTCACAGGGTCAGGCAATAATGCAATTAGTCCTTCACAGCATTTGAAATGTTATTTTAAAAAAATAAACCCTCTACTTTCTAAGAGTATTTATTTATGCCCTTGAGAAGAAAACACTGAAATGTTTGCCCTTTTTGCCTGAAATGTCTTAGTAATATTATTCAAGCTGCTTCCTTGTCAGCTCAATATGGATAGCAATTTGTTTTGTTTTCAAATAGATTTCACAAAATGAAAAACGGAGTTTTCTGCTGAGTGGGACACTTGAAAAAAGCAAAGCATTTGAGAGAATCTTTGTGTTGCATAAACAAATGGCAGCTGTCCATTTTTAGAGTTTCTAAGCTATTGATGTAATCAGCACGGATCAAGTGAAGACCAAACTACTGTCATGTTTCTACTGTTCAGGACTTTGACTGAGCCCATGCAGGACTATTTAGAAGTTATGTCTCCTAAGTGCATTGTGGCTTCCTCCCTAGTAGATGTCCATTGAATTCCAGCTATTGTTTTTAGAGTTGTGCCTATTCTTGGTACTGACGATCTGCACCATGACCTTTGACACGAGGCTAAGAGATTGGTGGGAAATCTGTCTGCTTCCAGATGTTGCTGGACTTCTACAGCTCCCATCATCCCAGACCATTGACCATGCTACATTTGGCTGATGGGAGTAGGGAGACCAGCAACATCTGAAGAGCCACCGGGGGGGGGGGCGATCACAGAATGAAATTTGTCTCTAGATTGCTGGGGGTAGTGCGGTGATAATCAAAAGCATAATGGAATGTTGCTGGCCTTCCAGCAACTTTGTGAAACACATATAGAGACTGCAGAGTATTCCACCAGAGCACAAGAAATAATGAGTGCAAGAATTTCACCCTCAAGCAAATATTTTAAAAATCCGCATCAATACAACACGGAGCCATTTCTTCACAGGCCAGAGACATTAACTAAATATTTAAATACTTTCAACTGTCCTGCTTAGAAGCTCCCCAACTCATTTTAAATGCATAGTCCCTCATGAACTATGAAAGAGCTTTCCTTTCAAGCTGACATGGTTGGGTTTCAGCCCATAAGCTGAACAAGGGTTTAAAACAGCAGCAGCAGCTTTCTGCTGGATTTTATTCTGTTTACGATTTTCTTGCTCTCCTCTAATCTGCGCAGTGCTCTCTCAGAAGTTTCTGATCTTCCAAAAATAGTTAGTCTGGACATCATTCTTTAGAAAAGCATAACCCATAATAAAGTTGGAAAGACAACCCTATATTTTCTGACTAGTATTTTCACTTAGTTCATAGAAGAATCTCATGGCACTTTCAAAACTATTACTATTCTATTAATCGCAACAACAACAACAGCAACAACAAATAAATTATTATTCTAAAACGACCAAGCAAATTAGAAGAGATTCTGGTTATCCTGCAAAAGCACGTTGTAAACCACCTTGAAAATTGTATGAATGGTGGTCTCAAAATATTTTAAATATATAAGTAAAATAAAACAAAGGGCAAGAAGCTTTTGGGTTTCCTTGTTCTGAAGCCCAGATGGATGGAAGGAGGGCACAGTGCACAGGACATCAAGAAATGTTGTGGTGAGGGACCCTGGGAGGTCTATGCTCTTTTGAAAACCCAAATATAAGTAGCCCACCACCTCCCAAGGCAGCCGGTTCCACTGCCAAATGGCTCTTCCTGTTTAGAAGGTTCTCCTAACTTTCAGCTGAAATCTACTTCCATGCAATCTCCATGTTCTGGTTCTAGTCCTGTCTTCTGGAACAGCAGAGAATGAGTTTGAACAATCATGCCCATAGCTTTAAAGCTCTTAAGCAGTGAGAGCAGATGTGGACCTCTCACCTGTTTCTCATGATGTACTTGGTTCACCTGCATCCCATGCCCACATTGTATTTGAGCACAATACCCTATCCCAAGGGATCAGAATGGGGACACATGTTTAGAAGAAGGTAAAATGTAGACAGAATACAAAAAACCCACAACATAAATTTTTAAAAGGTTTTATTTTTGTATTTTTCCATGCTAACAATAACAGTGCCAGCAGCTACACAAATAAATATGTTCGCATGTACTATGCTGATTTGCAGCTTCTTGTTTTGCACATCACACGTATTACACAACATGTATATGAAATTAAAGTAGCAGGTTTTTTTTGTAATCTTCAAGTGCAAATAGATTAGAGGCCACAATTCAATTCAATGTCAGAGTGGATGCTTTCCATGCCCCGATAACCTCCCAGGCCAAAGGATCCCAGCAAGCAGCAATGTGAATGGTTTCTGCCCAACACTCTGGAAATGCCACTGCCAGCTGGAGGAAGTGGTACTGGGCTAAGCAGACTAGTGGCCTATATAAAAGGTAGGGTCTAATTAGCTATGGCGCTCACTGAAAGGACAGATCCTGAAGCTGAGGCTCCAAGACTTTTGCCACCTCATGAGAAGAGAAGACTCCCTGGAAGAGACCCTGATGTTGGGAAAGATGGAGGGCACAAGGAGAAGGGGACGACAGAGGACGAGATGGTTGGACAGTGTTCTCGAAGCTACAAACATGAGCCTGACCAAACTGCAGGAGGCGGTGGAAGACAGGAGTGCCTGGCGTGCTCTGGTCTAGGGGGTCATGAAGAGACAGACACGACTAAACGACTAAACAACAACAATTAGCTATGGCAGGGGTCTTAATTTAACCCACAAGACTGATTTTCCCCAAACCACACCCATCTGCCCTACACCTGACGTCACATGTGACACCAGGTGTGAGCAGGTGAAGACATGGCTGCAAAGGAACATTGGGGAGTTTGGAGTTCCCTCCCAATTATTCTTTTGATCTTGGCAAACAGGAATCCTGCTCAGTGCTGACCACCTGAGCTCCAGTGGGATCAGGCTGCACTAAGTAGCTTTCAGCATGTAGCAGCTGATCGGCACCAAAAGCCGGAGCAAACCAGCTTTTTGGCTCTGTGAGCCCCTTTCAAGTTGACACCTGATGCCATTATGACATCACGTGATGGACCCACCCACACCCAATTCCCCACCCCTAATCTGCCTTGCCTTGCCTTGCTTTGTAAAGCCCACTTACCTTCTTTTATATTCTTAGTTGTTTGGGCTTTATATGCTGTTTTACCATTCTCATATTTTATCGAGCCACGATTGCTTAGAAGGTACGTCATTTTCCTAGCATGCTACAACAGCAAGGGAGAAAAGAAGCTTTTATTGATGCCATTGTTAGATATGTTAGTAGGGTGTGTCATTTTAGGGGTGAAATTTAATTTTTGTAAATTTCTTCAGTGAGGGGTCTTAAAAATGTGGTTTTGGGTGTGAGGAATTCAAATCTGCTATTATTTTTTGTGACTGGACAGCATTTAGCTTGATAAGTCTACGTTTGATGAAGAGGCACTTAAACTGCTTTTGGAAAAGCAAAAATTTTACTTTTACCTTCTGAAAATGTCAGGTAATGCTAAATAATAAATAAATGACATAATATTAATATATAAGTACTTGGCAGTCATTGAAATGATTTTATGCACTTTTACACACATTTTATTTTCAAAGCAAAACTAAATTATATTAATTTAGCCAAAATATCTTTTGAATTCCCAAGCCATGTTACAACTTTTCTGCACCCCTTATTTTTGGAAATTGAAAGTTGAAAAATTCAATAGGCACTAATACATTGGAATGTAGAAGTAAGCCTTCGCTGCGTGCTTGAACTCCAACTGGAGACTCCCTAATCTTCAGCTCAGTCTTTTAGCCACTCATCAGCTCTCGGTTTATTTAGTGTGTATAAATGTCTGCTGCTGCAGAGGATTAATCTGTATACCCAGGACACTGCAGTGAGCTTGCCAAAGCCAACATTTTAGAGGTCCCGAATTCCCATGCTCCAAAGCGCAATGTGACCTCCAGCTGGGAACTGGAAGAAATGTTTCTCAATGATAAACCAGTGCTTCATTTTACAGCAGCAGCAATGAGAGCTTAGCTTCTTTTACTATAATGAACTGTGACTGACAAAGATGGTGCCAAACTTGGCAAGGCAAGAATGGGTTGATACAGGGAGTTTGCTTTGCATCATCTTGTTTCCTGAGATGTATTCTGTAAAAACTTGAAGCTTATATAAAATGTAATCCTTGTTTTTCTCCTTTCCCCTTCTGGTCTGCTGAATACAGTCATACCTCGGGTTGAAAGTGCTTCAGGTTGAGTGCTTTCTGGTTGCACTCCGTGGCAACCCGGAAGTAACGGAGTGCGTTACTTCCTGGTTTCACTGCTCGCGCATGCGCAGACGCTCAAATGACGTCACGCGCATACGCGGAAGCATCAAAACGCGACCCGTGCAGACGCGCCGTCACATCTTATGTTCTGTTCAGGATGAAAACAGGGCTCCGGAACGGATCCTGTTTGCATCCCGAGGTACCACCGTATATGGTAAATATATTAAAATAGCTATGAGTTTGCATTGTACTTTGGTAATACTGTGCAATTTTTATAATGCCTTCTGGTGAACAAGAAGGTAATTCTTTACACTTTTTATTGGTATACCATGGGGGCAATCCACATGGAGCTTGAAGTCCATGGACTTAGCAAGTGGCAGTATTTAGAGCTCATTCACAAGACAAGTCTTCCCCCATATTCCCATCTCCATGATCTCCACTACAGCGTGGTACCAAAAGTCATATTAAGGTACAAAAATAGTGGTGTGAATCCATTACTGCTCAGTTGTTTTGGACATACATTCTAAATGTAGATTTGTTCATGAATCTTCTGCCAGCTTTCAGAACTCCCCCCAAAATTGCCCATTTGCTCAGCGACATTCAGCATGAGGCAAGACATGTTTATTAATACAGTGGGAGTGTGACACGGTGCAAAAATTTGTTCTGCCTGAGCTTCTAACGCAGAAATATATAAGGTGTAATGATAAAGTGCATAAGATTCCAAAGGGCTCATAGTTTGTGCTGTAATTTGTTTAGAGAAGGTAAGGAAATGAAAACTGGGAAACATCTGCTTCTTGATCTCAAGCAGGCACCATTTCCTGGGAATTCTGGAGATGCAAATTCTACTCCCACTGTTGAATCAGTAGGCATCACTTGATGATCAAACATGCATGCCCACAGCCAGTTTTTCAGATAAATAAATAAATAAATCTGTTCATAAGCCGCTTTCATTGCCTTTTAAGTAAATTCTGAGCCTACATGTTCCCTGGAGAAAAGCTTTCCTTTCTATTGCAGAACCGATTTATTATTTATCTAGGTTTATAAATTCTGGTTTTCCTTATGAACATTGTGATATAGCAATATTTGTAGAGCAATTCTATGCCTGACTATTCAGAAGTCAGTCCCTCTGATCCCAGTGTGTCTTACTCCCAAGTAAGTACATAAAGGGTTGAAGGCTTCATATCAAAACAATCCCAAGAGATTGCATTCTGCCTTCTGTTCCTGTTGTATGGCTACCTACTCTGACTGGCAGCAGCACCTCAAGAAAAAAGAAGTCCTAGAAAAGAGGTCCTGAAAATTATATGTGAATTAATGCATGCCTTAGTGTCAAGAAGAGCCTTACTCACGTTCTCCAGCAAGTGGTATTCAGATCCCGCTCAGATATTGGAGGGAGTTAAAATTGGCAAGATATCACAACCCCTTGAGGGAGCAAGTTCCATAGGAAACCTCTGTGTGAACAAGTCCTTCCTTTAACTTCTTTGTTGTCCAAAAGTCCCTCTAACTGGTTTCCTGCTTCTGATGTACTTTAAATAATCTTTTATTGTTGCTTTTAATGGCTCCTCAATTCCACCACCCCATTTCTTACTGTTGTGCATTTCTTTTGCAGAGAAATACAGTCAAAGGCACAGGGTGGGTCTATGCATATAATTAATTGTCAAAGTTCAGAGCAAGGGGGTCATAACCGGCATAACAGAAGCCATCCTGGCTTGTGATTGGAATCCAGAATGTCCCATTTTGGGGTCCAGCACTCCAGTTAGTTGGCTCTTGTCAGAGTGCTGAACTAAAGGACGCTCGTTTTTGGTCTCATGCAAACCAGCTGATTCACGCCAGAGTGCTAGACCAGTGATGCTAATTTTTTGGCCTTGTGCTCTTGTGTGAGTCAGCTGGCTCCTGCGAGAGCTCGGGACCAAAAAAGCAAGCGTCCCAGTTTTGATGAGCGAGATGTCAGAGGGTATGAGAGCTGTGTTGTCATGTAATGAAGGTGCCAGATGCACCTCTGTGGGCAGGCAATTCTACAGCTTAGGGCCCACCACAGATAAAGCCTTCTCCCAGGCTGCCACCCTATAAATTTCTGAGATCAGTGGAACTACCAAGAGGGGCTGTAGGGAAGGAGTGGATCTTTCAGATATTTGGTGCCTGTCATGTAGGGTTTTAAACACTAATGCAAGCATCTTCAATTCTGCTGGAAATGAATTGGCAACAAGTACAGCCAGCAATCTTGCTTCCACATTTTGGACCAGCTGACATTTCTGAGTTGCCTTCGAGAGTAGCCCCACATGGAGTGCATTGCAATCATCCTGTCTGGAAGTTACCAAAGAATGGGGTATAGTGGCCAAATCATCTCTGTCCAAAAAGGGGTCATAGCTGGCCAACCAGCCACAGCTGGAAATAGGCCACTGTGGCCTTGTGAGCCTCCACTGACAATATTGAATCTAGGAGGACCCCCAGACTAATGAACTGCTACCCACAGGAGTGTAATCCCATCCAGATAGGCTGCTTCCCCACTTCCTAGATCTGAGTGCTTCAGTTTCATCTGGATTCAGCTTCCTTGACTCTGTGCTTTAATCCTGCTACCCTCCAGCTGAGTTTCTATTATTTTAGTTTTGAATAACCACCAAGAGGAATGACCTTCTTCACTTTTGCTTTGATAATCTTATTGTGGTTTGGCTTGTCTTTATTTATTTCATGGAATTGTAGGGTTGTAGGGTCATCTTGTCCAACCTCCTGCAATGCAAGAATCTCAACTAAAGGATCCATTTAATTGTTTGCATTTTGTTGTGTTCCCATATTTTAATTTAATTTGACAGTTTATTTTTGTTTTATTGTACATTATTTGGAAGGTTCTGCATGAGGTGACTAATAACTAGAATAAATAATACTAAGCTGAAAAATCACAAAGCAGGGAGCAAGCTGTTGACTTTTTCAGATCTATTTCTTGGGCTTGGTGCCCCCACCTCTATTTATTTTTTTACATTCAGTTAGGGTTGCCATACAGCCGGGATGTCCCAGACTTGTCCTATTTTGGGGGACCAGCATGCCCATCAGGCCAGATTTTTGCATTTTTTATGGAATGCCAAGGTTTGGATTAAAAATATAAATGGGTGGGGGCATGCACATGCTCAGAAGGTGCTGTGCCCCAGAACAGGAAGCGCCACATCGGGCAGCCTCGTGTTGTTCCTAGCAGCTGGCAGACCTTGCACAGCCTACCCGGGGTTGCGCCAGGCCTCCTACTGTTTCAGGCAGTCGCCAGGCCTGGCGCAACGTTTCCAAGGCCTGGCATGATCTCCTGAGCAGGAAGCCGAAGACAGCAAAGATAAGGGGGGATGGACGGGGTGTGTGTGAGCAGGCAGGCGAGGAAGGGGTCAGCGGCAGGGAGGGGGCAACAGAGATGCCAGGTGGTGTGTGGGGGGGTCCTGGGTTTTTGCTCCTCAGAATACGGCAACCCAAATTCAGTCCCAGAACGATTTTAGTGAACTTGAAAACTAGCTGAGTGCTTTGTGACTTCCAGATGTTCCTAATCAAGCTAATGACCAACAGAGATACCTGTATGTAGTAAGAATGTTAATTCACTTTACTTAAGGCGAGAATCCATTCCAGGGTGACACTAACTATTGAAAAACCAAGAATATGATACTGCAGCTGGAAGAATGGCTTGCTGCAGCCCCGGATCTGAATTAGCTGACGGCCTTTCCCACAATATTGTATTTTTAACCTTTTATATATTCTGTACTTACTGCTGTTTAAGTTAAATTAAGACTGCCATCCGTCCGGAATTTGAAACATGGCAACCCTAAATTAGATGTTTATTTCATTTACTATGCGATGTGCAGTGGGCTTACTCTAAAACAAACACAAAACCCAACAGCTCGTCATTTGGAACAAAAAGTTGGTTTAATGGCGAAGCTGATAATCGGAAATGGTATCTTTTAAAAGCACCATCCTGTCGGATCAATCCTGGAACGGTGGCAGCAGAATATTGATCTTAGCAAATGAAAAGAGGAGCTGTGCCTGGATCTTAGAGTGGCGAGCAGAGTGCAGGGAGGCTGCACTCATTCAAGCTAAGCCACAGAGCACCTGGCAGACAGATGGCCAGCTGCCTGCGACCCACACCTTTGTTCGGGATTTACTTGGACTGTCTCTGGATAATAGATTTAGAGGGCTGGGGTCACAAAGAATTAGAAAACTGTAGCTAGTTGCAATTAAACCAGAGTTATTTTTAGACGACAAAGGAGTGACTGATAGGTCTGAGCCTGAATCTCCATCAGATCTGCATGAAACGCTGTGGTTCAG
This sequence comes from Podarcis filfolensis, assembly GCF_964270895.1. Taxonomy (NCBI): domain Eukaryota; kingdom Metazoa; phylum Chordata; class Lepidosauria; order Squamata; family Lacertidae; genus Podarcis; species Podarcis filfolensis. Next base: position 322,358 of record NC_139604.1, read on the forward strand.
AGATTATAACCATGGCAGTCGGGCGCTATTGAGCTGTGTCGTCTGTGTGCAGAGCAACAATGGAGCCCCTAATGCTATAGATAAGCAGAGCAGCAGGTGGGCAGAAGCCAAGCGGGAACTGCTAGTAGCAGGAGCAGCAGCAAAGCGGAGCCAATGTTTTCCCTTTGCAGGCAACCGCTGTATTGTGCTTTCCTCTGAATGTATGTCTTCCAGAACTCTTCTGTGTCCCTTACTTTCACTAGTTTCTTTGTAACGTATTACCTCTTAATGTTTCCCCCCACTGATTTCCCTGTCTCCCGGGGTGGAATTGCCCCTGACAAACAGGAGCCATTTCACGGGGGGGAGGGGGGTTGGTGGTTTGGGGACTCAGATGTGTGGCTGTTTGCAGTGGCAAACCTGTAATGTGGGGAGGAGATGCTTGATGAAACCCTAATTTGATGTCTATACTTACCGTAAATTTCGCTCCAAAACACGCACTTTTTTGCTCCTAGAAAGTAAGGGAAAATGCCTGTGCGTGTTATGGAGCGAATGCACGGATCGGAGCCATGGCTGCCATCAGTCAAGCAAAGCGGGAGCCGCTTACACACTCTACGAGGCTCTCGCTTTGCTTGCTTTAAAGCGACCTGGAGCCGGGGAGGAGGGAGGGAAGGAGAGTCATGGCAGCAAAGCCGGCAGCAGCCGCTTACACGGGAGGAGGGACGGAGCTAGCAAAAGTCCGTGCGCTCTCTAAACAGAGCAGTGAGGCTGCAGAGGGATGGCAGGAAAGATAAAATTTAAGCAACCAGCAGCAAAATAAAACCAACCTCGAGCTCTGAGCCAGCGCAGTGAAAACCAGGAAGTAAAAAAAAAGGCTGGGGAGGGCATGAGGGAGAGGGGGAAACTTCGCAAATCCCCCCCCCCCCCCCCGCGTCTCAGCTGATCCGCGGGACGGAGCAGCTTATTTTCAGGCAGGATAGATTTGAGCATTGTCTGGGTCCTAGTGCCCCTACCGCTTTTTTGTGCTCCATTCTATTGCTGCTGGTGGCTGCTTATCATTCAGGCTGCAAGGAGGAGCGCTTTTACACAGCTAATGGCGAATCCCCTGCAATCCAAGTCCTCCTCACTTGCTCAAATCTATTCTGCCTCAAAACAAGGAGCGGAAGGAAAAGGCTGCAAACTGTTAAATGGAAAAAAAACCCAGGCACAGGGCAAATACCTTAAGTATACCTTTAAAGCAACAGTGCTCTCCCCCCCCCCCCCCGCTCAGCTCGCAGAAAAGCTCCTTCTCCACACACCCCACGCGTGCTCCTTGTCCCTTGAGTTCTTTTCCTTCCCTCCCCACTTAAAACGTGGTTACAAAGCATGGATCCACATGGATCCTCAGGATTTTTGCACTGGGTCACCCCAAATTCACCATCAGATCACATAGCATTTCCATGGCTATAGCCTGCACCAAAAAACACACACGCACCCACTGTTTCATGGGGCCGCAATGGCGCAAAAACGTTACAAAGCATGGATCCACATGGATCCTCAGGATTTTTGCATTGGGCTACCCCAAACTCACTGTCAGATCACATGTCTGTGGCCACAGCATGAACCATAAAAATCATACATCCACTGTTTCGTTTAGAATATTTTTTCCTTGTTTTCCTCCTCTAAAAACTACATGCGTGTTATGGTCAGATGCGTGTTATAGAGCGAAAAATACGGTAATTATAAAATAAGATTCATTCTGTTTGCCAAAAGTACTTGAATGGCCGTTTTCTAATTCAGCCATTTTGTAACTTCATTTTTATAATCTCATCTTCTAACATGGGGTCTACTTTGACTTTTTCCCTATATTTATGTGTTTCTGTATGTCTTTTTCTGCTTTCTCCTTCTCACTCACCCTCTCTTTGCCCCCTTCTCAAGAAGCAGTGATGTTTGGCAAGCAGGCACAACCACTTTAGATCAGGCATGGCCTGGTTGTATGTTACAGTCTGCCAGCAGCTACCTAAACAACATGCTAACTGCTATTTCTGTAAGATCCCAAGGAAATAAATGGATACATTCCCTTCCATTGCATAGAATTCCAGTTTGAAGGGTTGTTGCTGGCATCCATCTGTCTCAAGACAATGGAGTGCACCTCTGGGGGTGAAGTCAAATCACTGGAGAATCACAGTACCTGCTGTGGCTGCAGAGACCGGCAACTCGTAACTGCTGCCTCCCACATTGTTTTTGCTGTGTTAGCAGTACCCTTCAGACTGGAAGTGACCTCTTTGGGGTGCAGTGTGTAGGAAGGTTTTGTGCTGCCCAGATGACAAGACCCCCCCCTTGGCCTCACTGATGTGGTCCAAAGGAAAGCAGCGCAAGATGTTTCACACCAGCCTGGCAGCAGGAGTCGCCAGAAGGAGGCATACAAGACGCCATCCAATCATCTTCGGGACTCCACTCTGGATTTGTGTAGGGTTTACTCCTTAGCCTTTTCTTCTCCCGAAAAGGTCCTGCAAGGCAGCAGGTATGGATTTTTCCTTGGGGTTTACTCTATACCTTCAGTTGCCTTTGTGTCTCTCTGGATTCTTTCCAGCTGCTGCCATGACCTCCCCACCCCCAGCAGCGTAGTGATTGCAGGCTTAGGCAAACTCAGCCCTCCAGATGTTTTGGGACTACAATTCCCATCATCCCTGACCACTGGTCCTGCTAGCTAGGGATGATGAGAGTTGTAGTCTGAAAACATCTGGAGGGCCGAGTTTGCCTATGCCTGGTTCAGAACTTACCAAAATGGCTGAAAGGGATAAGTAATGCCTGTGTCATGATCACAAATTTCCATACAAGGATACAGTAGTAACTCAATAGCCTTTAGAAACTCATGCTTACCTGAAATGTAGATTTAGTTGCATTTGATTTTTTTAGGGATTCTGCCAGTCTCAGAGTGGGACGGCTTTTGTGCTTCCTGACTCCAGCACACATGGCTGCACCCAAAACCTCTCTGAGTTTGGCTTCAGTGACAGCCATCTCGCTATTCCATTTCAGACATTTCAGATATTCAGACATTTCATATGTATTAGAAATTGAACGGACCAGAAGTAGAGCAACCTGTAAGCCATGGTATGCCACAAGCAGCATTTCGGTGCTCTGTTGAAAGGTACCAGCTGTTGATTCTGGAAAGGAGGCTAGGAAGGCAAGACTCAGGCCCGTTTACATTTTCAGCAGGTGCTTGCAGGAAAGAAATAGCCAGATTGGAAAAAATGCAAAGGCAATTAGAAGTTGGGAGAGAGTGCAAAGAGCAGGAACCGAGAGCATTCTGTTAGGGTTGTTGCCAACGCTGCACAAAACAAGGCAGTTCACACAACAGATCTTTCTTTTCCTCCTCCCCACAGCCAAAGCCTATGCAGAAGTCTTAGGGGACCTACCAGTCATTGTGGATTGAGATGTTCAGGGCCACAGTGGAAGCGTGGAATCACCTGACGTCTAGTGGAAGAATCTTGTGCACGTGGAGTATAATATTTCTGCACCCAGTTTTGGACAATTCACTCCACACCACTGTAGCTTTGTATAACACAGCTCACAATGTTTGGTAGGAGGTTACAGGGTGGTGCGACGGGAAAGGGATAGATAGATCCATTGTGTGAGCTTGTATTCTATTCATGCAAGAGCTCTAAGGCAGCCTAGAAGTATATGTTAGGTAGATGGGTTAGCAAGAATCGGTGAAGAGTGGCAGAGGAATGAAGCTCAGTGGAAGAGAAGAAAACTGAACAGCATTCAGCAGGCATTTCTGAGTGCTGAGAATATGGTGGAGTGGCTTAGTAGATGGACACCAGGTTCAAAAGTGGTACATCAGGGCCCCTGAATCCTAGAATCAACAGATCAAAGACCTCCAGGTGACTGCGAACCAAGCCATGTGCTAGAACACCCAGATGTTCTGCCATGTGAAAATAAAGCATCCTCCGTGGAACTGAGCTGGGACCGGGAAATGGATTTCCATTTGTTCCTATTAATCTGTATTTCGTACTCTGGCAGACTTTAAATTAATGTGAGCATTTGAGCAGATGGCTGTGCTTTAGAAATAGGAAAGCATTGACAGTTGATGAATGTTACATGTCTTTTGCACACCAGTCTGTTGTTCTCCAGCAGCTGTTGACTAGAGACTAATTTAAGGGGAAATAAGTGTGAAATTGCTGCGGGTCATGTAGCCTTTGATTATTCTTACATTGTATGTTTTTACTGAACAATACCATATTTCCGTGACTCCTGGGTATGGAAGAGCCAGCATTCCAAAGCCAACGTTTGTTTTTTTTTGTTTTTTTAAAAGATATTTATTGAAGTTTTACAAAAGCATAAATTTAAAAAGATCATATAAAAAGAAAGAAATACAAAAAAAAATAGAAAAATACATGAAAAAGAAAAAATAAAAATAAAAACAAATCCATTTTTTGTAACCCTAACTCATTATCTTATTTCCTTGGAAATCAAAATTGGAAACAGAACTGTTAGATCCCGAAACTAAGATACTTTCAAGAATGTATAACTTGCTGCTGAAATGGAATACTCAGGACGAAACGGTTAAATCTGCTATGATTAAATGGGCACAAGATGTTGGACATAACATTATGTTTGCTGACTGGGAACAGTTGTGGACCACAGGTATGAAATTTATGGCATGTAATGCCTTAAGAGAGAATATTATGAAAATGATATACAGGTGGTACATGACACCAGTCAAGCTTGCAAAAATTTATCATTTGCCCGATAATAAATGTTGGAAATGTAAAGAAAATGAAGGTACATTCTTTCACCTTTGGTGGACGTGCCCAAGGATAAAGGCTTTCTGGGAGATGATATATAATGAAATGAAAAAGGTATTTAAATATACCTTCTTGAAGAAACCAGGGGCCTTTCTCCTGGTCATGGTCGGCCAATTGGTGTCAAAGAAGGATAGAACTTTCTTTATGTACGCTACAGCAGCAGCAAGAATACTCATCGCAAGGTATTGGAAGACACAAGATTTACCCACTCTGGAAGAATGGCAGATGAAAGTGATAGACTATATGGAACTGGCGGAAATGACTGGCAGAATCGGAGACCAGGGAGAAGAGTTGGTGGAAGAAGATTGGAAGAAATTCAAAGACTATTTGCAGAAACATTGTAAAATTAATGATTGTTAACATGATGTTGGATTGAAATCAAGTGGCCTTAGCAACAAGGTTAATAAGAATATGTAAAAATGGATTGATAACGGATGAAAATATAAAGTTATAATATGTTGAGATATAGAGTTAAGATAAAAGAAAGAGGGTAAGGATTTGCTGAATTTACCATGTGAACGGGAATACAAAAAAGGGAGGTGTGAGAAGGTCGGGGAAATAAGTAAACGAAATTTAAGATATGAAAAGATTGATTTGTTTTTAACTATTTTTTAATTCATTTTTTCTGTATTTTGTATCTTTTTTTAAGGTATTTTTGTACTCTTTGTATTTTCTTTCTTTCTTTTTGTTTTCTTTCTTATTCTGTAACTTTCTTCTTTTTGTAAAACTTTAATAAATATCTTTTAAAAAAAACACAAAGCCAACGTTTGAAGATATAATTTAGTTTTGCTTTTGTCATTCTGATTTGTACTAGGTCAGCCAGCAAAAGGTATGCCAGATAGAAAAAAATAAATAAAGTACATCTTTATGAAATATCGGTTGGGGGATATTGGAAAATCCTTTGTGCTTCTTCTTTCTCCCTTAGCATCCATCTTTCATTATTTCCCGTAGTCTCTTGAAAGTAAATATAAGAGTTGAGCCTAATTCCTCCTACTTGTGATTTCTGAGGTGTGACTCAGCAGATTTTTCTTTGTTGTGAGGCTGAGTGAAGGGGAACGGAATATAATACTCTTATGGAAAACGGCAGTGGAATTTCATGGTGGATAATATTTCTCTTTGTTGAAGTTTTAAAGCTGCCTATCAAATGCAGTTATGGATTATCTCTCTCTGCTTCAGAACTACCCAAACATGTGATTCTCAGAGCGGGAGGTGGGTCTGCCTAAAGAGACATGAGCGCTATTAGACAGGGACTACGAGCTTCCACTTTCCCTACTACCTTTCTTCAATTTTGGCTGTATTCTTAGAGCTGGTCTATAATCACTTTTACCAAAGAGCTCAACATCCCCTTGGTGACCCTCTCCACACACCAGCTGTATTGTGAACCTGAACTCTTTGCATGAATTGGAGCCCACCACAAAGAGTTTTTCCTGCTATTACTGTCAGCTGCCATTGGAGAGGATCAGGAGCGATGGCTTCAAGACCCATTGAAATTAATGGACCCAAGTTAATCATGTTCATTAGTTTTGATGGGTTGTATCCGACACTAGGCTACTCTGAATAAAACTTAGTTGTATACAACCCAAAGGGATCTACTCTGAGTAGGACTAGCCAATTAAGAATTAAAAAGCAAAACAAATTCTGCAAAATCAATTAGATGGTTATGAAACAGTCTCACTAAACTTAAGTAGAAACAATTAGATGATGAATTGAGTGGTGTATTACTTTTGTCATTGGTTTCCCTGATTGCATATGCAAATATACTATACTACATTGGAAGACTAATTTTGGAGGAAACAGACAGGGTGAGGGTGGTTCAGAAGGAAGATGGGATAAGCATCTGATTGCACAAGGCAAACATTTATCTCACTACATTGTGACTACATGAACAAAGAGTCAGCTGTAGCTGGGAATGTTATCTCCTATGTGGGCTTCTCAGTGTGAAAAGATAATATGAACTGTATCAAATGATGAAGAATGGAAGTAAATGTCTCTCTGGCAGTAAATGTCTCTTTGGCAGTAAATGTCTTCAGTTTTAGGAAGAGATATTTGGAGTCAGTTTTAGACAACTGTGATGAAGACTCCGAGTTTTAAGGATAGAAAGTTTTAAGGATAGAAATTCATTTTGACACGTACCTCCCCTATTTAGCTTTATTTTATCCTAATATTGAATTGTTAGCTTTAGCAAAACAAGCATAAAAAATCATTGTAAGTAGACTTATTTGTGGAGTTTAAAATTTGTTCTCTTTGATTTGTTTGCTTTTGGTATAAAATTCTACTCTATTCTACTCACTGCTATCTTTTTCTAAAGATGCCTAGTGTCATCAAATTAATTAATCAGCAACATAAACAGACACATTACCAGTGAAATGGGAAAACCTTTTTCAGATTGCTATAATATATATTTCTGCACACTACCCTGATTTCCCAGGGTACATGTTTCCTTTGGAATGAGGCATCGAAGAAAACACGGTTTATTTCAAAGTCAGTAGGATACCAATAATTTTATTTGCAACCTGCCTTCCTAAATTCCAACATTGAGTTTGTCTCCTTTCTTGATGTTGCAAACAGAGTTTGAATACACAAGTCTAAGAACGTTCAGTGGAGTCCATAGGCATAGTAACCTCTGCTTCCAAGTATGAGTCTTGTAGAAATTTAAATGAACTAGAAGAACTCTTCACCGCAAACAACAACACCAACACCCACACACACCAGTGTTTTCATTGCTAAGTTGAGGGTATGGTCATTGTCAGGACTGGTGGCTATGGATTTATTGACAATAACTGAACTCATATCCTGTACCATAATATTATAGTTCTAATTTAGTGTGCTCTGGAAATGTCAACATTCCACAATATATGAAAGCAACATGAATTTTGGACTCGTGTTTGAAATGCATTCTATCTGTGGAGAGTTAGGAAAGGCTGAAAGTACAAACACAGACAAAAAAAAGTCAATATTTTCCCCACTGTAACATTTTTGATATAGTGTCCTGTGTTATTATTGATCAGTAAAAGCAATAGAAAGAACAATAAAAGTCTAGGTTAGCTTATTGGTATTGCAGTCCAGAACCCGATATTTTATCATGAATGAACAAATGTGCAACAAACCTTGGGTCAAATACCCAAAGTATTCACTCTGGAGATGGACACAGTAATATTCCCATAAGCTCAGAAAACTATTTGGTAACTGAAATATAACAAGCACCAATAACATGTACAGCAGTTGCATGACTGCTGGTATCCTGCTTATATAATTTTTTTGTTTGGTGGAAACAAGGAGCTATAATTCTCTGACTCTAGCAAGTTAATACGTCAATGGCAGCATTTTTCTTGGAGGCAGAGTGAGATAATTTCTGGCTTTTCAGAGGCATGTACTATTGCTGTAATTTGAGACACTTTTACACACCAGACAGCAGGTTTGGACTTTATTCTCCTGTACGTATGCTTAGCAGCATGATCCATAAGAACATGCAATCTATATGAAAGTTAACAAGAAAAATGAAGGAGAATTTGACTCCAAAGCAGCACCTCCTCTCAGATATATTCCTCGGGTGCATTCCCCTTTGCAACTTAAAAAGATCCAGGGAGCAAAATTGGGTTTGGGCTGGGCTCATCCCTCAAGCTCAGTTTCCCTTTCACTTTCAGACTTCAGGTTATAGAGAAGTCTTCTAGCTCTGTCAGGGTTAGGGTTTGTGCACATGTGCTGTTCTCTGCTGCCAGCAGCAACGGGGAAGGACAGCGCACAGTCCTGTTGAGGTTTAGGCGGGACGTGGGTGTTGTATCTAGAGATATGCAAAAGGATGAGGATGAAGGCTGGTTGAAATGACCATGGCAGGCTGGGCATGTGTGTGCTTTACTAAATAGAGGAGGGGCGTAAATATCATACTGATCAAAGAAGAAGTTACTCTTTGAGGAGATTTTGTTAGTACTTGCCTTCCTTTCTCTTAAACATAAGCCAAAAGTGTGTCCTATTTTTGACTCTGTTGTACAAGCCCAATGTCCCAGTCACAAAACACAAGCATTTACTCCAGTCTGCAGCCGACCAAAGCTAAACATAAGGTGCCAGTTAGCAATAAGTAGTTGACTTGCTAGCCTAGGTCCAAGTGCTGTGCCTGCATGATTATGAAGCATCTCTTGAAACTTCTTTTAGGGTCCATTGTTCCAGATTGCACCGCGTTGCATTTCTCAAAGTTCGCTTTCCGCTTTAAATGAACAAAGCAACTTAAGCTCCAGCTTGCATCTCTTTTGGTACTTTAGATAACCTTTCTGCTGCAGCCAGCCAGGCAACTTCCTGAACTTGGACTTCTCTTTCACTGATGTCATTGGCTTCTCTGGGAGGAGAAGCATTTTCTTGAAGTGAAAATATTCCCATTGTTTAGACTTTCTCAACGCCCCAAAGCTATTATGGTACAGGTTTTTCAACCCAGCCCTTACATAATGCAGAGAGTCAATGCCCAAAGAATGTGGGTGGAGATGAACAAGGCAAGGGGCGTTCTTGAATCATCTGCAAACTTGGCCACTGTTCTCAAGATGAAGAAAACCCACCCAGCAATGCCACTCACAAATTGTTAATTACAAGTGTTGACTCGAGTCAAGGGGGAACATTCTTGCCCTTGGCGTTTCCTGCAATATCTTCACACCTCAGCCAATCTTTGTATATTCTGTTTTACCAACAGTGCCAAGTATACAAGAACCAGCAGGAGCTCATCGTAAGTGATGGTAACATTCATATCTAAGCAGCAAATTATAACTCTTCCCTACTGAAACTTGTCAGGAATTAGCAGCATTAGCGCTTTGTTTCCGTGGATTTTAAGTGTTTCTTCCAATGCAAAGATTACATTCTAAAATTAAGTAGGGTTTTCTTTCTTTATGAGAAACAGCCTCATTGCAGGGATACCTACTGTTGGGTTTTCATTTTAAAAGAGGCAAGGTACCCATGCGTACAACTTGACAGGGGACATTTCTCTTATTTGATGGGCTGTCAGAAGACTCTGCTCCGTTGGACATAGTCCTCTCTTTGTAGAGATATCTGGATCGTGCCTGGTTAAATAACCACCAGAATAGAGAAAGCAGCAAGTGCTGCAAGCTGGCCATGCACAGTTCACATCCGGCCAGCAGAGTGAGCACAGCTCACCTGGTCACACTCTTCACCAATATGGTTAGATTTACTGTTTTTCTATTTAAATTATAATAATTATTTCTAAATTTGCATATGTATATATAAATTAGCACATGCAAGTTTGTGCTCTCTTTTGTCCCTGTTTTTGGTGATGATTTTTTTGTCTTTTGTTAAAGAGCGGTGGGGAAATCTGAGATTGGCCAATGAGATTGTCATCTCCTGTCTTGAATCTTTGAGTCCCCCTCCCCTTGCAGGACTAGGGATGGAGGAGGGATCTTTTAAAAACAGGATTATATACAGAACTTGCCAATGCCATCATGACACAACTTTGCTTGCATCGGACCACCTCTTATATTGGGTACCAACTTAGGTCCAAGCTGCATTTTTAAGGCATAATTTTATGCAAAATTATACACAAAAACTACGTACATTTGATATGTAATATGTATAGAAGAGTAAGCACCCATGCTTACTATATTTCTGCAGCATAATTTTATAAGTATATGGATACATTCCTTTTTAAAAACTGTTAGATGCACTGTTGCATATATCTCTTTATGTGTTCGTTACTTTAGGAAACCTGGAGTGCATATGCATTTCATATTATATGTATCATAACATCTGTCATGGATGCTAAGATTCCTGCATTCCAGGGGGTTGGACTAGATGACCCATGGGTCCCTTCCAACTCTACAATTCTATGTATTAATATGCTAGAATTACTTGCATTTTTTAGTGGATCGGGGTGGGGGAACATGCTTCTTACTGAGATTAAGGAGTGAGATGGGCTTTAGAAAAAAACTGTGCCGATAAATTTGACATTGAGAAAATTACATCCCTAACCAAGACCTTGTTCTCTACCTTGTAAGAGCTTAAACAAAGTTGCTGGAGCAGTGAGAAGCGGGTGGCCATCTCAAATGGCCATTTGCAAGCTTTAGGCAATCCTGCCACCACCGTGATTATAAACATTTAAGATAGTGGCTTGAAGGGACATCTATACCTTTTAGATCCTTAACCTGGAAAACTGCCAGTAGTTTTTCCCCAGTTGCGTTGCACATAAGAGTCAGACTTTCCTCTCCCTCTTCCCTGTTAGTCGAAACCTTGGTTCATGTTGCCATTGGGCTATACAGCTTTATAGAGCAGGCAAGGGCTCACATGATTGAAAGCTTCTTTCTGCCAGTTAGATGCAACCTGTATTTCCACCGAAATAAAGGGGACTTATTTCTGAGTAGACATGTATAAAACCACACTTAAATGAGTTATGTTAAAGCTGCTCCACCCAGGCTGTTGTTTGATGGGTTTTTCATTCATTTTTTCACTTACATATTGTATATATATGGTTGTAAGCCACTTCAAGTTTAATTTTTTTTTAAAAAAAAGATGGGCTAAACAAATATGATACTGGTATGGATCAAGTTTAGATTACCCACAAAATCCACCAGGAAGTTCCCACGAGTTTCATTAAAATGAAGCACATGTGAACTCAGCAATATTTTTGCTGTTACTTTTCATATTGTGGGTTTTCCTATTATTGTTGTTATTGTTATTATTAAAATGCCAAATTTACCTTATTATCAGTCATATTAATCTAATGATGAAAAAGATGGCGGGGAAGCCTGTTATATATATATATGTGTGTGTGTGTGTGTGCGCGCGCGCGCGCGCGCCTGGCGTGCTCTGGTCCATGGGGTCACGAAGAGTCGGACACGACTAAACGACTAAAGAACAACTATATATATATATATACACACACACACACACACACACACACACAAAATGGCCAGTAAATGATGCAGAAATATTATTATTAAACAATGGGAGCAGTTTTCTGGAAGAGAAAACCAAAAAGAAGCCATTAATTTGACATTTTCTTAGATGGGATGTAGTAGGAATTGCTACAAAAATTTTAGATACAAAAAGACTCTGCAGGGGTTTAGAGAAAAAAGAACATCAAAATAGCCACATTGGCTATGCTTTGAACCATATTTTCTTACCATAGGTTGTCCTTATACTCTTTGTGGTCTGGGCTGGCCCTGGGTTGGCAAATGTCATTTCTGAATTTCAGAAGGCTAGCTGTGTTGCATCAAAAGCAACAGTCCTGTGGCACCTTGAAGGGGCAGGGGGAACTAATGTGCCAGAGCCCACTTCAACAGATGCATGGAGAAGCATTTAAAGAACAAGCAGTGCAACAGATGGCAGTATCTGTGTCATGGAACTACACAGAGGACAAATATATTCAAGGACCAATTGAATGGATATAAGAGCCAGTCAAAGTGGGTGTAACCTACTACTGGCTCAAAGCATCTGTAAAAATAAATACCTAATGAAGGACAATCACTTTTATAGTTGGTGATCAGCTCCTATGCTGGAGTCTACAGTTTGGGAGTCGTTTCTTTGGCCTATCAGCATATATGACATTGGAATAGGAATGCTTCCTCACCACACATGCATACATGCAAAACAACTACAAATTGCATTTCCGTTGAATGAGACAACCCCTGCAAAGAATTAAAGCCTCTCTATTCCATACCAGGGTCTCAACCCACACTGAGTCCAAGCTCCTTCCATTGGGGGGGGGGTGTTCATTGGAGCAAATGGAAAGTTTCCCCCCAGTAAGGTCTGCTTATGAGTGGATGGATGCAGGCAGGTGGCATCTGTACATGGGAGAATATGGTTGAAACTGCATTTGACATTGCCCGCAAGTGAATTTACCCTTCAGGAAGTAGTTTGTCCACCCCTTTCCTTCAGACTCCTTTCTACTGAATGGTGCCACTGTGTGCATGTAATGATTTATTTATATTTGAGCACTGGCCTTGAAAGAAACACCTTGTTCAAAGTATATATCCTACCTTGTTCTGAACAGCCCTTAGACGTTTCCCTCAATGTGTCATCTTTTGGCAAGGACAAGCAATTGGGCAGGAATCCCACTGCTGAAAATTATTGTACTTAATTGCTTCCTTCTTTATCTAATTGCAGTGTTTACTTAAGCATTGGTAACAGACATTGGATAGTAGCTAGTGGCACGAGCAACTCATTGAACATTCTCGGCAAACAGCAGTCAGTACCAATCAAAATTCTTGCTGCCATAGCCTTTTTTTTTTTTTGCCAATGCTGAGAGAGAGAGAGAGAAAGAGAGAGAGGTGAAGGCTGCAAGGCCCTCTGCCCAAGCAGCCAGCCCATCTTCTGAGTCTCCTGCCCACCATCCCAATGCAGTTATCATCTTCCTTTAGCCACATTTGCTCTAGCTGTGCTGTGCAAGGCCAGGCAGCCGCAAAATCCTGCCAGCATCTGCACCTCCTTTCTCCACCAGCACTATTCCAAGGCAAGAGAATTAAGGTCAGCATCTGGGGTTGACAAATTGGTGGTTAAAAAAAAAAGTTATTAGAAAAGGCCACTCTTGTTCCCCTTAGCAGAGGTTTGATTTTGAGAAATCAGGAGGTGACGCGTCCCATGGCAGGTGCTCACAGTCTTAATTATACCTGGTTTACTTGTGACTGACATGTTAGGCTTTTAGCTGAGAGTTCCTGCAAGCCAAGACAATTATATGGGGCAGTCACCTATACATTTAAAGCAGTATCATCCCACTTTAAACAGTCACCACTTTTCCCAAAGGATCCTGGGAACTGCAGTTTGTTAAGGTTGCTGAGAGCAGTTAAGAGATCTCTGTTCCTCCCACAAAACTACAGTTTCCAGAGTTTCCTAGGAAGAGGGATTTACAGTTGAACCACAGTTTAAAGCGGAATGATACTTTTAAAAATTTATAGTGCAGATGGGGCCTAAGTCATTCCAGTTGCTCACTTCTGTCCTACTTGAATGCACCAGTGCAGATTTGGGGGCAGGGGCAGGACTATCATAATGCCAGTATTTGAATGAGTCAAGGATCTGCACCTTAACTGAGCAGTCCTTCTAGACAAGCATATTGTCAGAGCCGCCCGAGGTCCCAGCTCACAAAGGACCAACGCTGCTTCGTTGTTAAGTACAAAAGTCTTTATTGAAGTTCAGTTTCACTTCCAGAGCCACAGCGCGCAGCTCTACGTCTCAACTGTCAGACCGCTGATGCTCCGTCTGAGTCTCCTCCCCCCAGACACCAATTTAAGACTCTCGCCTTACTCCACCTCTTCCTCTGTTCCTTCCGCCTCTGGTTCTGCCTGTCCGTTGGGGTCTCGCCCTTTCTAGACTCTTCTGACGCTGAGTCCCCTGAGCCTTCCCCCTCCCTCCGGCGGGCTTTAGGAGCTGGTTCCCCATCCGGGTCTCCTGCTGTTCCCCGCGCCTGTACATTTGAACTTGGCGTGCGCGCCCAGCTGGTAACTTTTCTCCTGACCGTTTCACTGCTGCTGCTGTCACTGCTTCCCCCTCTGGGGGGGCTAGCTGCAACTGACCTCCCCTCCGTTGGAGGCGTGGTCAGCCCTGACTCACTTTCTCTCCCCGCTGGAGGAGACGCTGGCCCTGACACATGTGACTCTTCCCCCCCACTACGCTCTGGTGGGGAAACTGGTCCCGATCCCCCACTGCTGCTTTGGGGTTCCCCTCTGGCTCCTTGTTTCTGGTGCGTCCCCCCTGGGACCCCCCTTGCCCTGACCATCGGCGCCCCCTTCTGGGAATCTTCTGATTCGCTGGAGAAGCTCATGGAATCTCTCGGGCCACTTTCATACTCCCCTATGCTGCCCTCGGATTCTTCCCCTTCGCTCTCCATTTCCTCTCTCCCCAGTGCTCCTGCTCCTGAGCCCCTGACACTTATGCTCCATTTTTTTCTGTTGCAAGTTCAAGAGGCTTCCCAGGCTGCCACCACAAAGCCTCTGCCTCCACCTACTTCTGGAAGCCAGTGCTGGAAGTGGGCTTCCAGACATTTGTTGGCAGCTTCCGGAAGTGTGGCGATGGTGGGAGACTGTGGCGGAAGCCGGACCTCCGTGATTTCAAACAGAAGCTGCTGTAGCTTCTGTAAATCCGGGATGTCCCCCTTAAAGCAGGACAGTTGGGAGGTACAGATAAGAGTAGAAAGATGTAGGATGTTCTCAGACTCTGCCGCTAGGGACAGTAGCATTAACAGGTCAACCCTGACCTGCCCCTAGCACTGTCAGAGGCTGAAAGTGCATTCAACAAACAGTGGGATATGCCAAACATTTCAAAGACCTTGTCAGGCCTTGCCCTGTTGCTCTGTGCATACTGCTCTATACTGCCTTTTTATCTTTCACTGACCAGAACATATTTCTGTTCCCCAGCACAAAGAGAGCAACACACATACCTTAATATGCTTTATTAATATGAATTCTTGCAAAACATGAGGGTGGGGAACAGATGAAAAAGTGTTTCTGTACCCTGTGCAGAAGAAGGAATTTCAACAGGTGACACTTGCATGACGTTCTTCTTTCTAAACAGGTATCACAGTTTCAGGAGCCCTGGCATTTCCCCCCACTTGGCCACAATAATCATATGTGCAGAGACCTCATTAATCCTTCTGTTCTCCTTGGTGGCAGAAGTTCCTTAGGCATCTCACTTGTTCATTCTCCTATGTCGGTGGCCTAATATTTACTCTGGGCTGTTAGGCTTCTTTTAAAATGTAGCTGCCAACCAAAGATTTACATCCTCTGTTGAGTCATGTAAAAACCCAGCTGATAATATCTTACACTTAAATAGTAGAAGGCTAGAAATGCTTCTCTAAATCAGTAGGGAAAGGAGATGTTGGCATGCTTGTGTTAGTCTGTTACCAGTTGGGCAAGGTGCTGCTGCATGCCTTGCTATCTCCTAACCTTCATGCACCCTGAATCTGGCATGGTTGTGCTTTAGGAGAGCTTCCATGTGAAAATGGGAAATCATAGAATCGCACAGTTGGAAGGGACCCAAGGGTCATCTAATCTAACCCCCTTCAACGCAGGAATCTCAGCTAAAGCATCCATGCCAGATGGCCACCCAACCTCTGCTTAAAAACCTCCAGGGGAGGCGGTGTACCTATGGCTCCTCCTGCTGTGTTCTTCCGTTAGTTTTCTTCTTGCCTCTTTCCTATCTATCATGGTGTAGAGTCCTACTTACCACAGCAGGAGAGGAGGACAAACAAGGGGACCAGGGGCAGAACTGGGCAGGAGGAGTCGCCTCTGCACTGTCTTCTACAGCCTTCTGACTTCTAAAAACAACTTTCTCCAGGTGCAACCTCCACAGTTTGTTCTTCCAAGGTTTTTCTTCCCCTGTGCCACAAAGTGCAGTCTCTCTTAGCTTTGCTCTACTTGTGTGGCTTTTCTCTTCCTTTTAATTTGATCAGTCAGTTGTTTCCTTCTTTCTGCAAGGACAGATGCCTCTGCACACTAGAGAGAAGCCAGACTTGGTGCTAAATGATGTTCATTAATGTAAGTCTGCCTGACATCAGTGAACAGCAGAGTGAATGCTCTGAATATGCTAGCATAACCACAAATAGATTGAAATGGCTCTTTTGTCAAGTCATGTATATTCTCTATTGATTTGGAATGGGAAGTGCTCCCTAAAAATGTATTTCTCGGGGGTCAAGCTCTGCTGCCTTGAATTATCTGCATTGCTTTCCATGCTAGGAAACTTTAAATTAATGAAGACAACAGATTTCACTTATAATTGACATTGATGGAAGAAGATGAATACAGTGTCTAAACCCTCATGAGTATCTCCACGACCATATGATAATTAAAAGCAGATTTTATTTCAGGAAATTGTTACATTTGGGGGGAGGAGCAGCTGTTAGTTTTTAGGTATAAAAACTTCCAACTATGAAAAGGATCAAAACATATTTCTACATAAATAAATACTGTGAAACAAAAATAAATAAATTCACAAGTACAGAGGGATAAACAGAAGATCTCAGAATCGACCTCTGAACTTATCCTTCACTCCCAGTGTCCTGGCAAGGTAATCACAATACTTTTCTTAATCCAGCAGGCAGGAGCTGTCCTGTCTTTTATAAGCAGTTCTGAATGAAAGAAAGTTCTGTCACCAATTGAACATCAAGGCAGACCCTCCAAGTGCCTCTATTTTACAGGGACGTCACTGATTTAGAGAACCCGTCCCCGTTTCCGATTTAATCCCGGAATGTCCTGCTTTTCCTTAGGATGTCCCTATTTTCATTGGAGAAATGTTGGAGGGTATGTCAAGGCTTGGAAGAAACAGAGGATTCCTATTAGCACTGAAACTTATGTGCACACTTGTATATGCTATATTTATATTTATTTATTTATATTCTGCTTTCCTCCCCAGTCTGGGACTCTCAATGTGGCTTATACAGATAAACAGAACAAGCTAAAACATAGAAAAGACCATAATTAAATTGTAATTAAACACTAATAAAATTAAAAGGATAGAAAAAGATCCATTAAAAACACAGTGACAATAAAAAACACAGCACCAGCCCTTTCCTCAGAAAATGACAATTTCATGGAGAAAATGAAGCCATTTCCCCCCATCCCTAGATTGTGGTTGATTATGAAGAAAGAAAGCTTGTAGGGCAGCGGCGCGCGCCTAGCGGCGCGCACAGTTTGATCCATCTTTTAGGTTTAGGGGAGCTAGTCTTAAACGTTTGTTGGGGGAGACCTAGGTTTTTTGGGGGGGGATTTATTTGTCCTGTCTTCACGCTTTTTATGATGGAGGACCGCTGTAGTCAGCCCCAACGACACGTTCTCAAGATGGAGGGTGAGGGAACAGCTGCAGTCGCCTGTGGTTCCTGCGCAATGTTTGCCATCTTGCCAAAGGTTGCAGGCAGCTTTACCTGCAGCAATTGCATGTTGATTGCAACTGGAGGAACGTGTAGCTACGCTCCAAAGAATTAGAGAGCTGGAGCTCTTCTTGGAAGCAACAGAGCACACCGTCTCCACCAAGGAGGAGACAGGGGACTCCCCTGAGAAGGAGGCTAGTTCACCAACACAGGAGCCAGATATATGGAGAAACGTGACTCAAAGAAGTAGGAGGCCCAGGGTTCGCTCTGATTGTTTAGAAATACACAATCACTTTGAGGTCCTCTCCCATAGCATGGAAGACGAAGAGCAGACTCCATTTGAGGATCTCTCCCTCATTACAGTCGATCAGGTATATGAAGACGAGCAGCAAAGTCAGCCCTCAGGGAATGTGCAGGTGACCTTGGAACGGACAGCTCACGGAAGAACCCCGACCAGACCTAAGAGGAGGCGTGTAGTGGTGATAGGGGATTCCCTACTGAGGGGAACAGAAGCAGTTATCTGTGGGCCTGACAAGATGTCTCGGGAAGTGTGCTGTCTCCCCGGGGCTAAGATCCAAGATGTAACTGAACGACTGCAAGGAATCATAAAACCCACTGACAAATACCCCTTCCTCTTGGTTCATGTGGGAACCAATGACACTGCAAGCAATAGCCTCCAGAAGATCAAAAGAGATTACGAGGCTCTGGGCAGGAAATTGAAGCAATTAAATGCACAAATTGTCATCTCATCTGTCCTCCCAGTTGAACGACGTGGCCCAGGGAGAGAGGGAAAAATAGTGGAAGTGAACAACTGGCTTCGCAAATGGTGTAAACAGGAACGGTTTGGATTCTTAGATCACGGAATGCAGTTTCTTGAAGATGGACTTCTGGCAAGCGATGGGCTGCACCTCACAACGGTTGGGAGGAATGTTTTTGCAAAAAATCTCAGAAACCTCATCAGGAGGGCTTTAAACTGACTAATGTGGGGGAGGGAGACAGTGGTCCTGAAGATAGGAGTCTATCAATTGATGAAGATGATCACCCAAATGTCATAGACCGAATGGAGCAAACAGCACGCAGACCTAGTGGTGGGAGGAAAAAATCCTTAAATAAGAGACACGGGGGAATGATTAATGGACTTCAATGTCTGTACACTAATGCGCAAAGCATGGGAAATAAACAAGATGAGCTTGAGCTCTTGGTGCAGCAAACTAAATATGACATAATAGGAATCACTGAAACCTGGTGGGATAAGTCCCACGATTGGAATGTAATAATGGAGGGATACAATCTATTTCAGAGAAACAGACCAGACAAGAAAGGAGGAGGAGTGGCGTTATATGTCAGGGATGTGTATACCTGTGAAGAGATCCAAGATTTAGAACCTCAAAGCCAAAGTGAGAGCATTTGGGTCAAAATTAAGGGAGAGAAGAATAACAGTGACCTCATTGTGGGAGTTCACTATAGATCCCCAAGCCAAACGGAGGACATAGATGATGCCTTCCTGGAACAGATGGCCAAGCATGCAAAAGGAAGGGAGATAGTAGTAATGGGGGACTTCAATTACCCGGATATTTGTTGGACGTCAAACTCAGCCAAGAGCATAAGGTCAAACAGATTCCTCACTGGCCTTGCAGACAACTTCATTGTCCAGAAAGTGGGAGAAGCAACAAGAGGAACAGCCATTTTAGATCTGGTCCTAACCAATGTTGATGACCTGGTTAGTGGGGTAGAAGTGGAAGGATCATTAGGCGCGAGTGATCATGCTCTTCTGAAGTTTACTATACAGCGGAAAGGAGCAGCCAAACATACTAGGACACAATTTCTCGACTTTAAGAAAGCCGACTTCATAAAACTTAGGGAAGTGCTGGGTGAGATCCCATGGACAGTAATACTAAAAGGAAAGGGAGTTCATGATGGCTGGGAGTTTGTTAAGAAGGAGATAGTAAAAGCACAACTTCAGGCAATACCAATGAGACGGAAACATGGAAGGTGCCTAAAGAAGCCAGGGTGGCTATCTAAAGAACTTTTAACTGAGTTAAGATTAAAAAAGGATGTGTACAAAAAATGGAAAAGGGGGGAAACCACCAAAGAGGAATTCAAACAAATAGCCAGCACGTGTAGACACAAAGTCAGAAAAGCTAAAGCACAGAATGAACTCAGGCTTGCTAGAGAGGTTAAAAGCAACAAAAAAGGCTTTTATGGGTATGTTCGTAGCAAAAGGAAGAACAAAGAAACAGTGGGGTCACTCAGAGGAGAAGATGGTGAAATGCAAACAGGGGACACAGAAAGGGCTGAACTCCTCAATGCCTTCTTTGCCTCAGTCTTCTCCGATAAAGAAAACAATGCCCGACCTGAAGAATTTGGAGCAAATGATTCAGCAGAGGAAACACAGCCCAGAATAACTAAGGAGATAGTACAAGAATACTTGGCTAGTCTAGATGTATTCAAGTCTCCAGGGCCAGATGAACTGCATCCAAGATTGCAAAGAACTGGCAGATGTCATTTCAGAACCACTGGCAGTCATCTTTGAGAATTCCTGGAGAACAGGCGAAGTCCCGGCAGACTGGAGGAGGGCAAATGTTGTCCCTATTTTCAAAAAGGGGAAAAGAGAGGACCCAAATAATTACCGCCCAGTCAGTCTGACATCAATACCAGGGAAGATTCTGGAGCAGATCATTAAGCAAACAGTCTGTGAGCACCTAGAAAGGAATGCTGTGATCACCAATAGTCAGCATGGATTTCTGAAAAATAAGTCATGTCAGACGAACCTGATCTCGTTTTTGACAGAATTACAAGCCTGGTAGATGAAGGGAACGCAGTGGATGTAGCCTACCTTGATTTCAGGAAGGCATTTGACAAGGTGCCCCATGATATTCTTGTAAAGAAGCTGGTAAAATGCGGTCTTGACTATGCTACCACTCAGTGGATTTGTAACTGGCTGACTGACCGAACCCAAAGGGTGCTCATCAATGGTTCCTCTTCATCCTGGAGAAGAGTGACTAGTGGGGTGCCACAGGGTTCTGTCTTGGGCCTGGTCTTATTCAACATCTTTATCAACGACTTGGATGATGGACTCAAGGGCATCCTGATCAAATTTGCAGATGACACCAAACTGGGAGGGGTGGCTAACACCCCAGAGGACAGGATCACACTTCAAAACAACCTTGACAGATTAGAGAACTGGGCCAAAACAAACAAGATGAATTTTAACAGGGAGAAATGTAAAGTATTGCACTTGGGCAAAAAAAATGAGAGGCACAAATACAAGATGGGTGACACCTGGCTTGAGAGCAGTACATGTGAAAAGGATCTAGGAGTCTTGGTTGACCACAAACTTGACATGAGCCAACAGTGTGACGCGGCAGCTAAAAAAGCCAATGCAATTCTGGGCTGCATCAATAGGAGTATAGCATCTAGATCAAGGGAAGTAATAGTGCCACTGTATTCTGCTCTGGTCAGACCTCACCTAGAGTACTGTGTCCAGTTCTGGGCACCACAGTTCAAGAAGGACACTGACAAACTGGAACGTGTCCAGAGGAGGGCAACCAAAATGGTCAAAGGCCTGGAAACAATGCCTTATGAGGAACGGCTAAGGGAGCTGGGCATGTTTAGCCTGGAGAAGAGGAGGTTAAGGGGTGATATGATAGCCATGTTCAAATATATAAAAGGATGTCACATAGAGGAGGGAGAAAGGTTGTTTTCTGCTGCTCCAGAGAAGCGGACACGGAGCAATGGATCCAAACTACAAGAAAGAAGATTCCACCTAAACATTAGGAAGAACTTCCTGTCAGTAAGAGCTGTTCGACAGTGGAATTTGCTGCCAAGGAGTGTGGTGGAGTCTCCTTCTTTGGAGGTCTTTAAGCAGAGGCTTGACAACCATATGTCAGGAGTGCTCTGATGGTGTTTCCTGCTTGGTAGGGGGTTGGACTCGATGGCCCTTGTGGTCTCTTCCAACTCTATGATTCTATGATTCTATGATTCTATGAAACCAAGCACATATAAAAAACATAGGCATACTCTAGTAAATGTATCCTAATAATGTCAAAAATACATCAGAATTATTGTGCAATACCCCAATACTTAGAAACAAAAAAGAATTTTAAGGAAGCGGTGCTAGAAGTGGCCCAAAACATCTGTTGTTTGTGAGACAAGATAGCGGACTAGACTGGTTGATTGATCTTTCTTCAACTCTGGCAAAATGGCATGGCACCCAAGTGCCATGGCTTGGTTCAGGGACCCAGGAAAGGCTGCATGACTGACAGAGCGTGGTCCTCCCAGCAGCTCCACTGTTATAGCGTCTCTTGCCTGAGACGGCTACCTTAGTTGATCTTAGAGCCTTAGGGTGGGAAGAAAGTAATGTCATGTGACAAAGACACCTGAGAGCAGGAGCAGCAAAGCAGGCTGGGAAGTGCTGGGACTGCACAGTCATTTGGGCTTACTAACGTTATTCAGGCCTAACTGCTAACTGCTGAGTCACTCTGACATGTGACTTAGTAGCCAGTTTCTCTTTTGTGTTCTCTGTAAGATGTGAGCGTCTGTCTGTCTCAGCTGTGAACAGAGTCTGTATGTAATCTCAGTCAAACTGTTTGGAACCGTGTTGTTTATGAAGAAGTTTATTTTAACTCAGTAAAGCTTTTGTTCTTTAAAAACTCTGCATTATTAATTTACGCTGTGTGTCAAGTAATGGGGAGACCCAGGCTGCCTACAAACACCCTGCCAAGAGCTGCAATTCCTAGGACCCTTAACAAACTACAGTTATATGTATGGTGTGTACACAGCTGCAGAGTTCATTTATAAGCTATGCCAGGCATCCCCAAACACGGCCCTCCAGATGTTTTGGGACTACAATTCCCATTATCCCTGACCACTGGAGGGCCGAGTTTGGGGATGCCTGAGCTATGCCAACCTAAAACCACATTTCCTACGTACGTGGAGGGAGGGGCAGTGGCAATTTCTTAAGATTATATGGCCTGGTGTACAATTTTCTATTTGGCAGCCATTCTGCTGCCCAAGGACCAGCTGAGAGTGCGTAAAAACTTCCTTCCATGCAGCTTTCACAATAACAGACAAAAATGCAATTTTCAACAATAGTAAAGTAAAATAAAACACAAAACTTACCAGAAAACTCACCATATCAGTATAGCCAGCAATAATAAATATAGATACAAACCAAAGATAAAACAAAGTTGTTGTTTTCCCCCTCAAAAGCCCTTCAACTCAAAGAAGCTCAATAGTGGCATAGAGAATCGCTTAGTAAAATTAAGTGTGCCTTCAAGGCCTCCCTAAAGTCCTATAGCAGCTTTACGGAGATTAGCTTGCAATGAATTCCAAAGTAAATGAGATTTGCTCCATAATAAGTATTCTTAGAATTGCAGCCTTTCAATGTTAACTCAGGCATAATTCACTGAGATCAGTGGGATTTAATAGCAAGTGTGTATAAGTAAGGGACAATTCCTGAGAGAAGGTTCTGGCAAAATATTGCTTGCATGGTTCCCCCTACTTCAGGTAACTTTAAGGGCTAGAAAGTTCGTTGCTTTTTAAAAAAAGAACCACCCCAAGCTTGGAGTCTAAGTCACATGGTGCCTATTTTGAGCATTAATTGGCATGCCTAGAATGTGGCAGTGATGGCAATCCAGGCAGTATGGATTCATGCCAAATATGAGTTGTACTGTTGTCACCTGTTTTTCCATTCTGTGATGTAAGAAATCAGATGTATTTGAGAAGTTTGGGATTCTGGCTGGACTTGTTGAAGTTTTCATTTCTAATTGTGCTTCCTCCTTGGATAGCGAAGGTGAGGCAGATATGAGTATAACACCTTATGCTTTTCTTTCCACAGCCTAACCACAGATGAAATATGTTAATCGGTGTTCATTTCCCTAGGGGTAATTTACAAAATTTGGGCGCAGTGCCCAGAGTAATATAAACAGAAACAATGCTTTTTATCATCTAAAGTCTGAGAAAACACTAAAAGCTTGAACAAAAAATTATGTCAATATGATTAAACCTCCCTTTTCTTCTCATCCACAGAGCTCATACAAACACCATAATTATACTCGTTGTTCTCCCTTAACCAGTTGTCTGAATGTTATCATTAAATGCCTTGGAAGTAGCACATTAAACGTTGTGGCTCCTCCCTCTGCAGTTGCAAAATATGCACTTGGTACTTAGTTAAAAGATCAAGTTCCTTAAAATATTTTCAGGGTTGAGGCTGTACATAGTTGCTTTGCAGTAGCTGGACATAACTCTAAAGCGTTGTGTGTTGGCCTTCGAAAAAGGGGCCTTCTGTAAGTTTGCTATGTAATGGCAATGCAGGGCATAGGGTAATAAGAAAACATTATGTAACAGCACAGTCAGTTCCAATACACATTTGATCATGTTAGATTGGGCAGAAACCAGAAAAACAGTGATAGTCAGCCAAGCAGAATTATGAGCTTAAGCTCGGAGATCGAGAACAGTGATGAGATTTTTGGGGTGAAGGGTTAATCAAAAGTTTGGCATCAAAGGCTGCTCATGAGCTCTCACAAATAAGGCAGAAGGTTAGTTTGTGTGCAGGTATGTGAGCTCACTTTTTAACAAACTTAATCACCACCCCTAGTGAAGACACACAACTCTACCCTGGCCTTTGACACCTGAGATTTGTATTTTCATGAAGCTCCCTTTTTCTGCTACTGTAATTTGTTTCACCTTTTTAATATTGAATTTTAAATTGTTGTAACTTGCCCTGGGACCTACTGATGAAGGGCAGGTAATAAATGCGCAGGCCTCGATTCTTGGCACGCTTGACAGGCGGAAACCCAGGAAGTGATGGCATCGTCCATGTTAGGCCACCAGACGTAACACCGAGCCAACACCTTCATTTTGACGATTCCCGGGTGGCCAATGTTCAGAGCCTCAAGGATGCGTTGACGGAGTCTTTGGGGAATCACGACGTGGTCTCCCCACAGCAGATAGCTGTGATTAGCCGAGAGCTTGTGTTGTCTGGTTGCGAACGACTGGAACGCCGATGCAAAAGGCCGTTGTGGCCACCCCCTCCACACCCAGTTGAGCACATGGCTAATGGTGTGATCCCGGGCAGATGCGGAGGCCACAGTGGTAGCCGATACAAGCGCTGCCGGAAGATCCTCAATCAGGAGGAGTGATGAAGCAGGAGCCGGGTCTTCCACAAACACTGGAAGAGGGCAACGGCTGAGGGCGTCGGTATGGCCTATCAATTTCCCCGGGCAATGGATGAGCCGGTAGTGGTAGGCAGCCAGGAAAACAGTCCATCGCAGCATGCACAGCGAGAGGACCGGTGGAGTTGGAGTTGGTCGATCACCAGTGAGGAGGCCCAGGAGCGGCTTGTGGTCGGTCGAAAGTCCTGCCATAGAGGTATTCATGGAACCTCTTCACTCCAGCCACAAGTGCCAGTGCCTCCATGTTGAGCTGGCTGTAATTCCGTTCGGTCAGAGATAGCGTCCTGGAAAAGTAGGCGAGCGGTGCTTCTCTTCCGTCTGGAAAGTGGTGACTGAGGATAGCGCCGATGCCAAAAGGTGAGGCGTTGCAGGCAAGGACCAGTGGCCTGGCTTCACTGTACTGTACCAGCACACTGTCCGATGAAAGGAGAGCCTTGACCACGTTGAAGGCTGCCGTCTCCCGATGACCCCAGGACCAAGGTGTCTTCGTGCTGAGGAGTCGGTGGAGATGCTTAGCTACCGTCGCTTTGTGGGGCAGGAACATGTTATAAAAGTTCAGCAGTCCCAAGAACACCTGCAACTCCGTCTTGTTCTTTGGGATGGGGGCCTGCTGGATGTCATTGGGTGAAGGCCGGAGGTGTTGATAAGATAGCCCAGAAACTCCACCTGTGAAATGGCGATCTGGCACTTCTCCCTCTTTACCTTGAGCCCGGCCTCCTGGAACCTGGTCAGCATGGCGCGGAGGTGCTTGAACAGCTGCTGGTGTGAGTCTGCGGACACCAAGACGTCGTCGAAATACGGCACCACACCCAGAAGCCCTTGCAGGAGACGCTCCATAAGGCTTTGGAAGATGCCAGGAGCCACACTCACCCCAAACTGCAAACGGTGGCAATGGAATGCTCCTCGGTGGGTGACAATCGTCTGGGCTTCAGCAGTGGCATCGCCAATGGGCAGTTGTTGATAGGCTTGGGCAAGGTCCAGCTTAGCGAAGACCTTACCCTCACCCAGGGAATGCAGCAGATGTTGGACAAGAGGAACCGGGTAAGCGTGCTGCTGAAGTGCCTTGTTGATCGTGCACTTGTACTCGGTGCAGATTCTCACCGACCCGTCCGGCTTGACAGGCGTGACGATGGGGGTTTCCCACTTGGCGTGGTCAACCCGCTCCAAAACTCCTTGGGCGATCAGCTTTTCCAGTTGTTTGTCCACCTTAGTCTAGAGAGCAAATGGAACCTGGCGTGGCTTTAGCTTAATCGGAGTGACTTGTGGATCAAGGCTAAAGGAGATGGGCGTACCTGTATATTGACCCAAAGTGCCATCAAAAACCTCGGCAAAGTCTTTGATCAGACCCTCAGTCTCTGCATTAGAGATGCAGTTGATGCCGGTGACTTCCAGGCCAAAGGTATCAAACCAGTCTAGCCCTAGGAGGTTTGGCCGCTGACCTTCGACCACCAACAGTTGGAGCAGGCCTGAAAAGTCCTTGAAGGCGATCCAGAACCGGCCAACACCTACTACAGAATGTCGTTTCCCTGGTAGTCTCTCAGGTGTATGCGGTGAGAGTCGAGCTGCCTTTTAATAATAATAATTTATTATTTGTACCCCGCCTATCTGGCTGGGTTTCCCCAGCCACTCTTTTGGACACTCTGGGTACAAGTCTTTTGATGGTGCTCCAAGACACGATGGACAGGGCAGACCCAGTGTCGATCTCCATGTCACATGGAGCTTCTTCAATGAGCACAGTGACTTTCAGCTTGTGTCGCATAGGTGAGTCGGTTTGGCCAATCGTGGTTCTGGACGGGCAGTGGCAGTTGGTGAGAGCAAAACAGCTTTCCTTGGCGGACTGGAGTGAAGACTTAGACTTGTGAGTCGGTGAAGGGGGGGGTGTCTGATGGAGCTGATCAGCAGACCTTAGCGATGTGGCCCCTTCTGGAACACAGATGGCATCTCTGAATCAACACTTGGCACAGGAATGGTTGCCTCCACAGCCAGCACATTCCGATTGGCCCTTGGACTTCTGTGTGAACTTCCCGCGCTCCCGCTTTGTCTAGTTCATGTCATTGTCTTCACTTGTCTAGTTCATGTCATTGCTCATCACTGCTGGCCTCTTCGTGATGCACTGGAACTGGCTTCTTAGCAAGACGCGGGCTGCTGGCCTTGCGGATCTCCTGGGTGGAGAGTTCAGCAGCTTCCAAGGCCACGGCCTCCTCAATGGCTTTCTGCAGTGTGAGGTCTGGCTTGGCGAGGAGATGCCGTTGAAGACGGATGTCCTGGACCCTGCAGACGATTGGATCCATCAGGGCATCGTCTAAGTCTCGGAACTCGCAGTGCATTGCGGCCTGTTGGAGGGCGGCAGTGTAGTTGTTAATTGACTCCCTCTTTGCCTGGTTCCGGTGGTAGAACGCATGGCGGGCAGCAATCTTGGACGGCTTTGGTGCGTAGTGGTTGCGGAGCTTCTCTTGAATCGTGTCCCACGGCGCTGCCTGGACTGCTAGAGGCGAAACCAATGCTCAGGCCGTCTCGAACACCTCGGGCCCACAGAGGCTGAGGAATAGACCCTGCTTACACTCCTCTGACACTTCCGTCAGCTCGTTTGCTTGGAGGTAGCAGTGGAACCAAGTGAGGTAGGAGTCCCATGATTCAGAGGCTGGGGCAAACGGCAGCAGAGGCACGAGTGAAGCCATGGTTCCGATGCCAACGTGGAGGGCAATGGATGGAACACAGTGCTCTAGCCAGAACGGTCAGCTCTGAATTGGTTCTGTTCAGTGATTTCGCTTGGTGTTTCAGCTCAGTGATTCAGCTCAGCTCAGAGGGTGGCCACATCTGGCTGTGCTCTAATGTCCGTCAATCCCACCTTCGTCGCCAGTGTTAAGTTGTGGGTGAACATATCAGACGACACAGCGATTCTTCAAACAGCTCTTGTTTATTCACAGGCCATAACAGAACTGAACCGAAGGGTTCAGCCAGCATGCTCCACTACAACGCAACAGTTGTGAGGGTGAGAACTTCAGTACATAACATCTCACTCCCTTTCTCTTTCTTTCTGTGTTGTTCTTTTTTTATATAAGATTTTTATTAAGATTTTTACATTACAAAAAATAAAAACAAACAGAAAAAGAAAAAAATCTTTCCATCACATTATTTTTCATTTACTTGTTTCTTGGACCTCCTCATACCTCTCTTTTTTGTATTCCAATTCAATTTATTAGCTCAGCAATTTGTTTCCCTCTTTATTCTACCCAAATCTTTATTCTTAAATTGTTGTGATCTTGAAATTTTACTTTTATAAACCCATTTTTTTTCATATTCTTTTAACCCATTACAGCTAGAAACCTCTCAATTTTAATCCAACATTATTCTAAAGTTCATTAATTTTACAATATCTCTGTAAATAATCTTTAAATTTCTTCCAATCTTCTTCCACTGACTCTTCCCCCTGATCTCGGATCCTGCCGGTCATTTCCGCCAATTCCATATAGTCCATGACCTTCATCTGCCATTCTTCCAAAGTGGGTAGATCTTGTGTCTTCCAATATTTTGCAATAAGTATTCTTGCTGCTGTTGTGGCATACATAAAGAAAGTTCTATCCTTCTTTAACACCGATTGGTCAACTATGCCCAGAAGAAAGGCCTCTGGTTTCTTCAAGAAGGTATATTTAAATACCTTTTTCAGTTCATTATATATCGTCTCCCAGAAAGCCTTAATCCTTGGGCACGTCCACCAAAGGTGAAAGAATGTGCCTTCATTTTCTTTACATTTCCAACATATATTATCGGGCAAATGATAAATTTTTGCAAGTTTGACTGGTGTCATGTACCACCTGTATATCATCTTCAAACAGCTCTTGTTTATTCACAGGCCATAACAGAACTGAACCGAAGGGTTCAGCCAGCATGCTCCACTACAACGCAACAGTTGTGAGGGTGAGAACTTCAGTACATAACATCTCACTCCCTCTCTCTTTCTTTCTGTGTTGTTCTAACTCTGTACAGAACCTAGCACAACAATAATGCTGAATGCATGTTCATTTGCAATGCTTTGCTCCCCCTAAGCAATTTAGTTAAAAAAAAAAATAATCAAGAGTGCCTTGCCATAACTATGTCTATACACAAATTGTCTAGAGGATTTAATACTCATTGAATACGTCTACACAAGCCACGACACACCTACATTTAAAGAGGGGCCTCCAAGTCATGAAATTTCTACAGTGGTGCCTCGCAAGACGAAATTAATTCGTTCCGCAAGTTTTTTCTTCTTGCGAGTTTTTCGTCTTGCGAAGCACGGTTTCCGATAGGAATGCATTGAAAATCAATTAATGCGTTCCTATGGAGACCGCTTGCCAGGCTGGCGGTGGGGAGAAGGGCTTTTCTCCCCACCGCAAGCCTTCAGGACAGGTCCGGGAACAGAGGGGAAGGCGCGCAGCGCTTCTCCTCTGTTCCCGGGGCTTGCGGTGGGAGGAGGGTTTTTCCTCCCCACCGCCAACATTCAGAACAGAATTCTGAATGTTGGCGGTGGGAAGGAAAACCCTCCTCCCACCGCAAGTCTTCAGGACAGCCATCCGAAGGCTGGCGGTGGGGCGGAGAGACCTCCTCCCGCCGCCAGCCTTCCGAGCAGCCTTCCGAAGGCTGGCAGCGGGGCAGAGAGACCTCCTCCCGCCGCCAGCCTTCCGAGCAGCCTTCCGAAGGCTGGCGGCGGGGCGGAGAGACCTCCTCCCGCCGCCAGCCTTCCGAGCAGCCTTCCGAAGGCTGGCGGCGGGGCGGAGAGACCTCCTCCCGCCGCCAGCCTTCCGAGCAGCCTTCCGAAGGCTGGCGGCGGGAGGAGGTCTCTCCGCCCCACCGCCACCCTTCGGAGGAGCCTTCCAAAGGCTGGCGCGGGGAGGAGGTCTCTCCGCCCCACCGCCACCCTTCGGAGGAGCCTTCCGAAGGCTGGCGGCGGGAGGAGGTCTCTCCGCCCCACCGCCACCCTTCGGAGGAGCCTTCCGAAGGCTGGCGGCGGGAGGAGGTCTCTCCGCCCCACCGCCACCCTTCGGAGGAGCCTTCCGAAGGCTGGCGCGGGGAGGAGGTCTCTCCGCCCCACCGCCACCCTTCGGAAGAGCCTTCCGAAGGCTGGCGGCGGGAGGAGGTCTCTCCGCCCCACCGCCAGCCTTCGGAGGAGGTTCGAGGACAGTGGGGAAGACGCGCTGCGCTTCCCCGCTGTCCTGGAGATTTCCGTATGGGCTTTCGTCTTGCAAAGGAAGCCCATAGGGAAATTCGTTTTGCGAAGCGCCTCCAAAACGGAAAAACCCTTTCATCTAGCGGGTTTTTCGTCTTGCGAGGCATTCGTCTTGCGGGGCACCACTGTATTCCTGTTTGTGTGCCATTTTATCCTTTATGTACTGTGTATGTCTGGCATTAGCTCTCCACTGAACTCTGTGTACAATCCTGGAATTTAAATTGACCTTGCAGATCTGTAAAAACGGTAATAATTATAATTTTAAAAGGTGCTTGGCACGCTGAAAATCCTCTATGAGTGATAGATAATCTTGTGTGATGCTGAAAAGCCGTAGAAAGGGGCAGTGGCATGAATTCCACTGGAATCCAGATCCAAATAATTCAAGAACTCTGTTGATGCATAACGTTCTCTTCCATAGCAGTGTGGTGGCCTGCACCCTCCAAAACAGTTTCTGGAAAACAATATGGCTCCTGAAAATACAGAAGTGGGTCATCCCTAATCTGGACTCTTCCTACTTTTGTATGGCATCTGCTTTGAAGTGCAGACAGGGAAGGAAAAGATGGCTTTACTTTTTTCTTAGTTCACTATCTTAATTAGCTCTGTCCACAAGAAAAGCCAAAATTAGAGCAGGAAGTATGATTCTGTTCTCTTTCTCCTTGCCTCTAGCGACTTTGCTTTCTTTTCATTCAGCTTTCACCATAGTCCACACAATTCACTCTTTCTTTTTGTGTGTGTGAGGCAGTCAATAGAGGTTAAATTGAGAGGCCAATTGTAGCAAAAGACAGCACCCTATGCCACTTAAATAATCTGATCTTTAAATTGTTTTTAAATGGCTGTGCAAATGCTGTGACTAGGTGTGACTGCAGTGAGATGCATGAAATGTATTTACCCAACCATTACAGAACTGTCATTCAGATTCCACTGGCTCTCACAGCAATGTATTATGATTTTTTTTTTAAAGAGGGTGTTGGTGCTTTGCCATTCCCTACCATGGAGTAGGTGTGGGTGGGATCTCTTGTTGCACAAATGTGGAGGGGGAATTTTCAGATTTTTTTTTTCTGAAGTCCAGAGTGTGTGCCAACCTGTTCTAAAGGAGGATGGATGGCTTGAAGACCAGCACATAGCCTTCTTTGGATGAATGGGTTTCAAGTCACCCTCAATACAACCACTGTGAAAGCCAACTGACCGGCTAATATGGGCTACATGCAAAGGCTTCATCGAATCATAAAACTGTAGAACTCTACAGTTTTACAAAGGAACCCAAGTCCAACCCCCTGCAGTGCTGGTATCTCAACTAAAGCATCCCTGACAGATGGCCATCCAACCTCTGGTTAAAAAGGTAGGAGAGTGCACCATCCTCTTAGTGGTTTGTCTTGAATTGGATTGTCAGTAGCAAGAAAAATACCATTCTTTGTTTAAGAAACGTATTCTTAGCATTGCAAATTATTATATTTAAATATGCAGAATGTGATATTTCATATGCACATATCCACAAGGATTTTATAATAGTGATACACATATTTCCAGAAAAGATGTGGGGGCAGAAAGATTCCTGGCAATGCAAAGACTAACTTTTTTATTGTATGCCACAAGCATTTATGGGCAACACTGTCTTTTTAATCGTGTGTGTGTGTGTGTGTGTGTGTGTGTGTGTGTGTTGGGTTGCTCAAGTGGGTGATCTAACTAGCTATGATCCATCAGGTCCCAGTGAGCAATTATGCATTTGCAAGAGACAGTGAGGGAACACTGATAAAGTAAATCTTCAAGGAATTCATTAGTCCTTAAGGTACATGGGTTTCTTCCTTGTTCATAATATATTAGCATACTGTTGCTTCCCAAGACCTCTGTCTTTAATTATTCCATGAAGTAAGGCTGTAATGTATTGTGTATTATCAGGGCTACAAAGCATAATCATTTATTAAAGCCGCTTCCCCCAGAATTCCACCCGCCCCCCCATTTGCTGCAGAGAAATCTGACATATACCTTGCCTGCAGTGGACAACAAGCTAATTGGCCTGTAATCACCTGCATTATCAGCTGGGCCTTTTTCTTCTTTTTTTAAAGGACACAATTACTGCTTTGTTTGTGATTTGGGATTAGACTGGAATTACTTACAATGGTGAACAAGGCAGTTAAAATAGTACCCACCAATGCTAGTTTAATTTAATTTAATGAGTTAAATCCTTGGAGTGTTCACTAATTTTAGATGTTGATTAAATCTAAGATTTCTTTGATAGAGATTGCTGCTTAACTTGCTATAACCAGAAGAATTTCTACCCACGCGGAGCCAAAGGTTGCCAGCAAAGCACAGTGTGATCCATAAAAATGGATCTAAAGTGATTCCCCAAACATTAGAAATACAACGATTGGAGGATTGATCCATGGACTGAAAAATTCCAGAGGCTACCACCAAAAAGGCTCTGGAGTTATTACTTTGGAAGGCATTGTGGACCCTTATTCATTGGTCTGTTACTCCCCAGCATTTCTTGACACTCTCTTTCTAGTCTGAAAGAGTTTGAAACGTATTTTCCTGCCTTAAAAATATGATCTATTAGTTGGTTAGATTCTTTTATTTAAGTTTTAATCAAAATATGCTTCTTGTTTAATCCAGCCGAGATTAAAACATAAAATTTAAAACAAGTACAGTGGAACCTCAGTTTTTGAACATAATCCGCTCCAGAAGTACGTCTGACTTCCAAAACGTTGGAAAACTCAGGATCAATGGGTGGTCTGCAAAATCCATTGAAAAAATGGAGAAATTTCGCCTCGGAAGCCATTCAACTTCCAAGGCACGTTTGAAAATGGAAGCAATTACTTCTGGGTTGTCGGCGTTCGGGTTCCGAATCGTTCGGCTTCCGAGATGCTCGAAAATTGAGGTTCCATTGTACTTATTAATAACTATAGACAGCAAGCACCACTTGAATAGATGCATTCTCCCTTTTCTCTCATATAAGAAGGAATATCTCTTCTACTTTCTATGACACACGTGCCCATCATCATAAAAACAAAATAGGCTTTAAAACTACAGCTAGACTGATATGCAGATTTAATCCGTGAATTAATTGATTAAAATACATGGGATTAATTATCAGAAACTGAACGTGGTCATCATGTGGAACCTAGGATTCTCTCCTGGGTCTTTGGATGGGTCTTTGGCCTGGTCACTCCCATTGCCTTTGGTGCAGGGAAAAGGGAAGCAGTGCAGTTCAGTCTATTGTCAGAAACATGGGGAAAGACAAAGCACATTCAGCCTCCAGGACAGAGCACCAAGTGCCAAGTAACCACTGAACATGCCCATCATGTGTGACAATGACCAGCTTGGCTTGCAGTTTTATTGTTCCAAACTCCTACTGTCCTGTCATTAGGTGGTAACATAGAACTGTAAATCTAATAGGTGCTGTGAATCCCAGTGATGTAAATACGAAGGTAGGGGAAATGGATATGCTTTTCTAGCTATAGTACCCGAAAAGGATTTTCCTGTCAAAAAGGAGCATAGGGCTCCATTTCCTCCCTCCTACCCCATGTGGTTTAGTGACAGCAGCAGTAAACTAAACTGCTACTGGAGAATTCTGCCTGGAGGGGAATACATAACACCACCAGAAGTGCCAGCCAAAGGAAGATCCATGCTGAATAAAAAGTCTACCATCCCTATCTCCAGGCACTGTTGATTGCCCTCCTAACTGTCCTTCCAGTAATATGAGCTGAAGGTACCAAATAATCATCCTCTGCACTTCCAGACTGAATATATTTAGGGACACGTCAACAATAGGAAGAATCAGTGTGATTGCATCAATGGCAGCAAGTAAGCCTTAATCTGAGCAAAACATCAGATCACTTCTGATTTGGGGAAACAACTTCTTTACAAACCCTTCTGCTGAAAATTCAGAAATGTCTCCTACTTAGGGAGCTCCCGCATAGGTTATATATCTCATGAGAATTATCCGTAATCACAGTGAAATGTGAATTGATGTTTATTCTGTAAAGAGTTCGCGTTGCTGCTTCCTTGGAA
This sequence comes from Podarcis filfolensis, assembly GCF_964270895.1. NCBI lineage: Eukaryota > Metazoa > Chordata > Lepidosauria > Squamata > Lacertidae > Podarcis > Podarcis filfolensis. Next base: position 356,297 of record NC_139604.1, read on the forward strand.
GGGAGGAGACAGGCTGTGCCAGGAATATCATTTATGAGCTCTGAGAACTCATAAATTTGCTCCGCTTTGCTCCTTTCCTGTACATTGAGAGAAATTAGACTGGTATAAACAAACAGAAGATGTGACTGTGTCTCTTCAATATTTTATTGGGTAACATTACAATACACTCAAGGCGGAAGCAGCTGTTAGATGCAAATGTATGCAGCAAATCTCTGATGGGATCCCACACTTCCTTTTCTCAGAAAACAAACAAACCAGCTTCTGGAAGGGGAATTATGAAGCCAATATGAAGTGGTGGGAGGGAGTTGGTTCATCCTTTTTCTTCCTGCAGCTTTTCTGTTCGAAATCAGTGCCAAGGCTTTGCCCTACACTTGTTTGCCTTCTCAAAAATAAAAATGAGAACATGTGGAAGGGGGGACAATTTTGCAAAGGGAGGGAGGGCAAGGAAAAAGTTCACTAACTGAATTAAATGAGGCTTACTCCTAGGTGTATGGGGTTAGGCTTGTAGCCTTAAATGACTTTTAAAAAGGATTAGGCAAATATATGAAGAACAGGTGGCCAGTTGCCATAATAGCTAAATGGAAATTCTGTGATCAGAGGCAGTTTACCCACAAAATAACACATGCTGATATTATTGTTTTGTCTTGGTTCTGCGCTGCCCAGTAGCATCTGGCTGCCCGTTGTTGCAAACAAACTGATAGACTAGATTGACCATTGTCTGATCCAGCAATATAGTTCTTATATATTTATATACAGTGGTTCCTCGGGTTACATACGCTTCAGGTTACATACGCTTCAGGTTATAAACTCTGCTAACCCAGAAATAGTACCTCAGGTTCAGAACTTTGCTTCAGGATGGGAACAGAAATCGTGCTCCAGCGGTGCGGTGGCAGCAGGAGGCCCCCATTAGCTAAAGTGGTGCTTCAGGTTAAGAACAGTTTCAGGTTAAGAACAGACCTCCAGAATGAATTAAGTACTTAACCCGAGGTACCACTGTACTGTACTCGATTCAGTGTCAAAAAAATTGCTAGGATTTCCCCTGAAGCATTTCCCACAAGTGTACCTGTGGCATAAATATTTAGAATAGGGGTGTAACAGCGGCAGTTTATTTTTATTAGGGTATGCTATTTTGAGGTCTATAAATTATAGACCCATGTGTGCGTTTGGTGCCCTGTTACTGGCTGTGTTAGCACAACACACAATACTTCCCCCTGCCTCCTATCATTAACAGTAATATGGCTGCCAACATTTTGAAATAAAATATTATATATATATTTTTAAAGATATTTATTGAAGTTTTACAAAAACATAAGTTTACAAAATGAAAAAAGGTCATATAAAAAGAAAAAGATACAAAAAAGAGAACATAGAAAAATACATGAAAAAGAAAAAGAGAAAAAAGGAATAAAAATACAAAAGACAAAGGACAAATAGTTAACAAAGAATTAAAAACAAATCCTTTTTTGTAACTTTGAACTCATTAGCTTATTTCCTTGGCCTCCTCACACCTCCCCTTTTTGTATTCCCATTTAAATAATCAAATCAGCAAATCCTTACCCTCTTTTGTTTATCTTAACTCTGTATCTTAACATATTATAACTCTATATTTTCAGCCATTATCAATTCATTTTTGCATATTCTTTAACTTTGTTGCTAATGCCACTTATTTTCAATCCAACATCATTTTAACATTCATTAATTTTACAGTATTTCTGATGATAGTCTTTAAATTTCTTCCAGTCTTCTTCCACCAACTCTTCTCCCAGGTCTCGGATTCTGCCAGTCATTTCCACCAATTCCATATAATCCGTCACCTTCATCTGCCACTCTTCCAGGGTGGGTAGCTCTTGTGTCTTCCAATACTTTGCAATAAGTATTCTTGCTGCTGTTGTTGCATACATAAAGAAAGTTCTATCCTTCTTTAGCACCAATTGGCCGACTATGCCCAGGAGAAAGGCCTCTGGTTTCTTCAGGAAGGTATATTTAAATACCTTTTTCATTTCATTATATATCATCTCCCAGAAAGCCTTCATCTTTGGGCACGTCCACCAAAGGTGAAAGAATGTACCTTCATTTTCTTTACATTTCCAACATTTTGTTGTTGTTTAGTCGTTTAGTCGTGTCCGACTCTTCGTGACCCCATGGACCAGAGCACGCCAGGCACTTCTGTCCTCCACTGCCTCCCGCAGTTTGATCAAACTCATGCTGGTAGCTTCAAGAACACCATCCAACCATCTCATCCTCTGTCGTCCCCTTCTCCTTGTGCCCTCCATCTTTCCCAACATCAGGGTCTTTTCCAGGGAGTCTTCTCTTCTCATGAGGTGGCCAAAGTATTGGAGCCTCAGCTTCACAATCTGTCCTTCCAGTGAGCTCTCAGGGCTGATTTCCTTCAAAATGGATACGTTTGATCTTCTTGCAGTCCATGGGACTCTCAAGAGTCTCCTCCAGCACCATAATTCAAAAGCATCAATTCTTCGGCGATCAGCCTTCTTTATGGTCCAGCTCTCACTTCCATACATCACTACTGGGAAAACCATAGCTTTAACTATACGGACCTTTGTTGGCAAGGTGTATATTTTTGCAAGCTTGACTGGTGTCATGTACCACCTGTAAATCATTTTCATAATATTCTCTCTTAAGGCATTACATGCCATAAATTTCATACCGGTGGTCCACAACTGTTCCCAGTCAGCAAACATAATGTTATGACCAATATCTTGTGCCCATTTAATCATAGCAGATTTAACCGTTTCATCCTGCGTATTCCATTTTAACAGCAAGTTATACATTCTTGAAAGTATCTTAGTTTTGGGATCTAACAGTTCTGTTTCCAATTTTGATTTTTCCACCTGGAAGCCAATTTTTTTATCCAAATTATAGGCCTTGAAATAAAATATTATAGTACCTGGGTGCAGCTGGAGATGGTTTCAGTAGCTTCTGGCTGGTCCAGAGGCAGAGCCCACTACGAAAGCTTCCTCCACAGCAGCAAAATACAGGGATACCCACGTAGCTCTTCCACTTCTGGCAGTATTCACTGTAATAGGTTTGACATAGCAGTGAAATGACAGAAGTAGAGGCAATCAATGTAGATCAAGTTCCCAACTCTGCAGTTGTGTTCTTTAGACCTGTGTTTGGTATCAGCATATTTTTTTCAACTTCTCCTCGTACTGCTGGTGATTATCTCTAACAGAAAGATCCTCTATCTCCCTTGAACCTAAGGCCCAGGAAATTTAGTGCAATTACCACGTGACAAAAGCAATCTAGCTGGTGTCTCTTTTGATGCCCTGTGCAGAGCAGAGCGATATGCCTTAAAAATTGTCGGTACTGGTAATTATGTTTTGCTGTTCTTCTCTTCACAGTGAGCTCCATGCTTGGTTTTCTTCAAATAGTGATAAAAGCATTCCATCTTCCCACTACTTTTCAGATAATTTGAGGAAGCGTGGAAATGTTTAATACCACAAGACTCTTCAGTTAGACAGTTCACAAACTATCTAGCATTGTCAATGACAACTTCAAGAGGATATCCAAAATGAGCAATAAAATCTCTGCACTGCAGTATATAGATGATGGTATCTGAAGATGTATTTGACTCCTAGTTAAGAAGAGTAATAACCTGTTACTGAGAACACATGTGTTTGGTGTATTGGCTCCACGGTATCAATGCCTAATTTAGTCCAAGGACTGGGGTGGTAACTGAAGAGTTAGTAGAGGCAGATCATCATGTCTGCATACAAGTAGCATGATTCCTGAAATAGTGCTCAACATCTGTATTTGGCCAGTAAAAATTTGCACAAAAAACTCGCTTGGTCTGCACAAACCCTTGTCTCTCATGAACAAGTTTTATTAATTTTTGAATCTTTGATTTAGATACATAACAATCTGTTCGCCTCACAACAGACAATCCTTGTGGACAGAAAGCATGTCCCTGCTGAGAGACAAGTCTGCGTTCTTCAACAGATAATGCCTCAAAATCAAACATACACATTGTGACAACTCTACAGACATAATCCTCCACCAAGGAGCTTGACCCCATTTCAGAAAGTGGAAGGTGTGTTAGCAAATCAGCTCCGTTAAGCTTCCCAGGGATCTGTTTGACAGTAAAATCATAAGATTGTCATCTCTGACTGAGTTGCTGAATGTGAGGTGGGAAGACATTGCTTTTATTTGGTTGAAGCAGGTACATGAAGCAGGTACATGAACACATGTGATCAGTGAACTCCTAGAAATAAACTTTACAATGGCTCCCCAGATTTCATGTTCATTCTGTGAATACTTCCTTTGTGGAACAGGAGTGGTTCAATAATCCACAGCAGTTAGACATAGATTCTCAGACTTTCTTGATTTCTCATCTGGGGCACTGCGTCCTGGTAGCTCTCACAAATCCTTTAGACATTAACTTGCCAACTGGTACAATTAATGTAAATATCTGCAGAGTCGCCAGTCATGGCAGCCATTAAGTGACTTTCTTCTTGAGTGCTTTCATACATCCTGGCCATAATAATTGCCTACTCTAGTCACAGGTCAGCCTGCTGTGGATATTTATAAGTTAATGTTTTGTGGCTACATTTCCCTATAATTTAGCTATTTCTAGTGTAAAAGGAGCAAAATCCTTATCCAAGGTTATGGCAATTTCTCCTAGCAAATTGAAGGGGAAGAAAATCCATTGTATTGGAGCCCCAGACAGTGTAGCAGTGTTACCCTTCCAGTAGCATCATTTTCCTTGTTCAATTCAATGGGAATTTCATAAAATGTAAAAGAGTTCATTTGAAATTTATACTCCATTTTCCAAGAGGCTGCTGAGAGGCAGCATTTGGGGTGTATCAGCTGTATCCCTGTTTAGAAGTTGTGGAGCAGCAAGATGTGAATGATCCAGGATGTCAAGTTTTGTTGCCAGATTCAGGGTTGGCCCACCCATGAGACAAGGTTGGGTGATTGTTTCAGGCGGCAGAATCCATAGGGTCAGCGTATGCAGCCTCCAAAGAATGCATTGCCTGATGTTGCTGCCACTGCAATGGCAGCAACTGCTGCAGAGTGCTCCTTGGAGGCCAAATCTGCCGTCTCCTTGGCGGCCCCCACCCCAAACGCTGCCTCTCAGCAGCCTCTTGGAAAATAGGAAGTGTTCCTGGTGTCATCCCTCTTTTCCCCCTTTATCTCCCCCTCCCCATTCCTGATATAGAGCTTCACTCACCCATTCTTCCCTTGCAGGATGGGGTGGGGCACCATTTTGTTGTCTGCCTCAGGTGTCCCAATGCCCTGGCCAGATTGTTTTGTCTCCTTGAGGTTTGTCTAGCAGTGAGATTTCTAGCTCTTTCTTAATCTCCTGTTTAGCTCGTACTTCCTGAATCTTTTTGCTACCTCTATCCCTTAGAGATGGGGTGGGGAAGCTTTGGCCCTCTGGATGTTGTTGAGCTACATCTCCCATCAGCCCCAGCCAATGTGGCCAATGGTCAAGGCTGATTGGGTTGTAGGTCAGCAACATCTGGAAAGCCAAAGGTTCCATACCCCTTCCTTATAGAGGTGGCTGGTAGCCATAGTACTTCCGAGTATCTGCAAAGAGACTGCACTACAATTCTTAGAAAGCAGTAAAGCTTCTCTCACCAGCCCTCATTTTTTATGCCACCTTTCAATACCAATGAGTAAAATAGGAGAGAAGGAGTTAAAAGTCAAAGAAATCATAGTATGTATAGCTCTGCTGCCCCTTCATGGATCACTGCCTTGCCGTGGCGAAGGGGCTTGAAGAACTCAGAGAAGCTATGAACTATGCCGAGCAGGGCACCCAAGATGAACAGGTCATAGTGGAGAGTTTTGACCAAACGTGATCCACCTGGAGGAGGAACCAGCAAGCCACTCCAGTATCCCTGCCAAGAAAACTCCATGGACAAAGACAACAGGCATATAAAAGTTATGACGCTGGAAGATGAGCCCCTCAGGTCGGAAGGCGTCCAACATGCTACTGGGGAAGAGCGGAGGACAAGTACATCCAGAGCTGATGACTGGGCTAAAGCCAAAAGGACGTTCAGTTGCGGATATGCCTGGAAGCGAAAGGAAAGTCTAATGCTGTAAAGAAAAATATTGCATAGGAACCTGGAATGTAAGAACCATGAACCTGGGTAAGTTGGATGTGGTCAAAAATGAGATGGCAAGAATAAATATTGACATCCTGAGCATCAGTGAACTAAAATGGACGGGAATGGGTGAATTCAGTTCGGATGACCATCATATCTACTACTGTGGGCAAGAAACCCGCAAAAGAAATGGAGTGGCCCTCATAGTCAACAAAAGAGTGGCGAAAGCAGTACTGGGATGCAATCTCAAAAATGATAGAATGATCTCGATACGAATCCAAGGCAGACCTTTTAACATCACAGTAATCCAAGTTTATGCACCAACTACTGGTGCTGAAGAAACTGAAATTGACCAATTCTATGAAGACTTACAACACCTTATAGAAGTGACACCAAAGAAGGATGTTCTTCTCATTATAGGGGATTGGAATGCTAAAGTAGGGAATCAAGAGATAAAAGGAACAACTGGCAAGTTTGGCCTTGGAGAGCAAAACGAAGCAGGGCAAAGGCTAATAGAGTTCTGTCAAGAGAACAAGCTGGTCATCACAAACACGCTTTTCCAACAACACAAGAGACGACTCTACACGTGGACATCACCAGATGGGCAGCATCGAAATCAGATTGATTATATTCTCTGCAGCCAAAGATGGAGAAGCTCAATACAGTCAGCAAAAACAAGACCTGGAGCTGACTGTGGCTCAGATCATCAGCTTCCTATAGCAAAATTCAAGCTTAAACTGAAGAAAGTAGGAAAAACCACTGGGCCGGTAAGATACAATCTAAATCAAATCCCTTATGAATACACAGTGGAAGTGAGGAACAGGTTTAAGGATTTAGATTTGCTGGACAGAGTGCCTGAAGAACTATGGATGGAGGCTTGCAACATTATTATTTTCTTTAAATAATATCCCGCATGCGTATAAGGTTGTACGCCCCTCGTAGATCCAACTTGGTGAAGAGTCGTCCCTTCCTCACCGTCGCGAGCAGGTCGTCGATCTTGGGCATGGGGAATGCTGTGGGCTTCGTCCTGGAATTGATGATCCTATAATCAACTACAGGCCTGCGTTGGGGCGTGTCTTTCTTCTTCACGAAAAACACGGGACTGCCCCCCACTGCTTTGGATTCTTGGATGAATCCCTGCTTCAAGTTGTGATCTATGAACTCCCTGAGTTCTTGCAGTTCGTCCTCAGACATGGAATACAGTTTTCCAGTCGGCAGCGTCGCCCCCGGCAGGAGGTCAATCTTGCAGTTGTAGGGCCTGTGGGGCGGCAGCTTATCCGCTTCCCTCTCGCAGAAGACCTCCAAAAACTCCTTGTACTTGTTGGGTACCGCTTGCACCATGCCTAGGTGTAGCTGCGGATCATCCTCTTGCCCCTCCTCTTCCTGGCAAGTCCGGATGCAGTGTTCTGCGCAGTAGGAAGAGCAGAAGGTTAATTGCTGCTGGTACCATGCTAATGCCGGGCTGTGCCTATCCAGCCAACTCATGCCCAACACTATGGGCGTGTCCGACAGGTGGGTGACGTTGAAGCTGATGACTTCGCGGTGGTTTCCAATTTGCATTACCATAGGCCGTGTTTGCTGTACCACCTCCCCTCCCAGTATCTTCCTGCCGTCGACCGTGACTACGTTTAGGGACATCGTGGCTGGCAGGAGTGCTATGCGATGTTGCTTGATGAAGTCCACTCCTACAAAGTCTGCGTTGCTCCCAGAGTCAATGGTGATTGGGACTTCCAGGGTGAGCCCATTGGGCAGCTGGAGCGATGCGGTGAGTTGCACCACTCGTTTGGGTGGGAGGGGATCTGTGGGCTGTAAAATCTCTGGGGACTGCTTCACTGACTCGCCTGGCTGGGCCCCAGTGCTTCCGTTTCCAACCAGGCTTCTTCTTCCCCCTGCAGTTGTTCTTGCTGCTGAAATGCTCCCTTTACTGTTGCTGAGGCTGCAGTGTGCTTCCGGATCCTCTGGGGACACTCTTTGGCCATGTGCTGTGCACTGTCGCAGATGTAACACTTCCTGCTCCCTCTAGGAGTCTTCGCCTTGACTGCTCCTGGTGTTTGGGCTCTGCTTGCTGTCTGAGCCCTGGCACCACCTATCTCCATCGGCTCTTCTCCCCTCCCCAGTGGAGGCGTGGATAACGCGCGCCCTGTCTCTTTGGGTAGGAAGGGAGTTGTTCTGGCTGGAGTGTTCGCCCTGCACCCCTCCTCTCTGCTCCAAGGGCGGTCTTCCAGGCGCACTCCTATCACTAGTGCTCTTTGGACGACCTCTGTGGTGCTTTTAGGTCTTTCTCCTCTTGCCAGCTCATCTTTCACGGCCCCATTCAGTCCCTCCCAGAACAGATCCCTCACGGCAATGGAGTCTTTCTCCCAGCCCAGCACGTTCACTAACGCAAAAAAGCGTGAGTGATATTGCCTCACCATGGCTTTCCCTTGCTGCAGCCCATGCATTTCCCTCCTAGCCACATCCACATCTACCGTTGATTTAAAACAAGCGTCCATAGCTTTGATAAACGCGTCGGCATCTTGGAGGGCGGGATCATTTTCGCGCGACAAATTCCGCAGCCACGCTTTAGCTTCCCCATGCAGATGAGTAATTATGAATCCCACTTCCTCTTCCTCATCTCTAAAGTCTTTCCGAAGCAAATTGAGCGCGTAAACTATGTCGGCTCTGAAGTTAGGGTACTGCTGCAGGTTCCCGTCGAAGTGGGCTACTATGCTGCCCCCCCTCTTCCCGAGGCCAACTCCCTCCGGCTTGGATCCTGGCAGCCCCTCTTTGCCCCAACGTTCCCACCTGGTTTGTAGATCCCGGCAGAGCGCTACTGCTTCGTCTTCTCTTTTTCTGGATGCCTCTACTTCTGCATACAGCCTCGTGACTGCGCTTTGCAGTTCTTTCACCTTGTCCTCTGTAGTCATCTTTGCTAATCTTCGTGAGCTCGCAAAACGCCAAGTCTTGCCCCTCGCTGCACCAACTCACGCTGCGAGGGTTAATTCAGTGGAGACGGAGCATACTGTCAGAGCTGCCCAAGGTCCCAGCTCACAAAGGACCAACGCTGCTTCGTTGTTAAGTACAAAAGTCTATATTGAAGTTCAGTTTCACTTCCAGAGCCGCAGCGCGCAGCTCTACGTCTCAACTGTCAGACCGCTGATGCTCCGTCTGAGTCTCCTCCCCCCAGACACCAATTTAAGACTCTAGCCTTACTCCACCTCTTCCTCTGTTCCTTCCGCCTCTGGTTCCGCCTGGCCGTTGGGGTCTCGCCCTTTCTAGCCTCTTCTGACGCTGAGTCCCCTGAGCCTTCCCCCTCCCTCTGGCGGGCTTTAGGAGCTGGTTCCCCATCCGGGTCTCCTGCTGTTCCCCGCGCCTGTACATTTGAACTTGGCGCGCGCGCCCAGCCGGTAACTTTTCTCCTGACCGTTTCACTGCTGCTGCTGTCACTGCTTCCCCCTCTGGGGGGGCTAGCTGCAACTGACCTCCCCTCCGTTGGAGGCGTGGTCAGCCCTGACTCACTTTCTCTCCCCGCTGGAGGAGACGCTGGCCCTGACACATGTGACTCTTCCCCCCCCACTACGCTCTGGTGGGGAAACTGGTCCTGATCCCCCACTGCTGCTTTGGGGTTCCCCTCTGGCTCCTTGTTTCTGGTGCGTCCCCCCCTGGGACCCTCCTTGCCCTGACTACCGGCGCCCCCTTCTGGGAATCTTCTGATTCGCTGGAGAAGCTCATGGAATCTCTCGGGCCACTGTCATACTCCCCTACGCTGCCCTTGGATTCTTCCCCTTTGCTCTCCATTTCCTCTCTCCCCAGTGCTCCTGCTCCTGAGTCCCTGGCAGTATCCATTCTTAAGGAAATCAGCCCTGGGTCTCACTGGAAGGACAGATTGTGAAGCTGAGGCTCCAATACTTTGGCCACCTCATGAGAAGAGAAGACTCCCTGGAAAAGACCCTGATGTTGGGAACGATGGCGGGCACAAGGAGAAGGGGACGACAGAGGACGAGATGGTTGGATAGTGTCTTCGAAGCTACAAACATGAGTCTGACCAAACTGTGGGAGGCAGTGGAAGACAGAAGTGCCTGGCGTGCTCTGGTCCATGGGGTCACGAAGAGTCGGACACGACTAAACGACTAACCAACAACATAGCTCTGCTAGAAACATTGGGCCCTTTGACATTAATTCTGAATAATTCCTGCACATTTCCTCTTCTCATGTAGTTTCCTCTTCTTGATGCCCTGCAGGGGTCAGCAGTATTTGGTTTCACTGGACTTCACTGTTTCTTCAATCAATACTCTTCTTGTACTTAACTGCAATTATACTGTTATTCCACTGTATAGTAAATTTTGCAGTTATACACACTCATTCCTATGCTTGTTACCTTCTCACCCCCATGGGGGGAATATACTTAAAGTAGGTTATTTTAGGTCTGTATTACAAATGGAAAGCATTACATTAAACCTGAGTGTATTTTTGTGTGTTTTAAGTACATCGTGACCCCTAAATTTAAGTGGATTTCTAGTTTAAGAAAAAGATGAAAAAGACCTAAATAACTTTAACCTTAATGATCATTCTGAGGTCTTATTCTTCCTTACTGTTGAGGGAGTGAGGTTTGAGTAGGCAATTGCAATGGACTATGGGTGTCCCTAAGCACAGTGCTATTTTTCAAGAAAAAGAGGTGCTGGAACTCACCATGAACACTTTCCCTGTTTTCTTGGAATGGCAATGGCCAGAACTGAGTTCCGGTTGGAAAAAAGTCCTGCCTAAGCACCATTTTATGACTGAATTGTCAGCCATTTGGCCCAGTACTGTCTACTCTGATTGGTAGTCACTTATGAAGTCTGGGACATAGTGAGGTATTTCCTGGACTCCCCAATATCCTTTTAAACTCAAGAGCCTTGAGACTCAACCTGATACCTCAGTATGTGAAGTATGAGATGAGATAGCTCAGGTGGTAGAGCACAAGGCTCTTAACTTCAGGGTTGTGGGTTCAAGTCCCACGTTGGGCAAAATGTTTCCTGCATTGCAGGGGCTTGGACTGCTTTTTAACCACAATGATAACCGTTTGGACTTGCTTGTGCCTTTTATAATCTGCGGTATGCATTTTATTTGATCCCCTATTACAGCTTCATAAAATATTCCCCCAGCTTCCTGAAGAGATTTGACCCTTTAGCTGCCTCTTCACTAATCCTCTGATGTCTGAGAAGTTTCTCCTTTTGAAATTAAGTATGGCTGTGTTGGATTTTTCAGGGCAATTTTCCACAATATATAATTTGAGGACACTAGTATCTTTCCCTCCCTGTAGTCAACAACAAGGAAGCCCTTCTGTGTACATGGATCAGCTCTGCTGGACTGCTGTTGCTGTATTTAAGATGCCAAAGTGATTCTTTCCAAGAACTATTCCTGTGGCTTTCTTCAAGTATATAGTGGTACCTCTGGTTACATACTTAATTCGTTCCGGAGGTCCGTTCTTAACCTGAAACTGTTCTTAACCTGAAGCACCACTTTAGCTAATGGGGCCTCCCGCTGCTGCCGCACCGCCAGAGCACGATTTCTGTTCTCATCCTGAAGCACAGTTCTTAACCCGAGGTAATATTTCTGGGTTAGCGGAGTCTGTAACCTGAAGCATATGTAACCTGAAGCGTATGTAACCCGAGGTACCACTGTAATGTGTATTGCATCAGCCTCTTTGGATTCAATCATGGAAACATTGTGACCAGATAATAAATAAATCAATAGCTCAGTTAAGAAACTTAAACGCTACTGATAAATACCTGATAAATACCTTACAGGGAGATTCAGGAAGGATGCAGAGATATCGTTTGGATGGGGAACACTGAAAACTGGGTCATACAAATGCTTGGTAGTTGCTCTGGTGGTTTGCTTTTTTGTTTTGCTTTTTAAAAGCCATATACTTAAGTAAGTTGGCCAAGATAATTGTGCCCTAACTGGGACTTGAACTGCAGCCATCAAAATGACATATTTTGGAGTCCTTTGGTACTTCAGTTTACTTCTGGCAGTTTTGCTCTTTGTGCAGCCAAAGTATCTTGGCTGTGTCTGTCTGTCTAACTGCAATTCGGTGCCCTTGAGATGTCGTTGGACCACAGTCCCCTTCATCCTTGACCATTGTTGAAGCTGGCCTATACCAAGTCAGACCATTGGCTGAAACTAGCACAGTATTGCCTACACTGATTGGCAGTTGGTCTCTTAGGGTTTTAGACAGAGATAGAATCTGCAATGATTTAAGGGAGCAAGGAGATTCATATGCGAGTAGAAGCTCCCACAGCAAAAGTAAGAAGGTTATTAACAAGTACAGAAGGTAGCAGAAGGTGACTGTAGCTTGATTAAGCTGACGCATAAAACAGTGAGATTGTCTGTTGCAGTTTCCATTGAGACTGGAGAATGACAAGCCTAGTCTGGACTCTTACATAGGGTAAATTCATAGACCTACCTGTATTCTGCAGTGAATTAAATGTATCAGATGGTCTGGTCCTTAGGAATTAATTTGGAGAAAGAGAACAGGATTTTGGAGAGTTGTGTAACTCCTCATTAAGTACTTCTGCTCGTGTTAGCTCTTGCAGCCTAATAAAACATTGATTAATACCATATCTGTATGAAGAGGCTTGTAGTTATAGCCTTGCTCATCCTCAGTTTTAACAGAAGAACCTGGGCATCTTTAGAAGTTGCTCATTAAGAAAGGAGAAAAAGCAGATTTCATCTGTAAATGGAGTTGACTTAGAACACATCTTCAATTGCTCCTTCTGGAAGTTTTGCACAAACCTTTGTTATTAAAAAAATATATGTAAGCATAAACTAAAGTTTGTACATATAGCTGCTGTTACCTCTGATTCTAAACAGCAGAACTACATATGAGTTTCATAAGAATAAGATCATTTTCTACTTTAAAATGTTACTTGAGATTATAGGCTGCCAGGTTTTCTTAGAATGCGTTTTCTACTTTATGCTGAATGAGACCAAAACTTCAAGTTCTATAGGAGGCATTTCCATGAAGGTTTGATCTTCAGCACCTTTCAATTTATCAAGTGCTGAGCAACCTTGAACAGGGTATGTTGGGAGTACTTCTCCAAACGTCTCATTTCAACTTTTTTGGAGCCTAGTATTGGGAGTGGGGTGGCCCTATTCTCTGAACTTCCTGGTTTTTGGGATTGCCTCTCCCGTCCTTCCCCTAATTCCCTCTCCACAGTTTACATTTATATAGCAGCTGAAGCTATATATATATATCAGTACAGACACCAGGTATCAAGTACTGAAAAAGTGGTATATATAAAAAGTGGTATATATACTGTATTTTTCACTCTATAGGGCGCACTTTTCCCCCTCCAAAAATGAAGGGGAAATGTGTGTGCGTCCTATGGAGCGAATGAAGGCTTTCCCTGAAGCCTGGAGAGCGAGACCCTCTCGCTCTCCAGGCTTCAGGAAGCTATCGGCAAGCCTGCGGAGCCTGGCGGGAACTCCCGCCGGGCTCCGAAGGCTTGAGGATAGGTGCTTGCAGCCCGAAGCCCGGGGAGCAGGGCACTGCACGCCCCGGGCTTAGGGCAGCTATCCGCAATCCTGCGGAGCCCGGTGGGAGTTCCCGTCGGGCTCCGTAGGCTTGCGGATAGGTGCTTGCAGCCTGAAGCCTGGGGAGCGCGGCACTGCGTACCCTGGGCTTAGGGCAGCTATCCGCAAGCCTGCGGAGCTTCCCCAGCCCCGAGGCTAAAAACAAAGCCAAGACAGCGAGCGGGATCCATCCCGCTTGCTGTCATGGCTTCTTTGCTCTTTGGGGCTCGGAGGGGGGGGGGAATAAAATTGTTTTTCTTTATTTCCCCCCCCCCAAAAAAAAACTTGGTGCGCCCTATGGTCCGGTGCGTCCTATAGAGCGAAAAATACGGTACCCAATTAGAGGAGACTTCCTAGACTCTTGAACCATAGTTTCCTGTGGGAAACAGTGTTTGGAGAGCTGGCCACAACTCCTGATATGTCATCCTGGTTTCTAGACAGCACTTAAGCTGCAGTTTCCCAGTTTGGATGTCACAAGAAACAATGTGATTGGGTTCCCAAACCCCACCCCTAGCCTCATGCACATGTGCCCCTATTTTCATCTGTGAAATGTTGCAGGGCAAGGTACTGTATAGTTGGACCACAGAACAGGTCAACTTTGAAAATGAGTTTCGAAATGTGGAAATACCATCTTAAGAAATACCATGAGGAAAGTATCCCTTGTGTTGTGATCCTAATTTGGGTTGTAGGTACTGCAGCTGATTCTTGCTCTCTCTTTCTCTCCTTCTCTCTCTCTCTCTCTCTCTCTCTCTCAAAAAAGACACAGAGAATCCCAACTACAGGTTTTAAGCACACAATTAAAGTCATGTCCAGCTTAGCCCTTTTAGAGTGCCTGCAGAACCTGTGAACCTAACACAAATTACTTTTTAACAAAGCATCCCCCCAAGGCAAACATGGTTACAAAACAAAGAATGGGAGACTGACGCTGGCAAGTAGAGACAGTAGGTGTGTTTATACAGAAAATGACTCCTGCTCATTTTACTGTTTGGCCAAAATGTTCTGCAGGATTCACAAAAAGATGCAAGGGAAGAGGAACAACAACAAAAACCAAAATGCAAGAATTTAACAGGGTGTGTCTTTCAAAAAACCACCTGTAATTCAATTAGCCCAAATACATTTGTTTTTAAAAAAGCCAGCATATTTGAAGAGTCTAATAGTTTTTTGAGTCAGAAGTATTGGCATGGACTATGTTTTATTACAGCAAGGTTCATCTTAGTTTTGCCTTGGGTGTCAGTTTCTTTAGACTGACTGAGTCAACGTAATTCTTGAAATTTCTGAGGCATCTGTGGTTGTTAGGTTGCTGAAAGTTAAAAGGACTTTTCACATTTCTACAGAATTTTTTTTCCTGCTTGCAAGGTTTCCTTCTGAACTAAAAGTCATATTATGTGGGCTCTACAACAATGCATAGGATTTCGTACAGTAAGCCTGCAACTTACATTTTTCAGTAAGTAAGCCTGCAACTTTTTTTCCTGGACGCCAAGCCCCGCTGAATGTGCACAAGTTAAATGCACATAGGTTGTGGGCTTATTGTAAAGCAGTTTTTCATGGTTGAGAGAACAGAAATGCTCTAGGGAGGAGCAGGACTGTAGTCCTTGCCATATCCAATATACCACAGGTACTATATTACTTTGGCATGATTATTCTGCTTATCTGTTAGCATTGAGTAAAAAGGCCTTCTGGACTGTACCTTTTAAAGATGTAGAGGGGCATTGTTTCTTGTCTGGTATTACAATTTACCTCTGTTTTATGAAATTATATTCGTTTGGTCAGTGTCATATTGAGCGCAGTATAACACTAGGTCCCCCCTCCCCCAGTATAGTCTTTGCTACGTTTTGCCTTTATCACTTAAATGCTGGCACAGCATGTCTGAAAACTGGACCATATGAGTATTTTCAGTTTCTAACTTTAATTAAGGTTCCCTCTCTTTCTTTTAGACTGTAGAAAACCTGCCGAGGTATTCACTGGCTGGCAAATCTACCCAAAGGTAGGTATCTTTTTTGTGTTGGTCTAAGCCCCATCACCGTGCAGTGTAAAAATATTCTATGGAGGTCTGATTGATCTGGAACATGTTCCTTATTACAAAGCTCTGATCTCTATGCTACCAAAGAGAGAGAAAGAACTTAATAGATTCCTTCTAAGAATGTATCATGTGAGGATGCAGGTGGGGGATTGCGTACTGGACCCTTCAATCCTGTGCATGCTTACTCAGAAGTCAGTCCCCCTGTGTTTAGTGGGACATACTATCAGACAAGTGTACCTAGGATTGCATCCTAAATATTCTGCCACATCAAAAAGTCCCTGCCCATAAGTAAGGCACAAGAATGTCTAGCCTAGGCTTCTGCCTGATGTGCTATTTAGTGTATTTTTGTAATAATAATAATAACAACAACAACAACAACAACAACAACAACAACAACAACAACAACATTTTTTAATTTATACCCCGCCCTCCCCAGCCGAGACCGGGCTCAGAGCGGCTTACAAGCAATAATAAAAACAAGTTAAATGATTACAACTTAAAAACCAAATTAAAATACAACATTAAAATATTACAACATTAAAATAAAATGTAGCCTCAACGCAGGAGGAGAAGGAAAGAAAAAAAGAAAGAGAGGGAGGGAATCAGATTGGCTCCAAGCCAAAGGCCAGGCGGAACAACTCTGTCTTACAGGCCCTGCGGAAATAAATCAGATCCTGCAGGGCCCTGGTCTCATGAGACAGAGCGTTCCACCAGGCCGGAGCCAGTGTTGAAAAGGCCCTGGCTTTGGTTGAGGCTAATCTAACTTCCTTAGGGCCTGGGACCACTAGGGTGTTGTTATTTATGGACCTTGAAGCTCTCCGTGGGGCATACCGGGAGAGGCGGTCTCATAGGTACGAGGGTCCTAGGCCGTGAAGGGCTTTAAAGGTCAAAAGCAGCACCTTAAATCTGACCCTGTACTCCACCGGGAGCCAGTGCAGCTGGAAAAGCACTGGCTGAATATGCTCCCATGGCAGAGACCCCGTGAGGAGCCTCGCTGCAGCATTCTGCACCCGCTGGAGTTTCTGGGACAGCTTCAAGGGCAGTCCTGCGTAGAGCGAATTACAGTGGTCAAGCCTGGAGATGACCATCGCATGGATCACTGTGGCCAGGTCAGGGCGGGAAAGGTAAGGGACCAACTGCTTGATGCGGCGAAGGTGGAAAAATGTCGCCTTGGCTGTTGCTGTAACTTGTGCCTCCATGGAAAGGGAGGCGTCAAGGATTACACCCAAACTCTTAACGGAAGGCAATGGCACTAATTGGGCCCCCACAAGAGAAGGGAGTTGGTCCCTCATCCCCATGCCATCCCGACCCAAGCATAAGTGCCAACATAAAATCCCCTCATTTGATTTTGCAGTTTCATAAGGACCATGCCACGAGCTTCTGAATTCAACAAACAAAAAGAACACACACACTCTCTCTCTGTATAAAATGCTGAACTTATTGTTGACTCAGACTAAGTGTGGGTGAGTTTTGGAATGGGGCACAAACTCCAAAGAAAACAAAACTCCCACAGTGAGTTTGCTGATTTATTTATTTATTTACTGATACTTTTGCTTTCAGAGAGACCTTATTTTACTCCCAGCTTCCGTTAAATACATTAAAAAGCTGGGTACGCTGAGTCAAATGCTATAGCTTGAGTCCAAAACACAGCATTTTGCTCTCTTACCATTTATCAGATTTGGGTGAACAGCTGCCAAGAACGTTTTCCAGCAAAAGGAGTTGGTAGACATTCTGTCAGCTATGAGACAGGATGGATTTGTTCAGGGTTCTGACCTTTTCTTGGTCCAATTTTATGCTGAAGCTTATTTGAGAATACATTAATGAGAATCAGAAGCTCTATTAGAAATACAAATTGTTGATCTCAGCTTAGTATTTTTGGCACAAATTTCAACTGCATTACTGGTGCATCTCAATCATATAATCAGACATCCTTTTTTAGGAGGTAGAATGACTCAAGCTGACAGCATCTCATTGTGCAAGATAGGCTTGGATCAGTTTAGCTGCCACTGTAGCAAATATTTGAATGTGTGAAACATGGCGGTGCTGTGAGTACATTGCTCCCCTGCATTCATTCATTACACCAGGCTGAAGGTTGGAGCAAATTGGAGTAATGAAAATACCTTGGGGTATATGTTAAAGTTATACTGGTATCTGTTGGGATTGGGAGGATCATAGGTTTCCCATTTCCTGGGACCTTGTTTTCCTTTTGATTATTATGTAAGCTTTGGAAGTGATTCTGTGGAACATGTATGTGGCTTGCAGATGAGCAGATACTCAGCTTGCATTTCTTTGGCAACTTGATATCTGTGTATTGTTCAGTGGAATATTTTCCTCCTATCTAGCGTAGGGGCTTTGTTCCTTTACACGAGGAGGCAGGCACTTGTGCAGTGGTAAGTGGATGGTTCTAAGTTCTTCTGCCATGGTTGTACAGCGATTGCAGGAGCACTGTGGTTTATGCAGTGTGCGTGGCTGAAGCTGGAAAATCCCCAGCTTGTTAACAGGCACCTTCTGCAAGTGGCAGAGGGTTGTGTGCTGCAGAGGTCAGTTGGGCATAGAGGCTGGAAACTAAAGTGCAGAACGCTAAGATGAAATTTTACAAAATAAATGGGGGGGGGGATCACTTTTGACAGAAAGGCAAAACCCAGATATCTGTTGTTACTTTTTGATAAAGGCCCATCCCCTTAAGGTAGACTAGGGGTAAACACTCTATAAGCATAATGTCAACTAGAGTGACAGGATGTCAAAATAATAACAAAAATTAAGATATACAACCACTTGATTATATTTTTGCTCTAAATATTTGTTTCTCACTTCCCTCTGGAAGAAAAATAAAGTGTGTGTGTGATTTTTGACCTGTCATTGAATTTTTAACCAAGTGCATAGACTTCTCAAGGCAACTTGAGGCCCATTAATGGTGTGTCCTCTCTGTCCTGCTAGCTAGCTTTTGGTCTGCCTTTGGGAAATACAGATAGATACAGATTTTCACACTGGATAAGTTTATTGGGGAGACGTTAGGTTTTTCGTTTTGTCATGTTATCAAGCCTCCCAGTATGCAATTCACACATAAGAAGTTGGATAACATGAGAAGACAGGTTTGTGTGGGAAAGGGGTTTGCAGTTAACTGCTGCAGTAAACATAATGCGTTCCTTCCAAAAGGACTTTTATAAATGTTTCACGAAGAGGTATTGAAAGAGTTGGAGATACTAAATTAGTAAAATACTAATAACACAAATGTAAAATGTTAATAAGAATTCTGTTGTCTAGATTTTTAAATATCAGTTCAATGCAGAAAATGATTTAAGCATCAAACAACTTTCACATTGCCATTCTCGTTGTACTTAGAATGTTCTTACAGGGTTCAGATGTGGGTGCTTGCTTTCCCCTCAGAAACTCCTGCCACCCCCTTTGCCTTTTAAAGGCTCACATTTTATGAAGCCAGGATCCATTCAAGTCCCCTTCTTTCCATCTCTAGAAGTTGTCATGATGAGCAGTTTAAGCCCTCTTCAGACATTGACCCATGTCAGGCCAGTTTCTGAAGGGATTGTGGTGCTATTTTTGTAGAAAAAGAGGTGCCAAAATGCCTCCTTCATTCTCTTAGAATGGCAATGGTACCCACCTGAGAGGTGCCAGAACTGAGTTCTGACAAGTTCTGGTTGGGGGGAAAAGCCTTGAGCATATCCAAATATGGGTCAAATATGGACTCAAGGGCATCCTGATCAAATTTGCAGATGACACCAAACTGGGAGGGGTGGCTAACACCCCAGAGGACAGGATCACACTTCAAAACAACCTTGACAGATTAGAGAACTGGGCCAAAACAAACAAGATGAATTTTAACAGGGAGAAATGTAAAGTATTGAACTTGGGCAAAAAAATGAGAGGCACAAATACAAGATGGGTGACACCTGGCTTGAGAGCAGTACATGTGAAAAGGATCTGGGAGTCTTGGTTGACCACAAACTTGACATGAGCCAACAGTGTGACGCGGCAGCTAAAAAAGCCAATGCAATTCTGGGCTGCATCAATAGGAGTATAGCATCTAGATCAAGGGAAGTAATAGTGCCACTGTATTCTGCTCTGGTCAGACCTCACCTGGAGTACTGTGTCCAGTTCTGGGCACCACTGTTCAAGAAGGACACGGACAAAACTGGAACGTGTCCAGAGGAGGGCAAACAAAATGGTCAAGGGCCTGGAAACGATGCCTTATGAGGAACGGCTAAGGGAACTGGGCATGTTTAGCCTGGAGAAGAGGAGGTTAAGGGGTGATATGATAGCCATGTTCAAATATATAAAAGGATGTCACATAGAGGACGGAGAAAGGTTGTTTTCTGCTGCTCCAGAGAAGCGGACGCGGAGCAATGGATCCAAACTACAAGAAAGAAGATTCCACCTAAACATTAGGAAGAACTTCCTGACAGTAAGAGCTGTTCAACAGTGGAATTTGCTGCCAAGGAGTGTGGTGGAGTCTCCTTCTTTGGAGGTGTTTAAGCAGAGGCTTGACAACCATATGTCAGGAGTGCTCTGATGGTGTTTCCTGCTTGGCAGGGGGTTGGACTCGATGGCCCTTGTGGTCTCTTCCAACTCTATGAGTCTATGATTCTATGGGCCTTCTTTTACCCTCTGTTTTGGTTATCTGTTTCCGTTTCCTCTTTTCTGGTAAGGCATAAGCAGCCACCCCACAATTGCATGAATAATGTGGGGCCGTGTTTAGCCCTCAGACACTGAACTTTGGGAAACCATGTTTCAGGTAATCTGCAGATACTGCAACAGCAAGAAGAATTCATGCAGGGCAGGATTCAGCCACGCTCCTGCATGTGTGGAATACTGTCTGCTCGTGCAACAGGACTCCCCCCTCCCCATGCGCCTCCCATTCTCCCTCAATCTGCTCTGGAGGGCTGCAAGAGTGGACCTCATTCTGTGTATGCATATTCCACTCGGCTCTGCACTGAATTCCACTCATGTTTCATACATTTCTCAGATGCATGGATGGACTAGAGTATCAAAACATTCTTACTGAAGAACCTTGTAATATATGAAATCTCACAAATCATGTTGCTTCGATGGGGTCCGGGGGTCCGGCACACTTCCCTGCGCGGCTCTGACCTCTCCCAAAGACCAATGACTCCAGCAGAGTAAACACAGCAGAAGCAGAAGCAGGAACGTTCTGTCGTGTGGTAATAACTCAGGCTGAAACGCAGCAGTCTCCTTATCTGTAAAGTCTTTATTTCTTAGCAAACACAACAGCTATAAATCTCCTGGCGACAGAGCGCACATCTTGCTGCTGCTCTCCACAGAGCAAACACGCACACACTGTGTGTGTCTTTCTCTCTCTCTCTCAGAGATACTGACCACTCCCACTTCCGTGTTCTAAACACACCTCTCGGAATGTGAAGCGTCACTCAGAACTTCTTAACCCTGTAAGTTCTGACTCTCTCAACACCCCCTCTCGCATCACATTCTGAGAGGACTTGTGAGCACACCTTTACAGACCTCTGTGTGTCCCGCACCTTCCCACCTGCCTGCTGAGTCTCCTCACAAATCTCTGGTTCGCACTGTGCGAGACCAACCCACGCATTTGTGACTTGAAACCTCTCAGGTGGAATTCCCTTTGTTGCCCGTGAAGACCACCTGGGCACAAACTGGGGTTCTTCTCCTGACCCACTGGGGCCAGCAAGTGCGTCTTCTTCATCAGACTCCCCCTCTGACTTGACCCGTCTGTGAGCTTTCTCCATCACTCTAACAGGAGACGAGGGCTCACTCTTGGACACTCCTTTCACAACCTGTGGAGACGCCTCCCCCTGGTCCTGATCCTGATCATCGGCCAGATCACCATTATCTGGCTCTCCCTCCTGCTCAGATTCGGATTCAGACAGACAATCTGAGACAGTGTCATGGCTGACTTTGCGCCTTGAACTATTTCCCTGCTGCTCTTTGAACTCAGCATGCTTGCTGACCAGAAGCTTGGTCTGATCACCTTCTGGGTATGCAAATCTCCACCCCTTGGTCGCGGGTTCATACCCACAGAAGATCATTTCTTGGTACCTTGGACCACCTTCTTGCTGCAACCACTTTGGTACAGGCACCATGGCTCTGCAACCAAACGAACGGAAGAAATGCACCTGTGGCTTCTGTCCGTTGAGCAAGAAATATGGGGTGTCACCTACCACTGCATTGTAGCACCTGTTCATCGTGAAATTGGCCGTTTTTACTGCCTCCCCCCAGAAACTGTGAGGCAACCCAGAGTCACTCAATAGGACTTCTGAAACTTGGACCAGAGCCTTACTCCTCAGCTCTGCCACGCCACTCTCCTGAGGCGAAGTCACCTTGTTTCCCTCTGGCGAAAGAAACTCTTTAGAGCAGACCCAGTGACCTCTGAACCACGGTCAAACTGGAAACCTTGCACCTTGGTGGAGAACCTCTGTTCCACCGCCGCAACCCAATCTTTGATCAGTTGCGCTGCTTCCTCCTGCGTTGTCAGAGAAAATGCCCAGGAGTTCCTAGTAAAATCATCGATCAAAATCAGCAGATGCCTGGCTTTGCCCAGACTTGGCTGAGGCATAGGCCCAAACAGGTCTGCGTGCACAAGCTCAAAAGGCTTTGTGGTTACCCTCTCCATCCTGGGATAACTGCATCCCTTGTTCTTGGCTTTTCTACAAGCCCTGCAATTTAGGGTTGCACCACATTCTCTTACCTTGCACCCTTTGGTGCATTCTGATAACACCTGCAAGTCATCACAAGACCCGTGTGCAATCCTCTTGTGCCACACGCATGCACATGAAACATGAGTGTTCCCCTCTCCCTCCAGAGGTGATTCCAGAACAAAGAGATTGTTCTGATTTTTCTCAACACGTACCAGTTGCTTCCCCCCTCTGGAAATTGTACAGACATTGTTCTCAAAACTCACTGAATATCCCTCCTGTAAAAGACAAGGTACAGATAACAGGCAGTGTTTTATCTCAGGGAGAACATAGACCTTCAGTTCATCCTGCAAGAAAGAGACAAACATGTTAGCAACATGAGTCACATGTCCCTGTGAACCTGTAGCAAATTTAACTGTTTTCTCAGTTGAAACAGCCTTGCAGTTCCACATTTGTCCATCAGGTGGCGCTGTTACCAGATGGGCATTCGCAGCCGAGTCAACAACCCAACGTAGGACTCTCCCCCCTCCGGAGTTGTCCTTCTTTGTTGCCTTAGCAACTGACTTCTTGCTGCCCCCGACCTTGGGGCTTCCGCTGCAGGTGTTGTTGTTGTCCAAAACTGCCATAGACGCAGACAGCTGATAAGCGTTTTCCTCCCCTTCTGGAGCGCGTACTTTCTGCGGTTTCCCACGCCTGCCTCTTCTCCCGGGCTGGTTCCCATGGGAAATGTCCTTGGGACTTTCCTGCCCTTTGTCTCGCTGTGGACAGCTTCGGTGCAGGTGCTCCGGAGAACCGCAAACAAAACAGCAACGAATGGAAAACTTTTCAAACTTGCCTTTGGACTGCAGTGCCCCCCCACTCTTGCCAGCAGCTCTACTAGAGGCTTCTCTTTGAGGCTTGGGGACGTGGCTTTTGGCTTCCAGCTCTGTGGTTTCTCTGCAAACCTTCTCTAGCTCCTGCCAAACAGCCTTGGCACTTTCATTTTTTTTTTTTAAATATTTTTATTCGAGAATTTTTTCCATATAAACATAACATACATAAACATACAAAGACAAAAACAAAACAAAAAACATGTACCATTTCATATCCTAATTTCTTGTACCTTTCTTCCCCGACTTCCTCATGCCTCCCTTTTCTGTATTCCAAATTCTTATCGATTACTCAGCAAATCTTCCCTTATTTTAATTTAGATTTAAACTAATCTTCCTTATTCTCCTTGTCTTAACCATTGCTAATAGTAACCATTTACTTTCCAGTCCAACATCATTCTAACTTTCATTAATTTTGTAATATTTCTTTAAATAGTCCTTGAATTTTTTCCATTCTTCTTGCGCTGCTTCTCTTCCCTGGTTTCGGATTCTGCTCGTCATTTCTGCCAAGCCCATGTAGTCTATCACCTTCATCTGCCATTCTTCCAGTGTGGGTAGCTCTTGCGTCTTCCAGTACTTCGCAATGAGTATTCTAGCTGCTGTTGTAGCATACATAAAGAAAGTTATATCCGTCTTTAACACCCCTTGGCCGACAATACCCAAGAGAAAGGCCTCTGGTTTCTTGGAGAAAGTATATTTAAATACCTTTTTAAGTTCATTATAGATCATTTCCCAGAATGCCTTAATCTTCGGGCAAGTCCACCAAAGATGAAAAAATGTACCTTCAGTTTCTTTACATTTCCAACATTTATTGTCAGGCAAATGGTAAATCTTTGCAAGCTTGACTGGGGTTATGTACCACCTATATATCATTTTCATAATATTTTCTCTTAAGGCGTTACATGCCGTAAATTTCATCCCGGTGGTCCACAACTTTTCCCAATCAGCAAACAAAATATTATGACCAATGTCCTGAGCCCATTTAATCATGGCTGATTTAACCGTTTCATCTTGTGTATTCCATTTCAGCAGCAAATTGTACATTTTTGACAAATTCTTAGTACTGGGTTCTAACAGTTCTGTCTCCAATTTTGATTTTTCCACCTGGAAGCCAATTTTACTGTCCAGTTTAAACGCTTCATTTATTTGATGATAGTGCAACCAATCTCTCACCTTCCCTTTTAATTTCTCAAAGCTCTGCAATCTCAGTTTGTCCCCTTCCTTTTCCAAAATTTCCCAGTATCTTGGCCACTTGGACTCCATATTTAACTTTTTAACTGCCTTAGCTTCCATTGGCGACAGCCACCTTGGAGTTTTATTTTCCAGCAAGTCTTTATATCTAACCCAGACATTTAATAGTGCTTTTCTGACAATATGATTTTTAAAACTTTTGTGTGCTTTAACCTTGTCATACCACAAATATGCATGCCACCCAAAAATATTGTTAAAACCTTCCAAATCCAAAATGTCTGTGTTTTCAAGAAGTAGCCATTCTTTCAGCCAGCAGAAAGCTGCCGCTTCATAGTACAATTTAAAGTCTGGCAGGGCAAACCCCCCTCTTTCCTTTGAATCCGTTAATATCTTAAATTTAATTCTGGGCTTTTTGCCCTGCCAGACAAATTTAGATATGTCTTTTTGCCACTTCTTGAAACAATCCATTTTATCCATTATTTGCAATGCTTGGAACAAAAACAACATTCTTGGCAATACATTCATTTTTATAACTGCAATTCGGCCTAACAAGGAAAGCTTTAAATTGGACCAAATCTCCAAATCTTTTTTCACTTCTCTCCAAGTTTTTTCATAATTATCTTTAAACAGATTCACATTTTTAGCTGTCATATTTATACCCAAATATTTCACTTTTTTAACCACAGTCAACCCTGTCTCGTTCTGAAACCTTTCTTTTTCTACCTGTGTCAAATTTTTCTCCAAAACCTTTGTCTTTGACTTATTCAATTTAAATCCTGCCATTTGACCAAACTCTTGAATTATTTCCAACACTCTTTTCGTGCTAGCTTCTGGCTCTTGCAATGTAAGTACTAAATCATCTGCAAATGCTCTCAATTTATATTGTTTAGCTCCGACCTGAATCCCTTTAACCAACTGGTCCCTCCTAATCATATTAAGCAAAACCTCCAGGACCGATATAAAAAGTAGTGGGGAGATAGGGCACCCCTGACGTGTCCCTTTTTCAATCTTGAATTCTTCTGTAACCACATTATTTACAATTAATTTCGCTTTCTGTTCAGAGTATATTGCACCTATACCATTCTCAAACCCTTGGCCTACCCCCATCCCCCGGAGGTTCTTCAACATAAAACTCCAAGAAATGTTATCAAAGGCTTTCTCGGCGTCCACAAAAATCAAAACCGCCTTAGTGTTTATATTGACTTCCAACTTTTCCAAAATGTCAATTATATTCCTTACATTGTCCGACAAATGCCTTTTCGGGAGAAAGCCCGCTTGGTCCCCATGAATCTCCTCCATCAAAACTCTTTTCAGTCTCTTTGCTAAAATATCAGCAAAGATTTTATAATCCACATTCAATAACGAGATGGGTCGGTAGTTTTTAAGTTGAGTCTTTTCAGTCTCTGTCTTTGGTATAAGTGTGATATAGGCCTCACTCCACGTATCAGGTGCCCTTCTCCCCTCCATAATCTCATTACAGACTTCCTTCAAAGGTTGTATCAGTCCTTCCTTCAAAACTTTATAATATTTAGAAGTCAGTCCATCCGGCCCGGGGGATTTGCCCAGCGTCATGCCTTGAATGGCATCTTCTATTTCTTGTGCTGATATCTCCTGGTTCAAAATTGTTTTACTTTCCTGCGAAACCTTTTTCAGCCCATTTTTCTCGAGGAATTGTTGTATATCCATTTCTTTCTGCGGCCCTTGTGTGTAGAGTTGTCTAAAGTAGTTCTGAAAACAGTTCCTAATTTCTGCTGGGTTGCTTATATTCTTTCCTTCCACCTCTATATTTGTTACCGTGTTGAGTTTTTGTCTCTTCTTTATTTGCCAAGCCAATAACTTACCACATTTATCAGCAGATTCAAAAGTATTTTGTCTCATTTGTTTAATTTTCCACTCTAATTCTTGATTCATCAGTTCCATATATTGTGTTTGATGAAATTTAATTTCTCTTAAAATCTCTTGGGATTTTGGCTTCGATCTTAATTGTTTTTCCCCTTCTTTTATTTTTTCCAAAATTCTCTCCTTCCTCTCGTTTTGCTTTCTTTTCTTTAATGTATTTTGCTGAATCAAAAACCCTCTCATCACGGCTTTGCTTGCGTCCCATACTATTCTTTTTTCTACTTTAGACCTTAAGTTGATTTCAAAGTAGTCTTTCAAAGTTTTTTGGGCCTTCTTGCAAATCTCCTCATCTCTGAATAAGGTGTCATTCATTCTCCATCTGAAGGAACCAGTTGTTGTTTGCCTCATCACCATCTTTACTGCATTATGGTTGGAGAAAGTTTTTGGGCAGATTTCTACTTTCTTTATGTTCGGCGCCATACTGCTAGTCACCCAAATTTGGTCAATCCTTGTCCATGTCATTTTGGCTTCAGAAAAGAAGGTTCCCTCTCTTTCTAATGGGTGTTTTGTTCTCCAAATGTCAATCAAGTCCATATTGTCAGTCATTTCGAAAAAAGTCTTTGGTAGTCTTCCATCTTTTGTTATTACCTGTCTTTGTGCTTTGTCCATATTTGTTGAAACTACTCCATTCATATCTCCCATCAAAATTAAGTTGTAATCCATATGGTCCATCAAAATTTCATGCAACTTCTTAAAAAATTCAGCTTTCCCTTCATTTGGTGCATAGATTCCCACTATCAGATACTTCTCTCCTTGGGATTGAATTTCAATTGCCAAATATCTTCCTTGATCATCTTTAAAAATTTGTTTCGGTTGCAACTTTTCTTTTGCATAGATCACCACTCCTCTCTTTTTTACTCTGTCTGAAGATATAAATTCCTGTCCCAATCTTTTGTTTATTAATAATTTTCTATGTGCTCTTGTCACATGGGTCTCTTGTAGACAAATCAAGTCCAATTGGTCTTTCTTTAAAGCGTGAAATATATTTTTTCTCTTTCTGGGAATGTTCAAACCGTTACAATTCCAGGTTAGAAGTTGCAGAGCCATGATGGGATTATTTACTCCTTCCTCCTACAGCTCCCTGTTTTTGTTCCTCATCTGTCGGTGGTACCGTGTCCGTGTCCAGTGACGGATGCCCTTGTCCTGGAAATGTCTCTTTCTGTAGGTCTTCTTCGTGTTCTCCCAGGAACTTGTCTTTATCACTCACAGTCTTTATTCTTCTCTTCTTCCCCTTGTATTTAAAAGACAAGCCTTGGGGAAACTCCCACCTGAATGGTATGTAGTTCCTTTTCAGCAATATCACCAGGTCCTTATAGTGTCCTCTTGCGTCCAAAATACTCTTAGGAATGTCTTTGAAGATCTCAATATGAAAGTCTTCAATTCGAAGGGTTGTTTGGTAATGCAGGTTCAATATTTTATCTCGCTCCTCCTTTGATCTTATAAGACAATCTCTGGGTCGATTCCTCCTCTGCCTTGTTCCCAATCTAAATGCACTTTCTATCTTGAAATCTTCTTTCTCCGACTCCTGCTTCCAAAAATCAGAAAATTCTTTTGTCAAATAGTGCACCAGGTTGTCTCCTTCCTTTTCCGGCACAAGTCTAATCCTTAGATTCCTCTCCTTACGTTGCATATCCTGCATAGAGAGTGCCAGCTCATACTCATCTAGTTTCTTGTAAACTGGTGGAAATTTTTCCTCCGCAGCACTTGCAATTTCCTTAGCTTCCTCGGCTATCTTTCGTGTTGTAGATGAATCTTCCAATAATTTCCCAATTGCTTCTGCATTTGAGTTCACTTTGTTCCCAAGGTCAGTTATACTTTTTGTATTTAAGTCAATTTTCCCAGAGATTTCTTCAATTTTTTTATTTGTTTCAGCAACTTGTACTTTAGTTTCAGCAACTTGTACTTTAGTTTCTGCGCCTTGCTTTTTTAGTTCCTCCAAAGAGTCATTTATCTTCTCCAGTACCTTAGCAAATGATTCTTCTGTAGACATTGTTTTCACTTTTGCCTTTGCGACAACTGTAGTTCCAGAGGCTCCTGTTACAGAAGCCCTTCTTTGCATGGAAGGGTCAATTTTGTATTGTCTGCCAGATCTCAAGGTTGTTTCTTGTGAATCCCCTTTCTCTTTACCATCTGCCATAACAAAGTCTTTTAGTCAAGGTCATTCCCACACTCTTGAGCTATCAAACAAAAGTTCTCAGATTTTAAACTCCACTTGTTGCTGAAACAATTTGTAAGTCCTCTAGAGGGCGTAGAGTCAATTCTTTACTTCTCAAAATAGTCCCACACTCTTCAAAAAATAAACAAAAGTTTTCCTAGTCCCTTCCAATTATTCTTTTCTCTTTCTAGGGGATCCCAATCAATAATGTCCTGTAAGTAACTTTACAATGCAACAAAATAAATGTTTCAAGTTGGGAGTAGCCAAAGTCAATTAAAGATACTTTTTAACCTTCTTATAGCAACAGTCCTTAGCCGGTTCCTTTTCTCCGGCAGTCCGATCCCAGGTATAAGAGCAGCGGTACTTAACTCAGTTCTTTTAAATTGGCAGGAAAACACTTTAAAATCTTCTTCCCCCCCCCTCCTGCCTTCGGGGAGGGAGTTCTTTGCTTTGGTGGTGGATTTCTTAATTCCCACAAATTTCCTCTCAAGCAGTTACAGCTAGAGTGCCTTTCGCTTTGATCTTGCTACAGAACGGAAAGCAGACTTCCTTTTTAGTGCTTGTCCGTCTCGGTGCCCAATTTCTTTACTTTTAGTGTCCAATTATATTTTAGCGGTCAATCCTACTCACGGGTAGTTGTTCTTTTAATCCAATTTCACCGGAAGAAATCAGCGCTCTCCGCTAATGGCGACGCAGCTTCGCTTCGCAGGCTGGGTGAAGACGACTCTCAGCACCGCTCCAAAACCCCTCCGCTGATCCGCAGCCTTTAAAAAGGCTATTTCACAGCGTCGGGGGGGCGCAAAGGTGCCCGCCGAGTCTCCGGTTCACAGGCAACGCGCCTGTGATTTTTGAGGGTCCCCGCTCCGCCGTAGCTGACAGGACCCGAACCCACGAAGCAGATCTCTCCCGGAGCTCCGGGTGAGATCCGCCATTAAGCGCTGGCGCTAACCGGAAGTCCAGCCTTGGCACTTTCAAGACCCTTGGACTGGCCTTTCTGGCCTGCACCCCCAAACTTAGGTGCACAGCCTCCAGAGGAACAGCTTGCCACTGCTTTCCTCTTCCCAGCTTTCAGCAGCTTTCCAGCACACGGCTGCCTGTCACGTTGGCGTGTCAAAGCATCGCAGCAGCTTCCTGACACGGCTCTAGCCCACTTTGGGCTTCCAGGGCGTCCCACAGCCCCTCCTTGACTCTCTGGGCGTTCCCCAGCTTCTGTGCAGCATCTGGCCCCCTCTGGGCGTCCCTCAGGCTGGCGTCTAGCCCCCTCTGGTGTGGCTCCCACTTTCTTCAGTGCCTGCCAACCGACCCAGGGCTCCTTCCCGTCTGCCTCTTCAAAAAGGACTGCACGCGATTCATGGCTGTCTGCCATCTTCTCCCCCGGGGCCCAGCTTACTTACGACCAGTAGCAGCTCCTCCCGGCACCCGGTACAGCACAGCTCCTCCCGGCTGGCTCCAGCTACTCCTTAGCTGGCCTTTGGCTGCTCCTCAGCCTCTTTGCCTGCAGTCACCTTTCCCAGCGTCTCATCGGCTGGCCTCTGGCTGCAGTCTCTCACACGCACGAACGTTTCTTATCTTTATTGCTGATCACCCATAACCTGTTGCTTCGATGGGGTCCGGAGGTCCGGCACACATCCCTGCGCGGCTCTGACCTCTCCCAAAGACCAATGACTCCAGCAGAGTAAACACAGCAGAAGCAGAAGCAGGAACGTTCTGTCGTGTGGTAATAACTCAGGCTGAAACGCAGCAGTCTCCTTATCTGTAAAGTCTTTATTTCTTAGCAAACACAACAGCTATAAATCTCCTGGCGACAGAGCGCACATCTTGCTGCTGCTCTCCACAGAGCAAACACGCACACACTGTGTGTGTCTTTCTCTCTCTCTCTCAGAGATACTGACCACTCCCACTTCCGTGTTCTAAACACACCTCTCGGAATGTGAAGCGTCACTCAGAACTTCTTAACCCTGTAAGTTCTGACTCTCTCAACAAATCATTACTACCTTGGCTCAGAAGCACCTCTTCTGTTTTGCTGATTATATTATAAATAAAGAAGCAGGTGTGATGTAAGTGTTCTTCTTATTTTTAATGTCCCTATATAACCTTTAAGCTTCAGAATTTGCCAGTCCTTAGAGGCAACTTCAGATTACACACAGAATCCAGTAGTCAGGGAAAATACTGTGGTTGCTAATCCCACCGCAGATGCTAATCCCACCGCAGAGATACTTGCTGTGCTGCCAGTTCCATCTGTTCAGGAGGTGTATCAAGGGCTGCCTGTGGCATGGCCTTTGGGGTTGTGGCACCAAGTGTCTAGAATTATTCTCCTCTCCCGTAGAATACGACCCATTTCTCCACTGAAGGCAAGTGATAGCTGTTTTATTTTGTCAAGCTGTTGCCGTTAAGAGTAGAAGAATGAACCTGAAATAGCTGTTGGTCTAAGATGACTTTTTAGTGTCTTCAAATTGTACTTTTAATGTATTTTAAGACTAGTGCAGCCCAAGAGGTTATCATCTTGAGAGTGCATTGCAATGTATTTTGCATCCT
Organism: Podarcis filfolensis; assembly: GCF_964270895.1. Lineage (NCBI taxonomy): Eukaryota > Metazoa > Chordata > Lepidosauria > Squamata > Lacertidae > Podarcis > Podarcis filfolensis. Next base: position 387,205 of record NC_139604.1, read on the forward strand.
TCATCGCCTTGGGAGTAGGGCAGGGTTGACTTTCAGATACAGAATGATTAAATATACATCCTGATTTTCATTTAGCTTTCATTGTTTGATGGAAATATTGTTGTGCACTGTGGTTTTACAGCATTCGTGGATTCCTTGAAAGCAAGCTGATGTTTCAACTTGAAATGTATCACTGTGTTCACAAAATGCACAACTTTATTTATTTGGAGTATATCCTCCACACCCCACACCCCGCCAAAAAGAAAATTTAAAAATCCTATGGATGGCCATGCTATCATTCTAATATTTCAGTGAAGCTGGATGGTACCATATAATTTGCATTGTCATTTTCCCTTTGAAAGTGGATGAACTGGTATTTAACCTTGGCATGTAGGATTGAGTACCAGTATGTGATATCTCAATATTCACTGAAGTTACTCTGTTGCAAATCAACGAAGCAACATACAGAATGCTAAATTAATGAGTTAATGCAATGACTACTCAACCAGGTTATAATTAACTGAAAATTAAATTGTCAGGTAATTTGAAGTTTTGTGGGTTTTTTTTGGAAAAATTATGTTTTGCCTCTCAGGGACCTCAGAGCAGCTGCCAAGTCTTATAACAGCCAAGGAAGCTGCACTGCACTCTGGTAGTGACTTCCCTCAGGATGCCATAAGCTCCAGAGCTGAGCAGTGATTTGGCCATTAGTCTCTGACTCCTAAATGCAATTCTTTAGCAACTTCGCTTTCCCTCATGTCACATGGGGAGTCTGTGGTGAAACTCCAAAGCTAATTTTAATCCTTTGTGGCTTAGGGCTGAACAAGGTGTCTTGTGGAAATGTGGTGTAATTCACCTCCCTGAACAATTTTTTTGTGAAAAAAATATTATTAGGAAATACCTTTGTGAGGTGAGAGGAGAAAGAGTTCCTTGGCCATTCCTTATATGTGTTAAAGTGGTCCCCAGTTTTCACTCTCATAAGAAGCATGGAAATCTGCAAGGGAGCAGGTGGAGGGTGCAATGGGGTGGAGGACCAGGGATCCAGAATGAGATAAGCCTTCCCCCCCCCACCTACATGTTGTTTGCTCCCATAGTTGCTTTCTAGAAGGTAGAGGTTGTTGGTGAGTTACAAGGAGTCATCTTCTTGCAATATTTTCTTCGGTTTTGAGTTGCAAAATATTTCACAGTGATTGCTTAATTTTGCCTTTCCTTTTAACAGCCTGAAAAATGTACAGTGGTACCTCGGGTTACATACGCTTCAGGTTACAGACTCCGCTAACCCAGAAATAGTACCTCGGGTTAAGAACTTTGCTTCAGGATGAGAACAGAAATCGCGCGGCGGTGGCACGGCAGCAGCGGGAGGCCCCATTAGCTAAAGTGGTGCTTCAGGTTAAGAACAGTTTCAAGTTAAGAACGGACCTCCGGAAGAATTAAGTATGTAACCAGAGGTACCACTGTACTTTGGAAAAATAAAACTAGTTCGAAATTCAGCACTTTTAATATTGCAGTAAATGTTCTGCTCCCATTTGGCCCATGTTATTTTGTTAGCCTGTTGCCATATCTGTTCCTGCATTTCTCACCGGAATATGCAAAATGTTCTGGTTGGAATATGGAAAATGTTGGCTTTCCCCCATGCCCCTCTTTTGTAACCTTTCATAGTGAAGACCACTTGAAGGAGATTTTTCAGAGTCACTCCACTCAATGTTTTATTACCAAGCTGAATTCCTAGGATACTTTTTCTTTCCTGTGCCATTTCATTTCTCAGATGAAAAATGGGACAACGCGTGTACATTTAAGGATGTTAACAGTGTTTTTTGCCTACATTCTGCCACTGGCCTAAGAAAGCTTTCCACGCTCCTCCATCTATCTTGAGCACCCACATTCTCCTGCTGTGGGGCCTGAGCTTCTGCCTTTTCACCCAGCCCAGACTTTGCTGGGGTTGCTCTGGACATGAGCCCTGTAGAAGTACTCTTAACAGGGAAGCTTGCATGAACGTGGAAAGTCCTCACTATCGAAAGGTCCTGATGATTCTTCGGGAAATCTGAAGTAAACCATGACAGGTCTGGCTTGGATGCCTTTTGAGTTCCTCTTTTCCTTGCATGTAAAGGATACTCCGTGAAACATTTTTAGAAAATTTTTCCCCCATTATCCTGCTTTGACTTCCAAATATAGTATCATTTGATGAAATGGCTTCTAAAGTTTGAAATAAAGCCATGAAAAGTGGTTTTTTTAGGGCTTCAAATTTTATTCCGCTTCAAGCAAAGAATGAGTCACCTCACACTTTACATTGATTACCGTATTTTTCCCTCTATAACACGCAGATTTTTTCTCCTAAAAAGGAAGGGGAAATGTCTGTGCGTGTTATTGAGCGAATGTGTGGTCCCTGGAGCCAAATGGCAAAAAAAATCAGGCAAAAATCAAATCGCGCGTCTCGGAGAAGGGAAACCTGAAAAGAGGAAGTGGCTGCTTTCCTGCATTCTGCCTCAGGGTCTTACTGCCCACCCTCCTCTGTTTCCTTGCTGTGTTTGCTCAAACGGAACAAAGAGCAGGGAAAGCCCCTCCCCTCCAGGCAAGCAGAGGGGAAAGCAGAGTGTCGTCTCTGTGCTCCGGTGCTGCTGAAAACATGCAGGAGGGAGAGAGAGAGAGAGAGAGAGAGAGAGCGCGAGCGCTGGCTGGCTTGGGTGGGTAGGTGAGGGAAAACTTTTGCCTTCCTTTCCTCCCTCCCGTTATACCCCTCTCCTGCATTCTTAGCCAGCTGCTTCTCTGCACACCCCTCGTGCTCCTTGTCCATTCTGTATTTTTCCTTCCTTCCCCACTTAAAATGTGGTTAAAAAGCATGGATCCACATGGATCCTCAGGATCTTTGCATTGGGTCACCCCAAATTCACCATCAGATCACATAGCATGTCCATGGCTACAGCCTGCCCCCCAAAAATCACACACGCACTGTTGCCTGGGGCTGCAATGGTGCAAAAATGTGGTTAAAAAGCATGGATCCACATGGATCCTCAGGATCTTTGCATTGGGTCACCCCAAATTCACCATCAGATCACATAGCATGTCCATGGCTACAGCCTGCCCCCCCCAAATCACGCACCCACTGTTGCCTGGGGCTGCAATGGTGCAAAAACGTGGTTACAAAACATGGATCCTCAGGATCTTTGCATTGGGTCACCCCAAATTCACCATCAGAGCACATAGCATGTCCATGGCTACAGCCTGCCCCCCCCCCAAAATCACACACCCACTGTTGCCTGGGGCTGCAATGGTGCAAAAACGTGGTTACAAAGCATGGATCCACAGGGATTCTCAGGATTTTTGCATTGGGTCACCCCAAATTCACCATCAGATCACATGTCTGTGGCCACAGCATGAAGCACAAAAATGATACATCCACTGTTTCATTCAGAATGTTTTTTCCCTTGTTTTCCTCCTCTAAAAACGATGTGCGTGTTATGGTCAGGTGCGTGTTATCGAGCGAAAAATACGGTAGTTATTAGTGGGGAATCAACTTTAATCCCAGAGGCTAAGAGTGAAGGGTTGGTGTTTTTATTTTATAAAGCTGTTCTTGACGGGTTGAGAGCCTTCATTTTCTTTATCATGGGACCTAGTTGAGGATTGCTCATGCAACAAGCACTCAGTTTCCCCTTCAGCTAGATTTCCCTCTGGGCATTCTTGTACAGAAAATGATCTGAATACATAAGAAAATTTCAACTCAAAATACAGATGCTGGTAAGAGGCTCTAGATGCAAGCATAAAGAAGGATGAAGAATAATAAATCACTTTTCTGCCCTTTCAAGACTAAAAGGTCCCAAAACATTTTCTATCAGTTTCTTGTGCTGTCATTTATATATTATTCTTACTTAAGAGAAGAGAGAGAGTTTTATTTATAAAGTTAGAATAAATAAAATCACAGCATCTAAATATAGATTTTTAAAGTAGCACCAAGGATTTAGTAAGCTTAGAAGGATGGTGTGGTGTTAATTAGCTGTGAAACTAATGGAGGGTTAGTAGCAGTGAATATTGTGGCTGTTAGTCTTGCACTTTGACTGAAGCTGGACAGGGGGTGCTCTTCCTTAGGAAAAAACTTTTCCTTCCTAATTTTGGCTAATGCTCTTTGCCTTACACTCTGTGGGTTGATGGGCCTTGATCAGATGGGAGGGAACTTAGGGGTATGCTGTACCTGCCACAGTAGCACCAAGTAGGTCCTCCCAGGAGACGCCTAGCTGTGTGTATTGTGAGCCTTCAACCAAATGTCAGGTAACTTTGGAAGTTCCTCCTAAAGTGAAGAATCCAAGGAATGTCAAGGGTTACCAGCAAACAAAAAGTCCTGAAAAGAATGGTGATACTCACCACAGATGTTTTTTGCATGTCCTTTCCATTGTGTAAGCGAAGGGCAAAGTCAGGTGCCCTACCATTGTGGGGCTTGGATTTTAGCACTCCCCCGTCAGATTGATATTAAATATCACTATGCCCAGAACTTGACATGCTTCCTGAGTGCTGTGGCTCGTAGAACTGGACTGGTCAGCAGAGAGTTTCCTTCAAATGAGTAAACAAAACAAACATTTTATCTACCTTGGGAGAGCACCGTTGATGAACGCTTTACAGCCCAATTTTGGTAATAGTATTTAATATGCATTAGGTACTACTGAGAACAAAACGAAAACCCCTCCCAAAGGGGATGATAAAATAATCACATTTTTTCCAGTCCAGATACTCTGTTAATTTATATCTAGATACCCTCACTTAAGTTTCCAAACTACAGGTAACAGATTACTTTCCCCTGAGGAGATGGTTAATTATATACTACACATGGTATGTAATTAAAGGATGAGTTCTACCCCCTGTGCAAGATTAAAGACTGTATACTGATAAGCAAAGCATTTGATTTTATGCGTATTTATGATCATTCCACATTAAAAAGATGCACAATGACATTCATTCTTTTGAAGAAAACTAGTTAGTCAAGATTTAATCAGGAAGTAGCATATTTGTAACCTGAAAGATGAATAAATACTTCTCACAGCCATGAAACTGCTACCTGAGGAGTTAAGGACAGATGACCGATTTAAGAATCAAGGACAGAACATCCTTTGTAGAATTAAGGTACAAGCTTTGGATTTGCTTCACTGGAGCACTTTTGAGGAACAGAGTCTCAGAATTTTTAGGCAGATTTTCTAATGGTGAAATTTGCAGAGCAAAGCTCTGCCTATTAAGAGCTGGTGTTTCACTATTGCTCCACCTTGTCAGCACTGTCTCAATTTGATCTGACGGGCAAGAGATTAACAAACTTTGCAGCCTAATAATGTTTAACAGGAGATAACAGAAATTGAACTAGAACTCCTCAGCTAAGGTGGGTTTTCAAAAACTCTTTGTGACTCCTGGAGATGTGACTCCTGGAGATGTTCCCATGAAAAAAGAAAGCAGAGAGAGAAAGATAATGTTTGAGTAGACCCCAAGGTAAAACAATATCGAGCACATTATATTTGCATGGAAAAACTTTATCCACAGGATAATTTTGCCCTATATCCTCAGCGCATATAGGTGGATCTCATTTACTTCAAAAGAGATAAGATTTTTTTTAAATGGGAGGGGCATACACTGAATCAGAATATCTTGCAGCCATGTGAAAATATATTTAGGGGTAGAGGTGTGTGGTTTACAGCAGAGATGAGTGCCACAGCCCCATGGCCACCTTTCACTGGACTTAACCATCCAGGGGTCCTTTACCTTTACAGCAGTCAGCCTCCATAATAGGAGTATTATAAGAAAATAGAGCACTTTCCAGTTTACTAGATTTTTGTATTTCCCTTGCCAAAGAACCCAGTACAATTTGAATCACATTCAAATGTGAATTTGAATTTGTATTTTATTTGTATATTAATTAAAATACAATTTATCTCCTTAAAAAAAAAAGACTCCCAAAATGGCTAGCAATCAAGTTAAAATCCACAATAAAACATCAAGATACATAAAACAGTAAACAGAAAAGAGAAGAAACCATGAGAAGATCAGCACAGCAAGTAAACTATCATCAGATCAGTTAACTTTGAGGTCAGCAGTTTCGTTAACCACCAAACTGTTCTGAACATGGCTTAACTGGATGGTGGAAGGCCAGTAATGTTGGGGGCAAGGAGACCATTACACAATTGTGGCTCTATGACCCAAAAAAAGTCCCATCTTACTTGCTGTACCTCAGATGATGGAGGAAACAGAGAAAGGGCTTCAATTACATGTTCAGATCAGTACTTGTGCATGAAGATGGTCCTTGAGATATCATAGTTCTATACTGGTTAGGGTACTCAGAGATTAAACCTGGACTTTGAATTGAGCCTGGAAGCCAGTGGGTAACCAATGAAATAAGACTGGATAAAAGTGGCGGGAGGTGCCTCTTGCTGGAGTCCTGTAGAAAGCATAGGCACACATCGAAAAGTCATGTGTACAATATGAAGTGTATTAGCAGAGTCAGCGAAAGCAAAATTGTGTAGGAATTGTGGCATCAAGTATTTTATTATTTACAGCAAAAGAAACAAAAGAAACGCATTTTGCGTGAGCTCCTTCTCACACATCCTCTCTAGCCCTTAGCTGGACAGAGAGCAAAAGCGGAAGTTTGTCAGCTTGACTTCCGCTCACACACACAGTGATAAGAAATGAAATCACCTGATCACGTGACCCTCTGCAACAGTGGCAGTGGAAAATACTAACAAAAAGTTCTCCATACACCTTGTCCTAGTCCATACTGACTTCAGCATAACTATACATCATTGGAAAATTCATATACAGCATGTTACAGCTGCCCCAGCTGGATGCGACTGAGGCAGGGCTGGCTAACTTGTGACCTTCCAGATGTTGTTGAACTCCCACCAGACCCAACAAGCATGGCCAATGGCCAGGGATGATAGGAGCTGTAGTTCAGTAACACCTGGAGGGCCATAGGTTCCGCTCCCTGCACTATGTATGGAATGAATGAGAGATCCATTTTTTCAAGGTAAGTCTTCAGCAGGTGAACCAACCTAAGCTGCTAAGAGGCACTCTATAGTCTTACATGAGCTTCTGGATGCAGTGATGGATCCTGGAGCACACACAAGCTCTGACCCTGATTTTTATGGTGCAACACCAACCCAAACAGGTTGGACACCCTTAAACTTATTAGTGTTCCTTCTGTTTTCCTTCATATTTTGTAAAAAACAAAAACAAAAACAGAACACCTTTTGAAAGAGTTAACAAAGATATCTTGGAGATACGTGTGTGACATTCAGTGTAACATTTTCTGGCTTCAAACCATTGGGAATAAGCATGATACAACCTTTCTCCATGAGTGTGTCCATTCAGGTGTTAAATACAGTAAATAGAATAAAAATTAATTCCCCTCCAGTTGCTGCACAGTATGTTGCACATACTGTCACTGAGTCATCCACTAAGATTTCTGGTTCCTTTTTCTGCCAGGTTCCCTCCCCTGCTACCAAATTTTCATCAGTTTACATTTGCGTACTGTCAGGGAATCAGGAGCAGGAGCACTGGGGAGAGAGGAATTGGAGAGCGAAGGGGAAGAATCCGAGGGAAGCGTAGGGGAGTATGACAGTGGCCCGAGAGATTCCATGAGCTTCTCCAGCGAATCAGAAGATTCCCAGAAGGGGGCGCCGATGGTCAGAGCAAGGGAGGTCCCAGGGGGGACGCACCAGAAACAAGGAGCCAGAGGGGAACCCCAAAGCAGCAGTGGGGGATCGGGACCAGTTTCCCCACCAGAGCGTAGTGGGGTGGAAGAGTCACATGTGTCAGGGCCAGCGTCCCCTCCAGCGGGAAGAGGAGGTGAGTCAGGGCTGACCACACCTCCATCGGAGAGTGGGGGAATGGAGGGGAGGTCAGTTGCAGCTAGCCCCCCCCCGAAGGGGGAAGCAGTGACAGCAGCAGTGAAACGGTCAGGAGGAAAGCTGCTGGCTGGGCGCGCGCGCCAAGTTCAAATGTGCAGGCGCGGGGGACAGCAGGAGACCCGGATGGGGAACCAGCTCCTAAAGCCCGCCGGAGGGAGGGAGAAGGCTCAGGGGAATCAGCGTCAGAAGAGGCTAAAAAGGGCGAGACCCTGGCGGGCAGGCGGACCCAGAGGAGGAAAGAGCAGCGGAAAAGGTGGAGCAAGGCGAGGGTCTTAAACTGGTGTACGGGGGGAGGAGATTCAGAGGGATCATCAGCGGTCTGACAGTTGAGACGTAGAGCTGCGCGCTGCGGCTCTGGAAGTGAAACTGAACTTCAATAAAGACTTTTGTACTTAACAACGAAGCAGCGTTGGTCCTTTGTGAGCTGGGACCTTGGGCAGCTCTGACAGTATGATCCCTCTCTCCGATCAGAATTAAACCTCGCAGCGTGAGTTGGTGCAGCGAGGGGCAAAACTTGGTGTTTTGCGAGCTCACGAAGATTGGCAAAGATGACTACTACAGAGGACCAGGTGAAAGAACTGCAAAGCGCAGTCACTAGGCTGTATGCAGAAGTAGAGGCATCCAGAAAAAGGGAAGATGAAGCAGCAGCGCTCTGCCGGGATCTACAAGCCAGGTGGGAACGTTTGGGCAAAGAGGGGCTGCCAGGATCCAAGCCGGAGGGAGTTGGCCTCAGGAAGAGGGGGGGCAGCATAGTAGCCCACTTCGACGGGAACCCGCAGCAGTACCCTAACTTCAGAGCCGACATAGTTTACGCGCTCAATTTGCTTCGGAAAGACTTTAGAGATGAGGAAGAGAAAGTGGGATTCATAATTACTCATCTGCATGGGGAAGCTAAAGCGTGGCTACGGAATTTGTGGCGCGAAAATGACCCCGCCCTCCGAGATTCCGATGCATTTATCAAAGCTACGGACGCTTGTTTTAAATCAACGCTAGATGTGGATGTGGCTCGGAGGGAAATGCATGGGCTGCAGCAAGGGAAAGCCACGGTGAGGCAATATCACTCACGCTTTTTTGCTTTAGTGAACGTGCTGGGCTGGGAGAAGGACTCCATTGCCGTCAGAGACCTGTTCTGGGAGGGACTAAATGGGGCCGTGAAAGATGAGCTGGCACGGGGGGAGAGACCCAAAAGCACCATAGAAGTTGCCCAAAGAGCGCTGGCGATTGGAGTGCGTCTGGAAGAACGCCCTTGGAGCAGGGAGGAAGGACGTAGGGCAAGCACACCAGCCAGGACAACCCCCTCCTTACCCAGAGAGACAGGGCGGGCGCTATCCACGCCTCCACTGGGGAGGGGAGAAGAGCCGATGGAGATAGGGGGTGCTAGGGCTCAGACTGCCTTCAGAGCCCAAACACCGGGAGCAGTCAAGGCGAAGGCTCCTAGAGGGACCAGGAAGTGTTACATCTGCGACAGTGCACAGCACATGGCCAAAGAGTGTCCCCAGAGGCTCCAGAAGCACACTGCAGCCTCAGCAACAGTAAAGGGAACAGGTCAGCAGCCAGAACAGCTGCAGTTAAACGAAGAAGCCTGGTTGGAAGGGGAACCACTGGGGCCCAACCAGGCGAGTCAGTAAAGCAGTCCCCAGAGCTTTTACAGCCCACGGACCCCCTCCCACCCAAACGAGTGGTGCAACTCACCGCATCGCTCCAGCTGCCCAATGGGCTCACCCTGGAAGTACCAATTACCATTGACTCTGGGAGCAACGCAGACTTGTAGGAGTGGACTTCATCAAGCAACATCGCATAGCACTCCTGCCAGCCACCATGCCCCTAAACGTTGTCACGGTCGAGGGCAGGAAGATACTGGGAGGAGAGGTGGTACAGCAAACACCGCCTATGGTGATGCAAATTGGAAACCACCGCGAAGTCATCAGCTTCAACATCACCCACCTGTTGGACACGCCCATAGTGTTGGGTATAAGTTGGCTGGATAGGCACAGCCCGGCATTAGCATGGTACCAGCGGCAATTGACCTTCTGCTCCTCCTACTGCGCAGAACACTGCACCCGGACCAGCCAGGAGGACGAGGGGCAAGAGGATGAACCGCAGTTACACCTAGGCATGGTGCAAGCTGTACCCAACAAGAACAAGGAGTTTTTGGAGGTCTTCTGCGAGAGGGAAGCGGATAAGCTGCCTCCCCACCGGCCTTACGACTGCAAGATTGACCTCCTGCCGGGGGCGACGCTGCCGACTGGAAAACTGTATTCCATGTCTGAGGACGAACTGCAAGAACTCAGGGAGTTCATAGATCACAACTTGAAGCGGGGATTCATCCAAGAATCCAAAGCAGTGGGGGGCAGTCCCGTGTTTTTCGTGAAGAAGAAGGACACGCCCCAACGGAGACTCGTAGTTGATTATAGGATCATAAATTCCTTTTTTTTAAAAAAAAAGATTTTTATTAAAGTTTTACAAAAAGGAAAAATAGAAATTCACAGAATAAAAAACCATAAATTACAGAAAAAAGAAACACACAAAAGAGAAGAAAAAAAAAACAAAAAATACAGAAAGAAAAACACAACTAATTAAGAAAAATTACATTTAAACAAAGAAAAAATAAAACCATTCCATTTTTCCAATAACCTCAATTTCATATGCTTATGTTCTTGACCTCCTCGCACCTTCCCCTTTTTGTATTCCCATTCAAATATTTAATTCAGCAAATTCTTACCCTTTATCAAATGTTTAAACTTTGTACCATAACATATACTATATCCCTATTTTTCAACCAATTATCAATACCTTTTTTGCATAATCTTAATAACTTTTATCACTAATTACCACTTATTACCCATCCAAGCACATTTTTAACACTCATTAATTTTATAATATTTCTGAAGATAGTCTTTGAATTTCTTCCAGTCTTCTTCCACCAACTCTTCTCCCAGGTCTCGGATTCTGTCAGTCATTTCCGCCAATTCCATATAGTCTATCAGCTTCATCTGCCATTCTTCCAGGGTGGGTAGCTCTTGTGTCTTCCAATACTTTGCGATGAGAATTCTTGCTGCTGTTGTTGCATACATAAAGAAATTTCTATCTTTCTTTGGCACCAATTGGCCCACCATGCCCAAGAGAAAGGCCTCTGGCTTCTTAAGGAATGTATATCTAAAGATTTTTTTCATTTCGTTATATATCATCTCCCAGAAAGCCTTAATCTTTGGGCATGTCCACCAAAGGTGAAAGAATGTTCCTTCACTTTCTTTACACTTCCAACATTTATTGTCAGGCAAATGGTAGATTTTTGCAAGCTTGACTGGTGTCATGTACCACCTGTATATCATTTTCATAATATTCTCTCTTAGGGCATTACATGCCGTAAATTTCATACCTGTGGTCCACAACCGTTCCCAGTCAGCAAACATGATGTTATGACCAACATCTTGTGCCCATTTAATCATAGCAGATTTAACTGTTTCATCCTGCGTATTCCATTTTAGCAGCAAGTTATACATTCTTGAAAGTATTTTAGTTTTGGGTTCTAACAACTCAGTTTCCAATTTTGATTTTTCCACCTGGAAACCTATTTTTTTATCCATGTTATAGGCTTCTCTTATTTGGAAATAGTGCAGCCAATCTTGCACCTTATCTTTTAATTTCTCAAAACTCTGCAATTTCAATTTATCTCCTTCTTGTTCCAGTATTTCCCAATATTTCGGCCATTTGGCCTCCATATTGGACTTTTTAAGTGCCTTTGCCTCCATTGGTGACAACCACCTTGGGGTTTTGTTCTCCAATAAGTCTTTATATCTTGACCAGACATTAAACAATGCTTTCCTGACAATATGATTTTTAAATGCTTTATGAGCTTTGACCTTGTCGTACCACAGATATGCATGCCACCCAAAGACATTATTAAAACCTTCTAAATCCAAAATGTCTGTGTTTTCAAGAAGCAGCCATTCTTTCAGCCAGCAAAATGCGGCCGATTCATAATAGAGTTTCAGGTCTGGCAGGGCGAAACCACCTCTTTCTCTTACATCGGTTAGTATTTTAAATTTTATTCTAGGCTTCTTGCCCTGCCAGACAAATCTAGACATATCCTTCTGCCACTTCTTGAAACAGTCCATCTTGTCCACAATTTGCAAAGATTGAAACAAAAATAACATCCTTGGCAATACATTCATCTTTATAGCCGCAATTCTTCCCAACAAGGAAAGCTTCAAGTTTGACCATATCTCTAGATCTTTCTTCACTTATAGCCAACATTTCTCATAGTTATCTTTAAACAAGTTTAGATTCTTAGCAGTCACATTAACCCCCAAATATTTAACCCTCTTTACTATTGTTAGGCCTGTCTCCTTCTGAAACCTGTCTTTCTCAATCGGTGTTAAATTTTTCTCAAGAACTTTTGTTTTAGATTTATTCAGCTTAAAACCAGCCATCTGCCCAAATTCTTGGATCACTTCCAAAACTCTTTTCGAACTAGATTCTGGCTCCTGTAATGTTAAAACTAAGTCATCTGCAAAAGCTTTCAATTTATATTGCTTAGCTCCGACCTGAATGCCTTTTATCAAACGGTCCCTTCTAATCATGTTCAATAATACCTCCAGGACTGTGATGAATAACAATGGGGAGATTGGGCAGCCTTGTCGTGTACCTTTCTCTATCTTAAATCCCTCTGTCACCATATTATTCACAATTAATTTAGCCTTTTGTTCTGAGTAAATTGCACTTATACCATTTTCAAACCCTTGACCCACCCCCATCCCCTGAAGATTTTTCTTCATAAAACTCCAAGAAATGTTGTCAAAGGCTTTCTCCGCATCTATAAAGATTAAAACTGCTTTGGTGTTTATATTCACTTGCAACTTCTCCAAGATGTTAATTATGTTCCTTGTATTGTCCGACAAGTGTCTACCCGGGAGAAAGCCCGCTTGGTCCTTATGAATCTCTTCCAGTAGTACTTTCTTTAGTCTATTTGCCAAAATGTCCGCAAATATTTTGTAATCCACATTAAGAAGGGATATGGGGCGGTAGTTCTTAAGTTGCGTCTTTTCAGACTCAGTTTTTGGTATAAGTGTAATATAAGCTTCCTGCCACGACTCCGGCGCCTTTTTCCCCTCTAGTATCTCATTGCATACCTCCATTAGTGGTCGAATTAACCAATCTTTCAAAACTCTATAGTATTTGGAGGTTAAGCCGTCTGGTCCTGGAGATTTGCCCAACTGCATGTTCCGAATGGCTAGGATCATAAATTCCAGGACAAAGCCCACAGCATTCCCCATGCCCAAGATCGACGACCTGCTCGCGACGGTGAGGAAGGGACGACTCTTCACCAAGTTGGATCTACGAGGGGCGTACAACCTTATACGCATGCGGGAGGGCGATGAGTGGAAGACGGCCATGTTTACACCTTTAGGCACTTATGAATATCGCGTAATGCCTTTTGGTCTGCAAAATGGCTCCCATACCTTCCAAGCTTTCATGCATCACGTGTTAGCGGGACTCCTCTACAAGAAGTGCGTCTGCTTCCTAGACGACATCCTGATCTTCTCGGAATCGCAGGAGGCTCACGAGGGGGACGTCAAGGAGGTCCTGCAGAGGCTACGGGAGCACAGACTTTACGCCAAACTAGAGAAGTACCAGTTCGACATGACGGAGGTGGATTTCCTGGGCTACAAGCTGTCCGACAAGGGACTCGCCATGGACAGCACCAAGGTCCGCGCGGTGTTGGACTGGAAGAGCCCGCGCAATCGGAAGGAGGTCCAGAAGTTCGTCGGCTTCGCCAACTTTTATCGCAAGTTTATCAAAGGGTTCGCGAAGGAGACGGCGGCTATCACGGACACCCTCAGCTCCAAGAAGAAGAAGTTCACCTGGACGGACCAGGCGGAGCAGTCCTTTCGGAGACTCAAGCGTCTCTTCGCGTCCGAGAACAGCTGCTACATGTAAACCCCAGCAGACCAATGAGGGTTGAGACGGACACCTCGGACAGAGCGGTGGGGGCTGTCCTGTTGCAGCAAGATCCGCAAGAGGAATGGAGGCCGTGCGCATTCTACTCCAGGAAACTCAGCAAGGCGGAACAGAACTACACCATCTGGGACAGGGAGTTGCTGGCCATTCATGCAGCTTTCAAGGCGTGGCGGCACTTCCTCGTCGGAGCCAGAAACACAGTGCAGGTCCGCACGGACCATAAGAACCTGGAGTACTGGTGCACGGCGCGGTTCCTGAACTAGAGACACATCCGCTGGGCGGAGTTCTTTGCGGATTTCGATTTCCGGATAGAATACATCCCGGGAGACAACAACGTCATGGCGGACGCACTATCCAGGAAGCCGCAGTATCTCAAGGAAGTGGCACCGGTGGCGGCCAAGCACATTTTCGCACCGAAAGCGTGGGCGTGTGCTTCAGCTGCCGTGGACCTGGACGCGGTGCATCGAGTGCTGCAGACGGATTCGTTCGCACAATCCAAGATGGAGGAGGTGCGAAGAGGCACAGCGAAGGACGACGAGTTCCAGATACGAGACGGACTGCTCATCCGCAAAGGGGCTCTCTACGTACCCGGAGACGACCTCCGTGCGAAAGTCCTGCAGCAGTTACACGACGCGCCCAGCGCTGGGCACTTCGGCAAGGACAAGACGGCGGAATTAGTAACCAGAGACTTTGGTGGGCCAAGGTGAGGGGAGAAGTCGCGGATTACGTCTCCAGGTGTGACACCTGCCAAAGGGCCAAGCCAGTACACAGGAAGCCGGCGGGTCTGCTAGAACCCCTACAGACGCTGCTCGAACCGTGGGAGAGAGTGGCCCTGGACTTTGTCACAGATCTGCCCAGTTCGCGAGGCAAAACAGCCGTACTCGTGGTCGTAGACATGTTGACCAAGATGGCGCACTTTATTCCTTGCGCGAAGGTGGCCACAGCGGAACAGACCGCCAAGCTGTTCATAGACCACGTGTTCAAAGCTCACGGCTTGCCGCGATCCATCCTGTCCGACCGGGGTCGCCAATTCGTCTCGAGCTTCTGGCAGAAGCTTCTGGGCATTCTGAACGTCAAGATCAACTTAGCGTCAGCACGACACCCGCAGACCAACGGACAAGCGGAGAGGGTCAACGCCATCATGCAGCAGTACCTGCGATGCTACGCCAATCAACAACCCTCGACCTGGGTGGACTACCTACCGCTGGCCGAGTTTGCCTACAACAACACGAAGCACGGGTCTACAGGAGTGACACCGTTCTTCGCCAATAATGGGCGGCATCCCAGAACTTTCCCGGGTTTGGAGACGAAGGGGGAGGGGGAGCCAAGGGGAGCAGAGCACTTAGCATCAGAGTTACAGGAGGTCCACGAGCAACTCCGAAGGCAATTGGAACTGGCGAAACACGCCTACAAAATGCAGGCGGACAAGCACAGGAGAGTCGGGGAGGACATCCAGGTGGGGGACTGGGTCTGGTTAGCAGCCCAGGCAGTGCCGGCCAGGACGCTAGCTAAGAGGAAGCTCAAACACAAGCAGCTGGGGCCTTACCAGGTCGCGGCGCAAATCAATCCAGTGGCCTTCCGGTTGACACTCCCGGAGGGCTCCAGAATGCATCCAGTCTTTCATAGGTCAGTGCTCACACCCTACAGGGCACCCCACAGGTTTCAGGCGCCAGGGAACGCGCCAGACCCCCTTAACGAATTTCCAATGAGGGAGGGGTCACGGAGGGCCTCTCGCTCTCCAGGCTTCAGCGAAAGCCTGCATTCGCCCCATAGGACGCACACACATTTTTGGAGGGGAAAAAGTGCGTCCTATGGGGCGAAAAATACGGTATCTTCCTGGGTTTTCTTGTTCTTCAACTTCTTATTTGTTGGAGGGCAGAGGAACCAAGACTAATGCAGTAACAATGGTCTGTAATTACACAGCATGTGGTCCCGCTGGGATGCTTCTCCGCCATGGGATTTATTATCTGTCTCACTTGCATAAATAACAAGATGTAAATTATCCCCCAGTGTTAGTAATGGCACTCTGTAATTGTAGAAGAGCCAATTACATGGTGAAAATAATGCAGTGAAAAGGTGTAATGCAGCTTAATCTTATGCAGGTTTACTCAGAGGTAAGCCCCCACCAGCACCATACATTTAAAGCAGTATTACAGCATTTTGAATCCTGAGAAGTGAAATTTGTTAAGCGTGCTGAGAGTTGTTAGGAGGCCCCTATTCCCCTTGCGGAGCTACAGTTTCCAGCATGGTTTAAGAGTCAATCCCTCTTCCCAGGAAACTGGAAATTGTAGTTCTGTGTGGGGAACTCACCTTTTAGCATCCTTAACAAACAGCAGTTCCCATGATTCTTTGGCCATGAGTGTTTAATCTGGGATGATACTGTGTAACTGAGTAGTGCAGATGGGGCCTAAATTTCATTGTGTCCCCAGCAAAATGCTACACATTGCGCACACTCCAAGAGCCAGCTGCCAGGAGAAGGTAATTGCTACCCCTTATTCTGGTGAATTCCCAGTAATGATGTATGGAAGTGAGAGTTGGACCATAAAGAAGACTGATCGCTGAAGAAGAAGAAGAGTTTGGATTTGATATCCCGCTTTATCACTACCCAAAGGAGTCTCAAAGCGGCTAACATTCTCCTTTCCCTTCCTCCCCCACAACAAACACTCTGTGAGGTGAGTGGGGCTGAGAGACTTCAAAGAAGTGTGACTGGCCCAAGGTCACCCAGCAGCTGCAGGTGGAGGAGCGGAGACGCGAACCCGGTTCACCAGATTATGAGTCTACCGCTCTTATCCACTATACCACACTGGCTCTCCATTGAATTGATGCTTTTGAATTATGGTGCTGGAGGAGACTCTTGAGAGTCCCATGGACTGCAAGAAGATCAAACCTATCCATTCTTAAGGAAATCAGCCCTGAGTGCTCACTGGAAGGACAGATCCTGAAGCTGAGGCTCCAAGACTTTGGCCATGAGAAGAGAAGACTCCCTGGAAAAGACCCTGATGTTGGGAAAGATTGAGGGCACAAGGAGAAGGGGACGACAGAGGACGAGATGGTTGGACAGTGTTCTCGAAGCTACCAGCATGAGCTTGACCAAACTGCAGGAGGCAGTGGAAGACAGGAGTGCCTGGTGTGCTCTGGTTCATGGGGTCACAAAGAGTCGGACACGACTAAACGACTAAACAACAACAACATGCTGGTGAATACAGGCATTCTGTTGAATACTGTTGCTAATTTCTGTATTTCTGTTCTGTACTGAGACAGATTCAAGGAGTGGCAATAGCATGGGACAATGGACAGGGTAATTCCATTGGCCAACAGTCCAGCCCACAACCTGTAGCACAATCCTTAAAGCTCTTTTAAATGGAGAGGTTTTATTTTTTAAAAAGTTTTCCAAAATTGCTTCCTCTCTGCTTTTCAGTTATGATTGCCTGGGCAGTTGATATCTTCCTAATTCTTATTGTTTCCCAAGCCTACAGGAATGAAAGATTTGCTTTTCATTCATAGTGCCCATGTAAGATTCTTACAAACCTGCTTGTTAAATAGCTCCTAAGTCAGGATCTTATGTGGAAAGGAAATTATGTTTGTCTAGTGCACTTATAACCCCCCACCCCGCCTTCAAGTCTCAGCTAGGAACTTCATGCTCTTATTCAGTTGCTAATATAAGCCATCTGCTTCTTTAACTGAGGCAGGCAACTAAGCCATGTGACCTCAGTTATTACCATTGCCCTCTTTCTGAGAACTCATTCGCTGTTAAACCCTGAACAATTATCAGCTGATTAGGATAATTTTAAAAGATTTTCAGAATCCTGGGGCAACCTACTTTCCCAAATCATGCTTTGCTGAATGCACATTAGTTATGAAAAGGAAAGCAAATCTTTTTAAAGGCAGAATTTCTATTTTAGTGCATTAGATTATTATACATTGCTTGTTGCAGAATTAGATTTACTGAATTTGAGGATACGTATACAAAATTATAGCTTCTTTTATGGCAAGTGAAGCTTGATCTGCCATTTTTAGCAATGCATTTAGCAATGTGAACATTTCTTAGTTAAGGGCTACTTCACCCATTAGTTTCTTGTTAGCTGAGAGTGTTTGAATGGAAGAGCAAAATCTGGTATGCCTGTGTATGTTGTCAGGTATGAAAACTGTGCCATGTGTCTTTTGCTCTGGAGAGGAACCTTTCGTCAGATGAAGCACCTCCCCCTTTCCAAATAAGTTCAAGTTTATCCTCTTTTTAGATCAGTATGGTCCAAAACAAAACGTGGATATATATTCCTCTTTCTTGTCTACCCCACAGTTTTTTCCTTCTGCTTCCAGTTCCTTCTGGGACAGTTCCCATCTTTATGTCATTTTATAGAAACACTGTTAAATGAAAATGGTGTTCAGCCACCATGTGAAAAAAGCATGCACTACATCTTCTGTGTGGAATATCTGGCCCTTGAGCACAAGGCTGTTTGATGCTAAGCCACACTCATTTGCCCTACACCTGAAGTCATATATAACATCAGGGCAGGAAAAGATGGCAAAGTGTGACTTACCCCTGTGCCTTTGCAAAACCAGCCATTAAGCTGATCAAATGAGCAGCAGGGCTTCCCAAGCACTGATGAACAACTGATTGCTGGCACTTGCAAATCCCTTACCTAATGTGTCTTCAAAATCCATTTGCAGGTGTGGTTTGGATTCAAATGATGCCTTCAGTCAGGGTCAGCCCCCCCTCTGTTTGCAAGCATGGTTTGAATCCAAACTGTCTGTAGACCGAGAAGGAAAATGCCTGTTTGCATGTACAGCCTGGAAACCAATCAGCTGATTGGCACTTCAAAGGAGCTTGCTCTCAGTGCAGATTGGCACAGAGAGTGAGACCTCTTGAAGCTGTCACCTGATGTCAGGTGATTGATAGGTCTAGTCTTTCTGTCAAAGTTGGCCTGTGTTGTGTGTGAGAGAGACTCCAGTGCGCCAGCTGGATTCAATTCACCACCCATCTACAACATCTGCTCTAACCAAAATACTTTTTCAGAATTTGAAATAATAATCCATCGATATTTCACAAAATGCAGACACCTAAGTTCAGAATTTTATTAATTAGCTTTTTTTTCATCCCTCCTTTCAGGGCAACCATCCTCACAATACGATAAAGAACATGAAATTACAGTTGGAAAAAGAACATTTTAAGACTGTGAGATTTTACCACATTCGCACTACCATTTTACACAGGGAAGAAACCACAAAATATTGTGTTGGAAATAGTTATATTGCCTTACAGTGTACAGAAAATGATGTGGCCAGTTATACATATCTCTTAGCCAGTTTCTATAAGCCCTATCTTGATGTTGGGGGCCAATTGCCAGTTTTGATGCAGGACAGACATCCTGAGTCATAAATGTTTATATGTTGAAGGGGGTGGGGGAGGATTTAGCAGGTACAGCAACTGCATGTCTAAATCCTCTCATTTACATGGTCATTGAAATTGCAAAAGAATCCCAGGTTTATATCGAGCCTGAGAATGTTAAAATGTTTCACTAAGCAGGATTTAAATATAAAAATTGTGGAAATTTCACTGCTTCCCCCTTTCCACTTGTTGATCACGTTTCAGCAGATCCTTGTTGGAATCTCAGACATTACAAGCTTCCCCATGTAAATATATACTAACACAGCTCATGCTCACCTTTTTGCATATACAGTGGTACCTCGGGTTACATACGCTTCAGGTTACAGACTCTGCTAACCCAGAAATAGTGCTTCAGGTTAAGAACTTTGCTTCAGGATGAGAACAGATATCGTGCTTCGGCACAGCAGCAGCGGGAGGCCCCATTAGCTAAAGTGGTGCTTCAGGTTAAGAACAGTTTCAGGTTAAGAACAGACCTCCGGAACGAATTAAGTACTTAACCCGAGGTACCACTGTATGTAAATTATCAGAAGTATTCCGTCTCTCTGGGAATTGTTGACTGAAATTTAAATACATAGGAACACACCATAAAGAAGCAGGAAAAAAGAAATAGATGTTTCCTATGAATTACAATTCTGTTTTGACATAACTGTGATTCGTTTTCTATTTGATGATTTTCTGACCATTATTTAAGCAGCTTAAAAATGTTTTCTTTCCCTCAGATTTCAAGGGTTAATACCAATGTTGCTTTAACTTCACTTTCCCCCTTTTTTATGTCTCTCTATTTCAGCTGGGTGAAGAAACTGGTGTCTTACATTGTCAACTAATCCGGAGGACAGTGTGCTTGTACACTACAACCAGGTCAGTGTGTTTGAGTTTCTGTAGTAAGGATGAAAGACGATTAACATATAATTATTTTTAACACTCCCTGATTCAGAAATCCCCAACAGTAGATAGGATTAGTAGCATGTAGTTTCTGGACAGAAACAGACTTAGAGTGCCCCCCCCCCCATAGGATAATGCAAAATGCATACATTTCCTTTTTATAAAAAATGATTTTTAATTTCAAGTAACAAAACATACCCATACAAGGAAAACAGAGTACAGAAAAAGAAAGAAAAACAGTGACTGATGGTTGCAGTTTTAGATGTTCCAAGAAAAGCACTCAAATGAATATGTTTCTTCATAAGGTTCCTTGTGTTGGTGGACAGTGGAAACCATGTTTGGTTTTCTTAACAAAGTCAATAAAAGGTGTGAGTCTTTCCCCCTCCCCTCCCCCCCAGCCAGGGCATAATTACTTTTATGAAATGGCTAATTTGTCCATAAGCATGATGTCCCATACTTGTGACATCCAGGCTTCAAAAAGATTTGCATTTAAATTTTCCTAAAAAAAATTGCAATCTCTAATCTAGCTGCAGTTAATAAATGGAGGATGAAATCTTTGGTTAAGATTTCACAGAGAAGCAACTCAGTCTTGTCATAATCAAAATCATCTCCTTCACACAGAAAATCCCTTTTGCTCTCCTAAGATTTCTCTGTAATACATGGGGAAAATTCTTAAGCATGGTGACACATTAGTGCTATTTCCTGAATGACATCTCTTTTTGTGGTTTCTGGTTTTTAGCCAATTCTATTTTTATATTTTCTGTAGCCCTTTCCCTCTTAAAATGATACCTTTTCTTTCTCCTTCTGTTATTAAATCTTGCATCTTCAGACATCTTTTGTTTTGGAAAAGCCTTTCAAAATGGCAAGTGCTCTGATGCTATTAGAGCTAAACTAAACACACATTTCATAAATCAAGTTGCATAGAAAGAAATACACGAGGGAGACTAAATTGTGGCACTCGTCCCACTTTTTACCTCCTGTGCATGAACTGTACCTTCCATTTTTGTAGTGTACAGATCGCCCAGAGTTCAGAGTCCTGTGGTCCTCTAGTCGTTGAACTCCAAACCCCATCAGCCCAAGGTCAGCAGGGCCAATGATGAGAACATTTGGAGAACCGTAGTTTCTTCACCCACTCTGCTCTACTGTTAACCTGGCATGCCTCTAAATCTAACCATGCTCTCAAAGTGAGCAAGTTTTAGTATTTTCAACTGGAGGAAAGTGAGGGAGGCTGTCACTGAGCTCAGTTCTCTCTCCCCCCCCCCCCCCGCGCCTTTCTTGATAATCTACAGATTATTTTTGCAGACCACAAAAATCTTCCTTGACACAGCAGGCCTTTTGAGGATGATATTCTTCCTCTTTTGGGGGTGGGAGAGGGAAGCACTGAGAAACCATCTCTTACTCCATCTCTAGGAATACTATTGGGAGCTAGTCTAGTGGAAAGTAGGGAACCACATGCAGAGGAGGGATTGCTGGATCTGAGTGACGAGAGAAGGCATGGATAGTGTGCAATTTGAAGTGGCTGTTTGGACTCTTGACAGTCTGCCTTGTTGCAGAAGGAAACTCTGGTTTTGGGGTGGGTGAGCAACCCTAAGGGAGAGAGTTGGGTTGTCTATGAATTGTAGGGACAAGGTAGTGGAGATAAGCTTGTTTCACTTGCTGGTCTAATCCTGGCAGGAAGTGGAGCAATCTTCATTTTAGGCCACTTTACTTAAAGCCTGGATGAGATACTAGATAGACTGAAGCCACTTGCTTTCAATTAATTAGAGTATTCATTTTCCTCTACAATGTGAGAATTATTGCAACAATGTCACCTGGGATTTTGAACAGATTATGATTGATTGATTATATTTCTGTGCCCCCTTTTCATTCAAATGAATCTCAAAGTGGCTTACAAACAATAAACGACAACAACATAATAGAACATCACAAAGACAACATAAATCATGTAGAATAATTAACAAATCATCAGTAAAACAATTACAAATCATCAATAAATAGCAGTAACAGGGTGAACAGCTTTGTAAACAGAAGTGATTGTGGATGTTAGCAAACGCAAAATGGTATTGTAATGGTTATAGGGGTTGCTTGTGCGTAAGTTACCGCCACTCCTGGCTAGGTTGCCTGGTTAAACCTTTTCTGTCTGGACAGCCCTTCACTTTGTGGCTGTTTCAGTCGCTAGCAGAATCCGTCAGTGGGCGTTTCTTGAACCTCTTCCAGCAAAGAAGATCTTTGACGCCAAGTCTCCGCCTACTCTCCCTGCGCGGAAGTCTTCTGCGCAGGGTGGGTGTGGGCAGCGGAGGACCTGTGCTCTCCCCGCTGGTTTCCGGCGAGGAGTCCTGGAGCCCTCTCGCCGATTCCCCCATCTGCCCCCCTTTATCCCTGGTGTCACGCTGATTTCCTTCCCCAGCCGATGAGCTGCCTCTCTCCCTGCTGGGCCCTTCTCCAGCATCGCTTTGGAGCCTTGCCTCCGCCTCCAGCTCCAATGGCAGTTCCCTGACATCCACCTCCCCCCCAGGACCCCCTCCACCCACGGCCCGACCTTTTGATCCAACTTCGTCCTTTTCCTCGGCCGTCGATGCGGGGAATCCCTGGAAGGAGCTGTCGCCATCCTCTGAGGATTCAAAACCCGCTTCCCACCCGCTCCAATCTCTTCCCGCGGGGTGGGCCTCCCAGTCTGATTCTTCTCCCTCTGACGCCTCTCCTCCCTTCTCTTCGGAGGCAGGAAAACCCACAAAATCCTCTTCATCGTCTGTGGTTCTAAATTGCTCCTCCCAGAATCTTGCTAGTGGTTTTGGTTTATCTGGGAACAGGCTGTGGAACTCCTCCACAAGATACCCGTCATTGATTGCCTCCGCGGGGACCCACATGTTTTCTGACCTGGGTTCTCCCTCCCAAGCTACCAAGTACTCCACCTTGCGCCCTCGCCACCTTGAATCGAGTGGCTTGGTTGTGGTGTTCCCTCTCCTCTACCTGCGGGTGTGTGGTGACTTCTCCCTCCCGCCCCGGGAATTCCCGCCCCTCCCTGTAGTAGGGACCTATGGAACACCGGGTGTATTTTCATACTGTCAGGCAACTTGAGCTTGAATGCCACAGGGTTCACCTGCTGTGTTACCTCAAAAGGTCCCAGCCGTCTTGGCTGCAACTTCTTGCACCCTCCCTTAAAGGGTAACCCTCGGGTTGACAACCACACCCGGTCTCCCACCCGTATGGCCTCCCCCTCCCGACGGTGCTTGTCTGCCTGCCTCTTGTAAATTTCCTTGGCCCACTCCAAGTTCATCTTGAGTTGTTGGTGCAAGGCCTCCATTTCTTCCACAAACTGCTCTGCCGCAGGTACACTCCATCCTTCCTCCCCCCTCCCCGGGAAGGCCCTGGGGTGACACCCATAATTGGCCATGAATGGGCTCATTCCCGTGGACACATGTTCAGCGTTATTGTATGCAAATTCAGCCAGCACTAGTTTCTCTACCCAATCGTTCTGTCTCTCGCTGACGTAGCAGCGTAGGTATTGCTGGAGTATACTGTTCGCTCGTTCCGCTTGCCTGTTGGTTTCCGGGTGTCTCGCCGTCGAGAAGCCCACCTCGACCTGCAGCAAGCTCATGAGCTTCCTCCAGAACCTTGAAGTAAATTGTTTCCCGTGATCTAAGATGACCCTCGAGGGAGCCCCATGCAGCCTGAAGATGTGATCCACAAACAACCTGGCTGTTTCCTCTGCCGTCACCGCATGTGAGCAAGCTATGAAATGGCACATTTTTGTCAGTAGATCGACTACTACCATGACTGCTGTCTTCCCTCTTGACTTGGGCAAATCTGTCATAAAATCTATGGACACCACCTCCCAGGGTCTTCCCGGCGTGGGTAAGGGTTTCAATAACCCTGCGGGGGCAGCCCTCTCCCCCTTTGCCCTCTGGCAGCGGTCGCACCCCCGCACATATTCCCGTACATCTTCCCTTACCCTTGGCCACCAGAACTCCCTGGTGACAAGCAGCATGGTCTTGTGCTGACCAAAGTGCCCCGCTGTTGGGTTGTTGTGGAGTTGTTTGAGTACCCTTCCCCTCAAGGTCTCCCCCGGTACGTACAGCGCCCCCTTATAATACAGTAGCCCTTCCTTTTCCTCAAACTCTCCATGGTTTTCCCTTCCTTCCCGGAGTTCCCTGATTTTAGTTTGAGTGAACTCGTGGTTTCTAGTAAGCCCGGCCAGTTCTCGTTTCCCAACCAACACTCCCCCACACACCCATCGGTTCTCGGGGAACACGTGTCGGACTTCCGGCGGTCCCTCTCCTTCCATGTACTCCGGCTTCCGGGAGAGAGCATCTGCTCTAACGTTTTCCTCTCCCGGCACATACCGGATCTCGAAGGAAAACTTGGAGAACTCCTGTGCCCATCAAATCTGTCTCTGGTTGAGTACTCGCGTGGTCCTCCAGTATTCCAAGTTCTTGTGATCCGTACAAACCTGGATCTTGTGCTGCGCCCCTATCAACAGATGTCTCCATTGGCAAAACGCTGCATAGATTGCAAGCAGTTCGCGGTCATACACCGTGTAGTTTTGCTCCGACTTGCTCAGCTTCCTCGAGAAAAAGGCGCACGGCCTCCAGCCCTGCTGGGCCCCTGGCTGCAAAAGTACCGCTCCGATGGCTCGGTCTGACGCGTCGGTCTCCAGCCTCATGGGCTTCTCCAGATCCACGTGCAGGAGCTGCTCTTCTGAAGCGAACGCCCTCATCAGTCTTTCAAAGGATTGCTGGGCCCTTTCTGTCCAGACAAACTTCCTTTTGCTACTGAGACAATCTGTGATGGGGGCTGTCAAGTGGGCGAAGTTCTTGATGAACTTCCTGTAGAAGTTGCTGAACCCTAGGAACCTCTGCACGTCCTTCCGGGTTTTGGGGGCCTTCCATTCCAGTACCGCCTGCACCTTGCTGGGGTCCATAGCTAGGCCCTTGTCTGACAACTTGTACCCCAGAAACTCGACCTCCCTTGCGTGAAATTGGCATTTTTCCAGCTTGACCCACAACTGGTGCTTCTGCAGTCTCTTTAGCACTTCCCTGACGTCTCTGACATGTTGCTTCTCATTGTCAGAATAGATTAAGACGTCGTCCAAAAAGGCCACGCAGTTCTTGTACACCAAGGACCCCAACACGTGGTGCATGAATGCTTGAAAGCAGGCGGAGCCCGACTGTAATCCAAATGGCATAACTAAGTACTCAAAGGCTCCCAGGGGGGTGAACATGGTGGTTTTCCATTCGTCCCCCTCCCTCATCCTAATCAAATTGTACGCTCCCCTGAGGTCCAGCTTGGTAAAGATTTTCCCCTGCCTCACCCATGTTAAAATGTCGTCAATCCTGGGCATTGGGAAGGTCACGGGTTCTGATACAAGGTTCAGGGCCCAGTAATCTACGACTAATCTGGGCTGATTAGTATCCTTTTTGTCCACAAAGAACACCGGACTGCCCCCCACCGCCTTTGATTCTCTTATGAAACCTCTCTTCAGGTTCTTGTCAATAAATTGCTGCAACTCCTGCATTTCCCGGTCGGACATGGCATACAGCTTACCCACCGGCAGCTGAGCCCCTGGGAGTAAGTTGATTTGGCAGTCAAAGGGCCTATGGGGGGGTAGTCTATCCGCCTCCTTCTCGCTGAAAACCTCCTTCAGGTCAGCATATTGTGGTGGCACCTCCTCCTCTGGCTCCACAGCCACCCCAGCCACCCTGGCCACTGTCATCCTTGGGTCCCCCCCCCAGACAGTGTTCCAAGCAGTAAGCTGACCCAAAGGTGACCGACCGCTGATGCCATGCCACTACTGGATCATGCAGGGCCAGCCAGCTCATCCCCAGTATTATTGGGGGTTCTGCCAGTGTGGCTACGTGAAAGGCAATGGTCTCCGTTTGCCTGGAAACCCTCATTCTCATTGGTGGGGTCTGGTGCGTCACTTCCCCTCCCAGAAGTTCCCTGCCATCGATGGTGGTCACTTGCAAGGGAAAATCCAGGGGCAGCAGGTGGAGTTGGTGCTCTAGAGCGAAGTTCTTGCTGAAGAAATTGCAGGAACTGCCTGAATCCAGCAGCCCCTCTACCTTGACTGGGTGCCCATTTGGGAGTTCTAGCACCACTTCTATGGCTATAGCTACCCTAGGAGGGTCTGGCTGGGGCACTTCTATTGGTTGCTGGCTTGGCTGCTGCCCCCGCTGATTGGCAGCCAAGCATTGTCGTTTCCCTGTGCCTGCCCCTTTCCCCCCCTCCTCCTCACAGCCAGCAGCTCCCACCATCCCTTGCCAGGCCTTTCTTTGAGGGCAGACCCTGGCAAAATGTCCTGGCCGTTGGCAGAGGAAACACTTCTTGGTGGTTTTCCAATCCTTTCCCTCCCTCTTGCGACCTTCAGTGGAGTTTGAAGCCTCACGTGCGCACGCGCCATCTATTTCCATTGGCTCAGCCGTCTGGGAAGGCTGCCTTGGTATTTCAGGAATGCGGTAGTCATGGCAACGTTTCCCTCTCCCTTCGCGCTTCTCCTGAGCCCGCGCTTCCTGTCTTACTCCAATCGCAAGCACAGCCTTGGTCAGCTGATCCCTCGACTGCGGGCGGGGCGCACGGGAAAGCTCGTCCTTCACAGTTGGGGACAACCCCTCCTCAAACAACATTTGAATGGGTTCAGAGTCCAGATCCCACCCGAGCCGGTGGATTAACATCGCAAAGCGCGACCAGTAGTCTCTAACTGATTGGCTCCCCTGCTTGCACCCCATCAATTCCCGTCGAGTCACATTTTGCTCCACTTCACTGGAATACATTGCATCCATTGCCTGAAAAAATTTCCTAAGGTCCTTCAAGGCAGCATTTTGCGTTGCCATTAGGGGCCTGATCCATTCCTGGGCCCCATCCTGTAGATGCCCGACAATATAGGCCACCCTTTCCCCATCATCAGCAAAGTCATTATGCTGCAGTTCCAAAGCGTACTCTATTTCCGTTCGGAACGCGTTGTAGTCCTGGGGTTTCCCCCCAAACTTGTGTACCAGTCCCGGTACCTTCCTTGCGACGGGGGTGGGTCTGACCTGTGCATCCTGAGCCCACCTGTCGTCCAGCCGTGCTGTCAGGAGAGCCACATGCTGTTCCAAATCTCGGTTCCTCTCCACCAGATTTTGCACTCCAGCTGCTTGCTCCGTTGCGCCGGCTTCTCCGGTTTGGCTCATTATGCTGCCTGCCTGTCGCTGCGCACAAGCAACATCAGTGACTGAAGGATTGCTGTAATGGTTATAGGGGTTGCTCGTGCGTAAGTTACCGCCACTCCTGGCTAGGTTGCCTGGTTAAACCTTTTCTGTCTGGACAGCCCTTCACTTTGTGGCTGTTTCAGTCGCTAGCAGAATCCGCCAGTGGGCGTTTCTTGAACCTCTTCCAGCAAAGAAGTTCTTTGACGCCAAGTCTCCGCCTACTCTCCCTGCGCAGAAGTCTTCTGTGCAGGGTGGGTGTGGGCAGCAGAGGACCCGTGCTGTCCCCGCTGGTTTCTGGCGAGGAGTCCTGGAGCCCTCTCGCCGATTCCCCCATCTGCCCCCCTTTATCCCTGGTGTCATGCTGATTTCCTTCCCCAGCCGATGAGCTGCCTCTCTCCCTGCTGGGCCCTTCTCCAGCATCGCTTTGGAGCCTTGCCTCCGCCTCTAGCTCCGATGGCAGTTCCCTGACAGGTATTTTTGAGCCTTCTTTTAAAACTTACAGCATTTCATAGTGGGGAGAGGTTAGAATAATGTTTGACTCATGTTGTAGTGAAATAAAATGCTATAAACTGTTGTTATATAGATGATACTCCCCATTTCTAACAAATTATTTCCCACTAATGTCCACATTTTCCCTACTAATCCAGAAAGCTGTTCCGCTTGGGTTCATAATCACTTGCTGAGAGCACCTAGAAATCTTTAATATTTCTGGAATGTATGAAGTTGCCATATACTGAGCCAGACTATTGTTCCACATGGCTCAACACTGTCTGTTCTGCTAGCAATGGCTCTCCAGGGTCCCAAGCAGAATTCCTTACCAGAGATGCTGCCCAATTAACTAGAATTGCCAGAGTTGGCACCTTGTCCTTTCTGCACACAAAGCCTGCACTCTTGCTACTAAGCTCAGACCCCTTTTCTAAGTGGTCGTACCACATTCTTCATGGGTCTGTTGCCTAAAAATGTGGAAGCACTCCTTTAAAATGGTGCATGTAAGAATTAAATATTTTCTTCTGCCCTTCTAAAAGGTGCTGGGGATTTCTTCTAGCTAGTCAAATGAATTAAAAATGGCAAGCTTGTCAATAACTTGGTAGATGAATGGGGAATAGCACTTTCAGAAAAAGAAAAGAGTAACAGAGTTGTGAGATGTATAATTACTCAGCAGCACCTACAATATAATGTTGCCGTCTTCTTCTAATCATTTCTGATGCCCTGTTATGTTTGTCACTTGAAGAATGCATGCTTTGTACAGTGAGTCGCCTTCTTTGTGCATCTGGCACTTGGAGAAGGTGACGAATTGGAAGGGCTGACTTGTGTTGAGTGGGATGTTTGTACACTCAGAGAAACAGGAATGCAGTCACTGCAGCGTTTTCAGGTGTGTGGGGAACATTAAGAGGGACTTAATGTGCGGTACTTTGTGTGGGTGGCAGTATGACTAAATAAAAAAACCCCACAGTTTCCATCCATACTGATGTAGAGATCAACTAACTATCATTCACTCACTCACTCACATGAAAACCATGAATAGGCTACTATGATGCGCAAGAGTTGTATGAGAAGTAACTAGAGGAACATGCCAAGGAAGAGTCAGCTCAGATTCTCCAACCCATGTTGCTGCTCTCAGAGGGTTTTAAAAAAATGTTTCTTGGCTCTGAGGAAATACTGAGATCCAATAAGTCAACTGCCACCCATGTAGGGGAAGCATAAAGCACTTCCACCCACACACAGGAGGAGGGAAAACCATTTGCTCTGATAGCATCCCCTCTGACAGGGGTGGGCGCTACTTTCAGAGTCAAGGCCTGCATTTGGGAAAATGGGAAAATGGTTAGGCCCACACGCTAGTGACACACTCTGCCGTTTGTACGTCCATCTTCCATTCATTTTTCTTCCTTATTCTTATTCACACTGGCCCTTGCACAGGCACACAAACACTTAACAGAGCAATCCACAAAATCAGCTACCATCTGCTCCCTTCTTTCAGGCTACAATGTGAACCAAATTTACCTGGGAGTAAGCCCCATTGAATACAATAGAACATCTCAATATATGGGACTAGGATTGCTCTGTCATTCAACCTCTTCCAGTCCTATTCCCTGCCCCTCTCTTTTGTCCACACACGTGCATGCACACACACACAATCACATCCTTTCATGCACAACCATACAAGCACCCACTATGGCTCAACCTGGTCCTGGGTTGTCCATGTCTTTGTATGCTAACAACAAGACCTCAAACATGACTCAGTAGCTGGCTAGCTGGCAGCCATTGCGGTTCCCTCAGCACAAGTGCAATTGGTCTGCGGCAGACCAGGTTGTATCAAAGATGAAGCCAAGGCTGTGTGCCTGGTCAACAGGGTGAAGGCTGAAGCTGCTGACAGATATGGAGAGCAACTAAGGAGAGGAAAGCTTGGGAGGAAGGAGAAGTAGGCCAAGCTGTATTAAAACGCAGTGTTATTAACAGCAGAGGTTAAAATATCCCGTATTCGAATTAGAGGGAGCTTATCTGTCGTGGGTGAAAATAACTGAAGGGGAATCTCTAACGGCAGTAATGCTAAATAATGCTGAGTCATTCCCTTTCTCAAAGCATTGCATTGCAAACAGTGAGGATACATTGCAGGCACTGAGGTTTTGCAGTGTTCAAGCCGCCATCTTAACAGCTTCTCCCTTCAAAGTGATGGGGATTTTGCTAGTTTGAAGTTCAACACAGGCTGTTCTGAGGAAGAGGGAAATAGCCCTACACATATGTCAATCTAATCTCAAAAGACACAATGAACATTCTTTTTACAAGAGCAATCAGATCCAGCATTGGCCATGGTGGTTTAAATGCAGTGCTAATGTTGCTAATGCACAAATATTTCTTTTGAACCAACAGTGTACAATAGTACACATAGTAATTCCCTGCTATTATCAATGAATGCACAAGCAGTCGGCAGGTTCCTTGTTTGCTGCTGATCGCTGGAGTATGAAACATGCAGGGAGAATAGCAGATGAATATTTCCCTTTAACTGATTCATTGGCACCAGGACAACTATCAGCATGGTTCAATTCAAGCCTTTAAACAAAACTGTACCAGTAGGTTTATGCTGCTTGAATTGAGCACCATCTGCTGTTTAATTTATGCTGCTTACATAGGACACTTTATTTTTTTTAAGATGCTCCAAAAGAGCATCTACCATAGAGGGTAGTAAATAGAAGGTCCCTCAATAATATGTCTAGTATAGGTGATTAATCTATAGCACAAATGCCCCAATTTTTAGTTTCTTTTCCTCTTGCCCATCTTACAAAGACGGAAAAGCAGCTTCTGGGAATGGTTAGTGAAATCTGGAAAGATACGAGCCAGAAGGATCTGGTATCAGGGAGGGGCTGTCACGTGCATTTTGCTCCAGCTGTAGCTCTGCCAATTCTGTGGCATGTTACAAAAGGCTTCTTTTATTTCCTAGGCTTTCTGATCCACCTTATTGGGTATAACAGATTTCATAGAATCATAGAATCATAGAATCATAGAGTTGGAAGAGACAAGGGCCATCGAGTCCAACCCCCTGCCAAGCAGGAAACACCATCAGAGCACTCCTGACATATGGTTGTCAAGCCTCTGCTTAAAGACCTCCAAAGAAGGGGACTCCACCACACTCCTTGGCAGCAAATTCCACTGTCGAACAGCTCTTACTGTCACGAAGTTCTTCCTAATGTTTAGGTGGAATCTTCTTTCTTGTAGTTTGGATCCATTGCTCCGTGTCCGCTTCTCTGGAGCAGCAGAAAACAACCTTTCTCCGTCCTCTATGTGACATCCTTTTATATATTTGAACATGGCTATCATATCTCCTCCTCCTTAATCTCCTCTTCTCCAGGCTAAACATGCCCAGCTCCCTTAGTCGTTCCTCATAAGGCATCGTTTCCAGGCCTTTGACCATTTTGGTTGCCCTCCTCTGGACCCGTTCCAGTTTGTCAGTGTCCTTCTTGAACAGTGGTGCCCAGAACTGGACACAGTACTCCAGGTGAGGTCTGACCAGAGCAGAATACAGTGGCACTATTACTTCCCTTGATCTAGATGCTATACTCCTATTGATGCAGCCCAGAATTGCATTGGCTTTTTTAGCTGCCGCGTCACACTATTGGCTCATGTCAAGTTTGTGGTCAACCAAGACTCCTAGATCCTTTTCACATGTACTGCTCTCAAGCCAGGTGTCACCCATCTTGTATTTGTGCCTCTCATTTTTTTTGCCCAAGTGCAATACTTTACATTTCTCCCTGTTAAAATTCATCTTGTTTGTTTTGGCCCAGTTCTCTAATCTGTCAAGGTCGTTTTGAAGTGTGATCCTGTCCTCTGGGGTGTTAGCCACCCCTCCCAGTTTGGTGTCATCTGCAAATTTGATCAGGATGCCCTTGAGTCCATCATCCAAGTCGTTGATAAAGATGTTGAATAAGACCGGGCCCAAGACAGAACCCTGTGGCACCCCACTAGTCACTCTTCTCCAGGATGAAGAGGAACCATTGATGAGCACCCTTTGGGTTCGGTCAGCCAGCCAGTTACAAATCCACTGAGTGGTAGCATAGTCAAGACCACATTTTACCAGCTTCTTTACAAGAATATCATGGGGCACCTTGTCAAATGCCTTGCTGAAATCAAGGTAGGCTACATCCACTGCGTTCCCTTCATCTACCAGGCTTGTAATTCTGTCAAAAAACGAGATCAGGTTCGTCTGACATATTTGAACAGATTTGACAGATTTGAACTTTCAGGTGCTCATGTTGGCAAGCAGGTGAGACTTGAGAATTATGCAAGACCAAGAGCATCTGTCCAGAGCTATGACAGCTCAGAGTAGAGGCTAATGCTGACAACAGTAAGCATGCACAGTATAAATGGAAGGCGAAAGAACTGTATTGGGATTCCGGTTATTTTCATACTTACTTTGCTACATCTTTTATAAGAACCTTCGATAGTAAAAAAACAACAACCCCTAATTAATTAGTGTACAGAGAGGATGAATGAATAAAATCTCAATTTTATATAAAAAAATCCCAATATTACTATCTTACGCAGAACTTAACACTCTGGAGACCATCAGATGTAAGAGCCTGATGAAATCATATCTATATACCAAAAACTATTTAGGACACTACTTAAAAGACGACTTGATTTTTTCCCTGCATTATATTCTTTTTATCTGCACTCCCTTGTGATAATGACAGTCTGGTAGTAGGTTTTCTGGAGTATTTTCAATTTTCAAGACATTTACTTCTTTGTGGAGTTTAATCTGTGTTCCAATGTTTAAAACACAAGGGAGGCTGTTAAAAGTAAGCAGTCAAAATTCTGCCAAATGCATGTCTCTTGAGTCGTAGACATTCACCTGCGCAGAGCAGGAATATGTATAGCAAGCAGGCAATGGGATACTATGGTGGCCCAGCAGGCTTGATTTCCATATTTCTCTTGGAGCAGACGGTTATTTCAAATTGAATTGCTGGCCCAGCTTGCATGTCACATTAAAAACCATGGCTTAAACAAACTATGGTTTGATTTACTAGTGCATGCTGCTGAAGAAAATTACTACGATACAGGGGTACCTCTGGTTGTGGACACGATCTGTTCCGGAGTGCCATTCGCACCCCGAAAAGTCCGTAACCAGAGCGGCGCTTCTGCACATGTGCGAAGTGCGATAGAGCACTTCTGCGCATGCGCAAACCACGCAGAACACTTCTGCGCATGTGCAAACCACGCAGAATGTTTCTGCGCGTGTGCGCACAGTGAAACCTGGAAGTAAACACTTCCGGGTTTGCCGTGTTCTTAACCTGAAAAAACGCAACATGAAGCGTTTGCAAGAAGAGGTATGACTGTACCCCTCTTCTGTTCCTGCTCCTGATTCACTGCAGAGGAGATAAAATGAGCCAGAGTCTGGTTTGTCTTGTCCTCCAAACCCAGGCTCATGGTTTGTTTGGTTTATTTCAAACTATGGTTCAATGTTATTTGTGAACCAAACCTCCCTCTGATTAGTTCTGATTTACTTTCTGTATGTGATTTCCAGATGACTTGTTTATTGAGCATTCACCTTGATTTGTTTGTACACAGTTTGCAGGAAGGTTGGGCAACATTGGCAATTTACAGAGAATTCATTCTACTTTGTTTGCAGGGAGGTTACATGATGTTGTGTCAGTTAATTACTATATCGCACTTTCCAGTGCACTTTCCTGTCACAAGGAGTCCAAGTTTGGGAGGAAGTGGTTTTGTGGCACAAGAGTGGCTGAGGCAACCAAGTCAGATGGGCAGGGTAAAAGCAAATCATTGTCATCATCACAAAATCAACTTTAAATATGGAAATTGAATTTGTCAAGATGTGATTGAGTTCCACATGAAGAAAACAACACTCTGGAAGCACCCTGCATATTATTGTGTAAGCTGGGTGGAGGTTTAAGAATGTGTATACAGTTGTACCTTGGTTTTGATCAGCTTAGTTCTCGAGCGTTTTGGCTACCGAACGCTGCAAACCCAGAAATGAGTGTTATGGTTTGTGAACTATTTTTGGAAGCCAAACGTCCGACAGGGCTTCCGCGGCTTCCTGCAGCTAATCAGAATCCGTGCTTTGGTTTCTGAACGTTTTGATAGTCAAACAGATTCCCGGAACGGATTCTGTTCGACTTCCCAAGTACAACTATATTCTGAATGTATATTCTGTTGAAAGCAGTGGGCAGCATCTATATCTGATGCATATTCCAATGCACACCCAGTTTATGACTACAGTTCCTGAAAGAAAAACAAAAAACCGACTTTGTTGAATGTCTGTGTATATCTAAAATTATGGGGCAGAAAAGTGAAAAGCTCCACAGAAAGCCATCCATGCACACATTCCTAATAATAATATAAATGCCTTTCCAAATCAATGTGAAAAGTTAGTCATCACTAATTTAACTCACATTGATTTCAAAGCAACCAAAGTGCAACTACCTTGGTCTGGATGGAAACTAATGACTTGACAGGGTTTCGGTGCAGGGAGCAATAAAACCATGGGTAGGAGTCAACTAAGTTGTTCTGTGTGCAGAACAAAATCTGCTTGCACAATGGGATTTTCTGCTCCTTCTCCAACCTGTACCTTCAACATTTGCTCTGGAGGGTTGGGGGACCTCCAGTATAGGTTTAAGGGATGCAAAGAGGCATGCCTAGGGTAGGAGAGAGTGGAAAATATTGCATGAGCATACCTTGTTTTTCACATGCATACCTGCTATGTTGAATTTCACTCCATGTCTCTGTAGAAGTGTAGTATTTAGTAGCCGTCCCCAAGAATATTCAGCTTTTGTTTGAAAATATAAAATAACGTTCTAGCATTTGTGGCTGCAAAATGTGAAAATGTAGACTATATATGGAAAAATGTCAGAAGGCATCACTGGACAGTTAGGCAGAAGGGGTTGAATATGATGGTTGGGATCTAATACCCTATTGATGTGACCTCAGCCCATGATTATTGGAAGCAGATTAGGACTACAGCCTTGTGCCCACTTTCCTGAGAATGCACCTCAAGGAAGTCAGGTGGGAAATGTGCACAGGAATGCGTAATAGATGCATGGTCGCACAAATACATAACTCCACAATTTATAAAGGCCTCAATATTCATTTTTTAAAAAAATAAAAAATTACATAAAATTGTGTACCAATGTAAAAAGCAAAAAGTAAAAAGAAGTGCTGAATAAGCCTTCAATCCTAACCCCTCTCTCCTGGAAATTTAATAGGATGTGCTTCTGAGTAGACATGGTTAGGATTGCATTATAATTCATGCAAAGCAATGATACTGAGAAGCATAATCATGAAATGAAAAGTTCAAGTTTTGTATTTAAGCTGGGAGGAGTGCAATAGAGCTGAAAATCATAGTCAAGTTTCCAGTCTCTACCCTTTTCCAGCAAACGTGCAGTGAGCAAATATATTAAAAGACAAAGAATATTTGTTCATATCTTTTTTTGCTCAGTTACTGAGTGTTCAAGTTTCCATTCCCCTAATGTGTAGAGAAAAGAACAGTGAGGAAGAGTACAGTGATGACCAGTGGAATCCACGTTGTTGTGCACACTTATTTTCCATATTTCTCCCCAACTCGTATCATGTTGCCATTGAATCTGACTTGCTTAATTAGACCTCCTGCCTGGCTCCAGCTCAATGTGCCAAGATTCAGACAAAGTGACCCCACCCCTTCCTATTACTTTGCTTTCTAGGTTCACAGAGATAAAAGAGACACTTCTTTCCCCTCTAACTATGCTGGAAAAGAGGCCTCATTAAACCAATTTCTTGGAGGAATGGATACCAGCGTGTTAAATGGGTTCTCTGTGCACATTGTGAAAGGGATTGTGTAACATCAGTTAGAGGCTGGACAGTGAGGCGACTCAGCAACAGTTTCCTGTGTTTTATTTTCAGTCATTTACAAATCACAGACCTGGCTCTTCAGGCATTTTGTTAGGCCAGAGCTAAGCAACAATTGGGATGCTTTCTCTTTAGCATCACAGCTCTTGATAGCTCCTGTCCCATGCCTAAAATAATAAGCCACACTAGTGAGGCTCTAAAAGAAATGACCCATAAAGGATCGATGATGAGACAATATGTCTCATGTTGTGTTGCATGGATTTATATAAGAACAACAACCCAGTTTGCACATAACACTAAACCCGGCTAAACCATGATTTGATTTAGGACAGATCCACTCCATAAATTTAAAGCACAATCAATGCACACATCTTCCTCCAAAGAATCCAGGTAACTGCAGTTTGTTAAAAGTGCTGGGAACTGTAGATCTGTTAAGGGAGGGTGGACCACAGTTCCCAGGATTCTTTGGCAAACTATGTACTTTAACCATGCCCTTGATGTGCTGATGGTCTGGCTTTGTCCTAAGTGCGTCATCCAAAATGTCTTGAAACTGGGGTTTCCTCCTAATATTTTTCTGGGCTACCCCATTCAACAACTGTTGAAAGCAGCAGGGCCAACTCTAGATGGGGCAAGGCAGCAGATTTTAGAATACTATTAAAAGACGGAAAAATGTTAATTATTTAGTGAATTGTGATTTTTTAATTAAAAAAGCCCACATGTTTTTGGGTTTTAGTATCTGGTACATATGAGAGAGGAGGGATGTGGGTGGCGCTGTGGGTTAAACCAATCGGATTGGCGCTGTGGGCTTGCCAATCAGAAGGTCGGCAGTTCGAATCCCCGCAACGGGGTGAGCTCCCGTTGCTTGGTCCCTGCTCCTGCCAACCTAGCAGTTCGAAAGCACATCAAAGTACAAGTAGATAAATAGGTACCACTCCAGCGGGAAGGTAAACGAAATTTCCGTGTGCTGCTCTGGTCCGCCAGAAGCGGCTTAGTCATGCTGGGCACATGACCCGGAAGCTGTACGCCGGTTCTCACGGCCTATAAAGCGAGATGAGCGCCGCAACCCCAGAGTCGGTCACGACTGGCCCTAATGGTCAGGGGTCCCTTTACCTTTACCTTTAGATATGAGAGATGGTCCATCTTTTAGAGAAATAACAGTCACTAGTGTGATAGCACTGACATGCAAAGGCTATGAAGGCTGGAGATTGAGCCTTAGTTCTAGTGAGCTAGCTCTGCTATCTTAAACTATGTTAAACTATGCTATGTTAAACTATGCGATGCACAACACCAGACCCTCCAAGTGCCCCTATTTTCAGGGACGTCCTGATTTAGAGAAGCTGCCCTGGTTTCTGATTTGAACCTGGAATGACCCACTTTTCCTTAGGATGTCCCTGTTTTCATTAGAGAAATGTTGGAGGGTATGGAGTTATCCACCCCTTGAGCCATCTGAAGGCAATCCTGTATAGGAAAGTTTTTTATGCTTAATGTTTTATTATGTTTTTATATATGTTGGAAGCTGCCCAGAGTGGCTGGGGCAACCTAGTAAAATGTGTGGGGTATAAATAGTAAAATTATCATTATGGAATGGGGTGTTTCTGTTTTCGTCAGAGAAATGTTGGAGGGTATGCCACACCCTTTGTGGCTTAAAGAAGGAAAGGATTCCATGACACACTCTCCATCCACTAAGAGAGAGATTTATGGCCTGCATGAGTGTGTGTGTGTGTGTGTGTGTGTGTGTGTGTGTATGAGAAATAATTAAATTAAATTGTGTTGGATGATGTCTTAGGTTGTGTCTCTGCAGTGGTGCTCAGTTCAGCAACTCAGAGATGGATGGATTTGACTCACACTCTCATATTGCGCAGTCAGCTTTGTTGTCTGCTATGTGCTATATCTAGTACAGGTTCCATTGCTGACTTAAATCTTCAGCCAAATTTTAATTTAAGAAGCCAGATTTTCTGGACTGTGAATGGCCTTGCATTTAGATCTTGCCATTTGAGAGATAACAGCGACTTAATTTGAGAGCAGCCTCACAATAAGTACAATTGCTGATTATTTGTCCTGGTGTGTGAACATTTGGCTTTCAGAGACCCTCATCTGGCAGACATGCAAATGAACGAGTAACATTAATAGTTAAGAGTGGGGCCTTTTTATTGTTTGAGGGGGGTGGACTGTATGCTGAGACCCTTCTCATTCCTGAGTGCAGCAACTGTTAAAATCTAAGCAAGGATTCAGATTTCGGGAACAGCCAGTCTAGCTTCCTGGTGAGGTAATGGCCTATGTGTGGGGTGTTAAAGGATCAAAGGAAGGGGTTCTGTGCCAGAAAACAGATGGGTGGGCTATCTTTGAGTTGAGGAGTCACGAGCTGTGCTGGCCTGATTAAGCTCATTTCCCATATGGACTAGATGACCCTTGTCGTTCCTTCCAACTCGACAGTTCTGTGATTCTGTGATTCCTGCATTGTTCTTTATCAGTGCAGCCTTGGTTTAGACCCCTTACTTCTGCTCTGGTAATGCTACAACCTATCATGGTGATATCTGTTTACTCTGGCAGAACTGCAGGAGATAGACACCGGTGCCGTTGCTGACATTTTTTCACACACATGCATACCACAGTTCAGGAAAACCTGGCAATGACACCATGAGCTGATGCTCTTTATAATACTCATTTAAATCTCGGCCCCACCCCCTTCACCATGACTTTAAAATTAGAGTGAAGAAAAATGAGCAAGAGAGCCTTGCTGTCGCTTTATTTTTGACAAGGCAATTACTGTGTTGTGTTCCATAACTCAGATCTGGATTTGTGGCTGTAGATGGAAATTGTTGTCTTGATGCTGGTGCTAAGTTAGAGAAGAACTTAGTTTTTTTAAAAAAAACACAACTTTATAGAGCTGTGTAAAGTTGCATTTAGTAGTTCAATGTATGTATGCTTATTTGTCCGCCACCCCATCCTTGAGAGAAGGCAGGCCCTATGGAGGCTTAGCCTGCTTTATCTCCACAAAGCTAGAGCACTCCATAATACTTTTACCCAGCTGCAACTCACTAGCAACGGCCGCTCTACTCAAACTCAAGAGAGCCTCTTTAGTGCTGGTTAATGTCTATTTCACCCCCTGTCAAAAAAAATCGGCAATTAAGGCCGCATGGGCAGATTTAGAGGCCTACCTACCCTACTGCTCCAATTATTATCGGCAGAGACTTCAATGCCCAAACGGGAACAGATGATAACTGTCTATACACTCAGTACAACCAGTTCCTGGACCATGATAGCCAGACAGCTATAGGCGTTACTCGCCTCTCTAAAGATCACAAATGCAACTTTTCAGGGCTCTGCTTAGCCCTGGTCGCAAAACGGAGGGAACTGTTGATATTAAACGGCATCAAAGAGGGGGGGGGGCGCCCAACTTCCGGTCAGCGCCAGCGATTAATGGCGGACTTTCCCCCGAGCTCCGGGGGAAGTCTGCTCTGTGGGTTCGGGTCCTGCTGCCACGGCGAAGTGGGGACCCTTAAAAATCACAGGCGCGGAAGCCTGTGAACGAGGAGACCCGGCGGGCACCTTTTGCGCCCCCCCAAAACCGCAAAGGAGCCTTTTTAAAGGCTTCGGAGCGGCAGCGGGTGAGCGGCGCGGTGCTGAGGGTCGTTTACAAAGCCTGCTGAGTGAAGCCGCATCGCCATGATCGGAGAGCGCTGATTTCTTCCCAAGAATTTGGACTTAAAAGCAACTATTCGTGAGTAGGATTAACGGATTTAATTTGAAACGAAATTAACAAGAATTTTGGCACTAGCACGGGAAAGGTACAAAAAGGAAGTCTGCCTTCCTGTTGTGTATACAATCTAAAGCAAAGAGACTGTAAGCTGTAACTTAAGAGTGAATATTTTCTTGGAATTAGCAATCTATCGTTTGGAAGAGTATTTCTCCCCACTGTTTGACAGGAGCGGAGGGGGGTGGAAATTGAACTTTTTATGCCTGCAAGAAAGGAACGAATTTAAAAAGAACATCCGCTGCCTTGATCTCTGGAGTCGGACTGCCTTGACAGGGAAACTGAATGGTGGACTGTCAGCACATTGGGATTGTTTGTAGCAGTAACTTGGTGTAAAGATACAGTGTCTTGGAAAATTGGTTTCCAGGTGGAAAAATCAAAACTGGAGACAGAATTGTTAGAATCCAAAACTAAGAACTTGTCAAAAATGTATAACTTGCTGTTGGAATGGAATACACAGGATGAAATAGTTAAATCAGCTATGATCAAGTGGGCACAAGATATTGGTCATAACATTATGTTTGAGGACTGGTTACGGTTGTGGACCACCGGTATAAAATTTACGGCATGTAATGCCTTAAAAGAAAATATTATGAAAATGATTTATAGGTGGTACATGACTCCAGTCAAGCTCGCAAAAATTTACCACTTGCCTGATAAGTGTTGGAAATGTAAAGAGACTGAAGGTACATTCTTTCACCTTTGGTGGACATGCCCAAGGATCAAGGCTTTCTGGGAAATGATCTATAATGAAATGCAAAAGGTATTTAAATATACCTTCCTGAAGAAACCAGAGGCCTTTCTCCTGGGCATGGTCGGCCAATTGGTGTTAAAGAAGGACAGAACATTTTTTATGTATGCTACAACAGCAGCAAGAATACTCATTGCAAAGTATTGGAAGACAGAAGATCTACCCACCGTGGAAGAATGGCAGATGAAGGTTATAGACTATATGGGACTGGCAGAAATGACCGGCAGAATCCGAGACCAGGGAAAAGAGACGGCGGAAGAAGATTGGAAGAAATTTAAGGACTATCTTAGGAAACATTGTAAAATTATTGAAGGTTAGAACGATGTTGATTCAGAAATTAAGTGGTTATAAGCTGTAATGATTATGTGATCAAGAAAAGAAAGGTTAAAAATTATACAGAAATTAGGGGAAGGATTTGCTGAATTGAATTAATTAGAAATTGGAATACAGAAAGGGGAGGTATGAGGAGGTCGGGAAAGTAAGTTTTATGAATATAAGGGATTGAAATTATACTTGTTGTATGTGTTTTGTATGTTTTGTATGTATTTTTACTGTTTTTGTTTTTTTGTTTTGTTTTTTCTATTTTATATAAACTTTTAAAACCTTAATAAATATTTTATTTAAAAAAAAAAAAACAAAGAGGGGGGCCGACCTGGGGAATACACACATTTTTCCATGGCTGGTGGAAGTTTTATAGATTATATTCTAATCTCAAGATTCGCGTATGGCTTTGTCACGAAGTTTCAAGTGGGCCATAACACTGAGAGTGACCATCTCCCTCTAACTTTAGTGTTTGAAGGCCCGCCTTTCGAAAAATCCATTGCCAACCCACAATATACTCCCACGGTGAATTTGAGTATACCAGCTCCCAAAAGAATTAAATGGTCCCCCGTGCTGAATGCAGGCCTCCTTCAATCAGTGGAGCTAAAGAATATATATTCTGCTATTGTTTCGACTAACTCCACGGCTGTGGTCCTAGAGCTTTTTAAGATACTTATAGAAAAGCTGAAAATATAATTATCATCTCCGATACAGAATACAGCCACAAAGAGGGCGAGGGGTCTAGCAAGCTGGTTCAACGCAGAGTGCAGACAAACAAGGAAGCATTTGAGAACAATTTATCGCAAATATAGGAATACTGGGGCACTCCCTTTATTTACCGCATATATCTCTATAAGACGGAACTGCAAACAACTATTAAAGAAGAAAAAACAAAAAGCTGAGCAAATCGCATGGCAAAGCCTGGTCAAGGCTTAGCACAAGAAAGACCTAATTTGCTTTTGGCGTACCATATCTGGCCTACTGGACCAGGAGTGTAACAGACTTATTTGTACCGTTGAACCCTGAGAGTGGATCTGATACTTTCAATCATTGTTTTATTATAAGGAAGCTCAGTTTAACAAGCCAAGCGTGCAACCAGAGGTTTCACCTCACTGGCCACCTGTAAGCACAGAGGAGGTAGAGAATTTGATTGCACAGCTAAAGAACAACAAGGCCCCTGGCATAGATTATATTCCCGCAGAACTTCTGAAGACCAACATTGGGTGGTGGGCCCCCCTGCTGGCGACAATATTCTCTCACATTGATTCAACCGGCCTATTTCCCAAAGGATGGGCCGAGGCGATAATCATCCCAATTTATAAAAAGGGCCCCACATCGGACCCAGCGAGTTACAGTCCTATTAGTCTTTTACCTATACCTAGCAAATTATATGCAAAACACCTCTATATCAAATTAACTAGTTGGATGGACACTGAGGCTATCTTGGCGGAGGAGCAAGCTGGATTTAGGCAAGGCAGATCTACCATAGATCACTGTTTTGTCTTAGCACATCTTATTGACAAATATGCCAAGAAAACCCGTGGGGTCTTATATGCAACCTTCATTGATTTGAAGGCTGCCTTTGATTCAATTTCATGAGTAAGACTCTGGGCCAAAATGAATACATCCAGTATAGATAAAAGATTGTTATTTTTGATTAATGGCCTATATAAAGATGCTGTGTTGTACGTAAGATCCTCCACAAATGGTCAACTCATAGGCCCTGTACCAGCCACCAAGGGGTTAAACAAGGCTGTATTTTAGCTCCAGCTTTATTTAACCTATATATCAATGACATGGTTAAAAGCTTAACATCTCTGGAGTTCCATGCTCCTAAACTGGCCACAAAACCAACCTCGGTGCTCTTATATGCTGATGATGGGGTCCTCCTATCCCAAACAAAAATAGGCCTAAAAAGGTTGATAGGAGAATTCTCAGCATATTGCAGGAGAGAACATAGATCACATAGCTGGAGCATGGACAATCAGCCAATTGAGCAGGTTAAAGCCTTTAAATACCTGGGCATAGTCTTCCAGTGATTGGGGTCATGGGATGTACACCAAAAATGTGTTAAAGAAAAAGCAGCCCAAAGTGCTAAGATGCTGTCCCGTTTTTTCCATATGAAGGGCGGCAAATACATCCCAGCAGCCCTAGAAGTTTTTCAAGCCAAAGCTTTGGCGCAGATACTTTATGGGGCCCAAATTTGGACGGGTAATCACTGCAGCATTCTTGAAACTGTCCAATCCAAATTTTTAAGGCAGATTTTTTTCTGTATCACATTGTGTCCCAAACGCAGCATTACGACTGGAGGCAAGTCTTCCCTCTGTAGAAGCACGGTGCTGGCAAAGAACTCTTAATTATTCGCTCCGTCTAAATCTAAATCCACCCGGTCTACTGCCCTTAGTGACAGAAGACCCTCATAAAAGTGTGTGGTCTAAAATTGTGCACCAAAAACTCCTCTCCTGCGGACTCCACCCACATCAGCTTCTCACAATGGGCTTTATTAAAGCAAAAAGGCTAATTGGACAGCGTCTGAAGGACTTAGAGCAACAGAACAATCTGGCCATTATAAAGAAACTCTGTCCTTGGTATGCCTTTTGCGCCCCCACCCCTCAGTTTGATTCTCTGGCACCATATTTGTATAAATTAACTATCCCAAAATACAGACGTGCCTTCACACTGGCCAGACTGGATGTGATGCCCTCTGCCGTACTTGAGGGCAGATACCAAAAGATTCCAACTGAGAAACGACTCTGCCCCTGTGGAGATGGCAATCTGGAAACAGTGGCTCATGTTCTCCTGTCCTGTCCCCTTTATAAAGATATGAGGAATGAGATCATCACGCCACTCCTGCTTAC
Source organism: Podarcis filfolensis (assembly GCF_964270895.1). Lineage (NCBI taxonomy): Eukaryota > Metazoa > Chordata > Lepidosauria > Squamata > Lacertidae > Podarcis > Podarcis filfolensis. The sequence continues at coordinate 430,483 of NC_139604.1, forward strand.
CATCCCAGGCCGCCCATCTGAGGCCACACTGTTCTTTCTTTTATCAGATCAAAATGACAACAGCAAAGGTTGCTAGGTTTATTGAGGGTGCAATGAGATTAAGGGCCAATATCTGAATGATAATCTTGCCCTTTTTACCCATTGTTGTCTTTTTAATTGTATATATTGCTTGTTTTATGTAGCTATGGCCATTGGCTAATGCAAATAAAGTTTGTCTATCTTTGTCTGCTCATGAATATTTAGTTGCCTCTGTATTCAATGCACCAATAGGAGTAAATAAATATGGAGGAGTAGGAATAAAAATCTGGTTTGGTGTGATGTTTGACATTACCTACGTTTCCCAACCTTTTGTGAGATACAAAACTTCACAAATAAGAGAAGATGCATCTTTTCTGCATCTTATATGGAGCTGTAAGTATAACAGATGCATCCCAAATATGATTTGTAACCCGTCTCTCAATTAAAACTGACCACCAATCAGTTGGTTTACTAGAAGCCCGGAATAATATGGCATTTACACAGTCTGACCCTATTCACATGTAGGCATTTTGTGTTTTTATCTTGTATTTTCATGCTGTGAACCACCCTGAGATGAAGGGCGGTATACAAAAATAAATAAACAGTGTGCAGGGTCATGCTGCTGAAATCACAGAATCCTCCACCATTCCTGCCTGTCTCTAGCTGGGGAAATGCAGGCAAGAGGTGGGTTTCTCCTAATGGGTGAATTGGCACTCATGGTTTGTTTTCTGCAAAAAATAATATGCAGTAAGCCCAGGTTTGCTCTGCATTTGCCTCACTATGCCAGGTATGGCATGGTGTATTTTCTTCTGGGATATTTGAATGATGTCATGTTAATTTAGCTAACCCCACCCTTTACTCTGAAAGCGGTGTAGAGAACCTGTGGCTCTTTAGCTGTTGCTGTACTACAACATCCATCATCTCTGACCATTAGTCATGTAAACTGGGGCCATTGGGAGTTGGAGTCCAACAATATCTGGAGGTAATTTACACTAAAAAAAAAAAGAATGTTTAAATTTATGAAAACACTGGCAATGTTTTTCCGGTGAGCCTGGTGAGGAACCTAGGGACACGAGGGGAACCTTGGAGGCTGAGAAATGAAACTCTAAAACAGAAGTGGCTGATTAACAAAGTGCTGCTTCTGTCAGAGATATATGAGGTCATGAGAAAAGGTTGACAGTGAGCAGTGAGGGTTCATAAAATATTAGGGCAAAGTGGAATCAGCCATGGATTCAATACTGCTATGATTTAGTACATTGCTGTTACTGGCAATGAAAATTAATTTCTGGTATGTGTTACACAGACCAAAGTTTTGCTTATATACAGAAAGAAAGTAGCTGATCCACAATAAAAAAAAAAGCACTGGCAGGAACTTAATGCTTTTCTTAGAATCTACTGAATGTCACAAAGTATTGCGGGGTAGTAAGTCAGTTTAGGGTTGTTGTTTTTTAAAGAGAGTTCTTCCCCAAGTTTGATCTTAAGTGAAGGCTCACCTGCAAAATGTGACTGTCTTAAGAGATGCTGATTTGGGAAGGTTTTTTGTAAACCATGCCAAAGCGAGGCATTAACTGGGACAATGAAGAAATGGCTACTCTCCTTTTCAAAATGCAAAAGCCTTAGATCTGCCTCTATTTTTTGTTGCAATAATTTTCATTTAGTGCAGTACCAGAAAAATTGTGTCAAATAACTACTACCCATTAATTATACCAGGGATTGTGAGAGCAGAAAAGAAAAGAAAAGTTGAAACAGGTGCACAGATAGACATTTAAACAGATGGAGCATAGAACGACTGATTTTGCTTCGTGGCCAGGGCTACCATTATTGAGCTGTGACCTGCCTGGTCATCAAACTTCAGTTTTATCTGTTACACCAGAAGAATCTGATACTAAAGTCTGTAAACCATACCTGAAGGTCAGGAGTTAAGCATCTTTGGATTGGCAAGATTGTGTGCATGACACCTTAGTATATCATAGTACCGTTATCTGATTTAGAACTTAATTTTAACATTGAGAGTTTTGCTGGAGACAAATAGACGCACATTCAATCTGCTAAAAGTTAAGCCATTTTTAAAATAAAAGTGTCAAAACATCCTCGGTGTAAGGGATGTGTTTGATTAATATGCTAAGTAGATTGGGGCAGCTAAATCCAAGCCATGTTCCTTGACAATAATCCCAAGATGTCTGTACTTGTAGAGTATTCATGAGGGAAATAAAATCCACTTTTGCAGTGGGTGTTTTTCACCTCTCCTCATGCAGCCTCTGTGTGCCCCCTAAACCTATTCTATCTCCCCTCCAATTTTCCAGAGCAGATTTTTTTGGGGTGGGCAGGGGTGGGAGTCACCACCCCCTCTATTTGCACATGCAACAACTTAGTTGAATCCTCCCCATAGTTATAATTTTCTAGTCGTATACTGTATAACATTTTTCAGCATCAGATTGGAGATCTTGTCTCCTTCAAATAAACTAGAAGTGATAAGGCGAGAATAAATCCTGATTTATAGATTGTGGTTTGTTTAGAGTGAGATAAACGATGAGCTTTGGTTCACACATAACACTAAGACAAAGCATAGCTTAGCTTCAGGTAGTGCAGCAGCAGCAAGAACAGATGAGGAGGAAATGGGCTGCACTTTTCTCACCGAGTACCAACTTGCTGACTTGTTCCTGGTAAGCCAAAGTTTGTCTTACCATTGATGTAAACTAAGCTAAAATTTGGTTTAGCTCAACTGAGAGCTACTCTCCTGTAAGCCCCACATTTGTGCCAGTCCCAATAAGCCATAAATTCATTTGCCATGTCATGTGAAACATGCCACTCTTTGGCTTAGAGCAGCTTCTGTGCTTTTGATTTCCATCTACGGAGCTTCATAACGTCCCTCTTGTATCTCTGTGGCCACTGGAAGTAAAATGACAACTGCAATTATGCTTTGTCATTTTTTTTTCAAATCATGGTTTCTGTTTCTTGATTGTGGGCTGATGTCAAACCATGACTTGTCCAACCGGACATCATGCCAAACCCACACTTAAGCTGCCTTAGCCATTGTTTGGGGTGATGTTTGAATTGATCTAACTTGTGGTGCTCTGACAACTTTGTGGACGTGATTTGATAATGAAAAAAAGAGAGCTTTACATTGGAAAAAGTCCAGCTATTCTAGTATGTTCGTGGAGAACCACAACATTGTACACAATGCAAGAATTAGGATAGCATCTTTACCTCATCAGCTCATAGATGGCGTTTCTCCTTGTGAAAAGGCATTTATCTATTAGTCTACTAGTCCGATTAGTAAAATTACATTCTGGCATGTAACCAGGTTTTAAAAGCAGGTTGTTGTTTAGAGCCAATCTGACAAAAGAGGTTTGTTCTTGTGGCCATATACCTAAAATTGCCTTATTTTGCTTTGTCTCTTCTCCAAACCCCCCAGATTTTGTTATGTTCCAATCCTGGCACTCCTTCGCTCTGCCCTCTGGCCATCCTTGGTTCCACCTGCTGGTTTTGCCCTTGTTATCAATAGTTTTTAAATCAAAAATTGGCCAAGTTCCCTTTCAGTCACATATATTTCTGACACAGAGGAAAACATGGCGGCAAGGAAGGGTTAGGAGGCAAGAAAGGAGGAGTGAGTTAATTCTATCAGGTTCTGTTGGCTGTCTGCTGAAATTTCGCAAGCTCTCCATTTCTCAGTAATGGAGAGATTAGAGGTGTTTGGTTGATAGCCAAGAGAGGCAGTGACTTGCCTGCCCTGACAAGAGTGCAGTTTCAGAAAAAAAGCTGCCCCCCCCCTGACAGATACAGGTAATTAAACCCATAGGATCTGCACAACCAAATTGTGGAGATTGGGAAAATGGAGGGAGAATGCTTTGGTTACTTACAGCCCTAATTAAAACGTGTAGCATCTACTTGCCACTGTTACGGACTATTGCTGTTAATAGGGGTTTTACAGAAGGTCAAGGATCTTAGAAGGCCAAGGCTCAGGTAATACTAATGCTGGTCCATCAACTGCATTCACGACTTAAAATCATAGAATCATAGAGTTGGAGGGACCCAAGGGTCATCTAGTCCAGCCACCTGCAATGCAGGAATCTCCGCTAAAGCATCTATGACAGATGGCCATCCAACCTCTGCTTAAATACCTCCAGTGAAGGAGAGTCCACAACCTCCCAACTTATTTGTTCCATCCTCTGATTTGGCTAGCCAGTTCAGAACTGGCAGTGATGTAACATGTTACTCACCTCTCCCACAATTTTTGTCACTATTAAATTGAGCTCACCCGGTCACCCTACCCCCTGCAAGATAGCAGAAATTTCACAGCCTCCTATCTCTGTTATCCAGATAGTAAAATATAAATGGTTCTGAAATAAGGTTATTTGCTTCTTCCTGTATCTTACAAAAATATGCAAAAGTCCCATGTTGGCTCCATTGTGTCTTATATTTTTCGAGAGATTATGGCTCATAAGCTTAACTTTTCAGAGAATAGTCAGGTTTGTGTGTGTGTGTGTGTGTGTGTGTGAGAGAGAGAGAGAGAGAGAGAGAGAGAGAGAGAGAGAGCGCAAGCGCTTTTGTTGGGTCTTAAGTTTGGAACTTCCTTATTTTTTTAAAAATGTTGTTTTTATTTATTTCAGTAGTACATTAATTTCAAATCAGTGAAAAAGCCCCTGAAGGGAACAGAAATTTATTATAGTTTCTTAACTAATTTGAGCACTGAAAGCTGTACTGTACTGCAATTCCGTTTTTTTCAGGCTTGGTAAAACTGGAAGAAACTTGCATCACTAGTGAGGAATTTCCTGAACCTTTCCATAGAAATGTACCAATAGCAATAATAATAATGACAAACAAATCTGCTCATTAATAGCATAAGCCAGGTCTATGTAAATTCTGTTCTTATTTTGATTTATTGGTGTGTTTTCTAGCTTGCCAAAATGTAAGGGCTTTTGTTCAATATTTTCTCCCCAACACAGTGTACTTACTTAGCCCATGTCAACACATGGACCCCAGAAAACTAAAACAGGCCTGTACATTCAAATATATATGGTAACATTACAAGTCGTGTGTAAACATCATAATTCAAGCTGCATTTCAGGATGCTGCATTTAGATTTTTTTTGTTCTTATATGAAGGTGTTGAGCTTAGTTTCCCATTCAGTCTTAGTTTCCCAAAGGGTGATGGGAGGAGAATTGCTAACTATTCTTGCAAGGGAAAGAGCAGATAAGGTTAATAGATAAGTCATAATTGTGGTAATCAATCAGCCAATTAACTCATAAAAGAAATGCAGGTAACTCGCATCTTAGTCCACACATAAATGCAAAAACATGTAGAGCCAGGAACCCTCAGAATGGGCTTTGGGAAGGTAGTGTGATGGCTCTGGGATGCTTTCAGAGCTCTTGCACCATCTGCCTAAAGCCAGGTAACCCCACGACAACAGCTGTGCGGGGGTATGTTGGGAAATAAGTAAATTGAGAGTATACACACTCCACTCTCATTTTATTTATTTATTCCCCCCCCCCCACATCTGTGCCAAGCTGTGATTTTATAAGTCACAGTTAAAATTTAAGTGAATTTTTACTTCAACTATGTCATGTTCCATTCAAACACAGGTTAATTTCCTTCATATTGCAGATGAGTATGAAACTAAAACGTTAGTTTAGCATCTAGCTTTCTACGTGCAGGCTGAATACCCAAATCTAAATTCATTATTGTTAAAAAGTTCATGAATACTGTTCCTTGTTTTTCTTCAGTCATTATTTGGTTCAGCACAGCAGTGCAGTTTGGTATTCCAATAAGAACCACCGATTATGCAGCGTATAAATCAGAGAATCATTCAAAGCCAAATGGTCAAACTCAAGAGTATCTACTTCTGCATGGTTTGTGAAACTGACAAGGCATTGATTGTGCTGCTCCAGGAAAAGCTTGGAAGGGAGACACAGCACTTGCTCCATGTTGCTGTATAACAGTTCATTGTTTGAGGGTGGGGGGCATGCCCTCAGCAGGGCTGTTGTCAGATTACTGAAATAAAGCATGTGAAATTATTCCCACCCTAAAGCGCTATATAAACAGTATGTGAGATTTAGGAACTCCACAGAGACGGAGTTAGATATATTTTAAATTGGGTATCTGTCCCTTAATAATTCATATTGTTTTGTGGCACATCAGTTATAGCGTCTCAACTGTTCTGACACACTTGGCAACTGCTGGGATTTAAGAGCGGTACAGACCGGTATTTATATTTTTACCCACAGCTATAAATGTGAAGCCACTTCAGATTTTAGATTTTTACCTCATGGAATTGGTGTTTCCATAGCAAACTCACTAAAAACACTCTTGGTAGCAATTTCATGATTCCGCTTTAAGAATCACTTGTCAGAGCCAGGCCCCAATCCAAACCCTTTAAGGAATATCAGCTAATCATCAGGTTGCCAACACACAAGCTATGGCTGGAGCGTTAGCTTATCATCCTGCGTCCCTTTTTCCAAAGTGAGAATTTCAGCATTAAACTGTACAAAATGCATATACATTTGTAATTTTGATCCTTTGTTACTCTTAGGCCCCAATGTTCCTTGCCACCTTCCTTCCCGAGGGGGAAAAAGTACATGTTGATGTTGATTTGAAAGCTGTCAAATATCCAGGCATAGGGCAAGGTCCTATAAACAAAGAGCCTAGTTTGTGAGTGATGGACTCAGCTACACTGGTCAGTTTATAATGTTAAAAAGTGTTATAAAAATGTAACACCAGATGGTGCTGTAGAGCAGAATCCAAAGCCAATGGCAGATTGCCTTGGGAGCCTTTCTCCCCCCGCCCCATAGCATTTTTTCCCATAGCATTTTAAAAATATCTGTATAGATCCAGCCCTAGCCTACAGTTTTCAGCCTTCAATTTGAGGTAGCCAGCCACCCTCCCCATGGGAATTAGGATCATAGAATTGTAGAGTTGGAAGGGATCCTGAGGGTCATCTCCTCTAACTCCCTACAGTGCAGGAATCCTGCCCACAGCTGTCCCCTTGTGGGATCAAACCACCAACCTTCTGGTTAATAGCCAGACACACTGACCCATTGCGGCTCAAATGCTATTCTTCTGACAGGTTGTTTTTCTGGCAGGAAGGTAGAGGACTTTTGATGTGATGCAACAACTGGTTCTTAAAATGGGTTCAATCAGCTTCTAAGAATGAAAACATCTTGGTATTCTACCATATAGGACTGAGGTTTTCAACCTTTTTGAGTCCAGGTCTTCCTTGACCAACTACATTCTTACTGTGGTGCCTGCAGAGCTGGCAGCCTCTCACCCTTTTTTGAACACCCTCCCTTGTGGTGGGTTCCCTCAGCTTCCTCTCCTCTCCCCTCTCCTTAGGAGTCCTCCAGGCACCCACTATTTCCGCCCCTGGTCTCTGAGGTGCCCCCACCCACCCCAAAGAGAGGTGCCTCCTCACTTGTCTGTCCATTCCCAACAGCAAGGGCTGGTGGACTAGCTGGCTGGGCTCCCTTGCCTGCTTGCTTGCTTACTCAAGGCCACCTCAGCTCCTGGCAACCAGCACCCACTGGCCAGCCCCAGAAGCTGGGTAGCTTGTAGCCAGGGCTGCTGCAATAAACAGCTGTGCATGCCTTTGGGAGGCAGAGACTCGAGGGGTACAGAGGCCATTGTTGCCTGCGGCACCCCTCAATATCATTCAAGGCACCCCAGGATGCCGCGGTACACTGGTTGAAAACCACTGATATAGGGTACAGCTGTGAGTGTTCAATGCATTAGAAACAATGTTTTATGTATTTAATGGACTGCAGTGTTAGCAACCTCTCAAGGCTTCTTTCTTGTCCTTGGAATCAGCAGACTGTTTGGCCTTTTCCACATTGGACTTATCCCTTGATACTACACAACTTGGGGTCTTGGGATTCCAGCTCAATACATAAGGTTGTTGGAATGCCAGAATCAGTTGTGATTTGGATGGGTCTTCACCATTTTTTACTTAAGTTGCTGAGACATAGATTTTGTACAAGGTTTTTTTATGTGTTCTTAAGGCAACAATTCAGCTTCCAGGTAAAAAATAAAAGCAAAAATGTCAGATTCTTTTCAGATTATCATATTCTTTCAAATTTGAGAAGACAAAAAAAAAGTTTTTCTTGGCTTGTCCATAGGAAAGTAGATAATGGGAAGTTTTCTACATTGGTTTAAGACAGTTTCTCTGAATTGAAACTGCAGAGGGCAGTGCAAATCACAGATGCCATAGCTGGTATTTTCTCTTTCTACTACATCATGTATTGCAGCAAAAATAATTCAGGTTTTTTTAAAATAAAACACCCCAAAAGCCTTGAGCCCTGAAATTATGTATCAGCATATTGAAAACTGGGAACCCAACTGAAATGTGCACATATAGGCTGAGCAATTAGCTCCCCACCCAACTCACAGCATGCTCAGATGGCAAACACCTGCTCAGTCCTGGAAATTGGGGATAGGCTGTCAAGAGATTTCGTCTCCAGGTGGTGCCTAGCTTCCGTCAACATCACTGCCTTTTTGCAACTTCAACCTTTGATTTCTGTGAGAGTGATATGAGTCAGGTCACTAATGATAGCTGGGTGATACAAAGCTTTGGTATGGCTTCTCCCTTCCCCGTCTGTTCTTTTCTCTCTGTTGGATATAACCCTTTCTTAAAAATATTTTAAAATTAAACATTGGCAATACAAGGGGAGAATAGGGGAGGAGCAATGACAGGGCAAAAAAGAAGTTCAGCAATCTCCACTCATCAATAATGTTTTTTTCTAAAAATATAATTATAATCCAGACATTCAAAATGAGGGATGTATACCATGTTATTGCTGTCTCCTCCCCCTGCGTTCCTTCTCACATTCCAGAATTGAAATTAGTTGCAATCCTAGCACTTCACAGCCATATATTATACTTTTTCATCTGGAACAAAACGCCGGCGTGAGTTAAGAAGCCTCTAACGCCTTCTGAAATGGTTCAGTGCTAAATTCTCTGTTGTGATAAAGTGAGGTGCAAAACCATTAAAACTGAAGACAGAAGAAACTATTAGTTCGGGTGCTCAATTCTTTTTGCTCTGTTTTTTTTTTTTAAAATATATTAACCATTGCTCTCATAAAAAACCCAGTCTTTCCTCTACTGCCCTGGAGAGATAATTTCACAAGTCAACACAGGAATATTACCTTGCTATGCAGCCAGAGCGCCCTCCCTTCCTCCTTGTCATTTTCCATTTCATTACTTTAAGTTTCCACTTATCATTTCATCTTCTTAACCACTCATTAACATCTTTGAATTGAGGATGACTTTGAACATTACATTCAGGCAGATGGGTGAATAACTTGCACTTCCAGTATATCATGTGGGAACACAGGGGAGTCAGTGCTAATCCAAACAAATTCTTGTTTATTAGGATATGAAATCCCTGGGTGTTTTAGTCACACCCATATGCTTCTTATATCCTATTCAGACAGTGGAGGCTGCTCCATGAGGGCAAACAGAACAGTGTCCCACCAACCTATTCTGCCAGCCCCACTTGCCTGTCTTCTTAGACAACCTGCCCTGCTGGTGACGTCTCAGTTCTTTTGCCCTTGTAGAGCTCAGCAGGGAGGAGGATGGAGACTAACCTACAACTAGCTGGCTCCATCTGCCAGTGATTCTGCCTGTCACTGACTCTGACTGCCCATGCTGTTGCTTTCTCTGCCATTGAAGACAGGCAAGTGTTCAATGTACCGCTCAGTTTCTGGTGAGCAAAAACTTGTGCATGGTGCAGTTGTTGAAGAGATTGTTATGGGAAATGCAAGTTTGCAGCAGAAAGTTCAAATGTTGTTATTTATTTATTTATTTATTTATGTGTTATCTAGCTCTCCCTGTACTCAACAGCTCAGAATGGGTAAAATTCAGAAAAAAATACTCCAAGCAGCAAATTGTAGATGAACAGAGGCCTACTGTTCAATAGCTATAAATGCTTAAAATAAAGTAAGCTCCACTTGTAAAACACTTAACCTCTAAAATGTTGAGAGATTTGTGATCACTTGTGATCACTTAATTGAATCATTTTGATGGTAAAAGCCACCACTGAATGTTTGGTGGGGCTGTCCGTGCTATTGGACAACCCCTAGGCATCTTTATGATGATGATTATATTGTCTCTAGAATATCAGCGTAATTGGAAAAAACCAATTAGATTAAATAGTGTTACCCACAGCATAATCTCTACATGCCCTTTTTTAAATAAATTATTTTTATTCATTTTGCAATACAAAAATATAAAAACACATAACACAGTTTTTCACAGATACATTTTTTGGACTTCCCTCAGCTCTTCTGCAAATCCTCCGTTTTAATCCTCCTTCCGCATTTCTTAATCTAATATTGCCTTTTGTTAAAAACCTCCTCCCTCTTATTCCCTTTTTTACAATATTTCTAATATTATTTTCCCAGAGCCTCTTGCAAACCTACAAACGTTAATTGTTCATCGCAAATACTTTTCAAATAGTCTACAAATTTACTCCAGTCTTCAGTGAATCTGTGGTCTCGTAGGCATTGGATCCTTCCTGTTAATTTATCAAGTTCTGTGTATGCCATTAACTTCATTCTCCATTCTTCCATCGACGGTAATTCTTCTTGTTTCCATTTTTGGGCTAGAATCTACATGCCCTTTTTGAGGCAGCGTTCTTATTATTTTGTTCTAAAATCGAAACATCTTGATAGTTTTCTACCCAGCATTTACAGGCTGTGACTATTTAGTATTTATGGCCAACAATACCTTTGAATCCCTTATCAGCTTTCATTGGAGTCTTTGAAAAGAGCTACGAAATGAAGAAGCTTTCTGTTCAGTGTGCTGGAAATATCTCTGGAAATACTTTCCCCAAAAGATTAAGGCATCAAGCCAGGAATGTTCAATGGTCCTGTTGTTTTTGTGAATCTCTGATCAGATATTTCCTGTTTCAAAAACTCACGAATTTGGGTCCAGTCCCTCGCTGGTCTAAACTACAACCCTGCACCCAAAGGACTTTCTTTTCCACCCTCATTGCCTTCTTTTAGATTGCCCAGCTGTCAAAGTGCTGCGGTGACAATCCATAACAGGTAGAATTCCTCTGCCAGGGTCTAGAATAGACCTAGCAATGCTGTGCCCTCTTGTCTTGGCCCCCAGCCTCCCAGCCCCCAGCTTGTTTGCCTTCTGGCTTGCTACCCACAGTACACAGTCTTAGCCCTACAGAATAGTTTCCTGAGAAACAGAACAGTCCATTCCATCACAGCAGCTCAGCCAATTGAAATTAGAGTTTCTTGCTGCACTGTAGGTGGATTCAGCACACCTGCAATCAAGGCTGTTACATTTATTGATGGAAGGAAAAAAACTGCTAGCCCTCCCTTCACATGATAATAGATGTGACTGATAAAACTATGTTGTTGATAGAACTGGGATTCGTTCCATCTGTGTAATATCTTTATTTTATCCAGAGAACTTAGCAGAGGCCACCAAATTTAGTGACTGTATGCTAGCCGTCCTGCTGTATTTTATGAAAGCTATACTCTATTTTATCCTATTTAAAATATTAAGTGATTAATCATTTATAAACTCTTTTAAAAGAGTAAAGGCCATTTTAGCTTTCGTTACAATAGAGCCCTTTGTTTGAAACTATTAATAGAGAGCCAGCATGGCATGTGGTAATACTTGGAGCTAAATAACCTATTTTGAATGCCTAGGCTTGACTACATGGACTCTCCTTTAACAAGTATATTTCTTTACACTACAACTAGTAGCTGAAGCTGTAGCGAGTGGGGCTTACTCTTGGAAATAGTCTCCCTTGCTCATATTTTCTTCTGGCACCCCTGAGTATAGCTCCTTCCCTGCTACAGCAACATAATTATATTGCTTTCACACTTCTCAGTACAATATCCTTTTCACTCCTTAATGATATGTATGTTAGAAAGGTATTAATATTGTGCCAGTCCCAGACTGGGGGGGGCTCCTCAAAGCACTACCATCTGAGTGGTTTAACAGAGAAAGCCCCAAAATTTGTACACACACAGGACTGTTGGGAACAACAAAAAAAGAAAGTGAATAGTTACAAGCCAGTGGGACAGAAAAAGAGGATAGTGGAACACAAATGTACACAACAAGTTGTATGAATGAGGCTTTTATCGCACTTGGAGTACTTCAGTTGTGTATTATACCAGTTCTAACTCTTCAGCAGTCCGGCCAGGACTGAGGATGTAGGTAGACATTGCTGTAGACAATGTGAAGTCGCCTCATTATTACTACACAAACACAGAGGACACAAAAGCCTAATTTATATACTACCTTCCTGCACAGACAATCCATGTGGCTAACTATCATGAATTCCTTTAAAGAATTCTGGAAATTGCAGTTTTATGAAAATTCTGAGAATTCTTCTCAGAGAATTGTGTTCAGATTTCCTTGGGGAAAACCATAAAAACCACGAATCAGTTTAAACTTTAAATGAAGTATTGTAACTGAGACCTAGGAACTAACTTAAAATAAACAAAATTAATTCCTTTCAGACATTTAGATCAATTTTTTTATTTACAAATTTAAAATCTTATAAGAAATAGCTAGAGTCTCAAAGAAATAACTTGTGAAACTCAACAAAGGGATTAATAAAACATAATTATAACTTTGTATAAATGGAACTGACAAGCAGCAGGGCTATTTTATTATATCCTTTGATGTAAAATGCAACACACAGTGCAAAGCTTTGTCTCAATTCAGGCTTTAACAAGTGGGAGGGAGAGAGAAATTGTATGTGAAAGTGGCAAATCTGTGTTTCCACTGCTACTTTCACTCACATTTTATTAATGGAATGTGTAATTCTAGGAAGGCTCCTTTAAAATAAAATTCTGCAGTCTAAATCTGAACCGCAAAATGCAGAATTCTGGGACTTGTCTTCATTGTGCAAATGGAATAAATCTGAATATTTTTTCTTATTTTCTATTTTTACTAGATTGCATAATTTCTTTTCGGTTTTCTAATTCTAGAGAACAGCAAGGGCTTTTCTCATACAGAGCAAAGGGCTCGTTGTGGAGAAAACACAGCTATACACAACCATTGGAAAGCTTGCAAGCTGAGATGCTCAGGAATATGTAACCATGTCCCTGTACCACATTTGTATGTTTTTCTTCTGGATAAGGCCCCTGGTCTGCAGATCTTATGTAATTTCCCATTTGGAAGCCCCCCACCCCCCATTGGCCTGTTGAGAAGGAAGTGGAGTGGGTGTTTGAAAATGGCCTCCCATTTCAAAGCTGCTGCTGTTTTCGGCCCAGCCATTCGGCAGGGTGAGACCACAGCTTCAGACAGAAAAGCAAACAAACCCGGGCACTGATGATTTCAGGCATGATTGTGTCCATTTTGGGAGAGGATCTCGTGAGATCTTGTAGAGTGCACACAAGTGCTTATGTGATTTGAATGGGATCTCGTCACAAATGGATGCGATCTTGCCTGAAATCTGCATCTCCACCAGCGGCAAATGCTGGGCAGATGCAGGGCCTGTGGCGGCAGAGCAAGCAGTGGCAGAGGAGCAGGCAGGTAGTGGTGGGAGCAGTGTGGCACTTCCCGTTTTCCTCAAGTGGCAAAACAGGACATGCTGCCCCCGATGTTTCCGTCACATCTGCCACTCTGCCCACGCACATTAGAAACTTCTGTGCCAGGATGTACCCTTCAGATTTTCAGTTGCTTACCCCTATTATAGTCTGATCCCAGACTTCTGGTGTCAACGAAATAAGAGCATGCACTCATGAAAGTGTCATGAAAGATTACAAAGCTTGGTGCTTTAGTACAAAACTAAGAGCAAGAAAAGCAGTTCCCCTGTATGAATTGTTACCCGTGAATGATATTCTGTTAGCATAATGGCTGAGAGGCTTGCAAGGAATAGATGTCTTAAGACATATCCTGCCCCCTAAAGTTATTCCAAAAGCCCCCAAGTGCAGATTTCATTTGAGTCAATCATCTGAGTTCAGGTATGCTCATTCAGAGTCTGTATGTGTTGGTTTGGCTTCACAGCTGTGCATTTCTTTATTGACAGGTTCCTCACTTCAAATATATTTGTCTGATTTTGGATGTAAATAATTATCCAAATGTAATCTTGATGCAATCTTAAACGTACATCTTCAGAATAAAGTTCCTTTGAAAGCATTGGAACTTCTAAGTATATGCCTAGAGTGAGGGTACAAATACCATTTCTGTGTACCCTTTTTAAATGTCCCCAGTTGTGAAAGAATGAGAAGCAGATAAACCCTTTTTGCTAAAAAGTAATTTAAGAGAAAATGTTACAGTGGCCTAATGCAAATTGAATGAGTCTCTCAGCATTGTTCCCAGTGGACAAATATGCTCATTACCGAAACTAGCTACTCATAAGTAACCTAATTTACATCTTTATTAATTTAGTATATAGTTGCTTCCTTCATCATCTCATAAGAGATACAAAATAGGCACCACTTTGCTTGTGTTAAGAGCATTAAACCTTTTGCCTGAAGAGTGGCATTTTGTATCTTGAATACTACACATTTGTCATTGGCAGCTGACCTATTATTTTCCTGTGTTCAGGGAGTAAGCCCTTCTGGAACCTGTATTACTGGGAGAGGGTGGGTGAATTTAAGCCTGATGTTAAGGTAGCATTTTCCCTGTGTGGACCTGGTCAGTAAGGGTAGAAATGCCCAGAAACGAAGCGTATTTGACCAAAACATGAGGTGCACGGCATAGGTAAGGTTAGGAACTTGGTCTAGGTTGTGGAGCACCCCTTTAAGCTACCGGGGGAGAGAAACAGAGAAAATTTCAGTGGGTTTTCTCCGCCACCCTGAAAAGGCAAATTACGAGTCTACCCTTGATAGCTGTACCAGAGTAGGATGGGGTGACACTGGGCCAAAAACAGCTGCACAGTAATGCAATGTACAGGGGAAAGGGGGAGAGAAAGCTGAAAGCACTGTGGAAGGAAAGAGAGAGAGGATTTTTTTAACAAAACAAAAAACCATAACCTTTCTTATGAACTCCCAAGAATGCATCAGTGGGAAAGAGGGAATGAAATCCTCAGTGCCAGGATAAGGTGAAATGGGGAGAATAGGGGATGGAGTGGGCATCTTGATTGACACCTTCAGGAGGGACAGGGAATGGGCAGAGGTTTCCCCCAACAAAGGGCATGGACCAGTTATATGGGGGGGGGGGAATCAGGTGGCAGTTGAAAAGGACTTTCTCTCTTCATCTGTTGCTGTCCTGCCTAGAGGTACCAGATACAGGAAGGGTATGTTTTGAGGCAAGATTTCAGGGCTTTTGTTGTTTAGTCGTGTCCGCCTCTTCGTGACCCCATGGACCAGAGCACGCCAGGCACTCCTGTCTTCCACTGCCTTCCGCAGTTTGGTCAAATTCATGCTGGTAGCTTCAAGAACACTGTCCAACTACCTTGTCCTCTGCCATCCCCTTCTCCTTGTTCCCCCCCATCTTTCCCAACATCAGGGTCTTTTCCAGGGAGTCTTCTCTTCTCATGAGGTGGCCAAAGTCTTGGAGCCTCAGCTTCATGATCTGTCCTTCCAGTGAGCACTCAGGGCTGATTTCCTTCAGAATGGATAGGGCTTAGAATTGTCATTTCTGGCAGGGTGTTGTGCTGATTGAATGAGGCTGTGGAAAATTTTGCCATTTGTGCATCCCAACGTTTTCATAGCTCAAAGCACAGAGGGCCAGGATGCTCTCTTTTCCATGACAACTGGTCCTATAAACACACCCTGCTCAGGATAGCCAGCTCTTGCCAACTAAATGTCCCATACAAGATGGCAACTGAGATACAAAAGTGAGGGGGGAATTGAGATGATGCTCTCTGGTAATACCCCTTGTAAATTTTTACCTATATACGTCTTCATTTTTCATTCTGATTTCTAGCCCAGACTGTCCTAAAGTCTCAGATGGCTTGCAGTTTGCTAAACAAATACAAATAGCAATAAAAGCAAGGCAAAACCGAATGCTAAAACAATTAAAACTGACAGCACATTTGCAAACCTAAGCAGGGTCTGGTATGGCTTCAGATTGGATAGGGGAACCCGTGTTGAGATTCCTGCATTGCAGGGGTTGGACTAAATGACGCTCAGGGTCTCTTCCAACTCAGTTCTATGAACAATTAACCATCTTGCTCAAAGAAACAGTTCTTAGCACACTTCTGACTAAGACACTCACTTTCAGGCTCCAGAGAGGAGGAAACCAATATTTGTTACGTAGCCATTGCAGATCCCATTTCCTGCCTCTTTGCTCTGTGAACTGGATGTGTAGCTGGGATCATCCAGGGAGTGTTCCTGGTTGATCCGAGGGACTATAGTGGAAGATGAGTAGGAAGTGGTCTCAAGGTTTTACCTCGAGCCACCACCTCAAGGTTGGTTTGTGGCAGCTAGAGAGAAGTACAGTTGGTTACTGTTGATACACCAGCCAAAGGTGCGGAGAAAATATTTATTCATTTAAAAGCATTCATGCACCACTTACGATTTGAACAATCTCTAAGCTTGTTCTAAGTTTCTAACACTGCATGTGTGGAGTTTGTCATGCACAGTGGAACTACCTCTCTTCTCCTTGCATGCCCTCAAAAATCTACCCTGGGGTGTCCTCCAACTCTCTGAAGTAGGCTTTGAAGGGTAACTAGGAGGGAAAAGCTCCGATGTGTAAGTGGAACAGCATTGCTGGATAGGACCCACAGCTGGGAAGAACTTGAAATTCGTGAACAGGATGGCAAGGTTACTTGTTAGTGCAAATATTTTTTTATTACTCTTAAATAAATTAAACATAGGGTGACAAATTAACTAACACTTCAAGGCATATGGTCTTTCATGTGCATAGCATGACCCAAGATCCAGGGAGTTTGACTGCTGCACTTGTCCCTTGTGTCACCAGTATACAAGTATTTTTTGTTTTTGCTAACGCTGGTGTATCAGTTAATCCACAATATCTACTTATCTCAACTTTAATGTAAGCAGGTTAAAAAAAAGAGACCACTCACTGTCCCAAGTTGTGTGGAAAAAAGAAACAATATATATGTATATTTAAAGCTAAGGCCATCAGATTCACAGAAAGACAGATGCTCTTTGCTCCGTCAGTAGCTAAGAAAAGGGGCTGCATGGGTATGAGCAAGATGATGCAATGTGCTGACAATACAACACAATCTGGGAGGTTCAGTCAAGTTCAAAGCAACAGGCAATCCAATTCTGAAGAGCATGAACAGACGTACTGCCAAAATGAGATGGGCTGATGAGATACTTCCATGTTGGCTCTCTGTAAGGAAACATTAGAAGGGGAAGAACAGCAGTCCTTTATTCCACTGGAAAAATTTCCAGAATGATTTTTTTTTTCTAAAGCTCCTGAATTTTATTTGTGCTTCCTCCCCCTCCCCCCATACCTGCTGAGGGTGACTGTACTAGCTGAAGTCATCCTTTGCTCCTCTCCCCCATTGCTCATTTTGTTTTAAAAAAGGGTGATTTTTTTCCTATACCAGTAACCATAGAGATGCTTAATAGCTACAGCTTCTGCCTTAACTGTCCTCACAGCAAAATCTCTTCCTCCCCCACCCCCCTGATGCAGTAGAGCAGACTATTGGTGTGTTTAACTGTCTTAAGTTATAGTTCCCATCCAGAGCTGGGCGGGGGGCGGGTATCTCTCTCTCTCTCTCTCTCTCTCTCTCTCTCTCTCTCTCTCTCTCTCTCCTTCTCAAGCAATGCCAAGGAGGCTGCATAAGCTTTAAACTATTGATTGTCTGGAGTCGCTTAAGGACTGGGTGCGGAAGGCTCAGTCGAGACAGGAAAGAGGTGCTGTTTGTCAGTAGAATCATAGAACTGTAGAGTTCAAAGAAACCTGAGGGTCATCTAGTCCAGCCCCCTGCAGTGCAGGAATCTCAGTTAAGTTATCTTGACCTATAGCCACCCAACCTCTGCTTAAAAACCTCCAATGAAGGAGTATCTACCACATTTTGTGGGAGTCTGTTCCACTCTCAACCAGCTCTTACTGTCTGAAAGTTATTCCTGATAAAGTTATTTAGTCAGAATCTCCTTTCTTGTACCTTGAAGCCATTGGTTCACGTGCTACCCTCCAGAGCAGGAGAAAGCAAGCTTGTTCTCTCTTTCATGTGACATATGCAGGATATTTGAAGATGGCTGTCATATCTCCTCTCAGTCTCCTCTTTTCCAGGCTAAACATACCCAGCTCCCT
This sequence comes from Podarcis filfolensis, assembly GCF_964270895.1. Lineage (NCBI taxonomy): Eukaryota > Metazoa > Chordata > Lepidosauria > Squamata > Lacertidae > Podarcis > Podarcis filfolensis. The sequence continues at coordinate 448,642 of NC_139604.1, forward strand.
CAATCATTCCTCATAAGGCTTGGTTTCCAGACCTTGATCATCTTGGTTGCCCTCCTCTGCCCTCCTCATGCTTGTCAACATCCTTCTTAAATTGTGGTGCCCAGAACTGGACACAGTATTCGAGGTGTGGTCTGACCAAGGCAGAATAGGTAAAGGTAAAGGGACCCCTGACCATTAGGTCCAGTCGTGGCCGACTCTGGGGTTGCGGCGCTCATCTCGCTTTACTGGCTGAGGGAGCCGGCGTACAGCTTCCGGGTCATGTGGCCAGCATGACTAAGACGCTTCTGGTGAACCAGAGCAGCACACGGAAACGCCGTTTACCTTCCCGCCGGAGTGGTACCTATTTATCTACTTGTACTTTGATGTGCTTTCGAACTGCTAGGTTGGCAGGAGCCAGGACCGAGCAACGGGAGCTCACCCCGTCCTTGCGGGGATTCGAACCGCCGACCTTCTGATCGGCAAGTCCTAGGCTTTGTGGTTTCTAAGGTGCCACTGGATTTTTAAATTTTTAAAATAATTTTTTAATTTATTTCGACTATGTCAGACCAACAGGGCTACCTACCTGAACCAAGAAAAGGGGAAGGTGTCATCTCTCTGGCACCTTCAATGACAAAAAGTTGCACCCACTCATGCAGCTGTGAACTATGATTGTGTATAGGCTTCCCACCTCGCATGTGCCAAAGTTTCAAGGTCTGTGAGGTTTGTTGTTGCTACAAGTATTTCATAACCCATTATTATTGCACTCTTACACTGTTGTTATGCTATATGCATGTTAATAGAACAATGTTTGTGTCAAAAACTGTCAGTTAGGCTCCATACACTGAATGTGTTGTTGTTTTTCACATTATGAGGTATTGTCGACCCTGCTGATTTATATGGAACTGTTTTCTTTAACTGGAAAAAGGAAGAACTCAATAAAAGCACGTGTTTCTCTTCCCACCTTGCCAACAACATTTTGCTTAGTAACTTCTAAGGCATTTGACATTATTACTATTTTATTGTCCAGTGCTCTTGTTGAGCGAGAGCAACTGGGCACACAACTTATTTTTCTAGCAATAGCTGTGTGTATGTCAGAATTTATAGCTTTACCCTTTTAGGGTTGCCATACGTCCGGAATGTCCCAGATGTATCCAAAATACTGCAGTTGAAAGCAGTATCCGGGCGGAAATTGCTAACAATGTCATGGCAACCCATGAAAAACTCAACAACTTTTGTCTTTTGAAATATGGCAACCCTACCTTAGCACAACTTATGAAAATATTTTTACAGTTAAATCATAAGAATTTTTATTTGGAAGTGGAATTTACTCCCAAATTAGTGTTTATAGGTCTGTATGTGTCTCCACATTATTTCCTCTTGACTTCCCAGGAACAAGACCTGGGATGCATAACAGATATTTACCAGAAAATAATCTTTCTGTAACATCTTCCAGTAACCTGACAATTATTCATTTGTACTTTTGAGATTAATCATTACACACATATTCAGAGCTGCATTCCTATGCCCGCTTAGTATTCCTATCAGACATAATGAGATTTATTTATGAGTAAACAAGGCATGGTTATGAACTCAGCTGCCCTTGGAGCACTCTCTGTCACCTTCTGTGTTCACTATATTTAAAAAAGCAAATTAACAGGGTTTGGGTCAACCATAACATTTTACGCTTCCATACTCTCACGTAGTTCAGTTAGGCAGCTCATGCTGCAAAACTTTCGAAAGTGTCATTCTGTTGCATGGTTTTCATTTGCTTGTATATAATATTTCTGCTGATGTTTCCAATCCACAGCAGAGAATTTGTGGCTCAGCTAGTACATTTGTGTCATTAGCTATGGTGGCAAAGCCTGGTTTATAGCAGAAATGTAATTGCACCTTTTACTTGTAGCATGATATCTTTCTTTGAAAGCCAAAATAATGCCTGAGCGTACAGTATATTTTCTCTTACAAGGAAGCTTCCCATTTCTTTGAGAAGTTAAAAAAAGTGTTTGGAAGATACAAAGGAATGTGTGTGTGTGTGTGTGTGTGTGTGTGGGTGGGTAGTGTGCATGCTGTAGTAACTTTGCATTTATAATCCGAAGAGATCTGTTTTTTCAGCAGCACACATATTACTGCATGTAAAACATTTTATTTTTTAAAAATGGATTCATATAAATTTTAGTATTCTGTTGCCTGTGTGTACATTTGGCAGTGACACAAAAGGAAACCGGTTGATGGTTTTCCTGGGATTAGAGGCCTGATTACCAAGGACATGTTTTGGTTGGTTGCAATTAAAATGCTTGTCTGGCATTCGATACCAGGAACCCTTTTGATAGACGGCTTAAGCTGAGGCAAGTGCAGCATCCTATTGTAAGTGAGTGATGGCGGAGCTGGCTGCCTTGCCGTCATTCTGGAAAATTCTGTGGCCAGCGAGCTCCCTCTGTGTCTCCCACTCGGCCTCTTTTCCTTTTCACCACTGCGGGGACTTCATCTGATTTGCAGTTTTCCTCTTCCCCGACACACATACGGAAGCTGCAAGCTGGTGGCTGGCAGACTGTGTCTGTCTGGAGATAGACAGAGAGCTCACGGATACTAATACTCTGGGAGAATGGTTATGCTGCAGTTATTTAAGGATATGCCTTTGTTGGTATTGCAGCACAGGAGCTGGTAATGTTTTTTCCCCTTTTTGTTTTACCATCAGCTTTATGTGTGTCTTTTTAAATACCTGCAATATGCTGATCTACAGAAGCCCTTCTGGCTATATATTAGGTGCAGAATTTGCAAATACTAGATGAATGCAGGCTCTGTATGGAAGGCATAGGGTATATATATGCTTGCATTTCATGCATTTATTTAATTGCTTTGGTATATGGGTGGGGTTTTTTGAGGGGGGAAATTTTGCATGCATTTTTGGGTTGCATTTTAAACTAAATGGGTGCTTTTAGTACAGAAATGGAGGATAATACTTTTCCAGTGTAATAATATTAAGTGTGTGTGTGTATGTGTGTGTTATTTTGCAGATTCTCCAGCCTTTTCTTTCTAACCAGACACACTCCTTGGGTTTGACTTGCTTGCAGACAAAAGGTAAGGCACAGCTCGTTTTTCACCTGTCTGTACTCACACAGCGGAGTGGGTGTTTCATTCACAGGCGATCTTTTGCATACGACTTTTTATTCTATTCTGATACACAGTACTATAGCTTTTCTTGGGCATTTCGGCTTGGCCATGGAGTACCATTGTGGAAGTTCATTGTGATGGCTGCATTCTTTAAAACTACTTGATGCGTGGAGACATAAGCTCAGTCATTTTGGCCACTGGGGTTGCCTCAAAGTAAAAAACAACAACTAAAAACCTTTGCTTTTCTCGATCACCTGTCAGAGCTGGACAAACAAAACAAGCACCAACATTATTCAGCCCTTTATTCTCAACCATTCTAGATAAAGGGTATTAAGAGTGGGGGAACCATTCTCCCTAAAAATTAACTGTGGTTGCAGTTCTGTGTAAAGGAGTACATAAGGGATTAAATACCTTGGCTTGTTTCAGTAGGTAGAGTCTGCCACATACAGACAGAGCCGTGTTTGTTTCTAGGGAGGGAAAAGTCTGTTTTTGTTAAACACCCCCCCCGCTATTGTAACTAAGAGATACATGTATCCTTGCCATTGATTTTCATGCTGTATCTTTATTGGGTAGGGATGTGAGGATACAGTAAATGCATCCCTTTTCTACCCCCCCCATCAAGCCATTCAGCTTATAAGAGGCTACGCCTACATGTTGCCACAAAAGCTGCAGAACATTTTGTTGCTGAGACACATCAGAATATACATATATTATCCTGCCTTCCACTCATTCCTTTTTCGTTGCTGTAACAACACTTTGCAGCCATCTGCATGAGATACTGAGAAAAGAAAGCAAAATGTGTCTCTTTCTTTCTCTCCCTCTGGAATACATCTAATACAATACTCCATAACACAGAATCTGGGACCTGTTCTTTTTTGTTTGGGTTTTGAATGGGGCCTAATCTGTTCTGGGCACCCTCTCAGTCTGTGGGGTTTTTTTTGTGGGGGGGGGTTGGTGGTCACTTCACCTTTACCTAAGGTTCTGTAAATATAGTCCATGTCCCATGTTCACCTTAATGTAGTCACATAATGTTTTTTTCACACATTCACATGAAAAAGTATGTTTGCAAACACATATGTCACATAAGTGCAATTGCCAAAGTATCAAGATTGGCTGTATTTCTCTGTAACCCAAAGTTGAGTGTGATACATTATGTCAAATGGCATGCACGTGTTTGTGTGTTCAATGTATGTGTGTTGTGTGTCTGCATGCCCGTCTGTGTGCTTCACATGTTAAGTTCTTAACTGTTGTCTGCCTGAATCTGAATCTATCGTATTGTTTTATATACTAATTACCTCCCCCCAATGTCAACTATATATTTAGGAGAGATCAAAATGCAACTAGGCTTCAAACGCACATTCTGCTCTTTGTGTTCATTTTCCTCTGCTATTTGTTGCCTTAATTGCAGCACCTTGTCATCTTTACGTTTACCTGGTTTTTTAAAAGAATATGAACACGGGAAGCTGCTTTATAGTGAATCAGACATTGCTTACTATGGTCTCCCCTGAATGGCATCAGCTCTGCAGGATCTCTGGCAGAGGCCTTTCCCAGGACCTGCAATCTGGGCCCCTTCTTCCTGCAGACCATGTGCTCTGCCATGTAACGATAGCCCTTCTCCACACATGAGTTGCTCTCTCCTTTGAGATGCTGGGGACCTTCTGCCATTCAGTTCATGTTTCAGACCACGTGTGGATTGTACCCTTTGCTCACTTAGATCTCTTTGTCAGATTTTGGCAAATTTCCTTAAAAATAGCTCAACAACTTTGGCCAACGGACAAAACAAAAAAAGGCCAACAACTTTTGTGTCCAGATTTTCACTTGTTGAAACATGGCAACCCCACGATTATTATGCACAATAAAATGGGTATAGGTACGAGGTATGGAAGTTACAGGTGCAAATCCTTCTGCTGAACAAAGTGGAGGGACGTTATCACAAGATCTTATGAGATATAAAAAGTTAAGTACACATAAAATGCTCTTTGTTGTTCCATGCAGTTCTTTTGCCATTTAATATTGCATGTATTTCAGTGTTGGCTTTTAAATCTGGCTAATAATCTTGTTTGCTGAGGTCTAATGGCCTGCCACCACTCATAGAAACATGATATAGTGCCTCTGCTGTTGATAGAAAAAGAGGCTCTTCCACAAGCATTTGAAGCTCTGTGATGTGGGGTGCCACTTGGGAGAATGATTGGACTGGGAAGTTCACCTGCTACCTCTCTCCTCCTGATCACCCACTCCAGAAGCCACTATTTCCTCTTTAAAGAGGTCAACTTGGGTTGCAGGAATCCACATTAGTTGCATGTAGCTTGTATCTTTGCTCTGAGGGGTTCAAACTGGACTCTTCATTTGGTAATATTTACTGTGACAATGCCTTTGAATTGTTGACCTTAAAAGTCTCTTCTTTCTTGAAAATCTAGCCAGCATGATCAATGGAAAGTATGGCTAGCTATGCTTTTTTGTAAGTTCCATTCTTCAAAGAATTGTTTAGAAAACTGGCACTCTAATGCTTGAAAAGTAAGGGACATTTCACACACAGTTGAAATATTCCTCCATGCAAGACATCTCAAGTGTCCCCCCAGATGATTTTGCCCCATAAAGATAACATACCATAAATGTAACAACTTAACGTTGTAAGTTGCTTTGAAATGTTTTGTGTCATGAGTAATGAATAAATGTAATCATAAACAATAACAACATGCAACTCAGGCTCTCAGTAGATAAAGTGACAGCTATTGTGATGCTGACAACTGAAAATGTGCTTCCATGATAATGAAAAATGGCTGCTCGGAAGCTATAGCTGAATGTCCTAAGTTATGTTTTACTTTTTCTGAGTTAATGCTTCCTCATTGGATAGTTGCATGCTGGGACATTGGTAGCATTCTTTGATCAGGGGTACAGCTAAAGGCAAAGAGCAGGCAGATTGGAGTTCATTCAGGCAGAGCAACCAGAAGAGGTCCTGGGCACTGCCAAAGATCGCTAAGTTGGAGCTGTTGTTCATCCTGCCGTTGATCGTTTCTTTGGAGCCAAAGAAAATAGAGGTGGAGGTGTCATTCCAAGGCAAATCAGGGGCGAGGCATTACCACTGGCTTGATTGCATGGAACTAGATTTTGACTATATGACTTCTACTACTGTTTGTTAAGGGACGCGGGTGGTGCTGTGGTCTAAACCACAGAGCCTAGGACTTGCTGATCGGAAGGTTGGCGGTTCGAATCCCCGCGATGGGGTGAGCTCCCGTTGTTTGGTCCCAGCTCCTGCCAACCTAGCAGTTCGAAAGCACGTCAAAGTGCAAGTAGATAAATAGGTACCGCTCCGGCGGGAAGGTAAACAACGTTTCCGTGCACTGCTCTGGTTCGCCAGAAGCGGCTTAGTCATGCTGGCCACATGACCCGGAAAAACTGTCTGTGTTAATGACACAGCTTTACATTTCCAAAGTGCTTTACAGCACAATGAGGTTGTTGTTGTGTTTGTTTGTTTGTTTTAAAAAGGTGCCCCAGGTAGAGCTGCCATCGTAAGTCTACCTCTACTATTGCTAGTACCTCCTTGTCTGAGATGCATCATGCCCCAACATTACTGTCCTTGCATCAACAGGTGAATTGTCACCTTTTTGTCCATTCCTTTGGGGAGGGATGAGGTGCATCCCCTTACTGTGTCCAAGCTACCGTTTGTCTTCTTGATAGTATTGATTTTACGTAGTTGCTTCTACAGGGAAAAGTTGGTTTTGGTGTTCCACATTTTGGCTGTGACTTATAAATATTTGCAATAAATAAATAAAATGCAGAGGAGGTGGCTGCTGCTAGGCTCATAGAAGCTACATCTTCTGCCATATTCCTTACTGGAACCCCCATCTCATTCCCCACTATCATCTGCTGAGATGAGCAAAAAATAATTATTATTCTGACCCAAAGATGAGACAGAGGGTGAGAAGCAAAGAGTACTAGGAAGGAATAAGGTGAAAAGCACAGTGGGTTCAGCACCAGTCTTTGAATTGGTAATAAGATAAACATAGGTTTTCCTCCAAATTCTAATCTTAGCCATGTAGATAGAGGGGAGGCCTAACCTGCCCCTCTCTGACATGCTAGGTATGACATATAGAGGTCTGACATGTAGAGGGAGCATTGTTTTTCTTTTCTTTTTTAGTATGTGGAACCATTTAGACATTGAATCCTCTCACCTGCTGACTAAAATGAAAACAGAGAGCAGAGCCACATTAAGGCAGTTGGACTTAGCTCTCTCAAATCAAAATCCTACTCCTTGTCTTGGGCCAGACCAAAATTATTATCCTCAAATGTCAGTTGGGTAGGTGAAGTTTAGCTTTCTTAAATCCACCCAGTGCAGGCTGAGATAAGATTTAAATCAAGGAATTCTAGCTAGTAGCTCATACACATTTTGCTACTATGGCTGCGGAACCACAGCAATTTAGGGTTTTGTTTTGTCATATGCTCATTCTCACCCAGTCAATCTAGCATTATTTCTAAACCTGGCTTTCTAAAAATTGATTTCCATTTGCCAAACAATCTAAACTACATAGGAAAGTTACCAACAAAACCCACAGGACAAAAAGTAACCCACTGCAGTATTATATTTTCAATAATTTACCCTATCTTCAAAATAAAAATAAAAATAGATAGCTTTAAATATATATTGCTCCTATTGGCTCTACAACCCCTACACTTGTTGTCTGGCTTTTGTGGGCAGGTGCCTGGCTGGTGTGGGAATTTAAAATGCCTCAGAAATATTCCCTATTTGTTTTGGGTGTTGACGTCCCCCACCAGAGACCTCTACAAACATTTTTATTTGTTATATTTTTCGACACTGGAAAGGCATGAATTAGGAATGTGCCTGAAGTTCTCATCCATTTGTCAAAGGCTGAACACCAATGATTTATCTTCACATTTTAAAATTTTACCCTGCACCATCCACAAGCAACAAGCTGAAACAGCAGTTTCTGCCGGGATTCATTCCAAAGGAGTTCCAAACTTGTGATTCAGGGACTGCTACTGTTTACTGGTTGCACTTGATGACATCATGCAAGTTTTTGCTGCAGCACTGGCAAAGGAGGCGTAAAAGTCTCCACTAGGCTTTTAGCAGGGGGGTGGGGGACAGATAAATGATAATGTCAGGCCATGCAACAGCAGATCCTATGGCACTTACTGCTTTTTAGGATAACTATTGCAATGATGATTAACCTTGCAATTCTCCCTTGTGTTACAGAAACAACCAATTCTAGACATGAAAGGTTTTAGCAAAAGCTGCTGATCTTGTGGACAAATAGAGGGTAAATCTGTTTGTCGGCATCCATACCAGAAAACTAGTCAGAAGTAAAGCTACACACATATTCTAATAGGGATCAACTATAAGCATGCGATAAATATTGATCTAATAGAAAATGAGAACCGTGTTGCTCCTGTTGCATGTTGTATCTCATGTCTGCTGCAGGTGGGAAGTCATGATATTACTGTACATATTTCAAGCTGATTGTTTTTGGTTACTACTCGATTTTTTTTTAATGAAAAAAACCATTAATTGTTTTATGTTGTGTTCATTTCATTATTTCCTGTGGGAACAGGTGACTTGAGTGTTTGCAGTCAGATAGATTGCCTTATTGCTACTAACAAGATGACAGTAATGAGTGTAAGAAGTCTTGCCCCCTAGAACTCACTCTCGGTAGGTTCTTTTTAAAAACTCTAGAGGGCTTGGGGGCTGACTTTCATTGAGCTACCAAGTCACCCCTTCCTTCTCTCTTGCCCTTGGAGTGTACTCTTAATCAGTGTTAATGTGGGTCCCACCATGTTTGGGGCAGTTCCCTCTATTGCCTCCCCGCAAGGGCTTGGCTCGCTCAGTTGAACTCCATCCATAGTCTATGGTCTTCAGAGCTCTACAGGCAAGATACATGTGAAACAATAAATTATAAGTTTTAAAAAATGGTTTGGACTGGCTTAAATTGATTCATAAAGGAAATCAATAAGCCTCAGTGAGAACACATCCACCAGGGAGGAATTTGGGCCATTGACACTGAGAAGTGGGAATGTGTTGCTCTATTTCCATTGCAGGTTTAATATAATAAAGGAAATGTGGAACAGTTTATAAAATTAGATCTAGGCTATTTATTTGTATTCCTGTATGTTATAATCAGATTACTCAAAATGGCATAGATCAGCCTGTTTAGCCTTCGTTGGCTTCAGCTTTCAGTGCAATTGATGAGAGCAATAGACAACCATACAGAATTCTTGTATTGTATTTGTACATTGTTCTCCTTTGGAGCAGCTTCTCCCATTTCATCAGATGTGGACAATCGATAAGTACGGCTGCACAAAAATTTCACCTGTAAATTTTTTTCAGAGTGAAAGTGGGGAGTGGTGGGGAAAAGGTCCGTGAAAACACCATTTTTACACACTATTCACAACCAGCTGCAGCAGAATTTTTAAAAATGTACTTTTAAAATATCCTGGCGCATCAACAATCAGGTAGCAGTCTGATGGTATCATATCATCTCATAGCCAGTTAAATTTGTCTAGGTGTCAATGTCACAAAGCCAGATTTGAGTGAGGGCAATTTATCCTGCTGCTCATACAGCTGAATGACCAGACATTTCCAGCCTATTTTGCAGCCATCTATTTCTGCAGCCCCAACAGTTATCACACTGCAGAATTCCACTGGTAAGCTCAGGATTTAACCTTAGGCCCTTTTGCTAAAAAAGGAGGATGAATTTCCTGTATGTGCCGTGTACTCCTCCTTCTCCTATTATCATTATTACTTAGTTGATTAAAAAATGAATCTCAAAGCAACTTATAAATATGAACATTAAAAATAAGAGTAAAACAACCTAAAATATACAAGTAGGTCCAACTGTACCTCCCACCACACTAAAAGATGAGCAGAAAATTAATATCAAAAGGTCTGGGTAAAAAATAAGGCTTTTGAGAATGTTTTTGTTCCTAATTTTTGTGTGTGTGTGTTTTATACAAAACTACGTACCTGATACTATGCTAATCAACATGTGTCATATAGATATCTGAACACATGGCGAAGCCAGTATGAAATCATGTAGGAAATCAATGGGCTGGTCAATTTTAGGTCTTTGCGACAGGGGGAAGAGGTTGAGGAGTCATTGGACAGACCTTTCTTGAGTTTGCTCAGAGAAAAAGATATCCTCTTGACAGCCCTTATGTATTGTCATCTTAGTGTTCTGGTTCAAAATGGCCTTATTAGTTTGGACTCAGTTCATATTAAGAAAAGATACAAACCTTCCAAATAACATTCAGCCTTCCTACACTGGCATCACAGATGACTCTGTACCACCTTGGTCTTTATTTTGTTTTGTTTTGTTGTTCCAGAACAGATTTCCACTTTCTGTTCTGCATTAAAGCTCACGTGATACTCCTTAAAATGAAATGGCCAGATATGATTCTATCCTTTTTTGCACATATGCTTCCAAAATCTCCCCCAAAGTGGGAAATTGATCACAAAAAGCCTTTATTTTTGGACATGAGTAATTATGCTTTAAATTACTGTTTTACAAACATCATCTCAGTTTATAGCTTACTTGTGCTAATACCCTCAACTGCTCTTTAAAGTCAGACAGTATTTTTATCCTGTATTACAGACAGGCTGAGAATGTGTTCAGATGGAGGTCTTTTGGTTTATATCTCATTCTCTTAACCACCATGCATGCTTCATATGACATTGAGAGAATGAGCTATGAGGGCTTGTCGCAGCTTTTTTTGTCCCCAGTTGATCGCTACTTTGATACCATCGTTTTGGATTTACCTCAATCTTTATTCTGGCAAAAGTGAAATAATCATATAAGCAGTCAGATTTGGCTGTACAATGACATCACTTAGGGCAAACAAAGCCAGTTCAAAGAGAAGGCAATTCTCTCTGTATGATGTTGCCCTCGCTCTGAATCCATAAACACCTTAATTCCTGTTCAAGTTTCCATGATCAAAAAGGGGGCATTTTCACAGAGGGCAAAAGAAATTTGCAAAAAGTGTCCCCTTTGTTTTGGATAAAACCCTATTTAGAGCCACTTGTTTTGCTGGTATAACAGCAGTATTAACTACATGAGCTACAGCTCAATGTGGATTGTGGGATGGTCAAAGAGATTAAAGTTCAGGGCATTGCTTCTTGAACGTGTCACCAACAAACAAAAAGAATTAAACTTGTATGTTTTACTGTTTCAATGATTTGCGTTTAGTGTTAGAGTGAGAAGCTGGGTAGAACTTGAGAACATATATTTTCAACTTGTTTATAATTATAATTTGCTTAACTGTCAATCCATGTGGTAGCAGTCTGAGTTCTTAAATCATTGGTTTCTAAGGAATTATGAATGTCAGAATCTAGCTCCAGGCCAGTAGGAAAATACAGGCTAGGCTTCCTTTCCAAGCCAGGGCCTCACCTTGTTACTGGCCCACATCAGAGAGGAATCCTTAGGCCTGGGCAGATAGTGGTTGCCAAGGTGACCAGGAAGAGTGTGAGAGGACAGGGGAAAGTGTATTTTACAGGAGGTTTGGGGGCAGATGGGTGCTGAGAAGAAGTAAGAGAACAAAGGCCTGTGAGCTGCTGGGCCGGCCAGAACGCCATGTGGGGCCTGGATTGGAGAACCATTTTGGCGCTTGCTGGAGGAGCTGCACTAAGAGACTGGAAGCCAAGATGGTCAATGGCTAGTTGCTGTGCTGGCTATGTTCAACCCCTCTGAATACCAGTCTCTGGGAAGTGCAGGTGTGGTTGCTTCCTTTGGCCTTCTGGTTTGCTGCTGTGAGAACAGGATACTGCACTCGATGGGCCACTCACCTGATCCGACGGGTCTTGCGTTCTCAACTGAGACTAAGAACCACAGCCTTTCTGTGAGGTTATTTGAGGGTGGAGGGGAGAGAAGCCAAAACTAAATGTGCCACGTTGTTCATGAAGGCTGGTCCTGTGAGCAGTTGCGTAATAAGCAAAAATCAACAGGTAAAGCTTTCATAGGCATAGAGAGGCAGTGAATAAATGGTTGATCGCTGTCTGCTACACAGTTGTTCTGGAGTGTTAAAGGTTCAGCGCCTCTAACTACGTGGTAGCTTCTGCTGAGGTGATATATCTAACTGTCTTCAGCTGAACTGAGGATCCGAACCCATGCCTAAGATTCCTGCACTGTCCTCTGGGCTGCCCTGGATCTTGCCTGCAGAATTCCTTGGGAATCGGGTTCAAGACACGACAACAAGATGCAACACTTTCCCTTAGCACTGTTGTATTAGAAGCTTTCAGGGCCTCTGAGATCATGGCAGTGACTAACTGTTTTGAGTTCCTCCTGACAATTTGTGGGGTTTTTTTTAAAAAGAAAAGCTAAGCTTGCACATGTTTTCTTATGAGTCTCCTCGCTTTAAGTTGTGACTCATACGAAAACACATGAAACACCTTCTTGTTTCAGATGATAATTAATGAGTGAAGTGAGGGCTGGAACAATCACCTCTACCTCATTGAACATGTGGGAAAGGCCAAAGGGCTCATGCGGGCTCCAACTCTGACAAACGTTTGTTTCCATCATCTGCTGTGACGGGTCCAATTGCAGCCAGTCTCCCATAGTGCAGCAAACTGGTTGAAGGGACTTGTGATTTGGGTTGTTCCAAAGGCTCTTTTGGGGTGCAAACACTATTTGAATCCAAGTGTTCAGCATATATTTTATTTCCAGTGTTGCGGTGGGGACACCCTGCTTGAAGGTGTGACTTAGAATAGAATCATAGAATCATAGAGCTGGAAGAGACCACAAGGGCCATCGAGTCCAACCCCCTGCCAAGCAGGAAACACCATCAGAGCACTCCTGACATATGGTTGTCAAGCCTCTGCTTAAAGACCTCCAAAGAAGGAGACTCCACCACACTCCTTGGCAGCAAATTCCACTGTCGAACAGCTCTTACTGTCAGGAAGTTCTTCCTAATGTTTAGGTGGAATCTTCTTTCTTGTAGTTTGGATCCATTGCTCCGTGTCCGCTTCTCTGGAAAGGCGAGTTTTTAAACCAGGCACCAATGCACATCAGTTAATAGCAGCAGTCTCCCAGTTTTCTGCCCTTGGGGGTTGGGGTGGTACAAAGCTTATTTTGAGACACTGGCTGGTTAAAGCCCGGTTCCTACTCTATGCTGTATCTGCACTTGAATTGAAGAAGGTCCTGCTAATAAGCAACTTAGCACTACTGGTCAGCTTCAAGCATAATTTTAATTGGCATACAGAATTCTATTCAGGAATAATTATTTGAACCGACTTAGCTATCAGAACAGAAGCAAAGATATTTGGTTAAAACAAAGCTGTCCAAAAGCAATTTTACATATGTAGTACTTTACCAAGAAAATTAAGAGGCTTGTTGCATGGTTGTGTTTGGAGAATTGTTAAAAGGCATTTAAGTTTTTCTTCACTCTTCTCCCTTACTCCCAGTGAATCATTTTGACTATATATATGTCAAAATGCATTTTGCGTATGCTGCAGGCATACTCTGGCTGCCCGAGGTCCCAGCTCACAAAGGACCAACGCCACTTCGTTGTTAAATACGAAAGTCTTTATTGAAGTTCAGTTTCACTTCCAGAGCCGCAGCGTGCAGCTCTACGTCTCAACCTTTAGACCGCTGATGCTCCGTCTGAGTCTCCTCCCCCCAGACACCAGTTTAAGACTCTAGCCTTACTCCACCTCTTCCTCTGTTCTTTCCGCCTCTGGTTCCGCCTGTCCGTTGGGGTCTCGCCCTTTCTAGACTCTTCTGACGCTGAATCCCCTGAGCCTTCCCCCTCCCTCTAGCGGGCTTTAGGAGCTGGTTCCCAATCCGGGTCTCCTGTTGTCCCCCGCGCCTGTACATTTGAACTTGGCGCGCGCGCCCAGCCAGCAACTTTCCTCCTGACCGTTTCACTGCTGCTGTCACTGCTTCCCCCTTCGGGGAGGCTAGCTGCAACTGACCTCCCCTCCGTTCCCCCACTCTCCGATGGAGGCGTGGTCAGCCCTGACTCACCTTCTCTCCCCGCTGGAGGAGACGCTGGCCCTGACACATGTGACTCTTCCCCCCCCCCACTATGCTCTGGTGGGGAAACTGGTCCTGATCCCCCGCTGCTGCTTCGGGGTTCCCCGCTGGCTCCTTGTTTCTGGTGCGTCCCCCCTGGCACCCCCCTTGCCCTGACCATCGGCGCCCCCTTCTGGGAATCTTCTGATTCGCTGGAGAAGCTCATGGAATCTCTCGGGTCACTGTCATACTCCCCTACGCTGCCCTTGGATTCTTCCCCTTCGCTCTCCATTTCCTCTCTCCCCTGTGCTCCTGCTCCTGAGCCCCTGACAGCCTGCTTCAGTATCAGTCAAGGTACTCAAGGCTTCCTCCTACAGATAGAACACATGTTAGGACAGAGATAAAAACAGATATAACAAGCAGTGAGAAAAATATTGAGAACAGAATAGGCCAAATCGAGACCAAATTAGTGCAAGTGGATAAAAAAATGGATGTTACAGTGAATGAATTAAAAGAGCAGATGAAAGGGATTTCTAAAAGAATGCAGAATCAGGAGGAAGGAATGACGAGAATGAAATTGGAAATGAGAGAGTCCCGAAAGGAGGAGGAGAAAATAATAGCGGAAGTATCTGAGGTGAATAAGACGCAAGAGGAGTTGTGGGACGTGGTTTCGATGAATGAACTTCGACAAAGAGAAACGAATTTGAGGTTCAGGTCTGTGCCAGAGGTTCAAGGTGAGAAAATTAAAGAAAAGCTGACAACAGAGATTGCTCAATGGCTAGATATGAAAATAGAAGATGTGGAAAAAATGATTCAAAATGCCTTTAGGATTAAAACAAAGACAACCAGAGTGAATAAATTCCCAGGAGACTGTTTAATTGTCTTCAAGGATAGAGAATTTAGAAATTTAATTTTGCAAAAAAATAGAGAAAAACGTTTAATTATAGATGGGAGTTTCATAATCATTTTTAAAGATGTGCCTTTAAGACTTCTGAAAAAATGAGATCAATACAAAGAGATGGTACAAGTTTTGAGAAAGAATGATATAGAATTTAGATGGGAGTTTCCAGAAGGCGTCGCATTTACCTATAAAGGAAAGTGGCACAGACTGACAAAACCGGATGAAGTCGACAAATTTCTTAGAAGATACAAGGGGCTGACCAGAGAAGGAACAGAACTAGAAGCTGCAGGAGCAGAAGGTGGTGAAGGAGAAGCCACAGACCAGGAGGAAGAAGAGCAAAGAAGTAGGAAAGATAAAAGAAAAGATAGGAGAGGGGAAAAGGAAGAAGAAAAAGAAGAAACAGAAGAAGAGCAAGAGGAAGAGGAGAAATAAAAAGTTAATAAAAAGAATATTTAATTGATTGACATCATGGCATTGAAATTATGGACTTGGAATGTTAATGGAATGAACGATATTAAAAAAAGGAATAAAGTGCAACAATATCTAAAGCAAAAGAATTTGGACATAATCTGTTTACTAGAGACTCACGTGAAAAAAGTACACAGGAAAATTTTGGTCAACAAAAAATTAGGAAACGAGTTTATTTCATCAGACAAAAGTAAGAAAAGAGGGGTGGTCTTATATGTTAAAAATAAATTAGAAGCACAACAATTGTTTAAGGATGAAGAGGGTCGAATTATGGCAGTTCAAATCAATTGGCAGGGTGAAAAATTGACAGAATTCTTTAAGGACTTAGAAGAGAAACTATTTGAATACAGTGGTGCCCCGCAAGACGAATGCCTCGCAAGACGGAAAACCCACTAGACGAAAGGGTTTTCCGTTTTGGAGGTGCTTCGCAAAACGAATTTCCTATGGGCTTGCTTCGCAAGATGAAAATGTCTTGCGAGTTCCTGCGGGGTTCCCCCCCTTTTTCCCAAGCCGCTAAGCCGCTTATCAGCTGATCCGCTAATCCGCTAAACCGCTTAACAGCTGATCGCTAAGCCGCTTATCAGCTGATCCGCTAAGCCGCTAATAGCGCTAATCCGCTAAGCTGCTAATAGGCTTGCTTCGCAAGACAAAAAAACCGCAAGACGAAGAGACTCGCGGAATGGATTCTTTTCGTCTTGCGAGGCACCACTGTATATGGATCAAAAAGTTATAATAATGGGTGACTTCAATGGAGTGGTGTCTATGGAAATGGACAGACTAAGAAAAAAAGGTAAAACAAAAGAAGGGAAACTACCAAAATCCTTTTTTTGACATGGTTGAGAATTGCAACTTAATAGACATCTGGAGATTGAGACACCCATTAGAGAAACAATTTAGCTTTCATTCAGAAGTAAATCAATCAATGTCAAGAATTGATCAAATTTGGATATCTAATGAATTAATTTCAAGATTTACAAAATTGAGATCCAACCTAAGGTTTTATCTGACCACAACGCCATCCAAGGTATTCTGAAAGGGTATGAAGAAAAATCGTTCAGGTGGAGAATAAATGAGAATCTCTTTGATGACCAGAAGATTGTGGAAAGAGCACAGAAATGTTTAACTGACTATTTTGTGAACAATATAAATAAGGAAACAAAAATTAATATGGTCTGGGATGCTAGTAAAGCGGTCATGAGAGGTTTCTTTATTCAGCAAAATGCAATAAAAAACAGATTGAGAGAAAGAGGGGAAAAAGAAATCTTAAGACAAATAATGGAGAATGAAAAAAAATTGATTAACAGACCTAAGGATGAAAAAGTTAAGCAAAGTATAAAATTACTTCAGACACAATTCGCTATGATAATCAATAAAGAAGTAGAGTGGAATATAAAAAGAATGAAACAAAAGAATTTTGAATTTGCAAATAAATATGGAAAATGGCTGGCGTGGCAACTTAAAAAAAGGAAAGAACAAAATATAATTAAAAAGATTAAAGTAGAAGACCAAGACATTGAGAACCCGAAAGGAATAAGGAAAGGATTTGTGGACTTTTATAGAGATCTATATAAAAGAAAAGAGAAATCTAAGATAAAGATGATAGAAGATTATTTAAAGAAGAAAGGGGTGCAAAAGATTCCAGTGACAAATAAAAATAAATTGAATGAACCAATTGGAATAGAAGAAGTTAAAACGGCTATAAAAGAATTAAAAAGTGGGAAGACTCCGGGACCGGATGGATTTGGTGCAAGATATTACAAAGAAATGAAAGACATCTTACTTGTACCGTTGGTAGAAGTTATGAACAACATTTTGAAAGAAGGACAAATACCAGAGACATGGAAAGAAGCATATATAACATTAATTCCCAAGCAGGATTCAGATTTAACTCAAGTTAAAAACTATAGGCCAATTTCGCTATTGAACAATGACTATAAAATATTTGCTAATATCTTGGCAAATAGAATGAAAAAGACATTAAAGGAATTGATACATAAGGACCAAACAGGATTCCTGCCAGGGAGGCAGATGAAAGACAATCTAAGAAACATAATAAATATAATAGAATATCTGACTAATAAGAAAGATAAGCAGGCGATGTTGATATTTGTTGATGCGGAAAAGGCATTTGATAATATTTCTTGGGAATTTATGTTAAAGAATCTGGAATTTATGGAGATGGGTCATTCATTTGTAAATGGTGTAAAGGCAATATATTCTGAACAAAGAGCAAAATTAATTGTTAATAATGTACTGACAGATGATATTGCTATAAAGACTCTCCTCCCTGAAAGAGAGGGGAGTGGTTGTGGGCGGGAGCCCGAGCACCGCCCAGCAGGGGGCGTTGCCCCCTGCCTCCAGCTCACCTGGCTGGCGCTCACGCCCCCCCGATGGCCACCCAACCAGGTGCCATGGAGGGGGCGTGTTCAGCAGCCTTTTGCTGCAGTGCCAGCCTCTCCCTGGCCTCATTCCTCATCTCATCGTCGTCCCATCGCGTTAGGGCTTAGGTCATTGGCCTTGCTATGGACCTTAGGTTGGTCGCCCTGGTTGCCCGGGGGGCCTGGTAGGAGTTTTTCCATTTGGCATTAGGCTTTTTGGTTTTTTCGCCTACCTCGTAGCAATCGTCACAACTTTTGTGGTATTGGTGGGTAGGTTAGGCATTGGAATAATGTGTTGTGTGTCGAAGTGCTAGGTGTGGCCATCGCCTATGCCTTCAATTTTTAGGGGTATTCCGTTAAAGGAATCTGGCGGTCGTGTATTCTGTCCGATGCCTGCTTGGCGGGAGGCCATGGCACGACCCTCGGTGACAGCAGGGGTGAGCCTATAGTTGGATTGGCATCAACAGGCTCCACCTACTGGTGAATAAACCCACTTGTTTCGATCCAATGCCTAAGCCAATACCTTTTCATTGCTGTAACCAATAAAGTTGTGGCCTTTTCTAGCCCATCAACCTTATATCACTTGTCCTTGTGTCTTCATTTCACTTCGCGGGGGTCGGGTCCTCGAACCACAACCAAGGGTACAAGACAAGGGTGTCCCTTATCACCATTGTTATTCATTTCGGTCCTGGAAGTCTTGTTGAGAGCGTTAAGAAGTAATGATTTGATAAAAGGTGTGACAGTTGGTTGTAAGGAATATAAGGTAAAAGCCTTTGCTGATGATTTGGTTATAACAATAGAAGACCCTATTAAAAGTATTAGCGAAGTGTTAGAAGAGATAGAGCAATTTGGACAAATTGCCGGATTCAAATTAAATAAGAGCAAAATGAAAATAATGGTTAAAAATATGGACCAAGAGATAATAGAAAGAATTCAGCAACAAACAGATATGGAAGTGCTTAAGAAAGTTAAATATCTTGGGATTATATTAACTCCCAAGTGTATTGATCTTTTTCAAAATAATTATGTACCAGTTTGGAACAAAATTAGGAAGGACCTGGAAGTGTGGGGAAGAATGAAGTTGTCATTTTGGGGAAGAATTGCAACGGTAAAAATGAATGTGCTACCAAAAATGTTGTTTTTATTTCAATCAATACCAATAATTAAAGGTGTTACGATATTTAAAGAATGGCAAAGAGCATTATCAAGATATGTCTGGCAGGGCAAGAAGCCTAGAATAAAATTTAAGATTTTAACAGATGCAAAGGATAGAGGAGGCTTTGCCCTGCCAGACCTAAAGTTATATTTTGAGGCTGCATGTCTTTGCTGGGTGAAAGAATGGATAAAGTTGGAAAATTCAGAACTTTTGGATTTAGAAGGATATGATAATAGATTTGGTTGGCACGCATATTTATGGTATGAGAAAAAAAGAGTGCATAAAGGTTTTGAAAACCACATTTTCCGAGGTCCGCTGATTGAAGTATGGAATAGGTACAAAAATTTATTAGAGTTTAAAACTCCATTTTGGCTGTCGCCATTGGAGGTAATGGGTGTTAAGAAGATCAATATGATGGGGAGTTGGATTACATATGAGAATTTAATCATAAAAGAAGGAAATAAATGGAAATTGAAGCCATACGATGAGGTTAAAGAATATGTGTTTGATTGGTTACACTACTTCCAACTGAATGCGATGTTTAAAAAAGAGATGCTGGAAAGAGGTTTTCAAGATGAAAAATCTAGATTTCAAAAAGAAATTGTGAATAATGATGTTAAAATTTTATCAAAAATGTATAAATTATTACTTGAGTGGCATACTAAGGATGAAGAGGTTAAAGTTGCAATGATTCAGTGGGCCAAAGACTTTGGTTATAATATTCAATTTGATGATTGGATAAGATTGTGGAAAGAAGGAATGAAATTTACTGCATGTACTACAATAAAAGAAAATGTTATGAAAATGTTATATAGATGGTATGTTACACCAGTAAAACTTGGAAAGATGTATAAAATGAGTAATAAATGTTGGAAATGTCAGGAGAAAGAAGGAACATTCTATCATATGTGGTGGGAATGTAAAAAATGAAAGGTTTCTGGGAAATGATTTATAATGAATTGAAAAAAATGTTGAAATATACCTTTGTTAAAAAACCAGAAACTTTTCTGTTAGGAATACTAGGAAATGACATAAAAAAGAAGGATGAGAAGTTGTTTTTATATGCAGTAACAGCGGCAAGAATTTTGGTGGCACAAAAATGGAAACAGGAAGAAATCCCGACGAAAGAAGAATGGAGAATGAAGTTGATGGAATACGCAGAATTAGACAAGCTAATTCGGAACCGGCGAGACCAGAGATTTACCGAGGACTGGAATAAATTTACAGAGTATATTAAGAATATATGTGTGATGGGATGATGAGCTGCCTGTGCGCGAAATTCTTAGTCCCTCAGAGTTTGGCTAAGTCCACAAACCTCTGTCTGTAACGGAGCTCCTTAAGCATGGCTCCGTCAGTCGCTGGTAGAATCCGACAGTGGGCGTTTACGGAATTTCCTCCAGCATAAAAGCTCCTTAACGAAAACGCGCCTTCTGGACTCTCGGCGCGACAGTTTCCGGCGAGGAGTGGGTGTCCCTATAGGAGGTCCTGAAACCTCCCCACTGTTTTCGCTGGAAGTGTCTCTGAGCCATCCCTCCGACTCACTTTCCCTTGGAGCTCCTTCTCTCCCTCTGCTGGTTCCCTCCTCAGCTGATAAGTCTCTCCCAACCTCTGTGAGCCCTTTCACCTCCTGTTCTTCCGATGGCAATTCCCTGACATCCACCTCCCCTCCAGGGCTCCCTTCACCCCCTCCCCTCCCTTCCTCTGCGGGCGGCGAGGGAGCAAAACCCCTGAAAGAACCTCCCTCCTCTTCCGAAGTCTCGAACATTTCCCTCCACTGGTTGCTGTTTCTGGTTTCTAAGTACTCCTCCTCATCGGAGTCTATTCCTTCTTCCAACTCCGATTCCGCAAATCCTTCCAGTTCCTCCTCCTCGTCGGTGGTGCCAAAATACTCCCTCCGGAACCTTGCTACTGACTGAGGCTTCCTGGGGAACCTTTGATGAAACGTTTCGATCAAGATCTCGTCCTTGACCTCCTCTGCCGTCACCCAGGTGTTTTCTGACTCCGGTTCCCCTTCCCACGCTACCAAATACTCTACCTGATTACCCTTCCACCTGGAGTCGATGATTTCCGCCACATGGTTGCTGCTTTCCCTCTCTTCTAAGACTGGTCCCCGTGTGGAAACCCCTTCACTTCCCCCCCTATACGGTGACAGTAATGACCTGTGGAATACTGGGTGCAGTTTCATGTGGTTCGGTAACCGGAGTCTGAAAGCCACTGGGTTGACCTGTTGAATGACCTCAAATGGTCCCAATCTTTTGGGTCTCAATTTCTTGCAACCCCCCTTGAACGGCAACCCTTGGGTTGACAGCCACACCTGATCCCCCACCCTTATGGTTTCACCTTCCCTTCTGTTCTTGTCTGCCTGCCTCTTATATTCTTCTTTGGCCCTTTCTAAGTTGAGTTGGAGTTGACGATGGATCGCTTCCATTTCTTCTACAAAATGTTCGGCGGCCGGGACGCTCCATCTCTCCCCTCCTCCCCCTGGAAATGCCCTGGGGTGGCACCCATAATTAGCCAAAAAGGGGCTCATCCCGGTGGACACATTCTCCGCATTATTGTAGGCAAATTCCGCCAGCGCCAACTTTTCGATCCAATCGTTCTCTCTGTCATTGACATAACACCTCAGGTATTGTTGGAGGATACCGTTTGCTCTTTCCGCCTGCCCGTTGGTTTCAGGGTGCCGGGCAGTCGAAAAATTGACCTCTACGTGCAGTAAGCTCATGAGCTTCCTCCAGAACCTGGACGTGAATTGTTTACCTCTGTCTGAGACCACCCTCAAGGGGGCGCCATGCAGCCTAAAGATATGTTCTACAAACAATTTCGCTGTCTCTTCCGCCGTGACTGCATGTGAACAAGCTACAAAGTGGCACATCTTAGTTAACAGGTCTACTACGACCAGGATGGCGGTTTTGCCCTTGGATTTCGGCAGATCAGTCATAAAATCTATCGATACCGCCTCCCATGGTCGTTCTGGTGTGGGTAACGGTTCTAATAACCCCGCCGGCGCCCGCCTTTCTCCTTTGGCTCGCTGGCATTGGTCACACCCTCTTACATACTCCCGTACATCTTCCCTCACCTTGGGCCACCAAAATTCCCTGGTAACCAACCACATGGTCTTGTGTTGCCCAAAATGCCCCGCTGTGGGGTTGTCGTGCAGCTGTTTGAGTACTCTCCCCCTCAATTCCCCTTCGGGTATATATATAGCCCCCTTGTAATACAATGCCCCGTTTCTTTCTTCAAAACCCCCGGGGTTTTCTCCCTCTCTCCTTAGACATCTGAGCTTATTCTGGGCGTATTCATCATTCTCCGTTCCCTCTACCAGTTCCCTTTGCCCCACCAATGCCGCCCCACACACCCAGCGGTCCTCTGGGATGATATGTCTCTCTTCGGGTGCTCCCTCCCCCTCCAAATATTCAGGTTTGCGTGAGAGAGCGTCTGCCCTGACGTTTTCTGGGCCTGGCACATAGCAAATTTCAAAGTGAAATTTGGAGAACTCCTGGGCCCATCTCACTTGTCATTGGTTGAGCACTCGTGCCGTTCTCCAATACTCTAAATTCTTGTGGTCCGTGCACACTTGCACTTTATGTTGTGCACCAATTAGTAAGTGTCTCCATCTCCGGAACGCTTCGTGAATGGCGAGTAGTTCTCGGTCATATACCGTGTAGTTCCTCTCGGATTTGTTTAGCTTACGCGAGAAGAAAGCACACGGTCTCCACTCCGACTTACTCTTTCCCGGCTGAAGAAGCACCGCCCCCATCGCCCGGTCTGATGCATCAGTTTCCACTCTCATTGGTTTTTGTAAATCCACATGCAGGAGCTGTTCTTCAGAAGCGAATGCCCTTTTCAATTCTTCAAATGCTTGCTCCGCCTCCGCTGTCCAAACAAATTTCTTCTTGCTGCTGAGACAGTCCGTAATGGAAGCCGTTAAGTGGGCAAAGTTCTTGATGAACTTACGATAAAAGTTCCCAAACCCTAAGAATCTTTGCACATCCCTTTTCGTTTTCGGTGTCTTCCATTCCAGCACCGCCTGGACCTTACCTGGATCCATGGCTAATCCCTTGTCTGACAAGCGGTACCCCAGGAATTCCACCTCCTTGGTGTGAAACTGACACTTCTCCAATTTCACCCACAACTGGTTTGCTTGCAGTTGGCTCAACACTTCCCTGACGTCCTTTACATGCTGCTCCTCATTCTCTGAATATACTAACACGTCATCTAGGAAGGCCACGCAATTCTTGTAGAGCAGAGGTCCCAGGACGTGGTTCATGAACGATTGAAAACATGCTGAGCCTGCTTGTAATCCGAAGGGCATAACAAGATATTTAAAAGCCCCCAAAGGGGTGAACATGGTGGTTTTCCATTCATCCCCCTTCCTTATCCGTATCAGGTTGTATGCCCCCCTCAGGTCCAGTTTAGTAAAAATCTTTCCCTTCCTCACCCTGGTCAAAATGTCATCAATTCTGGGCATAGGGAAAGCCACTGGTTCCGACACTGCATTTAGGGCCCGGTAGTCCACTACAAGTCTCGGTTTATCCGTGTTTTTTTTGTCCACAAAAAACACTGGGCTGCCCCCCACCGCTCTGGACTCTCTGATGAAAGCTCGCTTCAGGTTTTTATCAATAAACTCCCTTAACTCCTGCATTTCCCTGTCTGACATGGCGTACAGCTTGCCCACTGGGAGCTGGGCCCCAGGGACTAGATTGATTTGGCAGTCAAAGGCTCTATGCGGTGGTAGTTTGTCTGCTTCCCTTTCGCTGAATACATTGCTCAGGTCAGCGTATTGTTTGGGCACCTTCCCTTTGTCCGTTACTTCCGTCCCTGCTAGAAAGGCCTTTGCCCCTTCCGGAGCCTTCCCCTCTTTGCAGTGTTCTATGCAATGTGCTGACCCAAAGGAGACCACTCTCTGATGCCAGCCCACTAGCGGATCATGCAACGCTAGCCAGCTCATTCCCAAAATGATGGGAGCCCCTCCCAAGGTGGCCACATTGAACGCTATTCTTTCGGTGTGCCTGGCCACCCTCATTACCATTGGGACGGTCTGTAGGCTAACTTCTCCTCCCAACAGCTCCCTCCCATCGATCGTGGTCACCTGCAAGGGGTTATTTAAAGGGATTGTCTGTATCTGGTGTTCAGCTGCCAACTCCTTACTCATAAAATTACAGGAGCTGCCTGAGTCCAATAGCGCCTTTATCTTTAGTGGGTGTCCGTTTGGCAGCTCTAGCAACACCTCTATCACTAGGGCTGGTCTTGGAGGTTCCGGCGTGGGCACTTTTACTGCTCCTTGGCCTGGCTGCTGTGCCCTGACGGTGTCAGCCAGGCGTTGGCTTTTACTTGCTCCTGGACTTCCTCCTCCTTTCCCCCAACAGCTCCCGCCATCCCTTGCCATTCCTTTCTTTGTGGACAGACTCTGGCAAAGTGACCTGGCTGCTGGCAGAGATAACATTTCTTGGCGCTCTTCCCCTCCTTCTTCCGCCCTTCACTGGGATTTGAAACTGCGCGCACGCGCGCTGTTCCAATTTCCATCGGCTCTCCTGGCGGGAAGGTTGGCTCCGGAATCTCTGGAATGCGGAAATCCCTCCAACGCTCCCCTTTCCCTTCCCGCTTCTCCAAGGCTCTCGCCTCCTGGCGCGCTCCAATGGTCAGCGCTGATTTGGTCAACTGGTCCATAGACTCCGCCCTGGGCGCCCGGGAAAGTTCGTCTTTCACCGCCGAAGAAAGCCCCTCTTCGAAAAGCATTTGAATGGGTTCCGCCGATAGATCCCACCCCAATTTATGTATCAACATGGTAAACTCAGTCCAGTACTCACGGACAGATCGGCTCCCCTGTTTACAAGCCATCAACTGTCTGCGCACCACTCCCTGCTCAATGTCGCTGGAAAACATCAGGTCCATGGCGCGAAAAAACTTCCTCGCGTCCTTCAGGACGTCGTTATTCCCTGCCATCAGGGGTCTAACCCAGTCTCTCGCCCCCCCCCTTCGAGATGGCCAACCACAAACGCCACTCGCGATTCCTCGTCTGGAAAGTCGTCAAACTGCAGATTGAGAGCATACTGCATCTCTGTCCTAAAGGCTTGATAGTTCCTGGGATCCCCCCCAAACTTCTGCACCAATCCTGGCATCTTTCTTGCCAGTGGGGAGCCTTTTGCCTTTTCTGCATCCTGCGCCCTCCTCTCCTCGAGCCTCGCCGTTTGCAGCGCTAGCTGGACCTCCAACACCCGGTACCTTTCTTCCAGGCTTGGACCCGCTCCAGCTCCTCCCGCTTCTCTGGTTCCGGCTGGGTTGCTCATGATGCCTCTCTGCACAAGCTGCTTTCAGGGACTGTCGGATTGCTGTGATGGGATGATGAGCTGCCTGTGCGCGAAATTCTTAGTCCCTCAGAGTTTGGCTAAGTCCACAAACCTCTGTCTGTAACGGAGCTCCTTAAGCATGGCTCCGTCAGTCGCTGGTAGAATCCGACAGTGGGCGTTTACAGAATTTCCTCCAGCATAAAAGCTCCTTAACGGAAACGCGCCTTCTGGACTCTCGGCGCGACAGTTTCCGGCGAGGAGTGGGTGTCCCTATAGGAGGTCCTGAAACCTCCCCACTGTTTTCGCTGGAAGTGTCTCTGAGCCATCCCTCCGACTCACTTTCCCTTGGAGCTCCTTCTCTCCCCCTGCTGGTTCCCTCCTCAGCTGATAAGTCTCTCCCAACCTCTGTGAGCCCTTTCACCTCCTGTTCTTCCGATGGCAATTCCCTGACAATATGTGAAGGTCAATTAACGTTTGTAGGTTTTCAAGAAGCTCTGTGATAATAATGGAAAGAAATATTTTTTTATAATAATTGTTAAGATTAATTTGGTTAAAAAAACAAAACAATATAGATGCAAGAAATGTGAATAACTGTGAAAACATGAAAATTTCTAGATAGACTGAAGGAAGTCTGAACGTGGAAAGATTAGAATTGGATGTATAATTCAAATGGAATGTTTTTTTTATTGTTAAATTTGAAAATTTTATAAATGAAAAAATTAAAAAATAAAAGAACACGTTACCATGTAGTGGTTGCCATCTAAGGGGGCAGGGGGCAGAGACTCCCCAAAATTTTCAAGGAGGGGGGGCAGTCCCCCTCAAAATTCCACGGCATGCATGCATGATGTCAGCATGCCCTGTGGTGTGCCATGAGGCGTGCTGATGTCATATGCACATGGCATTCTTGCATCGTGTGGCCTCGACCACCTCAGCTGCAGGGCAAGGCAGAGCGCTGGCAGCGCATGTGTTTCTAAATTAATCACTGAGCTATGGGCACTCCCATTGTTTCCCAATTGAAGACAAAGGTAGGTGTTTGTGGTGACAGCAAGTTAAAACAAAGGCCTTTAGTCAAATTAAAGGCAGCACCCTGGGACCTGGATCCCTTAATTTTAAAAGAAAGCCATGGACAGTGTTTGGAAGACTCATTGTTCTAGCCACATTCTGTGACAGGGAATTTCATTAGTTATTCCAGTGACTATCCCATATCTCTATAGAGATATTTTTCCTGTGTTTTGTGCCCACTAATTTTCTCCAGTTCATTTACATACAGTACATTAATAATAATTTGTTATGTTTCAATAGTAAGTGCATTTTTAACATTATTAACTTTTCAAATTTGCAATGAACTTTGGCGCAAGGTGGATTAAGGTACTGAGCCTTAAGCACAAAAAAACTTCATCTCGCTTGAAAGCAAGACTGAACAAGCATTAATATATTATCCTTCCCTTTTCCCTTTTAGGTTAGTTTCTTTTCTCTTTACCATGCTTAAAACGTTCATTCCTCCCCCCTCCTTTTTTTGCAAATTACTTGGCAATTCTACATTCTCTCTCTCTGTCCTGCAGTGCAAACATTCAAAGTGTGTTAACAATGCATATATGGGTGAACACAGGAGCATTACTGTTTTTTATTACTTTATTAACCTATCTGAGCAAGGATCTGAGCAACCTGTGTTTCCTACAGAATAACTGTTCTAGGTCTCACATTACCCTGGTAGCACGACTGTCTCCCTTGTTGCAAAACACATCACTTATGTCATGTGTGTGCATGCATAATATAGTACCTATGACATACTTTCAGGAGCATCAGACTTGCTTGTGGCACATTTTGCACGATGGTGTGATAAAGCCCTTGTTATTCTTTTCAGTTTGTGTTAAAAAAAATAAATCATGTATTCTGATTATCTCTAAGGAATAGATATGGAAACTTCTTCAAAAAGGATAAGAAAGGTCATGTTATTATTTCCTAGTAATGTAAGTGACATTCTCTAAAATCAGCTTGGACTGATTAAACTACATAATGTAACATGGTCTGTGAAAAGAGGACATGGTGTCGGTCGTCAACTGAACTGATCTGAAGAAAGTTATTGTGGATAAGACACAAAGCCTTGTTACATTCCTGACTCCGCTGGTATCTTGACTTGCCTATTGTGGGGTTCTGATGTTATATTGGGCTCCTTTAATGGCAAAAAAGAAAAAGAAAAAGGTGAGTGAGGTGAATTTACCTTGGATACTGATTGAAAAATTGGGACATGAGTTTTCTTAGGCAACAGCAACTTGATCAATCAGGTGCAAGAAGTGAGTTGAAAATGTGATGAGGTGATGTTTATATAAATGCATGGATGAAGGTACGCTATTGAATAAACCATTGATAATGTGTGGGCTAAAGTGAATGGGAATACAACGAACACATCCAGATTGCTAGAGTACTACCTAATATATAACCTAAGCAATCCTTGAAGCTGAGCCAGGGCTGGAGCAATAAACATGAATAGTATAAACATGGGCATGCTCAACTCTTTACCCTTGCCCAGTTTTAATAGTTGAATTAACAAGAAAACTCTGTGCACTTTGTTCTCCTCTGAGGACTATTCTTAAGGAGGGGTAATATGACTCTGTAAGTGAAGATTCTGAAATCTTAATTAAGGGGGGAGGGAAGAGTGAGATCAGGATCAGGGATACAGTTTATTAAGAAAAGCTCAGAAGAATGTATTAAATGGGAGGACTTTATTTGAAGTGGTATGATTGCTTCTTTCCATGTTCGGGGATGCATCATGTAAATCCCAGTTAAGGGATTTTTAAAAGCCGAATTGCTGGAGTATTTGCCTATGACAGCTATAGTCTTTTGGCACAGAGCACTTAGGAGCTCTTTGGGGCATATGCTTGGGAGTCATTTTTTGCTTAACCTGCCGTCGGCTGATGCTGTAATGTGTGTGCTGAGCTGAAATCGCCTTTTGCAGTCAGTCACACCCACTGCTTTTCAGGGCTGTGTGATCCAGTACAAAAAAAATTATCTGAGCTACAATTATTATTATTATTATTATTATTATTATTATTATTATTATTATTACCTTCCTTCATTCGAAGATCGCAGGGCAGTTTACAATATAAAAATACACACCATAATAACAAAAACAATACCCCCCACAGCATATGATGGGTGATAGTTCCAGAGCTGGGTTAAGCAATAAACTGATTTATTAGTTTTAAATTGTTCTTAAAAAGCTAGTTTACTTTTTTTAAAAAATAATGATTATGAATTCTCTGGTAATTTCTAGCATTTTGGGGAGCATGTAGGAGCGCACCCTGGAAATGATCTCTTTCAGCTTCTGCCTTCTGGAAGAAGGTACAGGGTTATAAAGACTAGGCCTGAGAAACAGTTTCTCTTCAAATGAGATTTTGGTTTTAAACGCAGTGTAAGGTAGTCTCTGGGACGCAGGTGGTGCTGTGGGTTAAACCACAGAGCCTAGGACTTGCAGATCAGAAGGTTGGCAATTCAAATCCCCACGACGGGATGAGCTCCCGTTGCTTGGTCCCTGCTCCTGCCAACCTAGCAGTTCGAAAGCACGTCAAAGTGCAAGTAGATAAATAGCGTTTCCATGCGCTGCTCTGGTTCGCCAGAAGTGGCTTAGTCATGCTGGCCACATGACCTGGAAGCTGTACGCCGGATCCCTCGGCCAATAAAGCGAGATGAGCGCCGCAACCCCAGAGTCGGCCACAACTGGACCTAATGGTCCTTTACCTAAGGTATTCTCTATGGGAGTATATTGTACAGTGGTACCTCGGGTTAAGAACTTAATTCGCTCTGGAGGTCCATTCTTAACCTGAAACTGTTCTTAACCTGAAGCACCACTTTAGCTAATGGGGCCTCCCACTGCCGCTGCACCACCGGAGCACGATATTTGTTCTCATCCTGAAGCAAAGTTCTTAACCCGAGGTTATTTCTGGGTTAGCGGAGTCTGTAACCTGAAGCGTCTGTAACCTGAAGCGTCTGTAACCCGAGGTACCACTGTATTTAATTATGGTGTATCAGAGTTTTTAGGGGGTTAACCAGGCTGGGATAGCTGGGATAGCAGGCTTGTTGGTTTCTGAATGTCTTATGTAGATTTTCAGTTTCGTTGTTCTGTATGGGACAATGACAATAAAGATTATCGTATCGTAAAAAGGCCAGAGCATATATTTAAATAAATAACTCAGGGAGAAGCTTGGTTGGAAGATGGGGTAGAATATTTAAATGGGGTAGAATACTTTAAATAACTTAACAGAATAACCTAAGCCTTTAGAGATGAGGAAAGGCACAAAGTGGGCTGGTACAGTCAAACCTCAGTTCCCAAATGGCTCTGTTTTCGAACGTTTTGGCTCCCGAACGGTGAAAACCTGGAGGTAAATGCTCCAGTTTTTGAACTTTTTGGAAGCTGAATGTCTGGCGTGGCTTCAGCTTGAGGGCAGGAAGCTCTTTCATCCCATGGGAAGCCGTGCCTCGGTTGTCGAACGTTTCTGAAGCCAAACGGGCTTCCGGAACGAATTACGTTTCACAGCCAAGGTTTGGCTATAGCAGAGTAAATAAGTTTTCCTCAGATTCTGCTTTCTCTGTCAAGCTATCCTGCAGCAGAAAATTCAGGTCAGTAGGTTTATTTGCTGGCACCTCATTCTCTCTTGCTGCCTGTCTGCCTGCTGTGTTACTTTGAAAACGAGCTCTCTGAAATAAACAAGAATCCTTCCCAAGAGCAGAGCAGACAGACATGTCAAGTAATGATAGCGGTGCTTATCCAAGTGCCCACCAAGCCAAAACACAGCTACTGTTTCACAAAATAGACTTGTCAGCTGCAAGAGCACCCCCACCCCCATGCAGTCAGGTCTGTTGTGGGGAGGGGGGTGCTGCTGATTAATGAAAGCATTCCCTACTGTACTTGCATTATCTGTGCTTAGAGCAATTTGATGTGGCAGTCTCTATACCTGACCATTGCAGATGCTGGCTGGGGCTGATGGGAGTTGTAGTCCAAAACATCTAGAGGTCCCCACATTGCAGTGATACACACACACACACAACACATATAACACCCAGTTGACCTTGACCATGGCTTAGCTTGATGTCTGATTGAGCCCATGAGCCTGGGACTAGTAAGACATGTGCATAAGCGGAGTAGGCAGAGTAGTCTGTCTCTAGCATACCCACCTGTACAGGGGCTCAGGAAACATTGTAGTGTGCTTATGTAGCATAATCATGTGGTTGTGTGTTAGGAAAATAGATGCCCTATTTCAGTCCATATGATTTCTCACAGAACACATAGGTAGGTTGTTTCTGACCACATACATCTTGTTTATCTGTGCAGCCATAGGGAGTCATTGTGCAGTAACAGCCCAAGCTGTTTGTACATGACAAAGGCCATATGCTCTCAGTGAATGTTAATGCTTTCACGGTTTGAAGTGTTCTCAGAGTTGAAAAAGCATAGTCCTGATTATTGCTCCGCCTCCAGAAGACCCTGTGCAATAGGGGTAGGAATGCTGAGCTGATGGAAAATAAAACTAGAAAGCCAGCTATAACCCATGGTTTGCCGGCATATGCAGGCTTTCAGATTATAGGACTGAATTCAATTAAATTCTGTGCAGTGAATTTAGTGAACCTAAATTCAGTGAGTGTACTCTGAGTAGGACTAGCAGTGACCATCACCCATAGTTTGGGTTCCCAGTTGTGACTAGTGTGGACTATGGTGGTGTGACATGAGAGTTGAGCCATTGTTTCCTTTTGAAAAAGAAATAACCAATGCGTTCTTTGAGCATGTAATACCTTCACTCCTAGCTTGCATCAGGTCCTGCACTTCTGCAGACTCTACGGTGATGTAGAGTGGAGAAACTCCAAATCAGCAACAGGGACTTTTTATTTTTGCACATTAGGCTCAGTCACACGTAAAAACCATTCACATTGATTTGGGATTGTATCCTAAGCTGTTCAGCTTGGTGGCAAACCGGGAAGTAGGAGATAAGTCCCATGCTCTTGATTTTATTGGTCTCATAAAGTGTTGTAAGAATTTACAAGCACTCGTTGCATCATAAATTACAGATAATAAAATAGCAGGTGGCACATCTTTCAAGCAGTGTATTAAAATTATTCCTCTTGGCAGGATCAGCAAAACAACCCTCAGACTCACCCCTGCCTGAGTGGCTACAAAGCAAAGCACGTTGTTATTTCAGAGAGATGTAATTTTAATGACAACTCTGCCATGCTGCTCTCTGCAAAGCATTTCTAAGTGCCCCACGTTAATTATAAGTTTCAACATCTTCCTCAGCTCCTCATTTATATCATGTGGGCAATAATTGCAAAGAACGAGCATAATTTATGCAACAATTATTACATTGGTTTGGATGGCAGTGACCGAACTCTCTCTGTGTGTGAAGCTGTTCTGTATTAATCTGATAGATTAAATTTTCTCTCATTGGAGTGTTTCTGCACTGTTGATCTCAAACCAGAAGTTAAAATCATAAGTAAAACTAAATCCTACGGCGTGTCAGATTTGATCTGAAGAGGGGCAGCGGGCAAACACAGCAATTTTTAAAGCATTGGTGAAATGGAAGAGGACCGTGGTTCTCATTTTTACTTTCTTTCTTTGCAGACCACTTCAAAAACGCAGGTGGTTTCAGTGGACCACTTAAAATAAAAATGTTCTTCACCCACAGCACAATCGGTATTGCATTATGAAAATCATAGGCCCTAAGTCAGGCCACTGAAAAGTGTCCCAGTACTTGGTAGAGTTTTAGGGAAAAATTAGTAGAGTCTACCAGTGTCATATTATGAAAATTCCCGCCCCCCACTGATCTCTGTTGTCAGAAGAAGAAGAAAAAATAAGTGCAGATATTCTCAACTGTTCTGCAAATCTTTCTGCATACCAAATGAATGGAACTCCCACATCACACTTCAAAAATCCCTGTTCTAGGGTATCCAGAGAAGCCTCTTGAAAATTGGCAGGGTGGTCAATGGGCTTTTTCTCCAATGACTATGGTTGTGAGTGGCTGCTGAGTCCTCAGTTTCACTAATGCAGATTTTTGAAAGATTGCTTTTTGCTTCAGTGTTGACCTGCGTGCATATACTCTTTAATTGTTATTATTTTGTAGAATGCCCCTTACTGGAGC
This sequence comes from Podarcis filfolensis, assembly GCF_964270895.1. NCBI lineage: Eukaryota > Metazoa > Chordata > Lepidosauria > Squamata > Lacertidae > Podarcis > Podarcis filfolensis. The sequence continues at coordinate 481,001 of NC_139604.1, forward strand.
TATTCTCTGCCACTGTGCATGCCCTGCAGCATATCCAAATCTGCTCCAGAGGGAGGAAAGTCCCATTTCGCAAACAGAAGTCATTCTGCTTGCCTAATGAGTTTCTTAGTGCTACACTGTATACAGCCCATAATACCAGTTATTACCCCTTCACACATGGAAGCTTCTACATAAGCCTTATTCAGGTGTTCTCACCCCCCCTTCCCAGGTATAATAACACAAATGCGAGGGAGGGGGTGAGTCCACTAGCTCTGCCCCTCATTTCTGCCCCCCCTGGGAGTTGGAGGGGTAGCCTCTGAAGTGGAGATCTCCTTCTACTTGTGGGGATCCTTGTGTAATTTGGCATACTGATCTTCCAGGAGTCTCTATTACATAGGGAGTCTACACAAGGACAGCAGGCTCCCCACTGCCTCCAGCAGTTCGCCTCCAACTAACGGAAAATGAGAAGGGTGGAACTGAGGATGGGGCAGAGCTAGCATGCTCATCCCATTCACACTCATGTGATTCTAATTGAATGGGGGATTAGAAAGTCTGGGTAGGGCTATAGTGTGTGTGTGTGTGTGCGTGCGCGCGTGCATGTGCATGCATGCGCCAAACCTAAGAAACATTAGGAAAGAAAAATTTCTTCGGAGATTTATAGGGACATAAACACAATGAACTGCTTAAAAGAAAAGGCATTAGTCCTGGCAGGTATTAGTCCTGGATGGTTTTGTTAATCCTGACATCTGTAGCAGCCCCATATTAGGTGAATGCTATGCCTGTAATATGTAAATTAGGTTTAATTAGCCTTCCATATAGCTTTAAGCCATTTAAAATCAGACCTGGCCTTGGGGGGAAGTTTACAAGTGTTAATTTGTTTGTTTCATTTCTTATAAAACAACTGGACCAAGCAAACCTAATCTTTTTCTTATTATCTGGATCATTTAGAAGCTGCAGATCTTACAGTGTTTTGGATTATATCTGTGCCTAAGAGCCATCTCTTCAGCTAATAACTATTTATGCAGCTACTTGCTGTATCCCCTGAGCTAAACCATGTTGAATTATTTTTGCTGCAGTGGCACATCAGAAGGCATGGCAAGGCTGCTAATGCTGAAGGCACTCAGATGTCTCCACTGTATTGATCATTCTGCTGAGCCAGAGGAAGCTTAATTAATTTGTTTTAAAATTCCTCTGCATACCATGGATGGTGTTACAAATCAATGTGAGCTACAGCCTTGATTCCAATCAGCTCATTATAATGCAGCTAATTACTGCGTTGAGATGACTGGGGCCTTTTACTGGGGGGCTTTGCAGAAAGATGGCAGCAGCCTTTCTGTCATAATGTTTGTTATAAGGCTTCCCCATTCAAGGCTCTCTGGGGAAAACAGCCTCCTCTTCCCCACGATGCACACAGGTTTGTTCTTGCCCTGAGAAACAGTACCCTCTCACAGCATGAGCTGTTTGTGCCAATGCAAACCAGTTTTGAAATGTATAACAAATGAGAGATCACTGACAACATTTTGCATATTATATGACATCAGGTTGTTGCCAAGTGCTCACTCAGTAATCCTGGCTCTCTGTACCTGCATGAGACACACGTTTCCAAAATTGTGTTTGTCTGAGTCATGCTTTAGGTGCACACTTAGAATGATTTACATACACACCTAAAATCCATGATGTACGAAGCATGCTTTTTAGGAGGCTCTTCAACCCCCCCCCCCAAAAAAAAACAAGCTAGCTTCAAAGTAAGCATTTCCCAACAACATTAAACATATCAACTCTTCCAAGCCTGCAACCATACATTGGTTAAGAGGAGTTATTGCAAAGTGGTGTTTCATTGCCTAAGTGGAAGGTGATTTCTTTTTAAAATCTTGCTTACCTTCACAACATCCATGTGAGATTGCTTGTCCCTTTTTTCCAGAACTGATGTTGCGGGCGGGGAGGTGTGAGCAAAGGCCACTCACTCAGTCGGTAGTTGTGCAAAGAAGTTAGACCTTGTCTCTCAGATCTAAATCTTCAGTGTTTCTACTAGGGACCTTATGGTTTGCAGTGAGCTTTTTTTATTAGCTCACAGGCCTTCATTTCCCTTAGCATTCCTCTGGCTCCATCCTTTACCTCTTCACACATCCATGTTCTTCAGTAAGCCCTTGCCTTGCACACACATGCTGTTGCTTTTCCTCACTGTAGCTAGACTTTGCCACTGATGGAGAGAGGTCTGGTATGCATGGCCTGCTTTAAGACATACTCTCTGTACACCCCCCACCCCCTTTGTACTTTATGGGTATAGGCAAGACTGTTGGGTAAAATGTGCATTCGCCCCAACAATATCTGAAAAAAATCAGTCTATTGTGATTATGTTGTTGTTTAGTCGTTAAGTCGTGTCCGAATCTTCGTGACCCCATGGACCAGAGCACGCCAGGCACTCCTGTCTTCCACTGCCTCCTGCAGTTTGGTCAGACTCATGTTTGTAGCTTCGAGAACACTGTCCAACCATCTCGTCCTCTGTCGTCCCCTTCTTCTTGTGCCCTCAACCTTTCCCAACATCAGGGTCTTTTCCAGGGGGTCTTCTCTTCTCATGACGTGGCCAAAGTATTGGAGCCTCAGCTTCACGGTCTGTCCTTCCAGTGAGCACTCAGGGCTGATTTCCTTAAGAATGGATACGTTTGATCTTCTTGCAGTCCATGGGACTCTCAAGAGTCTCCTCCAGCACCATAATTCAAAAGCATCAATTCTTCGGCGATCAGCCTTCTTTATGGTCCAGCTCTCACTTCCATACATCACTACTGGGAAAACCATGGCTTTAACTATACGGACCTTTGTTGGTAAGGTGATGTCTCTGCTTTTTAAGGCGCTGTCTAGGTTTGCCATCGCCTTTCTCCCAAGGAGCAGGCGTCTTTTAATTTTGTGACTGCTGTCACCATCTGCAGTGATCATGGAGCCCAAGAAGTAAAATCTCTCACTGCCTCCATTTCTTCCCCTTCTATTTGCCAGGAGGTGATGGGACCAGTGGCCATGATCTTCATTTTTTTGATGTTGAGCTTCAGACCATATTTTGCGCTCTCCTCTTTCACCCTCATTAAAAGGTTCTTTAATTCCTCCTCACTTTCTGCCATCAAGGTTGTGTCATCTGCATATCTGAAGTTGTTGATATTTCTTCTGGCGATCTTAATTCCGGCTTGGGATTCATCCAGCCCAGGTTTTCGCATGATGAATTCTGCATATAAGTTAAATAAGCAGGGAGACAATATACAGCCTTGCCGTACTCCTTTCCCAATTTTGAACCAATCAGTTGTTCCATATCCAGTTCTAACTGTAGCTTCCTGTCCCACATTGAGATTTCTCAGGAGACAGATGAGGTGATCAGGCACTCCCATTTCTTTAAGAACTTGCCATAGTTTGCTGTGGTCGACACAGTCAAAGGCTTTTGCATAGTCAATGAAGCAGAAGTAGATGTCTTTCTGGAACTCTCTAGCTTTCTCCATAATCCAGCGCATGTTTGCAATTTGGTCTCTGGTTCCTCTGCCCCTTCGATTATAGTGACTGACAAACAGAGAACACTCTTTACTAAAGCCCACCAACTTGTCTGTTATCCAATAAATCATATTTCTGATGAAGCAAACCCAAGTGGTTAAAGCCAAGCCAGCAAAAATACTCATCAAAAATATACAGAAGTGGAGTCCAGGGTGAAAATGACCTAGAGGCAAATCTGTAGAGTTGGAAGGGAACACAAGGGTCATCTAGTACAACCCCCTGCAATGCAATCTTTTGCCCAACATCGGGTTCGAATGCATAACCCTGAGATTCTCTACCAGCTGAGCTGTATCCATTCAGCATATTGTCCAGATAATAATAAACATTTTGTAAATAACTTGTTTCTGAATGAAATGAAACGTATCTGTTTTTCGCAGGAAATCTTTAGTCATTCAAATTTATCCATTCATTTACAGGCAACTGAGGCTTTTATTGGTGTCCTGAAAACGGAGTACAGGAACCTTCGATTGGTACTACCCATATAAATAGGTAACCCAGTTTATCATGCTATTGTTTTATTTTAAAACACTTCTTTATTTTATCCTCACAATTCAACTTGAGCATCTATTTTGCTCCCCAAGGAGACTTGCATCCACAGTATGGTCATTTAGGTTCCACACTAATTTATAGGCAAGTATCCAACAAAGTTGTCCCATTAGCTCAAAGACCTCCACCTGTACTATGGAATGTCCTCTCCCTCTCCCTTTGTGCCCTTGTGCCCTTCCAGTCTGTTATGGATATCCCCACCCCCAACCATCATCTGGAACAGATTTGGGGGGCACACATGGAGGGGAGAGGAAGTCCCATTTTACTGGCAGAAGTCCTTGTTATAACAGGATGAATTTGTTGGATGCAATCCTAGGCTACCAGATTTTAATGATCCAAGTATTTTTAACCAATGGGCAGATTTGGTATGTCAAGTTCCTTATACTTCACTTTTGTCATGTTATATTTTAGCTACATTGTTGGGCACCCTGGAAAACAAAATTTATACTACAATTGTGGGATACAATGATATAAATAAACAATGTGTCCAAGAGTGAGTTGCGCATATTAAACTCATAGAATAGTCCAAACAGTTCAAGACAACAAAACGGATCAGCAAGGAGTAGCATGTCAAAAAACAACCTCCAAACCAAGCTGCACTATAGCCATTACCTGGTTTAACTTTATTAATTCATTTATTTTTGGCAAATAAAAGCCTTGCTTCCCCTGAAAGCGGCAGCTGGCTGCTTTCAGCAACACCCCATGACCTTCCTGGGACAGAATGACCCGGTGGGAATGGAGTTAATGATAACTGACTCTCAACCTCATTTCCTTTCTCCTTGCCAGCAACAGAAATGTTTTGGGCACCAGAGTCCCCGCCCCCCCCCCGAAAAAAGTGTCTTCAAAGCCTATGAGGAAGACTCAAGGCTATACTTTCAAGGAGATGAAGGAAAGACTAGAAAAGGATAAACATTATATATATGATTTTTGCTGCATATGCTTAAGACGTTTTCTTAGGACTGCAAACCTGTGCACACCTACTTGTGAGTAAGTCCCACTGAAATCACTAATACTGACTGGTGGAGGAAGGGGTGTGTGGTGGGTGCGGTTCACCCCAGGTGTCATCCCTCAGGGGGGTGACATCGCCCCCCCCGGGCCGCTCGCTGTGGGCAGTGCCCTCCTGGGCCGCTTGATGCCAGAGCAGCTAGCTCCTCATCTGCTGATACTTTATCAGTAGACGTCAGGACAGTAAGACCTAAAGATGTGTCCCCCACTAGCAGACTGGGAAGCATAGTCATTTTACTTATAAGTCCCAAAGATCTCAGAAGCCCCACTCCAGAAGAACTTGGCTGCCCCTGTTGAGATATGATAGGCACCCACTATGTGCACGTTCTGGAAGCAGTTGGAAGACATTCTTGTTTAAATGTATTTAAATATATTCTTGTTTTAAATGTTTTTAATTGCTGTTAATTATCTTATGTATAAATTACCTTGATTCACCTTGATATGGTTGTTTAGAAGGAGATTACTAAATTGTAATAGGAACATGGGGTCACGAAGAGTCGGACACGACTAAACGACTAAACAACAACAAGAGGTAGGAATAATAATAATAATAATAATAATAATAATAATAATAATAATACTCAGGCAGTATCTTATATAAACCAAGATGGCAAATTATGAATAAAGATGAACCATTCATAACAAAATTGGACAGATTCACATGACAACAGTTAACTTAAAATCTAGGACAAGTTCCAGGTAAATCTTTTCAGGATAGAAAGATGATTTAAGCATCCTCTCATAGCATGACAGTTTGACACAGTTAATATCTTTTGGGGAGTATTTTGGGTTTGTTTATTTATTGCTTAACTTGCTCATCTATTATGAAGGATTTAACACTGCAGAGCAAAAGCATTGATGGAAGGGTATTTAGTGGGGGAAGTGGAATTAGAGTCTAATCAGTACGTGGGCAAGATATGTCCAACTTCATACTGAGTGGAGATTTCCTCAACATGTTCTGTTTAAGCTTGATTATAAAGCTTTTCAAGCCAGATATTTGCCTTTTAAATAGGGTTTAGAAGGTGTATGGGTATTACTGCACCATTATTTGTCCATGATACTGTGTGAAATACTTGTCTAGCTTTGAAATTCTTTACATCCTCGCCCCTCTCTGCCTGGCAGTTCTTGGTGCCCTCTAGACATCCTTCCTGTTGTGCATTCGGGCTGGTTTGTGCTGAGGATAGTAAAGGGAAAAGGTAAGGTAAAGAACCCCTGGGTGATTAAGTCCAGTCAACAGCGACTATGGGCTTGTGGTGCTCATCTTGCTTCAGACTGAGGGAGTCGGCGTTTGTGCCCAGACAGCTTTTCCAGGTCATGCGGTCAGCATGACTAAACCACTTCTGGTGCAACAGAACACTGTGATGGAAACCAGAGTGCATGGAAATGATTTTTACCTTCCCACCACAGCTCTACCTATTTATCTACTTGCACTGGTGTGCTTTTGAACTGCTAGGTTGACAGAAGCTGGGACAGAGCAACAGGAGCTCACCCTGTAAGGCAGATTCAAACTGCCAACCTTCTGATCAGCAAGCCCAAGAGGCTCAGTGGTTTAGACCACAGTGCCACCCGCTCCCCAATAGTACTGGAGAGTGCTCTCCAATAGTAGTCTCCACTCAGGATAGTACTGGGGTGCTTTCAGTACTGTTTGGTCCTGCAAAGGTTTTGGGGCAGACATACTGCTTCATTTCCAGTCAGTGAATGCTCTATATCTTCCTGCTAACCTACTCTTCAGCTCCTAACACTTATGCAGTAATGACAATCTTAATCTTCTTCTTCTTCTTCTCCTCCTCCTCCTCCTTCTTGCAAAAGGGAGTTTGAACTGAAACCTATTTTTTATTTTTCAAAATGTCCCATAAATATCCACTTTTCTGGTCCAGAGAGCTTTTGGAAAGCAGAGGCCAGCCAGGAATCTGTTGGGGATGCTCTAGCAAAAAGCAGGAGGTTGGTCTAGATGACCAACAAGGCCTTCTCCAACTCTTTGATTCTGTGCAATATCCTAATTTTTATTGCCAAATCTGTCTTGGATGGGCATACAAGGCAAAGGAGGATAGATAAATGCTCCTCATTCCTAATATGCAGTTGTTTTTTATTATTATTATTATTATTATTATTATTATTATATTATTATTATTATTATTATTATTATTATTATTATTCATTTAATTTCTATACCACTTCATATTTCAAATAAAAAAATCTCAAACTGGTTTACAAGTTTCATGATGGGAGAAGTTACAGTTGCCAGACAACTCCTAGCCATACATCTTTTAAGGCAGAGGTTGCCAACCCTGTTATGTAGAGCAATTGTCTGATGCTATATAAGACAGTCCTTTGTATGAAAAGTCGAGATATCAGGGAGAATAAAAACCAGCCAAGAGTAGAAAGTTCAGGATCCCAGAGTTTGACCTGAAGTTCCAGGGTTTTAGCTTACCCCTTCCCCGGGGTCTTCAAGAGAAGCAGTGTCTGTTTTAGTCCATGAGCAACATGCCCTCAGTGGGTCCTGTTACCTGAGTGAATCCACCTCCTCCTTGTCATTGATACAGCTCTCTGTCCGCTTGCCATTTCCCTCTGGACCCAATTTGCATCACCAACCCAGAGGGCAAGACAAGCAGAGGCTGCTGCTGCTGTTTTTCCTTGTTTTTTCCGCTGTTTACACAGAGGAGGCAGGTGAACAGGCAGTTAGAGCAAGAAAGAGGCACACCTATTGCAGGCCTATCTTTTGAGCCTCAATAATGCTGTGTATAGCCCTGTTTTATAAAACCTTTACACTTACTACAGCCTGAATACAGTAGTCAAGGTTGAACAGACAACACTGGTCATGTACACTGTCTCTACAGTCTACACATGTGCAGTGCCAGAGATAAACATTTTAGCACGGGGACAAAAGTCTACACTGTTGCCCCCCCCTTGCAGATTTATGCCCCCTCGCCCCTGCCCCTGCACAGGCTTCCTTTTCTTGGTGGCGGCAGCAGCAGATGATGAATGGGAGCTAGTCACCATCAGGCGAACTATCCCTCTTCGGCTGCTGAGCCACCACTACTGTCCAATTGGCTGTGTCCAAGCAGATCAAAGGGTGACTGGGTCCTACTTCTCCAGGTCCAAGGAAACAGGGTGTCCCTGGACTTTACCAGCTCCCATTCCCAGCCTTGACCACAGCACTGCCCCACCCCTTCTGAGCACCCAGGACTTGAGGGAAGCAGCTTCCAAAGTCTCTTTTATGTCTACACCTTGCATGGGACGTGTCTATTGTTCTGAGTGTAAAGGAGACACTCCTCAATTCTGTCCTGTGCTGAACAGGTCGCCCCAGGCAGGGGTGGGGGGAATCAAGAGTCAAGTCCTGCAAGGCAAGCTGATATGACCCCTGCTGACCTCCTTTTGTGGGGGCTTCCTGGAGAAGCCTCTTTGTGTCTCATTCCATGCAAGCTTCCTTCTCTCAGTGGTAGTGCAGGAGGGGGACAAAGCGGATAAAGTTTCTCCTCTTCATTCCTCTTCCCCCACCAGTGGGAGGGTAGATATAGGTCAGCTTAGGGCTAGCTGGGGGAGGCAAGACTGCCTCTTTGCTCTTCTCTTCCATTCTCTGTTCCATCCCTTTTTGTCATCTCCCTAACCTGCTGTCTGGCACTACACAGGTCACTTCAACTAAAGACTCACAAAGATTTAGTGCATATGTTTATGTTTTAGCGTCCTGTGATTAGGATAAGGCTGATAGGCATTCTCTAATTTTGCAACCTATGTTGACAGACAAACTCAGTCTAGTGCCCAGAATTCTTTGAGAGAAGGAATGTGCTTTAAAAGGTGCCTGTAGCCTAGGACACTGAGCAATCTGTTTCACTATGCATTAGACTGTCTATGGTTTTATGCTTTTAGAAGCAAATCAGTGTCTTTCCAATGAACTATGAGCCAACTGAACTTTTTGGTTTTGATGTAGGGGAAGGAAAATCATCCCCAAAATGTGATGTATTGTATTAATAAAACACTTCCAAATTTGTTCTACTTTGGTTGTATACTGCTCAAAGAGAGCTACTACCAGCCAGCAGCATTGTCAGATATATATATACTTCTAAAATAAACTGGTAAGTATGCAAGAAGCAGCAGGCTTCTATTTTTTTTGTTATTAAAATCATTACTGATTTCCCTAGCCAGTCTTAATCTGTCATGCTGCCGCCCCACAAATGCAAATTGTATTTCATTCTTAAGTCAACATAAATTTACATGATGAATAAACAGAATTACATGGGTGAAAAATAGACGCAAAGTGACCCTGAATGGGCTGGTTCTTGCTAAATGTGGAGCATGACCAGATTAGAGAGGGCTCTGCTGTCTTTAGTAGCTGAGTTGTAGGGAGAAAGTGCAATGTTCGTACATACATTTAAATGAATAAACATTTAAATGAATAGTGACCTTCTGTCTGAGAATAAAATCTTTTTTCATTCTTTCCTCCCCTCTGTGGGAAACATGACAATGTTAATTAATCCCTGGATAATTATTTCATACAAGCACTGTTCTGAGCAAAGGAAGTCTTCTGAGGTTGTATGAATGCCAGCCCCACAAAGAAAATTCACAATGTGCTGCCAAAAGAAAATTCACAATGCTTTGTCAGTGTTTGACCTGGTAAAGCTTTCATATTCAAAGGAAAATTGTTTTCAGATCTTCTCCAAAACTGTAAATTATAAAGCTTTGGAGTGATAGATAATGTCAATTGTATGATATATTAATGCTGGTCGGCCGCATTCTTGGACTGAAAGACAAACTAGCACAGGCTGGTGTTTCTCTGTGTAATTGCCTATAGCACTCTTTGCTCTTTAGCACCAGTGCCATGGCTTGAAGGAGGAAAATTTCATGAAATGTGATATTAAAAGGAAATAGGGTTTAAAAAAATCCTTAGTATATGCAATCATTAGCATATGCAACTTGAATATGAACTTCCAACCTATCTGTTAACAAACTCAGGAACAAAACTAGTTGAGCCAATGTATTTTTTAATACCACGACACACTCCTCTGGGGATGCAGTAAAAATGAATAGTGGGAACCTATTTCTCTTCCTCAACCTGGGTAGCTCCTATCATTTTATGATGTACATACTAAAGGTTCCTCATTGATACAAGCAGGAATTGGCCAAACTGATGTGAAGTGTGTCCACCCTTAATCAGTCCACCCAGGCAGCTTTCCAATCTTGCCAGCCAACTCCCTTAAGAGCATCACCCAGGCAGCACAGAAGTAGCTAAATTGAGGCTTCTGTAAAACTTTATACAACCCCAAAGCAAAACTTTGGAATATTCTTAAACAATGGGGAAGGTTTAATCAGGCTAAAAGGGACATAAATCCAGTCATTTTGGGAAATGTTGTTATTCATTGACGTCATTGCCGCTGCTATATGGCTTACTACTGCTTTTGCTTTCATGTGTTTTTGTATGCTTATGTGCTATATTTTATCTTTTTATGTATCCTGCTATGGGTACCTTTGGGTGAAGGGCAAGTAATAATTACAACTAATAAATAAATTAATGTATAATATATTTTTTTATCAATGCACATTTAGATGTTGTAGGTTAAAAGAAAGCTAGAGCAGAGTAGTTGAGTTGGGGAGCATTAATTTAACCTTTGTTTTCAAGACTGAAGTCTCTGCTTTTACTTCACCGAGGCTATGCTGTTCAAACACACCGAGACATCCTCATAGAAATAGAGGTACAACCGAGCATCACACACTCAGTAGCAAACATATTTTGCCAGATTTTCACCAGACATGCTTCCATTGAGTTTCAGATATTATTCTGATGTGTCAAATACTATTTTGTAGTGGCCCAGTTAACTATGTCATCTATATGAAGATGACTAAAAAGGAAAAAAAACTAGAACAGGGGAATGAGGCATGGTCTTCAAGAAATATTTGCATTGCTGTTGTTTCTGATAGCACCTGAACAAAGGGAAGTGATCCGATGCTTGTAAAGTGGCTTGGATCTGCATACTGGATAAACTCTCTGAATTTGGTCTCTGATCCAAAGACAAGGTGAGCAGGTAGGAGGGGAATCTGTAGAAAGATTGCTAGCTATCCTATGTGGCTTCCATACCATAGTGAGATGTCCAATTTGGCCTCAGTGACACATGCATTAGTTATAGCCCGTTTGGATTACTGTACATGGGGCTACCTTTGAAAAGTGGTCGGAAAATTCAGCTGGTTCAAAGAGCTGCAGCTGGATTGCTGACTGGTGCTGGTTATAGGACTCATAGGACTCCTTTGCTAGAACAGCTCCACTGGCATAAAAATTTATTTAAAATAAAAAAATTATTTAGGAAAAAATAGAACAGCTCCACTGGCTGTTTCCAGGCACAATTTGCTGGGTATGACCTATAAAGCCCTACACAGCTTGGAGCCAAGCTATCTGAAAGACCATGTTCCCTCATACCCAAGTTTTGAGATCTTTGGGGATGCCCTTCTCTTGGTCACACAGGCACATGTGGCAGAGGGCTTCCCCGGTGGCTACTCCCAAAGTTTGGGACTCGCTTCCTAGAGAAGTTAGACTGGCTCCCTCCTTGCTGTCCTTCCAACAGCAGGTGAAGACTTTCTTATTTCAACAGGCTTTTAATGAAAGTGTGTGTATTTCTATCATTGCTTAATTGTTTTTAATTCTTTTTTTCTATGTTCTTAGCAGTTCTTATTTTAATCTGTAAAGTGCCTTAGTCCCATCAGGGAAAAAGGCAGGGAATAATAATAATAATAATAATAATAATAATAATAATAAAGCAGTCAGGTGGTATTTAAACTACTTTGTTAATCTTCAGCACAATCACTGAGAAGTTGTTGAAAGAAGTTGAAGGCTTACTCAACTTTAGTTCCATTAATTGACAGGAGATCAGGCTAGTGATAATAATAATGCAAATTAATTGATTGACTCATCATCCACTCCTGCAAACATGTCTAAAATTGGGACACAGACTGTGTTTAGCCTGGGATTATACAGTCAGAGGTGGCACCAGCTGCTGCAAGTTCCTTACTTAACATCAGAATTCAATAAAAGCTGGGACTAGGGGAGGAAATTCTCCTCCCTTTGGCATAGTTAAGAGGGTGCTTGATTCTGCCTCTGAATAGATTTTTATATCACATGTTGAGTGTGGAGAGGGCAAAAGAATGCTTGGCTTCTAAGGACAAGATTCGGCATCAGAGATGTCTGCTGTTCATATGTCTGCCCTAATCACATAGACATGCCCGACTCCCCAGTTTATAAGTTATTAATGGCTGTTATTAATGGCCTCGGACTAAAACGTAGCCCATTGCTTTCTATGTGGAGTGTACATGCAGGGATGGGGAAGAGCCATGATGCTCTGCGTGTTACAGGACAGACATACTTGGAGATGACTGACTCATTCATATGGGAAAGGAGCTCTTGCATCTTCCCACCACTGATCCAAAGAAATGAACGAGGGAGGACAAATTCCATGGCTTGAAACCATTCTGTGAACTTGGAAGAGTTGCTTCAGTGGCCTCATTCTACTTGCTGAGCCAATGAGTGCTTTTCCTGATAAGAGTTATTGTTGTTTTGAAGTCTTTTTGAGAGCAAATATGTTTTCTAGCTTTGTATATTTCAAACACACAAACAGTACTATATGGGTGACTGCATAACATTAAATTAACACTGTGTACTTACTGGTTGTTTAAGGTAAGTGTCATATAACAATTTTTATTGTAAGAGCTTTAATATTTTTCAAAATAGTCGCTTAAAGAAAAACTGCATAGCTGTTGGACTAATAATTAGCCTACACAGCTTATTGCCCTGTTTACACTGATGGGGGTGTTGTCCCTTAAATCTCTGGCCAACATCTTTAATGGCTCTCCAGGCATTACAAATACTCATTTTGGGAGTAGTCCTTAGTAATTTAAAATACCGTTTCTACCTTATTTCTTCACATATCATTGGTCATATCTGTTAATTAAAGCTTTCATGTTGTACTATTCACTACAATTCTATGAATTCATTTTACAAAGCTGAATGCATAATAATTAGCAAAAAGAAGAGAATCCTAAATATATCATGCTTCTTGGGTTATTTTTAGACATGTGCACCCACATACCGCTGGTACCCTCATTGCCTTTGGGAGCTGAGAACCCCATCTGTAAATTTCGGATTAGATCCTTGTGTTAATGGTGTTTTTGTTAGTATGAAAGAAACATGCGTGCATATGAAAACTCATTGTGTGTCAGTACTGGCTGAAGCTGTTCTGACAGCTAAATATTTTCCAGGAGAAACCATTCAGCAAAATAAAATCTGTCAAGGCATTTCTGCTGCCATGGACCGCTGAACGTTATGGTGATGGTGAAAATACTGCAATGCACCAAGTGTGTGCTAGAACTAGCTCTCACTTAAAGGTTAAAAGAAGATATTACCTCTCCTCCCCCTCCCCAGCATGTAGGCGGTATTTTAATCAAGTTCTCATGGTAACAAACATAGCAATTTGAAAGTGCTGGAACCAACAGAAAATTGGCCTCCCCCCCCCTTCCTGTGCTTGAGGTGGGGGTGTTAAATCAATACAACTGCAGGGTTATTTGTTATTGCAAGGCCTCTAATGATGGAAGAATGCCAAAAAAGGATGTTTTATGTTAGTGAATTCAGAAAACAGACACTCCAAAATCTACCTTTCTGGAAAAAGGAGCCCAAAAGTGTATGATTCAAACACATTTTGAGTAGGGATGCTTTCCCCCCCGCCCCCCACCTTCTGAGTTAGTGGTCATGATTTTCTTTGCTTTCCACCATGCTGCCAGCTTGCATTTTCTGGAATTTGTCGAGATACTACTGCAGTGGTAATGTGCATGTTTAGATTCTTTTAAAAAAATAAAATCCTTTTTGTCTTTGACATCTTGCATGTAAATTTCATTGAAAGTTGTGCAAGAGGAGCAATTATTCTGAAATGTCACTGCACTCTGCTCTCCTTTGAAGTTGACATGTTTTTCCTTTAACTCAGGATGTTGTTGTGTTTACCAGTACTGGGGTCCATGCATGCCCTTTTTACACACACACACACACACACACACACTTTGGGCTAGCAGGAAGAGGAAGGTGATCCAGCTTGCTTTCAAACTGCAACTTCTTTCCTTGTAGGGAAGGAGAATTCAGTGTTTATCATTTACTAGATCAGGCCCCATAAGAGGTAAATTGATATATGCCAGAATACAGAGTATTGGTGTAATCTAGTTGAATAATAATAATAATAATAATAATAATAATAATAATTTTTATTTATATCCCGCCCTCCCCAGCCAAAGCCGGGCTCAGTGCGGCTAACAACAATAAAACAGTACAACAGTACAACACAACACAACACTCTAAAATCATTCATTATAAAATTAATTCAATCAAACCAATGGCAACCATTGGGCCAGAGCTCCGCGAAGATTGCCGAAGGAGGGAGTCAGGCTGTGCCCTGGCCAAAGGCCTGGTGGAACAGCTCTGTCTTGCATGCCCTGCGGAAAGATGTCAAGTCCCGCAGGGCCCTAGTCTCTTGTGACAGAGTGTTCCACCAGATCGGAGCCACAGCCGAAAAAGCCCTGGCTCTAGTTGAGGCCAGCCTAACCTTTCTGTGGCCTGGGACCTTCAAGATGTTTTTATTTGAAGACTGTAAGTTTCTCTGTGGGACATACCAGGAGAGGCGGTCCCGTAGGTACGAGGGTCCTAGGCCGTATAGGGCTTTAAAGGTTTAAACCAGCACCTTAAACCTGATCCTGTACTCCACCGGGAGCCAGTGCAGCTGGTATAGCACTGGGTGAATGTGATCTCACAGCGAGGACCCCGTAAGGAGTCTTGCTGCAGCATTCTGCACCCGCTGGAGTTTCTGGGTCAGTCTCAAGGGCAGCCCCACGTAGAGCAAGTTACAATAATCCAGTCTGGAGGTGACCGTCGCGTGGATCACAGTGGCTAGGTCAGGGCGAGAGAGGTAAGGAGCCAACTGCTTAGCTTGGCGGAGATGGAAAAATGCCGCCTTTGTTATAGCTGCAATCTGCGCCTCCATGGAAAGGGAGGTGTCGAAGATTACACCCAAACTCTTAACGGACGGTGCTGGCACTAATTGCGCCCCTGCAAGAGATGGGAGTTGCCCCCCCAATCCCATATCGTCCCGTCCCAGCCACAGGACCTCTGTCTTCGAAGGATTTAGCTTCAACTGGCTCCCACGTAACCATCCAGCCACAGCTTCCAAACATCTGGTCAGTGTGTCTGGGGCTGAGTCAGGATGGCCATCCATCAACAGATAGAGTTGGGTGTCATCAGCATACTGATGGCAACCCAGCACAAAACTCCGGACAAGCTGGGCGAGGGGGCGCATAAAGATGTTGAAAAGCATCGGGGAGAGTATCACACCCTGAGGTACTCCACACACCAAGGAGTGGCGCGATGACAATTCTCCCCCAAGCGCCACCCTCTGTCCTCGACCAGAGAGAAACGAGCGCAGCTGTTGAAGGACTATGCCCTGGATCCCCACGTCGGCAAGGTGGTGGTCCAGGAGTTCGTGATCGACCATGTTGAAAGCTGCTGACAGATCTAGAAGAATCAGCAGCCCCGACCCGCCTCGATCCAGCTGTCTACGAAGATCATCTGTTAGGGCAACCAGAGCCATCTCGGTCCCATGACCAGCGCGGAAGCTGGACTGGAATGGATCCAGAGCCGATGTTTCATCCAGGAACCCACCAAGCTGTTCAGCAACCGCTCTCTCAATCACCTTACCCAGGAACGGAAGATTCAAAACCAGGCGGTAATTGGTTAGATCTAAGGGATCTAATGATGTTTTCTTTAAGAGCGGGCGCACCACTGCCTCCTTCAGTTCCCCTGGGAATATCCCGGTGCCAAGGGACAAATTGATGATATCCCCTAGGAGGGCCCGCACCTCGTCTGGACACGCTCTAATCAGCCAAGACGGGCACGGGTCGAGAGGACAGGTGGTGGGCTTTCCAGCTCGGAGGAGTCTGGTCCACATCAGCTGGGGATATCCGGTCGAAGTGGTCCAATACTGGACCCAAGAACAGTCGAGGGGCCTCCAGTTCCTTTATTGTATCCAAATTGGCAGGGAGGTCATGGCGGAGCAACAAGACCATCTCTGCTTCCAGTGGATTTGCATGTTAATGCATATCCCCAGCCACATTCTGGTGCATGTAGTCATGCATAAATACAATTTTTATGTGGGACTAGAATTGGAGCAGGGTCCAGCTATGCATAAGAATGAAATAAAAGTGGTATCAGTAGTCGTATCAGCAGGATGTATGACTAGATCGGTGCCTTTTTAGGCTTCCAGTTGCAGTTCCTGGCCCCATTTGGTACCCCAACTCCCCCAGCTGCTGGCAGCTGTTTCATCTGGGATCCCTTGAGCTTAAATAAATATTCCAATTACATTTTATACCAGACTGTTGCCTCCCTCTGTCTCAGCTAATCAATGTTTATTTTAAAAACAGTTCCTCCCATGTCATCTGAAAGCACCCTTGAAAGTTCATTCTACTGTATCTTAATTGAGAGTACAATTAAAAGAGCCATTGCCAGAACCAACACAAAGGGATATAGCCCTTGCTAGATAGTTGCTTGTTTCAAGGCTCTAGGTTTTGGGGGTTTTTTAAGCCTATAGTGGTAATGACTCATATAGGCCTGCGTGGATGGAATCCATTCATTTAATAATAATAAATAATAATATTAAAATATTAAATAAAAATATTTTTCTCTCCTGCCGGTGGGTTGAAGGAGAGTAGCAACCAGAAACCCATTCATGGGGAGGACTGTTAGTGAGGAACGCAACATAAACAGCCTTGTCATCCTCTTCCACAGTAACCTATCACCTTCCACTACACATGACCTCTATATCTTCCTCTACACATGATCACTGAAATGCAGGATAGCATCACTTACGGCCCTCCTTCCCCAAACTCCTCCCAAACACATTGTGTAAACAACAACAGCCTACCAACAAAATCTACCACAGCTGATTGTCCCAGGAGGCATCCAACAGAATTAGGAACAGTGTTACTAAAGTCCACCAAATTCACCCAGTCACTATCACCCTAGGGAGCACCTGCTCCCCATCCCATCCTGTGTCACACCCAGGGAGGGCCAGCCTTCTCCCAGTTACAAACTTTTGCTCGGAAGGCATCTGGCAACTTTCTCCTATCATACAGGCTCTCACCCTGTATGTTAACATATGAGAGTGCTGGAGGTGAAATAGTTAAACAAGTTACCCAATCAGAACCTAGGGGGGTGGAGTCCGAGGGACTATAAAACCAGCTTTGGGAGGGGCGAAGGGGGAGTTCGTTGGGAGTTGGGTGGTTGGTTGGGGTGGGAGGGAATTGGGATAGAGTCTGGGGGAAGGTTGAGTTAGCGTAGCGAAATAAGCTGAGTCAGGAACAGTTAGGAGCTAGGAAGACAAGTGAATATCTGAGAGGTGGTTTGACTGAGACCGTTTATGAAACCACATGCTTGTTAAAATGCAATAAATAAGCAGAAGTTTATGTTCCAATTTAACCCTGACTGGATTCAGTATTGTCCCAGGTAGGGTCTGGGTGGTGGCAGCGAGAAATAAAGTGCTGGCACAGGGATCAATAGACGGTGAAGTGTCCAGGGACCCTGTGTGATCGCCACAGCCACTCCCAGGGACTTCACCAGTCCCCCCCCCCCAATCCTGCTGTTTCCCCTGAAGCAGCTTCATTTTTAAGGACTTGATGGCACACTTCTGCCTGAAGACTTTTGGCAGATCTAGGAGTTTTACTCATTTTCTTGCAGATGGAATGGTACGGATAGAAATTTAAAAGCACAGGGCTGCTTTTCTTTACAAACTGCACTGCATTCTCACTTTTATGGTTGACAACTCCTTGAGGTCACATAGGTGAGAATGATTACAAGTAGAACTTAACTTTGCAGGGTAATGAGTCAGTCCTGGACATGGAAATAAAAACATGCCCAATTTAAACTGATTTCAGATCTAACAGAAGACTACAATGATCCATTTAAATCATTCCTACAGTCTTTGGCCTACAACGTGACTTTGGGTGCACTTCTAGCAGTTGCCATAGCTACTGTGAAGAGTCCTTCATTGTCAGTGTGGTAAAACATTTTGTGATCTGTTAATACTCATGGAGTAAAATGTGACTCCACACATCCCACTTGTAATGCATTTCATTAATAATGGGTTCATACACCTCTTTAATCAACTAAAAATATTATATTATTTACACAAGGTTGCCTTTAAATGTGGTAGATTGTGTTTTAAGGAATAGTTGCTTTTATTTGTTTAGAGGGCCTGGTTTAACAATATGCCATTCTTTGCCATGCGACTGTTTATTTAGGATGCAAGTTTATGATGATTAACGTTTTATACTCAGAGGTTGAGGTAACGGTTTTTACAGCAGAAGTCTAGCAGCAATAATTAGCAAGTCATTAAAAAGAAAATTCCAATTTCAGGGACTTGCTTGAGAAGGCAAAAAGACTTTGCTGCCTAAAAAAATATGAAAGCAAGTGCATGGTTACTGACCCAGTCATGTCAGTCTGAGAATCTGAAGGAAACCCGACTGATAAGAGTTTTGAAGTCTGAATACAGCCTTTTCATTCAACTCAGTTAGCAGAGGGCATGAATCATCTCTCAAACAGAGACAGTCCCTTTGGGTCAGAGCTGAGGTCATTGAAGGGACAGACTGCTTTCCTTAAGTGAATAAGGAAATGCACAAGACTTCATTCTGTGCCCTGCAGCATCCATTTTGATACATATGTTATTAGTATACAACATCCCATTAAGGATGCAAGTTAGAGCTTCTGGATACATATGTAAGGGCCTTCTAAATTACTTTTTAGACAGAATGTCTGCCGCTCTGTTCATCTTGCTTTTCTCTGGGCAAAATTGTTTTTCCTCCAGTGCCCTAAAAATAATTTCCGCCAGTGCCCCGTCTTTCTGTTTATATGCCTAGCCGTTTCATTGTTGTGGTGTCTTACATATGTGTAGCAAAGCAAGAGTAGCTTTTCCACAGCACATTTTGCTGTGGATGAAGCCCTTCTTGTGTGTTTGTCCTAAACTTTAGCAAAGTAACAGTCTGTAGAACCCCATATGCTAGTTGAGTGACATGGGCATAAATAATTGGTTAGGAAGCTGCTTGGGACCTTCGACCTGACAGGACCTAACTGTCAGGAGCCCTGAGCTTCTCTGATATAAGTACTTTCATGGGGAATTAATGAAAGTTGAATTTATAAGTTGGATCAGATGGGGGAAAATATTCCTTAGGTCAGCAAGTACCTACTTAATTCCAGAGAACTCAGGGAAAGAAGTCTTATAATGAGCAGCAAGTTAAGATTTTATGTTTACCATTTTCTTGGTGCTACTGCAGTCAATTATTTCAAGCTAAACAGGCCAAGCTCACCTGGCCTGAATCTCCTAAATAGCTTTTGTGAAGGTCATATTAACACAACATGATACTTTAACTGGAGTCAAGCACAGAAACAGTACTGTTTGAGTTGCAGAGAAATTTCACAGGCTCCAAGCTCTGTGTAGGAATTGCGGTGAGCTGGACTTGTCGAATCTCATTGTAAGAACTTCCACTCATTCCTGATAACACTAATGTTAATTTATGTCACAGCTTTGGACTCTTCAGCATTAAGTGAGCTGTTCCAGGATCTCAATGATTCTGAAAATGTGGAAGGCTTCTGCCATCCTGGAAAACAAAAACAAAAAAATCTACAGATGAGGAAGAAGGAGAATCCACTCAGGGCCACCTCCTAGCAACTGTCCCGTGGGAAGAACTCCAGAAGAAAGCAGGATGTAGCCAAAGGCCACTTCAATGCCCACTCCTCCTGGACTTTCTTCCTCCTGCCCCAAAGTCCATGTTCCACTAACTGCTCTGTAGGAAGGTTCCTGACAATATTTCATAGGTTAACATTGTTCATCTAAAAAAAATAATAAGTAGTTTAATATTACTTGTAAGCCACATCACATCCAAAGCAGGATGTAAATAATTTTAATACATAAATAACTAAATTACTACATGTGACATCACTACATCAGGCTTGATGGGGATTCATCACTAACTTCCCCCTTCCCCAAAGTGGATCCCAAGTTCCCATGCGGCTGAAGCTCTCCTTGATCAAATGTAAATCGCTCTCCTTCTCTAAAATGGGTCAGATGTGTTAGTTCCTTGTGTGGCATTAACAGGACACCCTGCTATTTTTCCTGGCAGTCTGAGCAAAGAGGTTAATGAGTACCAACTACAGCCTTCTTCCACAGAAGCCAAGGGCAATTTTTCAGTGCCAGAAACTAAACTCTCCTTTCACCTTTAGAGATTAATCTTTTTTGGATCTGCATTGAAGCAACTTGCTAGAGATGCATATGTCAATTGCTAGCATGGCCTCACTGTGCCATTTGTGGAAAGGGAGGGGAAAGGAATAAAATACAATATATACATACACATTGCATTTTCCATGAGTGTGCTAACTGCATAAAAAGTGCAGTGCATATTTTATTAAAATGAAATGAGCCACTATAATTTTAGATAACCTTTCAAGTTAGCAAGACAAATATTTATGCACCTGTTATTTTAAGGCATACGTTTTGCTCACTGATATCCAGAACAATTACCATCTGGAAATATGCTTATGTGTGATGTAGCTACTTAAAATTGGTGGAAACCAAATACAATGTAACTTATCTCTGGTTTTCTACTCTAGCTAGATTAAATACAATCTAACCAAGACCTTGCATGCAGCCAAATTTGTGTGCTGGTATTGTCCACCACAGAACACTGCAACCACTTGGGATGAAAATAGAGCTCGAAGTAGCATTTTTATTACACTTTGTTTATTCCTTCCTTGAGCCCTTGGTGGGGTCTGGCCAACCCCCCCCCCCCAAACACTGGAACCCGCACTCCTCCTGCTGCCCCCTTACTTTTTAAATAAATCACTAGAGTGGTGTCAACACTAGATCCCAGGGCTCTGAGAAAGGCCAAAGGGGTCCTTTTTCAGATCCAGGCACTCTGGGCAAGATGACCAAGAGAATGCCTATGCTGCTATGGTTTGTTATTGCAACTAGAAATATATTTTTTTAAACTTGGAATAATTCTAAGTTTCTAGCTGCCGCTGCTGCTGCTACTACTGCTGCAAATCAGAGTGGCAGCACAGACATTCCCTTGGCGACCTGACAAAATGTCTGGTTCTGAGAAGTAGGACCCCGTTGACCCTTGGTACAAGGAGAAGAGAAACGGATCCAAGTGGACTTACTAGCTGTTACCAAAACAGTTCAGCCAATATATTGGAAAAACACAGCAAGACCCAGCAAGTTTAGAATGGCTAGAGAAAAGTTCTGAACATAGTAAAAATGAGGAAAAGTGTCTGACAACATTCAAAGGAACATATAAAAGGCAACCTACACTTTATAGCCAAATGGGCCCATTTCATTGGAATGAAAGAAATCCCATTAAGGAGACATGTACTTCTTGTCTAATCTTTAGAAAAAGTCATAATATTATGATTATTTTGCTGTGCAGTCCTATCAATATTTATCAGAAGTAAAGACCACTGTGTTAATTATATATGGGATTGCAGGTTTAGCTGCTTTTTTAAACAGTTAGTTTTTAAATTAAAAAATACAAATCAAAACTTCAGATTACTTTTTTAAAAATTGTAAATTGTAGCAAACATTTTTTATCTAAATATACAAAGATACTGCTTTCTATTATGAAGTCTAAGAATCTGGGGGCATAATCTCGGGCATGGTCATTTGGAGGAAGTTCCACTGACATCTGTTAAAGACTTGTCATATTTTGTGTTAATGAGAAAATAATTCAATATCATTCTTTTCCCTACTGATACATTCTCCTCTCCACGCGCTCCTGAGGATATTTCTGACATCACCCTCACCTCTGCCCAGCCCAGCTGCTCCCACTCCATTCTGCGCCCCTCGACTGAGTCAGGTGGAGCCAGCTGAGCGCATCATGTGAACTGCTCCTCATGCTCCAAGCGTGTATGAGTTGTTTTTTCTAAACACAAACCTCAGTATTCAGGTTAAATTGCCATGTTGGCACTTTGCGATAAGTGGGTTTTGGGTTGCAGTTTGGGCATTCGGTTTCTAAAATTTTCGCCATCACTGTCCTAGACCAACTTCATCTAGAACTCTAATCTTGAAGTTTCCACAGCTCTCAGACAAATAACACCATCAAAATCCGGTCTTGTTGAGGAGTTTGTATAGCTTTCTTATTCCTCTGTTCAGTAGACATCTTCCTCTCACACATCTCTGCCTACCCCATGGCCTCTTCAAAGCATGCAATAAACTCAAACAGTGTAATTTTTGAAACAATAACCCTCAACTAATTCTTCTTCTTTGCTATTTCAGGAAATCCATTTTAGAAACAAGGCAAAATGCTGTGTTGACATAAACAGTGGACAATGCAGTACTGATGAACATCCGTTGCTAAGATGTGTCCTTCACATCAATGATGCACTTGTAGCCTCTGATTCCATATGCAGTAGAAATCAATGGAGTAGGTGTAGTTACCATTAAGCACAGGATGGCATCCCTTTGTTAGTTTATTGGGCTCCATCACGTATATCTAATGTAGCACCTAAATTACATGTTCATGTTCTGAAAGTGTCCCCTCTAATTTCAAAACACAATATGGATATAACATATTAAAATGCTACCAAAGACGGCAACAGTGGCGTAGCGTGGGTTGTCAGCACCCGGGGCAAGGCAAGTAATTTGCGCCCCCTAACCCATGGATTTGCGCCCCCTAACCCATGGATTTGCGCCCCCTAACCCTAACCCCCAGATGTTGCGCCCGGTGCGGCCGGCCCCCCCTGCACCCCCCACGCTACGCCACTGGACGGCAACCATTTTGTGCTCATTCAGTTGACACACAATCATCAACAGGTCATTTTGGACCTGGAAAAGGGCAGAATGGGAGCAGATCTGTGAGTAAAATCCCACAGATAACTGAGATTTATTTAGTTCTTAAATGTCTTTTTAACTTGGGGGTGGGTGGGTTACTCTCTCTATTCTGTGGAAGTATTTTAATCAACACCAGTTAGTTGCAGCTGACTTCAGTTAAAAGTGGAGAAGAAAAAACTTCACATGTATTAATATATGGACATCCCTTCTCATTCTCGCCGACTGGAGAAATGACTGGAGTATAGAACTTCCCAGAAAGCTTCAGTGAGAAATAGGCAGACCCTAGAGAAGACATATAATGGGTATAGAGCCTTTGTTTGGCTCTAGGACAAGGACTTGGAACACACGCATTTCTGTAATTCCAGTGGATGGCTAAGGACATGCAAACCCCAAATATACTTCATCATGACTAGAAAGAAAAATACTTTCAGTAACCTAGGTAAATTAGCCTACCTGCAAGCTAGACTTTAGAGTTTATTCTCTTCGGTTTCATTTTTTCCTCACTTTTACCCTGGCTGTGGGAAGAGGGACTGAATGACCCTTTAGTTCCTCTTCAGATCTTTAGTTTAAAAATTAGAAAGTGTCCACTGGAGAAGCAAGAAGAAGAAAACGTGGACACATTCTGTAGGAACTTCTTTAATGCTGGGATAATGGGAACTTTCTCCTGGCAAGTAGTAAATCTTCTGACTAAATACAGGTTTTCTCTTGTTTTTCCTATCTCTACAGAAGTGCAATAATACAAAGGGTGGGGTAGGATTCTAACTGCATTCATAATTAAGCAGCTATAATGCAAATAAGGACAAAATCATCACAATGTTCAATTTTAAAGAACCCCTCATTTTGTTCATACTGTGCAAAGAACAACATTTCTCGGTTGGAAAGATTTAAATCTTAAATTATGACACTTCAGTCATCCTCAAAAGCAAAAGAGTTACAGGTTGTCTAGGCCTCTTAGGCAATATTTCTAATGTGAAAAGGTAGCTTTCAGTTTAAGCCAATTTGAATTGTGAAACATTAACAGTTCACATCATCTAAAACATACTCTACCAGAGTTGTGTTTTAAATAAGAAAATGTAGGTGTTACCTTTCTGGAAAGAGAAAAATTCCTGGTTAGCCCATAAATAACCACTGTTCTCTCTTGCCTTAGTCACGACCTTGCTGACTCAGCCTTTGATATGTAATTGCCATGGTAACATTCCTCTCTTTTCCTACAGGCTAGGCCAGGGGTAGGCAAACTAAGGCCCAGGGGCCGGATGCGGCCCAAACGCCTTCTCAATCTGGCCCGCGGACGGTCCGGGAGTAGCATGTTTTTACATGAGTAGAATGTGGCCTTTCATTTATACTGCATCTCTGGGTTATTTGTGGGGCACAGGATTTTTTTTTCCAAAATACAGTCCGGCCCCCCACATGGTCTGAGGGACAGTGGACTGGCCCACGGCTGAAAAAGGTTGCTGACCCCTGGGCTAGGCGGTCACAAGCACTCCTTTTGTCCTCCTTCCTCAACTCCCTCACCTTCCTACTTGGGTTTTACTGTCAGCGCACAAGATGTGATCCCCTCATGAATGATACACTGCCCGCCCGACACATTCTCAAAATTGACTAATTTTTGAAGTCAAAATGCAAGCTTACTCAGAACCAAAAATACATTAGTGGATTTAGCTTGTCTGATTTTATATAGTCTTTATATTGGAGTTTCAAGGCATGAGGGCACCCTCAGTAAAGTGCCCTCCACTGGGTCCCCTGTGATGCCCTCAGATCTTTCCCGATGCTAGCAGACCCCTCTATTCATTGCCAGCAGGCAGCAGAGCATACTCTGCTGCAGATGCCTTCAAGCCTCTTGCCATTGTAATGTTTCCATGATGCCCCAACATAGCATCAGTCTGGGGCACTGTAGATGAGTGAAAACAGTGTCTTCCCAACCCTTTATTCCTGCTGCTTTGTGTGCCTACACTGGGATAGATGGGAATGGCATCTCCATCAGTGGGCCCTGATCAGTGGGATCCCAAGAGCTGCCTGATGATTGCTCTGCCTCTGGTCATGAAGCTACGTGTTGCCCCTTTACACAAGTAATGCATGAAGGGAGCTATAAAAGTAAATCAATTCAAATAGCTTTGTAGCAGAAAAATGAATAGCTTTATCAGAAAGGGCAGGCTGCCTTCATGCACATCTTTTGAATTTGAGAACATAGCCTGTAGATTGATGTCTCCTCTGTTGTACAGTGGTACCTTGGGTTAAGAACTTAATTCATTCTGGAGGTCCGTTCTTAACCTGAAACTGTTCTTAACCTGAGGTACCACTTTAGCTAATGGGGCCTCCCGCTGCCACCGCACGATTTCTGTTCTCATCCTGAAGCAAAGTTCTTAACCCGAAGTACTATTTCTGGGTTAGCGGAGTCTGCAACCTGAAGCATCTGTAACCCGAGGTACCACTGTACCCGTCATTGTGCATGTTTTTAGTTTGTTTTTAAGTATCTGATACTGTGCTGTTTCGTAAAATAACACCATTGCAAAATTATTTGCCTGCTAAGTATCTGTACAGTTAAGTAAAAGAGCAAATGTTTTCAGTACATTATTAGTTACTTTAATGATTACCAAAATTACTAATGAAAAAAAGTGGCAATTATTGGACCTGTCATGTGTTCTCTGCTTACCAGTCTGCATTTAGGAGAATTTTCCAGGTTGCAATTTTCTCATACAACACAGAGAAGGTTGTTTTGATTCACTCCAGGTATTTCTCTGGCATTCTGTACTGCACCTTACCAATAACATGAGAATTTAATCTGCATTCTGCACAGTAACCCTCTATTAAACATATTGAGCCAATGTTTGGTCCTGCTGTAAGATGCACCACACAGGGGTCATTTTAAAGACAGAAGACTTCCATTTCTTATACAGAGGGATCTCTGCAGCTTGTGAGCATTTCTTTACAAAAGATTTTGAACATATAGTAAGGGGCATTAAAAGAGTTAAGATTTGTTGCATTGGTAATAAAAAACTACATTCATTGGACTTTACAGCAGTAACACAGGGAGGTCTGTGACTGTGGGTAGAGTGCATGGTTTGGGTGTCATAACACAGTGGCTTTTCCAGTCATTAGTATATCCAGTTTAAATGATCTCAGGGAGCAGGTGAGAAATTGGTGCGTGAGACCTTGAAAAGCCACCAGTATGATACTAAGCTATGGGTTTGTGTATATAAAGCTATTTTGTATGTTCATCTTGTTATAAGAATGACATTTTTACTTACAATTGTTTTTGCAGTGAATGTTCATAGTCAGACCATTGGTCCAGCTAGCCCAGTAGTGTTGAGGTGAGCAACAAATTTTGCCTATAGGAAATTACAGCAGTGAATGCAACTTTGTAGGTACTGGTTTGTGAATATAGCTTCTGTCTCTCTTCCCATATTCTGCACTGGCAAAGCTTGAGTGGGCATTCCTGAGTAGACATTTTGGCAGCAGTGGGGAATCCAAAGGTTGGAATCTAAAGGTATGGGAAGCTGCTCCAAAAATCCGTTTCCTAAAAATTGACAACCAAAAGATTGAAGCTCCATGGTGTTTTTAATATGTGAATTTTAATCCATGCTGTAATTTTAAATTAAATAGTTAAGTCCAACTTTTGTCTCCTGTCTTCCATCTAGCACCAAGTCAAATAGCTAGTGTGCTGACATCAATGGATTTATTGTATTTCTAAATATGCTGGACTTCTCAGTAGCAAGCCAGATAGTATATGGGATTGGATGGTGAGGGTTAAGACCTGGGTTAAAATTACTGCTCTACCAAAAAAGCTCCGTCTACTAATTTAACCTATGGCAAAGGTTTTTGTTGGGATAAAATGGGATAACTGTACATGAACTCAAAATAATAGTAGGATATGCATTTTAAATAAGTAAGTAAGTAAATTAATGAGTGAATGTTGGGTAAAATCCTTGCTTCCTTGCTACATTGTTGTAATGAAGTCAACAGCAAAGCTTCCATGGTGGCTTTTCTTTCATGACAATTTATAGATAATCTTGCAAGAAGTTTATTCATATTATTAGGAGGAAATACATATATTAACAGATTTCCCATTCATTTTCTTTTTTCTTTTCTTTTATTATTAGTTATTATATTTAGACATATGACATGGAACAGTTACATAAAACAAGAATTAAAATGAAACAACAGTTTATGTTCAGATAAATGTTTCTGAGTATATTAACAAGTTGTGCTAAAGTATACATAATTATTGCAGACACGAAATGATGTATTATAAGATACATGCTTAGATTGTTGACCATTAGTAAAAGGTATTTCGAATCAATAACAATTTTAATTCATAGGTGTCAGAGCTACCCTAGGTCCCAGCTCACAAAGGACCAACGCTGCTTCGTTGTTAAGTATAAAAGTCTTTATTGAAGTTCAGTTTCACTTCCAGAGCCGCAGCGCGCAGCTCTACGTCTCAAGTGTCAGACCGCTGATGCTCCGTCTGAGTCTCCTCCCCCTTGACACCAATTTAAGATTCTAGCCTTGCTCCACCTTCTCCGCTGCTCCTTCCTCCTCTGGGTCCGCCTGCCCGCCGGGGTTCCGCCCTTTCTAGCCTCTTCTCCCGCTGATTCCCCTGAGCCTTCTCCCTCCCTCCGGCGGGCTTCAGGAGCTGGTTCCCCATCCGGGTCTCCTGCTGTTCCGCGCGCCTGCACATTTGAACTTGGCGCGCGTGCCCAGCCAGCAGCTTTCCTCCTGACCGTTTCACTGCTGCTGTCACTGCTTCCCCCTTCGGGGGGGGCTAACTGACCTCCCTTCCGTTCCCCCACTCTCCGATGGAGGCATGGTCAGCCCTGACTCCCTCTCTGGAGGAGACACTGCCCCTGACACATGTGACTCTTCCCCCCCACTACGCTCTGGTGGGGAAACTGGTCCCGATCCTCCACTGCTGCTTTGGGGTTCCCCTCTGGCTCCTTGTTTCTGGTGCGTCCCCCCTGGGACCCCCCTTGCCCTGACCATCGGCGCCCCCTTCTGGGAATCTTCTGATTCGCTGGAGAAGCTCATGGAATTTCTCGGGCCACTGTCATACTCCCCTACGCTGCCCTCGGATTCTTCCCCTTCGCTCTCCAATTCCTCTCTCCCCAGTGCTCCTGCTCCTGATTCCCTGACATCCATCCCCCCCTCGAAGCCCCCCCTTCCCCCCTCCCTCTTCGGGTGTGGGTTCCGGGTGCTCCAGTCCTGTGGGTGTGAGTGCAGGATACCATTCTTCCCCCCTGGTGTGTAGCCGGTCCACTGGATCCGGCCCAACCGCAACGGGCTCGTCGACGTCGATTTCCTCTGCTTCCATCTCTCTGCTGATGAGCTCGAATCCAGGATCCTCCCCCAACACATCCATGTCCTCCCCTCCCCCGGGTACCTCTGGTGAGACTGCTTGCAAAGGTCCCCGCAGCAGCTCCCTGCGCCACCCCACCTCCGGTTGAGTGTCCCACCAATAGGAGCGGTCTGTGGCAAACCCCGAGAGAGACCCCTCCGAGGAGCTAGTGTCCGGCGTCGTCTCTTCAGCTGATGAAAAACCCTGGAACGTACTGGCTGACAGTGTGGGTGTGAAGAGCCAGTCGTCGAAATAGTCTGCCGGCATAGGTCTGTGTGGGAAGAGTGCATGGAACTCGTCTTTAAGATAGTGCTCCTCCACGGCATAGCACGGTACCCACCTGTTGGCACTGGCTGGGGTACCTTCCCTGGCGAGGAGGTATTCCACCCCCTCTTCCCCCCACCTCGAGTCCAAAATCTCCGTGACCTCGTTGAGTGGCGTCGCCCTCCGTGACCCCTCCCTCTTCGGAGATTCGTTAAGTGGGTCTGGCGCGTTCCCTGTCGCCTGAAACCTGTGGGGTTCCCTGTAGGGTGTGAGCACTGACCTATGAAAGACTGGGTGCATTCTGGAGCCCTCCAGGAGTGTCAACCGGAAGGCCACTGGATTGATTTGCGCCGCGACCTGGTAAGGTCCCAGCTGCTTGTGCTTGAGCTTCCTCTTAGCTAGCGTCCTGGCCGGCACTGCGTGGGCTGCTAACCAGACCCAGTCCCCCACCTGGATGTCCTCCCCGACCCTCCTGTGCTTGTCTGCCTGCATTTTGTAGGCGTGTTTCGCCAGTTCCAATTGCCTTCGGAGTTGCTCGTGGACCTCCTGTAACTCTGCTGCTAAGTGCTCTGCTCCCCTTGGCTCCCCCTCCCCCTTCGTCTCTAACCCCGGGAAAGTTCTGGGATGCCACCCATTATTGGCGAAGAACGGTGTCACTCCTGTAGACCCGTGCTTCGTGTTGTTGTAGGCAAACTCGGCCAGCGGTAGGTAGTCCACCCAGGTCGAGGGTTGTTGATTGGCGTAGCATCGCAGGTACTGCTGCATGATGGCGTTGACCCTCTCCGCTTGTCCGTTGGTCTGCGGGTGTCGTGCCGACGCTAAGTTGATCTTGACGTTCAGGATGCCCAGCAGCTTCTGCCAGAAGCTCGAGACGAATTGGCGACCCCAGTCAGACAGGATGGACCGCGGCAAGCCGTGAGCTTTGAACACGTGGTCTATGAACAGCTTGGCGGTCTGTTCCGCTGTGGCCACCTTCGCGCACGGAATAAAGTGCGCCATCTTGGTGAACATGTCTACAACCACGAGCACCGCTGTTTTGCCTCGCAAGCTGGGCAGATCTGTGACAAAGTCCAGGGCCACTTTCTCCCACGGTTCGAGCGGCGTCTGTAGGGGTTCTAGTAGACCCGCCGGCTTCCTGTGTACTGGCTTGGCCCTTTGGCAGGTGTCACACCTGGAGACGTAATCCGCGACTTCTCCCCTCACCTTGGGCCACCAAAAGTCTCTGGTTACTAATTCCGCCGTCTTGTCCTTGCCGAAGTGCCCAGCGCTGGGCGCGTCGTGTAGCTGCTGCAAGACTTTCGCGCGGAGGTCGTCTCCGGGCACGTAGAGAGCCCCTCTGCGGATGAGCAGTCCGTCTCGTATCTGGAACTCGTCGTCCTTCGCTGTGCCTTTTCGCACCTCCTCCATCTTGGATTGTGCGAACGAATCCGTCTGCAGCGCTCGACGCACCGCGTCCAGGTCCACGGCAGCTGAAGCGCACGCCCACGCTTTCGGTGCGAAAATGTGGTTGGCCGCCACTGGCGCCGCTTCCTCGAGATACTGCGGCTTCCGGGATAGTGCATCCGCCATGACGTTGTTGTCTCCTGGGATGTATTCTATCCGGAAATCGAAATCCGCAAAGAACTCTGCCCAGCGAATGTGTCTCTGGTTCAGGAACCGCGCTGTGCGCCAGTACTCCAGGTTCTTATGGTCCGTGCGGACTTGCACTGTGTGCCTGGCTCCGACGAGGAAGTGCCGCCACGCCTTGAAAGCTGCATGAATGGCCAGCAACTCCCTGTCCCAGATGGTGTAGTTCTGTTCCGCCTTGCTGAGTTTCCTGGAGTAGAATGCGCACGGCCTCCATTCCCCTTGCGGATCTTGCTGCAACAGGACGGCCCCCACCGCTCTGTCCGAGGCGTCCGTCTCAACCCTCATTGGTCTGCTGGGGTTTACATGTAGCAGCTGTTCTTCGGACGCGAAGAGACGCTTGAGTCTCCGAAAGGACTGCTCCGCCTGGTCCGTCCAGGTGAACTTCTTCTTCTTGGAGCTGAGGGTGTCCGTGATGGCCGCCGTCTCCTTCGCGAACCCTTTGATGAACTTGCGATAAAAGTTGGTGAAGCCGACGAACTTCTGGACCTCCTTCCGATTGCGCGGGCTCTTCCAGTCCAACACCGCGCGGACCTTGGTGCTGTCCATGGCGAGTCCCTTGTCGGACAGCTTGTAGCCCAGGAAATCCACCTCCGTCATGTCGAACTGGCACTTCTCTAATTTGGCGTAAAGTCTGTGCTCCCGTAGCCTCTGCAGGACCTCCTTGACGTCCCTCTCGTGAGCCTCCTGCGATTCCGAGAAGACCAGGATGTCGTCCAGGAAGCAAACGCACTTCTTGTAGAGGAGTCCCGCTAACACGTGATACATTAAGGCTTGGAAGGTATGGGAGTCATTTTGCAGACCAAAAGGCATTACGCGATATTCATAGGTGCCTAAAGGTGTAAACATGGCTGTCTTCCACTCATCGCCCTCCCGCATGCGTATAAGGTTGTACGCCCCTCGTAGATCCAACTTGGTGAAGATCCGTCCCTTCCTCACCGTCGCGAGCAGGTCGTCGATCTTGGGCATGGGGAATGCTGCGGGCTTTGTTTTGGAATTTATGATCCTATAATCAACTATGAGCCTGCGTTGGGGTGTGTCCTTCTTCTTCACGAAAAACACGGGACTGCCCCCCACTGCTTTAGATTCTTGGATGAACCCCCGCTTCAAGTTGTGATCTATGAACTCCCTGAGTTCTTGCAGTTCATCTTCAGACATGGAATACAGTTTCCCAGTCGGCAGCGTCGCTCCCGGCAGGAGGTGAATCTTGCAGTCGTAAGGCCTGTGGGGAGGCAGGTTATCCGCTTCCCTCTCGCAGAAGACCTCCAAAAACTCCTTGTACTTGTTGGGTACCGCTTGCACCATGCCTAGGTGTAACTGCGGTTCATCCTCTTGCCCCTCCTCCTCCTGGCGGGTCTGGATGCAGTGTTCTGCGCAGTAGGAGGAGCAGAAGGTCAATTGCCGCTGGTACCATGCTAATGCCGGGCTGTGCCTATCCAGCCAACTCATACCCAACACTATGGGCGTGTCTGACAGGTGGGTGACGTTGAAGCTGATGACTTCGCGGTGGTTTCCAATTTGCATCACCATCGGTGGTGTTTGCTGTACCACCTCTCCTCCCAGTAGCTTCCTGCCATCGACCATGACGACGTTTAGGGGCATCGTGGCTGGCATGAGTGCTATGCGATGTTGCTTGATAAAGTCCACTCCTATAAAGTCTGCGTTGCTCCCAGAGTCAATGGTTATTGGTACTTGCATGGTGTGCCCATTGGGCAACTGGAGCGATGCGGTGAGTTGCACCACTGGTTTGGGTGGGAGGGGGTCTGTGGGCTGTAAAATCTCTGGGGACTGCTTCACTGACTTGCCTGGTTGGGCCCCAGTGGCTCTGTTTCCAACCAGGCTTCTTCTTCCCCCTGCAGCTGTTTCGGCTGCTGACCTGTTCCCTTTACTGTTGCTGAGGCTGCAGTGTGCTTCTGGAGCCTCTGGGGACACTCTTTGGCCATGTGCTGAGCACTGTCGCAGATGTAGCACTTCCTGGTCCCTCTAGGAGCCTTCGCCTTGACTGCTCCCGGTGTTTGGGCTCTGCTGGCAGTCTGAGCCCTGGCACCACCAATCTCCATCGGCTCTTCTCCCCTTCCCAAAGGAGGCATGGACAGCGCCCGCCCCGCCTCTCTGGGAAAGAAAGGGGTTGTCCTGGCTGGGGTGCTTGCCTTACGTCCTTCCTCCCTGCTCCAAGGGCGTCCTTCCAGGCGCACACCAATCGCCAACGCTCTTTGGGCAACTTCTTGGGTACTTTGGGGTCGTTCCCCTCTTGCCAGCTCATCTTTCACCTCTCCACTTAGCCCCTCCCAGAACAGGTCTCTGACAGCAATAGAGTCCTTCTCCCAGCCCAGCACGTTCAGTAAGGCAAAAAAGCGTGAGTGATATTGCCTCACCGTCGCTTTCCCTTGCTGTAGTCCATGCATTTCCCTCCGAGCAACATCTACATCTACCGTAGATTTAAAGCAAGCGTCCATAGCTTTGATAAATGCATCGGAATCTTTGAGGGCGGGGTCTTCTTCGCGCCACAAATTCCGCAGCCACGCTTTTGCTTCCCCATGCAAATGAGTGATTATGAAGCCCACTTTCTCTTCCTCATCTCTAAAGTCCTTCCGAAGCAAATTGAGCGCGTAAACCACGTCAGCTCTGAAGTTAGGGTATTGCTCCAGGTTCCCATCGAAGTGGGCTACTAGGCTGCCCCCCCTCTTCCCGAGGCCAACTCCCTCCGGTTTGGGTCCTGGCAGCCCCTCTTTCCCCCAACGGTCCCACCTGGCCTGCAGATCCCGGCAGAGCGCTACTGCTTCTTCTTCTCTTTTCCTGGATGCTGCTACTTCTGCGTAAAGCGTCGTGACTGCTTCTTGCAGTTCTTTCACCTGGCTCTCTGTAGTCATCTTTGCCTATCTTCGTGAGCTCGCAAAACACCAAGTCTTGCCCCTCGCTGCACCAACTCACGCTGCGAGGTTTTTATGAGGGACGGAGCATACTGTCAGAGCTACCCTAGGTCCCAGCTCACAAAGGACCAACGCTGCTTCGTTGTTAAGTATAAAAGTCTTTATTGAAGTTCAGTTTCACTTCCAGAGCCGCAGCGCGCAGCTCTACGTCTCAACTGTCAGACCGCTGATGCTCCGTCTGAGTCTCCTCCCCCTTGACACCAATTTAAGATTCTAGCCTTGCTCCACCTTCTCCGCTGCTCCTTCCTCCTCTGGGTCCGCCTGCCCGCCGGGGTTCCGCCCTTTCTAGCCTCTTCTCCCGCTGATTCCCCTGAGCCTTCTCCCTCCCTCCGGCGGGCTTTAGGAGCTGGTTCCCCATCCGGGTCTCCTGCTGTTCCGCGTGCCTGCACATTTGAACTTGGCGCGCGTGCCCAGCCAGCAGCTTTCCTCCTGACCGTTTCACTGCTGCTGTCACTGCTTCCCCCTTCGGGGGGGCTAACTGACCTCCCTTCCGTTCCCCCACTCTCCGTTGGAGGCGTGGTCAGCCCTGACTCCCTCTCTGGAGGAGACACTGCCCCTGACACATGTGACTCTTCCCCCCCACTACGCTCTGGTGGGGAAACTGGTCCCGATCCTCCACTGCTGCTTTGGGGTTCCCCTCTGGCTCTTTGTTTCTGGTGCGTCCCCCCTGGGACCCCCCTTGCCCTGACCATCGGCGCCCCCTTCTGGGAATTTTCTGATTCGCTGGAGAAGCTCATGGAATCTCTCGGGCCACTGTCATACTCCCCTACGCTGCCCTCGGATTCTTCCCCTTCGCTCTCCCAATCCTCTCTCCCCAGTGCTCCTGCTCCTGATTCCCTGACAATAGGAATTTATAGGGAGTAAGGGAGAAAAGAGGAAATTAAAATATATACTTCATTCACGCCAAACTATGCTGTAAACTGTGGGTGCTATTCTGCCATACGCCTCTTTATTTGTATAATCAATAAAATCACAACAAATTGCATAAAAATTGTCTCATTTCTTTTGTCCTCTGGCTACTTTTTATTTTTGTGTCAGTTTTTCCAGTAATGTTGTTTGACATATTGCATTATGCCATTGATCCATAGTCAATAATTGTAATGATTTCCATGTCCTGACAATGGTTGTTCTTGCAGTGGTTAATAGTTGTGTAATGAGTTCTTTATTTCTAATTTGCAACCTAGCATGATTATACAAATTAAGTAGCGTAGGTCCTGGAGTCCTGGGAACTGTTTGTCTTGTAATGAAAGATATTTCTGTAAATACATTTTGCAAAAATCTTTCAGTTTTTGGACACTCCCATCACATGTGCTGATATGTCCCTATAATAGTGATATTTTATTCATTTCTTGTTACAGGAACAATTGTAAAGATAGAGCAACATGGCTGACGACAGGAAGGACGAAGCTAAGGCACCACACTGGACTTCAAGTCAGATAGCAGAGGCTTCTTCGCACTCACACTCCCCTGAGATGAAGGAGCAAAGCGGCGCAGGCGAAGGACTAGTCAGAAGTGCCAATGGATTTCCATACAGAGAGGATGAAGATGGCGGATATGGTTCACGTGGGCAACAGAGCTCATACTCCAGAACCAAAGAGAATGGGATCAATGGAGAACTAGCTACAGGAGAGAAAGAAACTGCAGGTAAAAGACCCCCTTTCCTTTGTCCTTTAAAGACTTGCTTTCCAAGGGGAGAGCGCTGCAGATATTGGTATCCGATTCACCCTACACTAGATCAGACTGCAGCAGGTGGTGCAGCCCACACATTGGAAATGGAACAGATTTCTCTTGTGAAAGGCATTTTGGGGCAGCCTGGGCCAAGGTCAAATCCTAAAGTTAATGGGAGGGAATACAACACAGAGAAAGAGAGGGCTCTCAGCTCGGTGGTAGAGCACATCCTTTGCCTGGATGTGCTCTACTATGTGTCTTTGGCACCTCTAATTAAAAAGCCTTTCAGATAATGGGTCAGGAAAAGGTCTAAGGCATTAGACAGCTTTGCCAGACACAGCAGAAATGTGAGGCTGGACAGGACAATTGTCTGACACAGCATAAAGCAGGCTTCTCTGTTCCATAGTTGTCCTACTTCACAGGATCAGGTCTCAAGAGTGAAACCAAGGGCAGACACTGTCATAAATGATTTCTTCTCTGGCTCACTACACTATTTTACTCTAAAAACCGAGGTCATTATAGTCACGACATTGGATGTGATTCCTGGCACCACTGCCATTTTTGTTGAATATATAACTGAGTTAAATGAAATATTAGAAGATGAGCATGTGACTTGCTGTACGAAAAGTCAGACCAGCTGCTTAATCTTAATGCGTATACTGACCTGCAAGCCATTAAGCCATTTCCAGTTCAGAAAAAAATTAATGTTAGAGGGAAAGTTCTGCAATGCATAGACTATCCTTCTGCTTCAGATATCAGTTTTGTATGTGCAAAGAGATCTGGGGTTGTTGTTGCGGGAGAAACCATTCAAACACATGTTTTCCTACTTGAAGTCTAGAAAGTGGTTGCAGTTCAGAAACAAAGCTTGGATTTTGCTGATAGTCTTGACTGAGAGAGTACTCCAGAGAGAGGGCTCCAGAATAAGGAAGTTTGTCAGATCAAGCCATTTGGGTAATCAGTTACTCTGCTAAAAGGTTACTACAGCTCCACTGCATTCAGTACTGAATTGTATTAACCCTTTGTCAAATGTTGTTAGATAATTTGGGCCAGAGCCTTCTTGCTACTGGGTATGCTGGCAATGGTGTAGATTTGTTTGTTTGATTGATTGATTTTACTTATATACCACTTTCCCACAACAATCTGTGCCCAAAGTCAGCAGTGGAGGAAGCCGCTTGGGTACCTAGGGCAGAGCACCAAGGGGTGGGGCAAGCCTCCCATAGGGGCAGGGTGAGGACCGGGCGCACCGCGGGGCCTCTGGAGTCTGCCTGCCTCCTCCCACTCAGCCAACCCTACAGCTGGGGGGGAGGCAGCAGGAGGACCATTTGGGCAGCGCGGAGCCTGTGCACACCCAAGCCACCATGTCTCTCCCAGGAGAGACATGTGGCTTGGGCGCACTGCAGGCCCCACAGTGAGTGCCGGCCGGCATTTTGTCACCCCCCTCAGTGGTGACACCTGGGGCGGTCTGCACCCACCTTCCTCCGCCCCTGCCCAAAGTTGCTTACAGAAAACATTTAAAGCATCAAACTAGAGAGCATTGGAAACACAATTTTTTTAAAATACAGAAGTTGTCAATAAATTCAAAGTAACAAAAATCAACAATTGAGCAAACACAGAATAAATTCAATATTGCAAAGCACCAACAATAATCTAGGCTCAAGTACATAAATATAAAGCAAAAATTAAAGTTAATCATCAATAAAGTTTCTGGTATTGGTCTTGCTTCACTACAAGGAGTCTGGCTTAAATACAGTTCAGCCAGGGATTTGTTGGGGTAGATCAGGGGTGGCCAACTCCCAAGAGACTGCGATCTACTCACAGAATTAAAAACTGCCAGTGATCTACCCCTGTTTTGGGGGGGTTCAGGTCAAAGTTGTTGAGCTAGTTTGAGGGAGGAGGAAAGCAATGTTTTTGGGGGTTCAGGGCAAAGTTGTTGAGCTTTTTTTGGGGGGAGCCAAAGCTTTTTCGGGGAGGAAAGAGCTACTGTGATCTACCACAGACGTCCAGTGATCAAGATCTACCTGTTGGACGTGCCTGGGGTAGATCACATGCAGCCGTCTCCCCCATCTCTCCTCCAGAGGAGGCTGACAGCACTAAAAGGCAAATGTTGGGGAGAGCAGTGATGGTAAGTCTCTTCCCCAGCCTCTTGGAAGTACCAACTGCTGGTGTAGGTTTTATTGCACCAATCTGGACCAAGATAGAAACTTGTTGTCTTGATTTTGGTCTTTGGAACCGTCAGTTTGTTTGTTTGTTCTTTTTATACTGAGGCGTGCATCTTCAGCCTCAGTGAATGAGGCAGGCTATACGCAGGCCCCTTAGTCTGCTGCAGTGTCAAGTTCCACAATTTATAAACCCAAATGCAAATCCATTGTAAGTATATTACAAATTATGAAACTATTGATAATAATTATTTAATGTATTTATAACACACCCTTCAGTGTGATAGTTCACTGGGCCGTATATTGACAATTTGTTAAAATACAACAGAGCAAGATGACTTAAAATATATAAAACCAATATCCATAATAAAACAGCAATCCAGCCGCAGAAGAAACCAATTCTTAAACCAGCCACCTGAATAGGTCTGAAATGGGTTTGTATGCGCCTGTTTGATCTAATATATTAGTCAGATTTGTTTAATTAAGCTACAAACTCTATGCATCATCAACGCAAGAGATAACAGCTTCTCTGAAGCAGTGTCTCTCATGCACAATGAAGAGCTTTGTCTTCACTGATGAACTGAGCTTTAGATGAGAGAAGGGAAGAATATGACTCATGGAATGTGGGTAGGTAAGGAGTGGGCAGAGTAGCTAAGGCTTGGGTCTTCAAACAGAAAGAGTGAGCTATGAAGAATCAGTGTCTCCTGGACTGCTGGAGACAAGGGCTACGTAACTAGTATTTATATATGCATTGTCAAGTTACCTGGATCCAAAGAATCGTGAGCATCAGAAGGAAGTGCATTAGTGTTGTACTATGAAATGCTACTAGGAGACCTTTTGCAGTGAAGAACCACAATGCGTCTCCTGCCAACCTAGCAGTGCAAGTAGATAAATAGGTACCGCTCCGGCAGGAAGGTAAACGGCGTTTCCGTGTGCTGCTCTGGTTCTCCAGAAGCGGCTTAGTCATGGTGGCCACATGACCCGGAAGCTGTACGCCGGCTCCCTCGGCCAATAAAGCGAGATGAGCGCCGCAACCCCAGAGTCGGCCACGACCGGACCTAATGGTCAGGGGTCCCTTTACAATGTGTTGGAGGTTGCATTACCATAAGAGAAACATGGTGAATAAGAAACGTACAGTTGCTAACATATAAGCTATAGTAGGCAGTCCAGAGTCTTGAAAAGATGTGTGAAGTGCCAGAAATTTAGCAAGTGGAAGAACTTCAGTGGATCTGGGGCCATCTTTCTAATGCATCATTCTTCTGCTATACAGTCATACCTCTTGTTACGTCCGCTTCAGGTTGTGCGTTTTCAGGTTGCGTCCTGCGGTGACCCAGAAGTACCGAAAAAGGTTACTTCTGGGTTTTGTCATTCGCGCATGCACAGACGCGCAAAATGACATCACGTGCATCCGCAGAAGCAGCAAATTGCGACCTGTGCATGCGCAGACACGGGTTGTTTTCCGTTCAGGTTGCGAATGGGGCTCCGGAACGGCAACCTGAGGTACCACTGTATCAGAAACGGCTTGTCAATGAGTGGAAGAGGCTTTCGGCTAGCTAGAGGGCAGCTTTGGATCCAAGCCAGTGTTTATGCTTATTGGGAATTACTACAAGTTTCTCCCAGCCAGTGCTTTGCTGGAAAGCGACATACTGACCAGATGAGCATCTGCTTTGGGGAGCTCATTAGCATTACCTGCCAACTTGAGCTTTTGGTTGGAATCCAGGCAGTAGATGTAACCACATGCACACTTACTCTTCTGAAGTCCTAAGCCTACCCATATTCTGCTTTACCTGCAAAAAGTGCAAACATTTCAAGATTTATCTTTATGTAAAATATAATCATTGCATAAAAAGAATAATTTGGCATTCATAAAAGTTTATTGCTGAAAGTAACTTAATATTTCTTTAGGATTTTTCTTCAGGCAAATACATTTTTTTTCAGCCTCAGTGCATTAAGCAGTAGGAATTCATCTTTCTCACATGAACAACTGCCCTTGGTGGTGTATGCAACTATGCATGCTAAGAGGATAATCTTAGCACCATTTACTAGCTGTTGACAGTACTTTATGAAAAAGCTATTCATAATTTCTCAAGAATTGGATAGTTTTAAATCTCCAGGCCCTAAGTTCATAAATTGACAGCCCTGGAAATATCTTTGTTAGAATAATGTAAATGTAGGTTTGGGGAAAACCATGATTACATTAACTAGTTATATAGAAGTCTGAAAATAAAAATAAAAATGCTCCCCTGTTCATTTATCATTAGAAATGAAGTTCCACCCTGAGTCTAAAAATGAAGGCTAATAAAGAGCAACAGGAGTGATTTAAAACTACCCTCATCCACTTTGATGCAAACATGCTACTTGCTCAAATGGAGCAAGCTCTGAACAAAATTTTTCTGCTTGAACTAGCAAAAAGCCAGCCATGAATATTACCTATTGGCTATGACATCATGACATGATGTCTATGACATCATCAGTGCATCCACATATCCATCCCTCCTGCAGTTTTACAAATACTGTTTTTTGATAAGGTGAAAGAATAAGGTGACTATTAGCATATAAATGTATAAACAAATTTAAAATAGTCAGACAGCCTACCATAAGCTTGTGGAAAAGGGCAAAACACTGATGGCTGAACCAGCTTTTGTATATATGTTGCATAAAGAAGTTGTAAAATTATAGCATTATGGATGACAAACTCATTTGACCAAGAACGAAACATACAGAAATACATCTACCTCTTAACTCATTTTAATGCTTGTTTTCTAGAGATCATGGCTTGAACAAGACTTTAAGGCTGTGATCATAAGCACACTTGGGAGGGAGGGAGGGAGGGAGGGAGGGTGTCCTACTGAATTAAGTGAGTCCTGCTTCTGTATCTACCTGCTTCAGGTGCTGGGGAGGGAAGGAATCCTCCCTTATAAGCTGATTTTGAAAACATGGGAGATTAAGTCATTGATCTTTGGGAAATACCCTCAACTGCTGTTTTCAAACCATTTCTTACCATTTTGCTTCTTCACAGCTACTTTTCTCTCAGCATTATTACCCTGTGCTTCCAGAGTATTTATAACCTGTTCCCCTTCATTTGCCTCTCCTTTCTGTTTCTGTCTCTCTTTTAAGGCAAGGAGCATGTTTTTAATTCTATGTTAGTACATCACTAGACAACAACATGTCTTGTGCTTTAAGAAACAATAGCAAATGCCAATACTATTCATAGTAATGTATATCTCACCCTATCACTTAAAAAAACTTTGTTAGAATTTAATTAAAAAATAAAACATAGGAATCATCCATTTAAATTTTATTACTTCATCTTACCCAAATTGCGGATTGGGCTAACTTCTGATTTGATAAGATGAAGTAACTTAGGTTTACTTTCTATTCATTCTTGTTGTTGCTTTTGGGGGATACATTGTGCAATGGACATAAAATGGCACAGCTAACCGCAGAGTTAATGATATAACCTAATAGCTATTGTTGTTGTTGTTTAGTCGTTTAGTCATGTCCGCCTCTTCGTGACCCCCTGGACCAGAGCACGCCAGGCACTCCTGTCTTCCACTGCCTCCCACAGTTTGGTCAAACTCATGTTGGTAGCTTCGAGAACACTGTCCAACCATCTCGTCCTCTGTCGTCCCCTTCTCCTTGTGCCCTCCATCTTTCCCAACATCAGGGTCTTTTCCAGGGAGTCTTCTCTTCTCTATAATCACTAACAAACACATAATCCATCGCTGCAAATGACATTTTTTTTGTTTGCACTGCTACCTTCCCCTTGCTTTGCTCTTTCAGCATCTCTCAAGATTTGTTGAGCCTAACCTCACTTTTAAAATCTTCTGAGATTTAATCTTCTGCATTGGCCATGATGAGTGATTTTACTTGGGGCATTCTTACACAAATGAAAAGTAGGCAAATAGATAGACTGGTGGCAATTCTAGTGATGGCCAAAACAACCTCACAGACCAAATGGGAAGCCCACAAGCTGGAGGTTCCCCGGCATTGCTGTAGGAAATGGGAGGGTTATTCCCCATAGGACGCGGCCTTTTATTCCCTTAAAGGCAGGATATAGTACTCCTGGTGCTGGATCTACCCTACCCCAGTGTAGCACTGTGTGGAAGGTGGGGGGATTATTATTTGTAAGTAACCTGTAACATTTATTCTCTTTTTGTCTGGGGGAATATTGTAGCAATTAAGCCCTAGAAACATTGGATGCTCTTTTTATATCCACGTGCCTGTCTCCACACTTCTTTCCTTGCAGACTGTTTAATCTTCCTGCAGGCGATGTTCAGAAATAGTGAGAAAATGTTCCTCAGCCAGGCAGAAGGATTGCCTGTGACCACATATGCTGACTCTGCAGCAGGCAGGTGATTCAGAGATGGTTGTTCCACTCTTGGTTCCTCCTCATTTTCAACAAGGCATTGCTGCAAATCCACGAGAAGCTTCCTATTGATTCTTAATGAATTTGAAGAGTGTTGCTAGTTTTGAAACATATATTCTCGTTTCCTAGTTTGGGCACTGGGGAAAGTGAGAAATCCTCTTCCAAAGCCTGGTGTTATTTCTCAAAGGTATTTGAAGAGGATACTGTATTCTTTGCAGTTCAGAAGCATGGATCTTGTAACTAGAATTACTTTAGACAGAAAATCAATGTTCATATTTCCACCCATTCCAGTCCATTTCCATCCACATTCCCTCTTCTCTCTCTCTCTCTCTCTCTCTCTCTCTCTCTCTGTGTGTGTGTGTGTGTGTGTGTGTGTGTGTCGAGCAGTTCCTGCTGATCCTGGCACTGTTTCATCCTTTTCTCACTGCAGCATTGCAGCATTTCTCATCTTTGTACCGTGCATTGTCCTTGCCTCCAGGAAACTGACAAGAGTCCTTGCAGAATTAAACACAGTTTCTGGGCTAAAAGAATTCAAGTCCAGCACTTAGGGAAATATATTAGGGATAGATGGATCAATCTGCTTCTGGTCCATGTCCGCTATGCATATGTGCATTGAAAAATCCAGTCTGTTATTTCAACATCAATCTGCAAGTTCCATTTAAAAACAACAACAAAAACATGCATAAAAAATTACTTTATTTTTTGACATGTTTACCCACAAAATTGGCATTTCAATATGCATTTTATCCCAAAATATTTTATCACCCTTTAACATAAAACATGCATTTTGGAGCCAATAACCATTTTGCAAAATTCAGAGATGTGCAAAACATGAAATATGACTGTGTTGTGATCTATGTATTTGTTCAGAAAGTGCTAATCAGGAGAGTTCACTTTAAAAAATGCGTCTCAAATGAAATCCGTGAGCCATAGAATTTTATACCTAGAGAACCTTCCCAAGATCCTGGTTGAGATCACTTTTTTGCTTGGTCTGGAGCTCATGTTCTGAATGAATCATAGAATTGTAGAATTGGAATAGATCTTGAGGATCGTCTAGTCCAACCCCTTCAGCGCAGAAATCTCAACTAGATCATCCATGACAGATGGTCACCTAATCTCTGCTTTAAAACCTCCAAGGAAGGAGAGTCCACCACCTCTCATGGGAGTCTGTTGCACTGTCAAACAGCTCTTACTGTCAGAAAGTTCTTTAGTTTTGAAATACATATATATATTGTTTATAGCTAATACAGTATGAGCACAAACCACGCAGCTACAAAAATAAAAAATAAATAAAAACAATACATGCACCACACCAGGACAAGTCTACAATTTAGGAAAGTTACTTCT
The DNA here is from genome assembly GCF_964270895.1 of Podarcis filfolensis. NCBI lineage: Eukaryota > Metazoa > Chordata > Lepidosauria > Squamata > Lacertidae > Podarcis > Podarcis filfolensis. The sequence continues at coordinate 523,636 of NC_139604.1, forward strand.
AGTCAGAGTCCCTAGGGTTTAGCACTAGCACTATCCAGAAAGGTTGCCCTTATCTTTCTTGCAGCTAGTGCAAATAGTGCCACCCTATTTCCTTTCTTGTAACTTGAAGCCATTGTTTCGAGTCCTAGCCTCCGGAGCAGGGAGAAGACATCTTCATCCATGCTGCATGTAATAGCCCTTTAGAAATTTGAAGATGCCTATTGTCAGATGCTGTTGTGGTTGCTCGAGAGTAACCAGGCAGGACTCCGACCTGTCTTTTACAGGCTTTATTTTGGTGCAAACTATTTACAGTGAAGAGCGTCATAAGTTCATGTCTGGCTCAATCGCTAGCAGAATCTGGGAGTGGTCTGTTCTTGTACCTCCCCCAACATAAAAGTTTCGTCACCCCCAGCCTTTTCCGCCCCTCCCTGCACCTCAAACTACTGCGCATGATGGGCGAGGGCAGGGGTGTGCTTCCCTCCTCTCCGGCTTGCTCAGACGCGATGTTAAGGCTCTTTCTAGCACCTCTGGTCCTTGCACCTCTTCTCCACCGGAGTGGGGCTTTCCTCCTCACCGGAAGAGGAACTGCTTCGCAAGATTTTCGGAGGCTTCCTGTAACACAACTCCCCCTCTATCTCTAGCCTCTGAGCCGATGGCAGTTCCCTGACATCCATCATATTTCCTCTCAGTCTCCTCTTATACAGGCTAAACATACCCAGTTCTCTCAGCCGTTCCTCATAAGGTTTGTTTTCCAGACCCATGATCATCTGGTCACCCTCTGCCCACTTCCCAGCTTGTCATCATCCTTCTTAAATTGTGGTGCCCAGAACTGGACACAGGACTCCAGGTATGGTCTGACCAAGGCGGAATAGAACGGGAGTATTACTTCCCTTGATTGGGACACTGTATTTCTGTTGATGCAGCCTAGAATATTAGATATTTAGTTTCAGACATTCATTTTCTGTTGATATTTTGAAAAAATTACTAAGTGCAGGGTAAGCAGATACTTCTAAATAGTAATATCAGAAAGAAAATAGGCCTATGTTTATTTCTGCTCAGCAATTTATTCTATGAAAGCCCAAGCATCATGCTTATCCTGTTGATGATTAGTCTCCTGCGATATAAACTGTTATAATGAACTGCTCTGCTTTTTTTCACCCCCCCCCCCCGAAAGGAGATCGTGATATTAATTGTTATACATTGCACACTTTGGCCCATACTGATTTAGGCTCTGGCAAGCACATGGTACACGTCATATGTTCATGCTTGACATTTTAAGAATAACAAAATTTTATTTGGGGAGTGAATCAGGCTAGTTAGACATAACAAAACTGCACAGAATGCCAGATTCAATGTAGGGAACAGTGTGGTGCCTCCCACATTTCCTGCTCTCTTTGCTGCCACATGCTTGCAGCCTCCAGTGAAAAGAGGTTATCTTAACAAAAAGTGAAACATATCCAAGATGACCACATGACCACACATGACCACAAACTGCCAGAAAGGTCTGACGAAAACTGTACGGTTTCCTTTGCTGATACAATGAGCTGGTTGTAATGGCAAAAAAGTAAATACATTTAGTAGCAAATAGAGATGATGAATGTCAAGATAAGAAATGGTAATGCTCACAGTCCTCAGTTTACAGATACGAAGAAGCAGGCTGGCCATTGGTCCTTAGATGGATGGATGCTTAAACTATATTTCTTCCCAGCCGCCTACCCTGTGAGAGCTGCCCTGCCCTGCCTCTCCCACAGGTTCCTTCACCAGCCAGCCATCAGCTTCATTTGCATACAGTCCCTTCATTGACCCAGTGTAGAGGACATCTAAAAAAGAAAAGAAAAGACAAGCAAAGAAGGAAAAGGAAAAGTAACAGAAAAATAGAAATGATAAATAAGGGGGAAAGATAATGAAAGAGAAATAAAATAGACATCCAATTCTCTCAGTTGTATATATAAAAATTATTCAAAATATTCAAATTGTTCACTCCAGCTGTTCCTCCTTCTGCTAGGCAATATATTCCCAGTCTTCAGACCAGGGCATCTCAAGTCCATTCATTTTTCCTTCCACACAAAAAGTCTAAAGGAAGTTTTCCATTTTTTATTATGGATAAATGTCAACAATAGTCTTTCTCCAGGCCAACAAAGCAATTTTACTTCCAGTGTTGAGAAACAATAAATCCTTGATCTTTATTCCCACAGGAGTCTCTTTGTTGTGGTCATATATGAAAATTATTAATTCATAGTTATTTACTTAGTGTATATTCATTAATTCACACTCAATCTTCCAAACCTATTTCGTGTGGGCCATAGCTTTCCATCCGTCCATTGAAAATTTCTTAGTCTCTCATTGTGAAGAGCAACCCTTTCAGAGCATTGGAAGTCCCTGTTCTCTGTTCTTCCAGAGGTAATGTGATAACCAAGATTTATGGCTTGGCTATCTTTAATCAGCAAATAATGATCTCTGTTGATGGAATGTTGTGAGGAGACGACTAGTCCACCATGATTCCTCCCTGGAAGTCCACAAATACAAACATCTTGATGCAAAATGAGAACCCCCTATTGATTCAAAAACAGAGAAACTTTCCTTAAGGGAGAACCCGGGGGACAGGATAGAGGAGGCCACCAGACCTCTCTCTGGGGGACGAAAGGTAATGCAGGCATGAGCAGACCTTAAACCAGCCTGAGTGAGAGACATACAGAACCTACTGAAACTGTGTTGTGCATTAGCCTTCTGACTAAACAAAATAATCTCTCTGGGGGAAACAGTTTAAATACCCTAAGGGAAGGGGTTACCTGTGACAAGAGGTGAACTTGGACCGGGTGTCAGTGGTTGTTTCTGAGGTGCTAAGTGGTCGTACAAGGTTCCACACAAAGATGAGAGAGGTTGAACTAAGGGAGCATAGGTTTGTTCCATGAGTTATTCAATACAAGAGTGCCCTAAGTCCATGTCATATTTGAAATGTAGGCAACAGAGATTCCGCATTCAGGGCATGAAAGTAGATGTGCATCAGCTGAGAGGAAAGCAAACAGCTATTGATTATTGCTATGGATGGAAGCTTCAACCTCCTCAGGACTAAATAATGACTGAATTGAGGTTTGCTTGTGCTAGCAGTTGGCAAAAGGCTTAGGTCTCACATTAGGTATTAGCAAATAGAGTTAGAATCATAGAATCATAGAGTTGGAAGAGACCACAAGGGCCATCGAGTCCAACCCCCTGCCAAGCAGGAAACACCATCAGAGCACTCCTGACATATGGTTGTCAAGCCTCTGCTTAAAGACCTCCAAAGAAGGAGACTCCACCACACTCCTTGGCAGCAAATTCCACTGTCGAACAGCTCTTACTGTCAGAAAGTTCTTCCTAATGTTTAGGTGGAATCTTCTTTCTTGTAGTTTGGATCCATTGCTCCGTGTCCGCTTCTCTGGAGCACATCTCAATCCCATGACAGCCAGAAGCCGCTTTTCAGTGAAAGCAGCTAGTCTATAAAAAGGATTGCTTCCTCTGTTGTGCTTGCACACTCATTGCAGAATAACCTGTAGAGCAAAGGAGTCAAGGCGTTCTGGGGCATACATAGAGTGGCAACTGAACTGAGCACACCTTGGTAACCCTCCCCTCTAAATTAGTCATCTGTCATTCTGCTTTGTCAGCCGATATTTGCATTTTAATAAATCTGGAGTTGCAGGCTTTAATTTTTACACCTGATTTATAAAATGTGATTTTTCTTTTCTTTTTAAAATGTTAGTTCTCTTTTGCTGTCCTTCTAGCCAATACAAGTTGGATCCAGACTGTTAGTTGTGTTTAGATCACACTGAAATCAGTGTGAAAATATAGTTATGATCAACTTAAGTCTTATGATTTTTATGAACAAAATGCAGCTAACACCACAATTCTCTATACGTATGTCTGTTCAGAGGTAGAGTCCGTTGACTTCAATGGGGCTTGCTGTCAGGTAGGTGAGTATAGAATTTCACACTTAGTCAGGATCCAACTCAACATGTCTATTGGCAAAGTAACATGGCAAGCAGATTTTGCAGCTTTCCCCAGAAAAAGGTTGTAGAAACTTTAAAACATCTTTTACACATAATTTTTAGACCATAATTTTCTTGTGGGATTATTTGCTGTCCACGAAGGTCACCTGATAAATAGGGAACTTTGCTTTTTAGTATGTGCTGAATCAGAATTTGAACAGCTAGCTGGGAGAAACTGCTGCAGCTTTTTCTTCCTGTCTTTCTTCAAAGGGGATAAATTCATTTCTTGAATAATTCCGTTTCTTGCCTTGAATGAATGGATTTGACTCCAGAGATTTTATATGTGTTTTCCTTGTCTGACTGAGTGTTCCCTTGTCCTTTCTCCAGCAGCCTTAGGCTGTTGTGTGGTTCACGTTCCCGGAGGAAACTAGTATGCTGCTGCAGCTCTTTGCCAAAGTTTGCCGCCATGCCTGAGCTCGTTTTTAACAAAGCTGCCTATAGTGATCCCAAACATGATTCCTTAAAGGTCACTGAAGTTACACACCCACTTGGGCAACTTTGTATGCTTGCTTCCCCAAATCATTTCTCCAGTTAGCTCTAGAGTACTCATTCATAAAATATGAATTCATTCATTTGAAATACGGTCTTGGATAAACAGGAGAGATTGCACTGAATTGCTGCAAAACAGCAAGCTATATAAACAAGCTGCTACTACGGCTCATCAGGATGCCAGAGGTTGCAGCTTTTCTCTTCAACGTTGCCATGCCAACATTTCAGTGCCCTAGCTGAGGTTCCTGTTTAAGCTCCTCTGAGAGAAAGTAGGCAGTATGGGAGGTTGTTTAGCATTCAGGAGCAGACCCACAGCAAACTGAACAGTCTGTGAATAGTCTGAGAAAGATTCAGTCTGTCAGACAAAGAATAGCAGGCCGTTTTTTCCTTGGTAGTAACTGCACAAGGTTACATGAATATGATTAAAAGACAAACGAACGAACAAATGAACGATAGATAGATAGATAGATAGATAGATAGATATAGATGATAGATAGATAGATAGATGATAGATAGATAGATAGATAGATAGATAGATAGATGATAGATACTAAACTAAGAAACAGAGTCCCCATTACCAGGGGACTAAGCATTGCCAGGTATAACTAAAAAGAAACATCTCAGGCTGCTCACATTAATTCCCAAAATGAAGGCAGGTTAGATTACTGCAATGCATTAAACGCAGGACTGCCTCTGAAGATGGCTCAGAAACTTCAGCTGGTGCAGAATTAGGCAGCCAGGTTACTCACTGGGGCGAGACAGTATGAGCACAGAACACCAAGCCTGGCCCAACTGCACGGGCTGCCAAAGTGGTTTCCGGGCCCAATTCAAAGTGCTGGTTTTCATCTATAAAGCCTTAGGTAGCTCAGAAACACAGTACCTCAAGGACCGCATCTCCCCATATAAACTGATCTGAACCCTTTGATTATTATTAATTATTTCATTTCAATACCGCTTTATATTTTTAAGAAAATCTCAAAGCGGTTGTCAGGGCTGCCCAAGGTCCCAGCTCACAAAGGACCAACGCTGCTTCTTTGTTAAGTACAAAAGTCTTTATTGAAGTTCAGTTTCACTTCCAGAGCCGCAGCGCGCAGCTCTACGTCTCAACTGTTAGACCGCTGATGCTCCGTCTGAGTCTCCTCCCCCCTGACACCAATTTAAGATTCTAGCCTTACTCCACCTCTTCCTCAGTTCCTTCCGTCTCTGGTTCCGCCTGGCCGTTGGGGTCTCGCCCTTTCTAGCCTCTTCTGACGCTGAGTCCCCTGAGCCTTCCCCCTCCCTCCGGCGGGCTTTAGGAGCTGGTTCCCCATCCGGGTCTCCTGCTGTTCCCCGCGCCTGTACATTTGAACTTGGCGCGTGCGCCCAGCCGGTAACTTTCCTCCTGACCGTTTCACTGCTGCTGTCACTGCTTCCCCCTTCGGGGGGGCTAGCTGCAACTGACCTTCCCTCCGTTGGAGGCGTGGTCAGCCCTGACTCACTCTCTCTCCCCGCTGGAGGAGACGCTGGCCCTGACACATGTGACTCTTCCCCCCCACTACGCTCTGGTGGGGAAACTGGTCCCAATCCCCCACTGCTCCTTTGGGGTTCCCCTCTGTCTCCTTGTTTCTGGTGCGTCCCCCCTGGGACCCCCCTTGCCCTGACCATAGACGCCCCCTTCTGGGAATCTTCTGATTCGCTGGAGAAGCTCATGGAATCTCTCGGGCCACTGTCATACTCCCCTACGCTGCCCTCGGATTCTTCCCCTTCGCTCTCCATTTCCTCTCTCCCCAGAGCTCCTGCTCCTGAGTCCCTGACAGCGGTGATCATCGCATGAGGCCCTTCTTCATATGCCAGATCTCCGCAAGTGGTCTGGAGGGAGGCAACACGAGAACAGGCCTTTTCTGCAGTGACTCCCCCCTTGTGGAATGTTCTCCCCAGGGAGGCTCAACTGGGACCTTCATTACATATCTTTAGGTGACAGGCGAAATTTTTTCTTTTCAACCTGGCCTTGCTCTGATTGAACATTCTACAGCCTTTTAAATGTGTTTGTGAGTGACAGGTTTTTCGTTTCCTTTTGTATTTCTGTTTGTTTATATTATGTATTTTGTGCTTTTGTGCTTTTGTTTGTGCAGTATTTTGATGCTGTGAACAACCTTGAGATCTTTTCGATGAAGGGTGGTAATAAATATATTTATGCATGCGCAAGCAAGCAAGCAAGCACACACAGCTGCCTGGCTGAATAGCAACTTTGGAATGAATTTCCAAACAGAAGCACTCCACCACTGTTAATTTTACAGTGACCTCTGAAACTGGCAGTGGCTCTCTCAAGGTTTTAGAGTCTCCTCCCTGGACTAGAATTAGACTAGGATTGACCCTTCTGCACTCCAAGCAGCTGCCCTGGCACTGCGCTACAGTTTGCATCTAGGTCTTTTGAGAGAGACAATTTTTTTTATCGCCTCAGCCATTGTCCAGAACAGCAACCACAAGAGTAACACAAACTCACAAACTCTCTTCCTCCTTACAAGAACAGAGTCAAGCTGACTTCCACAAGATGTCTGGCTAATACAAAAAGCTCTTTGTAAACTTTGACTTACTTTCAAGAAGCATTGTCTTAAAAGTACCTGCCTTCTGGACAAAATAGAGTCAAAGTTATATTTCCTCCTTCTTTATTTAGACCCAGACTTTTCCTCCAGATTCAAAAGTAAGAGCTGTTTGACAGTAGAATGGACTCCCTCAGAACATTGTGAGTTCTCTTTCATTGGAGGTTTTTAAGCAGGGGTTGGCTGGCTATCTGTCATGGATGCTTTAGTTGAGATTCTGGCATCGCAGGGAGTTGGACTAGATGACCCTCAGCATCCCTTCTAACCCTAGAATTCTGTGATTCTATGATTTTCCTATGGACAAGTTATCAATATTGAGCCTCCCTTCACTGTCCACATTAAACAAACATTGAAAGGTTAAATCCACATTTTTGTATCTGGGATATCTTCATTGGGTGTAATATCTGTAGGAAAATGCGTGGTTTAATAAAATAATTTTCTACTATAGATTATTGCACTTATGCTTAAGAGCAATTGGAAAGAAATTAAATCATTGTTTCTTTTCCATCTGATTACCCAGACTCTTGAAGAGCCATATTTTAATGGTGTATTTGCTTTATAATTAAACAGAAAGAAACTGCAAATAATTTTTGGTTGATTTACATACACTCTGCATATAAAATTTCATAGGTCAAAACAATGTTAGCATTCCTTTTCCTATTCCAGAAATTGTATGTGGTCAGTTAGTTAATTTGTTTTCTGCTGTGTAATCAAAACAAAAAAAAAAAAAATTCTTCCGGTAGCACCTTAAAGACCAACTAAGTTAGTTCTTGGTATGAGCTTTCGTGTGCATGCACACTTGGCAGACCAACACGGCTACCTATCTGTAGCTGTGTAATCAGTTTCAGAGACAGAGTAGAAAGCATGCATGATGTATCAGAACTTTGCCAGGATATTTTGGAAAACCAGGAGAATTGCTTTCATTTGGGGGTGAAAAGAAACTGATACATTTATTTGCAAAATAAATTAAGAATCAGTAGATCTATGTTAGTTCTGTCTTTCTGTGGATAGAGAGAGAAGAAAAGCCTCCATAATCACTACTGGGTCAGCTGCAGCAAACTGTCCTTTGGCTCCTGGTTTCTCCTTTCCCATAATAGTCTCTTCAGTAGCCCTTATGGCCACTATAAAATCTATCATAGATCTTAACCTCTGTCTAAGCATTTAGAAAATTTTATAAATCAAATAATAATAGCAACAACAACAATATATATTTCCATACTATTATTTTGCTATATATTATGTTTGTGACCAACCAAGAGAACTGTGTTATTGGAAAACCTATATAAATGACATTTATTTATTTATTTAATCATATCTGTTAGTTGCTTTTTGCCTAAAAAGTCAAACTCAAAGCAACTTACAAAAACAAACATTAAAAACCAGGAGAGAAACAGAAAATTAACAAGCAGATAAATTACATACATGCATACAATAAAAGATAAGTAAGCTTTACATAGGATTGATCCATGTCCATGTAAAATCCACTGGGTACTTTTTAACAGTACTTTTTAACCATCGTGCTGTCCAAAGTGCTGAATAACAAACCATCAGTCACTGTCACCTGTTGCCAAAACATACTAAATGGGACCTGCTTTTTATTTCCTTCCTCCCAGTATATGTATATTGGCAGTGCTGCTGGTGCACATACTGGGGGGGGGGGGCACCTAGTAGGCTCTGAGCTATCACTAGTTCTGTGCAACTTAAAGTCAGAAGCCAGTAAGTAATCTTGCATGCAGTTGTGGTGCCAGCTTTGTATTTGTAGAAAATATAGCTGCCTTTTAAATTGATGGAACTCTCTCTCTCTCTGTCTGTCTCTCTGTCTCTCTGTGTGTGCGCGCACGCATATATGCTGACTTTGAGAGAAGGATGAATTGCTGCTCTTCAGAATTTCATCTTTAGCAGGTTTTGAATGGTTAGCAGCAAACTATTTTTGTCTGGCCAAAGACCCCCCTATTCTTATCTCTACTGCATTTTTATAAATTATTAGGCAGCATATTCATGGTCATGTGCAAGAGGAAGATGTCTAACTAAACATGCTACCTCGCTAGTGGATTGAGAATTAATGCTTGGAGCAGATTAGCTGTGCAGCTGGTGCTGCATTGCAGGGCTAGTGGCTTTAGCAGTGTCTGTCTGGCAGTGAGAGCCTGAAGGGAAAAGGGGCACCATGCTGCTGCATCTTCATGTCACTCTCTTCTTAATAGAATGTGTCAGAATTATGCTGCATAGACAGAAAACGATTGTCAGTTATCCAACCAAAGGAATAATAGTAGCCCATGTTTACTGTGTGCTGTTCACTTTCCATTCTGTGCCTCTTTGTGGGATAATTTTTCAACATCCTTCATGTAGCTCATAAATGCTTTAGCTCTAGATATGCTCCTTTTGGTTATTTTTATTCTCCAGTTTTGAAATCAGTGAAATTCAGGCTTCTTTTGGCAGAGGTGACTGTTTCTTGTGCAGAATAGATAATTATTTAACTATGCTAGGGTTGTTCCTCTCTTCTGGCTCCCATATAGCTATATCTTTGCTCAATCTCTTACTTTACTTGTGACTAAATGAAGAGTTGTGTTTTCTCCATTTTCTTTTTTTCTTTCTTTTTTGTTATCACAGTGGTAGAAAACTGAACAACTAATTTATTTTCTCAAAGTAAACCAACAATGATAGGATTGGAGATACATAGATATAGATATAGATGTAGATATAATAATAATAATAATAATAATAATAATAATAATAATAATAATAATAATAATAATTTATTATTTATACCCCGCCCATGTGGCTGGGCTTCCCCAGCCACTCTGGGCGGCTTCCAAAAAAATATTAAAATACTATAATACATCAAACATTAAAAGCTTCCCTAAACAGGGCTGCCTTCAGATGTCTTCTAAAAGCCTGGTAGTTGTTGTTCTCTTTGACATATGGTAGGAGGGCGTTCCACAGGGAAGGTGCCACTACCGAGAAGGCCCTCTGCCTGGTTCCCTGTAACTTGGCTTCTCGCAGTGAGGGAACCACCAGAAGGTTCTGGTGCTGGACCTCAGTGTCTGGGTAGAACGATGGGGGTGGAGATGCTCCTTCAGATATACTGGACTATAGATATAGAGTGTGTAATAAAAAGCTTTGCAATTGTTGCAGTCCATTTTAATCAATATAATAATTTTGATCTGCCTTTCTAATTGCTTCTCCACTACAGGATGGTATATTTGAAGCTGGGTTAAATAAATTTCCCTGGAGTAGGGGAATGGATGCTTTTGACTGCCTCCTTTGCTAGTAGCTTCTGGTTCTCCTTTTAGTGACACATACATTATCAAGCAGAAGATTCTGGTGGACAATTTCTTGTTTCCAGGATGATTCTGGAACAGCTTTTGTGTTAGAAGGTTTGAGAAATGAACCATGGAAATGAGTCAGGGCAAGGAGCAAGGTCATCAGAAACCTTCTTCTCCCTCTTTACTTTTTGCTACTGAAGCTGCTCTATCTCAGAGAGATGGGTTGTGGGAGAGCAATTACTTTGCTGTTTTCTGTTGGAAAACAGAAAGTGAGGGTTGTGGCTGCTCTTACTAATGTTAATATAGTTATTTAAATATATTAGTTGCTTATGTATATGAAATCATACAAAATATTAATTACAAAATGGATTAAGATCTCATTCTTAAAAAGTAACACATATGATACTCCTGTGCCAGCTAACTCTGATCCGCAATTTCTGGTCCAAATTGAATGTCTTACTGTTCCTGAAAGATGCTCAGAAATATACTGTAATTTTTATTTACTGAATTTCCCAATTGAAAATCACCATCCTCTACAGGAGATCCAAAATAGCTAACAGAAACAAATTATATTGTTTATATTGCATTTGGAGTGTAGCAAAGGCAACATATGGAAGACACATACAAACCTGGACAGCTCAGTTGATTACATCATGGTGCTGATAATGGCAAGTTTGCAGGTTCAATCCCTGTATGGGGCAGCTGCATATTCCTGCATTGCAGGGATCCTCAGGGTCTCTTCCAACTGTGAAACTCAGTTCTATGAAACTCAAACTTTTAGTGGACTTGGGGAACAGCAGAGAGGAAATTGGTTATGATGGTGTTGCTGGTGCAAGTGTTGACCTATAAAGCCTTACACGGCTCAGGACCTCAATATCTTAAGAACTGCCTCTCCCCGTACAAACTGACCCAGACCCTGTGCTTGGCATCTATGCCCCCCCCCTTGAGAGGTTTGGAGGGTGACAACATGAGAACTGGCCTTTTCTGTGGTGGCTTCCAGTCTGTGGAATGCTCTTCCCAGAGAGGCTTGCCTGGTGCCATCATTATGTGTCTTTAGGTGCCAGAGAAAAACCATCGTCCTTACTCATTCTTACTCAGGCCTTCGGCCATGAAATAATCTATGGCCTGTTACATGTGTGTGGCAGGGACTGTTATTATGGTTATTTTATTATGCTGTTTAGTATTATGCTCTGTATTATGTTTTCATTATTATTATTATGCTCTGTAAATTATGTTCTTAATATTGCACATTGCCCTGGGTTCCTTGGATAAAGGGCTGTGTGTGTGTAAAAGTAATTCATTTTTGGACATTTTTTGCCTTCTTGCAATATCTGTTCACTTATACAGTATCGAACTAAGTCATACCCAGTGGCTCTACTCTAAGTCTGCAACCACCCATAGCATTTAAGGTTAGGAATTTTCTTTTGCATTTACTTGTGCGGTCATTATGACAGGCCAATCCATTAAGACTGATACAAAATCTCATGGCTAAGTTGTATAAAATGATGTCTATGTGCTGTGACTGGTATCTCTTCACACCCATACATACACATAGCTTTCTGCTGATCTAGAAAATCTTAGACCAGTGATTAAAATCTTAATCATCGTGGACAAATCTCCTCCTGTCTCTTCAGTATCCCAGATTGTATGTGTATGTTTGTTTCAGAGCATTTACCTCTTGTTCTGTCCTGCAGATTTCTAAAAATGTTTTTCTTCATCTTACAACTGCATTTTCTGTTCTCATTTTCCCAGTGTTATTGATGTCCATCCATTTCTATACTAGTCTACATTTTCACTCTTTTACAGATCTAATCTCTGCTTTCCTCTCTCTCTCTCTCTCTCCCTCCCTCCCTCCCTCCCTCATTAATTCATTCTATCTCTGCTATATCCCTACTATATCCCTACTATAGTAATCCTCTTTCCTTTCTTCTTTAAGTTTCAGCTTTCTAACTCATAGTTTGTCACGCATGCAGCCTGCCCTCACTCAGCTTTCTTTGGTTGTGATCACAATTCCCCATTGTCTATTGGTTGCATAGGTTGTTTTCTACTTACTATTAAGCTCTATTCGGTATGTTGTTAGGGATATATGTGGATATTTCTGTGATTTGCATTATTGCCTCTCTGAGTTAGCATGATTGTTGTGGATATGTAAACACCCTGCCCAAAAGTAGACACATCTAGATAAGTCCATTTTTTTGAAACAGAAACTGCAGATAGCTTAATGTTGATTGATTTTCCTATGCATATACAGTATTTACTGCTTAGCTACACACAGCATTGTCTTCTGGTGGGGTAATAATAAGTGGAAGAGGAGAGACTTTTGGCTATATGCATCTGCTGATAAATAGGAATTACTATGAGTTGGACTAATTGTATATATGTATGTCTACTCAGAAGTGTGAAGAGTTGCCATTGGATTCAATTGGAAATCAATGGGACAAATTATTCATTACTTAATTCCAGTTATTTCAATAGGAACTAAGTACAACTTAATCTGGATCCAACCCACTATGAATCCAACCAATGTGGTTTGCCGGGGATAGCTTTGAAGAGGACTAGATAGTAGGGACATAAGAAATTAGTTAGATATTGTGGAGAGGGTCAAGAAAGGCTTGCTATATAAGGGTGCTACATACATGATTTAAATCTGTAAAGCTGTGTCAATCTGTAACCACTGAAAAAAGAAGATGATATCTGTAGTGTTTGAGGCTTCACATCTTGCTTGTATGATTCTGGCATTATCTCTCAGCTTCACTATCAGCAAAACTGGGATGGAGGCACACTCTTTGGAAGCAATCTACGAATGAAAAGTGCTGTCCAGTACCATGAGGCCAATGTTGACACAACCTTCACATAGCAATCAATCTTGTTTGAGGCTTTAAAAGACAGGGTTTGCAAATTAACAACAGTTAAAGCAGTGGGATCAAGAGAGAAAAGAGATAAAGGGGCTTGAGAGATTTCCCCCTCTAATTCACTGACACAACCTTGACCTAGGAGAGAGCAATCGACAGTGACTTCCCTTGAAAGTAGAGATGGAAAAATCTGTCAATTTTAGTTTCTCTCCATTTCTCATTTTCCCAATCTTAAATTTGGTTCACAAAAAAATCATCAGCAATTTAGTGCAGATTTATTTTCATAAACACATTTTTATACAGTGGTACCTCAGGTTACATATGCTTCAGGTTACACACTCCACTAACCCAGAAATAGTGCTTCAGGTTAAGAACTTTGCTTCAGGATAAGAACAGAAATCGGACTCCGGCAGCGTGGCAGCAGCAGGAGGCCCCATTAGCTAAAGTGGTGCTTCCGGCTAAGAACAGTTTCAGGTTAAGAACAGACCTCCAGAGCGAATTAAGTACTTAACCTGAGGTACCACTGTATGCAGCTTTAACTAACGCTATACATTTGTTGCAAGCATTTCCCCCTAATATAATGCATTTTGTTTCTTGTTGTTTTGGTTTATGTGTTCTTAATCACATTTCCCCCTAATATATATGCAATTTTGTACATATTAGGATGGAGAATTTCAAAGGGTAACTGAATTTTGGTTTGTGAATTGGTTTGAGAAGTATGAATTAGGTCATTAAAATACAACTAAGATCAAATCCCTTTCCCCATCCCTACTTCAAGAAAAACCCTTTTGTGGTTCTTAGACAGCCCATTTTTATGGATAAGCTTCAAGAAGCAAGAAGTTGGAGGGAGTAATTATTTTCATTTCTGTTTTGATTGTCTTTGATTGCAAATTTTTTGGAAAAGGGACCATACTTCACACTGTTGGTACCATCTAAATGTATTTTATTTATTATTACAATTACCGGTATATCCTGCCCTCCTCCAAGGAGCTCAAGGTGGTGTACATTGTTCTCCACCTCCTTATTTTATCCACACAACAACTCTTTAAGGGAGTTAGAGAGAGGCAGTGACTGGCCAAAGGCACCCAGTGACAGCTTTTCAAACAGTGTATTTGAGAACCTGAGAAGTTGGTTAGTGGGAACCTATCAAGGGTTCTTCAACCATGGCATCCTATAAGGCCCAGCAAGATTTTCTGAAATACTTTGCTTCAGCCCACTATGATCCGAATCTAAATCTGTTCCATGCAAAAAAATTATATGGTGTGGGATTGCTTCGTTTAATGAAGATGCTTCGAGTTGTTTATATGTAAAAAGGTAAAGGTACCCCTGCCCGTACGGGCCAGTCTTGCCAGACTCTAGGGTTGTGTGCTCATCTCACTCTATAGGCCGGGAGCCAGCGCTGTCCACAGACACTTCCGGGTCACGTGGCCAGCGTGACAAGCTGCATCTGGCGAGCCAGCGCAGCACACGGAACACCGTTTACCTTCCCGCTGGTAAGCGGTCCCTATTTATCTACTTGCACCCGGAGGTGCTTTCAAACTGCTAGGTTGGCAGTCGCTGGGACCGAACGACGGGAGCGCACCCCGCTGCGGGGATTCGAACCGCCGACCATGCGATCGGCAAGTCCTAGGCGCTGAGGTTTTACCCACAGCGCCACCCGCGTCCCTGTTTATATGTAGCAAGGAATAAATTTTCTTTATTGTATGAGGAATATATTTAGCATATGCACTTAACTAAGAGCTGAAAATTACTCATTTCTTTTATTGTCTAAGAGTCTACCTTTGCCAGCTATTAACGCTGGTTGCCCAGGAAACTGCTCTGCACCCTGCTGTGAAGTTTGACAAAGAGCATTCTGAAATTGTTTTTATTTCCTGACATCACAACTGTGAATATAACTAATTTCCTTATCACCACTGCCTACAGGTTTAGTCTAAAATGTGGGTAAAAAGAAGGAGGGGGAGGAAGAGAAGGTGGTAGTGGAGGAAGAAGGTAGTGTTTCTCTCTTCGAATCTTTCCAGTATTTGACTATTGTCCTGAAATGTGCATATTATTCAATCTCATATTAAATCTGTTTCCAGCTGGAGATGGTATGGACCGATTTACCATCTGACTGTTGTTTTCCTTTTTTTCTGTGTAGAGAATAAGGGCCATAGTAGATGACATGTTTTTGTCCTGTTCCCAAATAAAGTGGGGGAATCTACTATTTTAGGCAAAAAAGAACTATGGAGGGGAAGGGAGCAAAACCAGCCCTCTCCCCTGCCTTACCTTATAGCACCAGTTGTCCATTATTATTATTATTATTATTATTATTATTATTATTATTATTATTATTATTATCACACTGTTGACTCATGATCTACGAAGACCCCTAGATCCTTTTCACATGTACTACTCGCAAGCCAGATGTCCCTGACCTTATATTTGTGCAGCTGGTTCTTCCTGCCTAAGACCGGTCCCGTTAGCTAGGGATCATGGGAGTTGTAGTCCCAAAACATCTGGAGGGCCGAGTTTGCCTATGCCTGGTATAAATTTACATTTGCCCCTACTGAAATTCATTTTGTTAGTTTGGGCCCAGTTCTCCAATCTGTTAAGGTATGTTGAATGTTCTGTTTTCTATGGCATTAGCTACCCCTCCCAGTTTGCTGTCATCTTCAGATCAGATTGTTGGTGTTGTTTAGTCGTGTCCGACTCTTCGTGACCCCATGGACCAGAGCACGCCAGGCACTTCTGTCTTCCACTGTCTCCCACAGTTTGGTCAGACTCATGTTTGTAGCTTCGAGAACACTGTCCAACCATCTCGTCCTCTGCCGTCCCCTTCTCCTTGTGCCCTCAATCTTTCCCAACATCAGGGTCTTTTCCAGGGAGTCTTCTCTTCTCATGAGGTGGCCAAAGTATTGGAGCCTCAGCTTCACGATCTGTCCTTCCAGTGAGCACTCAGGGCTAATTTCCTTAAGAATGGATGTGTTTGATCTTCTTGCAGTCCATGGGACTCTCAAGAGTCTCCTCCAGCACCATAATTCAAAAGCATCAATTCTTCGGCGATCACCCTTCTTTATGGTCCAGCTCTCACTTCCATACATCACTACTGGGAAAACCATGGCTTTAACTATACGGACCTTTGTTGGCAAGGTGAGGTTTTTAAGATGCTGTCTAGGTTTGCCATCGCCTTTCTCCCAAGGAGCAGGCGTCTTTTAATTTCGTGACCGCTGTCACCATCTGCAGTGATCATGGAGCCCAAGAAAGTAAAATCTCTCACTGCCTCCATTTCTTCCCCTTCTATTTGCCAGGAGGTGATGGGACCAGTGGCCATGATCTTCGTTTTTTTGATGTTGAGCTTCAGACCATATTTTGCGCTCTCCTCTTTCACCCTCATTAAAAGGTTCTTTAATTCCTCCTCACTTTCTGCTATCAAGGTTGTGTCATCTGCATATCTGAGGTTGTTGATATTTCTTCCGGCAATCTTAATTCCGGCTTGGGATTCATCCAGCCCAGCCTTTCGCATGATGAATTCTGCATATAAGTTAAATAGCAGGGAGACAATATACAGCCTTGTCGTACACCTTTCACAATTTTGAACCAATCAGTTGTTCCATATCCAGTTCTAACTGTAGCTTCTTGTCCCACATAGAGATTTCTCAGGAGATAGATGAGGTGATCAGGCACTCCCATTTCTTTAAGAACTTGCCATAGTTTGCTGTGGTCGACACAGTCAAAGGCTTTTGCATAGTCAATGAAGCAGAAGTAGATGTCTTTCTGGAACTCTCTAGCTTTCTCCATAATCCAGCGCATGTTTGCAATTTGGTCTCTGGTTCCTCTGCCTCTTCTAAATCCAGCTTGCACTTCTGGGAGTTCTCGGTCCATATACTGCTTGAGCCTGCCTTGTAGAATTTTAAGCATAACCTTGCTAGCGTGTGAAATGAGTGCAATTGTGCGGTAGTTGGAGCATTCTTTGGCACTGCCCTGCTTTGGGATTGGGATGTAGACTGATCTTCTCCAATCCTCTGGCCACTGCTGAGTTTTCCAAACTTGCTGGCATATTGAGTGTAGCACCTTAACAGCATCATCTTTTAAAATTTTAAGTAGTTCAGCTGGAATACCATCACTTCCACTGGCCTACAGGGGTCTGTAATCAGATCAGATTAGAATATCATTTATTACGGCCATAGGCCCATACAGGTAAAAACAACACATAAATAACAGCTTGTGCCGTAAGGAGGAAAAAAAAAGCAATCGCTAAAACACTACTATAACAATAAAATACTATAAAATGGAAAGGCATACTACGCCTTAATTAGCTTGTAGAGCTCCTTGGCGTCGCTTTTGGGAAAGGACAGCAACTAGGAACCTAGCCACCTTCAGGGTCGTGTGGGTATCCTTGTCCTGCAAGATTTGGGCAAGGTGGAATTTTGGTGGGGTACCCTCTAGTTTCTGTATGATTGATCCCAACAAATTTGCCCGTAGCACATTAAACAAGGGGCAAGTGAACATAATGTGCTGGAGCGACTCCGGCGACACCTTATCACATTCGCACACGGCGGGGGCTTGACCCTTTGAGAACCTATGTCTCAGGACATTGGAGGGAAAAACGTTAAACCTCGCTTTGGTGAAGGCCAGTCTATGTGCAACAGTCGAAAGGGAGGAGAGGTATGATGGAACGCAGTAAGTTAAAGTGATACCAATGTTCTGGGGCGAACAAACACCTCCCCCCAGCGTATAATTTCGCTGTAAATCGATGTCATCCAGTCTTTGGCGGATCAGTCTCTGAGCAGTGATTTGGTCTAGTTTTAGGGAATCTGAGGGAGAGATTCCATAACTCAGGAGTTTGGCATGAATTCTGCTAGTCCAAAGGCTGGAGAATTCATCTCGCCATAAGCATTGGGCAAGGTAATGGTTTGGTAATCTATGCCACAATGATAACCAGTAATTGAAGACTTGCTTCCACAGGCAAGTTTCTAGGGATGCGACCTTCAATTCTAGTCGCATGGCTGCGTTGCTTACGCACAGGGGGAGCATTAGGAGCCGACGTAGGAATTGGCTTTGCAAAGTCTCAAGGGGAGCAAGATCTGTCATCACGGCCCAGAGCGGGGCAGCATAAGCAAGCACGGCAACCACTTTTGCCTTGAACACCTTTAGGGCCGAGGGAACATGCAAAGCTCCGTCCGAAAAGAAGAATCGGAGGAGCGCATATGACAAGGTTTTGGCCTTATTAAGTAGGTGTTGAATGTGAGCTTTCCACCCCAAATTGTATTGAAAAATGACTCCTAGGTATTGAAATTTTAGGACTTGCTCTATTTTTGCCCCACCAAGCTTCCATTTGTATAATCTCCGGCTTCTGGAGAAGATCAGGATCTTGGACTTGGCATGGTTGATGGTTAATTGATTGAGTTGACAATACGTGGCAAAGATCTTCAGAGCTCTGGTTAGTCCAACACGTGTATAGGATAGAATTACCGCGTCGTCCGCATATAAAAGGAGTGGGCAGCGGTAATCCGCTAGTCTAGGCGCGTGTGTACTTGGAGATGAGTTGACTAGGGGTGCTCGCATGTCGCTGATGAATAGGTTGAATAGGCAGGGAGCCAATATACATCCTTGGCGCACTCCCTTGTTTATTGGTATTGAGTTTGTAAGGTCGCCCGCTGGAGTGAATCTCACTCTGGCAAGGGTACCTTCGTGGAGCTGGCTTATGAGCCATAAGAGTCTTCTATCAATGCCCTGTTTCGCAAGTTTCTCCCAAAGAATATTTCTAGGAACGCTGTCAAAGGCTGCCTTTAGATCTAAGAAGGCAGCACAGAGGTAGCCCCGGGGGGGGGAGGAGTACTTCCGTGCCAGATGATAAAGAACTATCGCATGATCGGTTGTAGAGCGTTTAGTTCTGAACCCTGCTTGTTCATGGCCAATCTGGTTAGTCTCATCTACCCATCGCAATGATTTAGTCATCAAAGAGCTGGCATAAATTTTCCCTATAATCGAAAGGAGGCTGATGTTACGGTAGTTTTCCGGCTCCGTTGGAGAACCTTTTTTATGAATTGGTACAATAATGGCCTCCTTCCATGTTTTGGGGATGAGACCGGAAGCGTTGATTGCATCGAAGGTTTTGGCCAAGATGCCGGCCCACCATTGTGGGTGTAGTTTGATGGCTTCAGCAGGGATCAGGTCGGGCCCAGGGGCTTTGCCCGGTTTCAGCTGAGCTATTAACTTGGCTATTTCATCAGGATCGGTGGGAGGCCAAATAGGTAGGTGGGTAAACAGGTGCATCAGATGGTCGGAGGGAGCATCTGCCTGTGAGAAGCATTTCTTCAGGAACCGTTCCCATGTCGGTGCAGAGATGACTGTCCTTGGGGAATTCCTCCCCCTTCTGTTAATCAAAGACCAGAATTCCCTGGATCTGTGTGGTTTTGAAGCAGTAATCAGAGCCTGCCAACGATTATGTTGCCACTCACGCTTGGCAATTATCTGCGTGCGTTTGTAAACTTGCTTGGCTTGTGCATAGCTAGCTGGCAGAGTAGATGCATCAGAGGTCTTGTATGCATTATATATAGCACAGAGGCGCTGTCTTGCTTGTTTGCACTGAGAATTATACCAGGGAGCACCGTGAGTATACTCGTTTCGATTTAAATTTTTGGGTGGTAACCTGAAGAAGGACGTAAGATCAGTCATATGATGGTAGAAGCGCTTCAATACTATGCTATGCTCGTCTGAGGCAGAGCCTATGTTGGGATAGGGCCCGAGGATTTCTTTTTGAAAGAATTCCAGGTACTTTTGAGCCTGTGTCTCCGACCATTTGATTCCTCTTACTTGGAAAGATTCGTTGGTTACCATCTGAGTCGCATGTCTATGAGCCTCCGGCTGCCAGTTCAGGGAAAGCTTAGCAACAAGGGGAAGGTGATCACTAAATTGTACATTCTCGATCTTAAAAGTGGAAATACACTTAAATAGATCCCTAGAGACCAACAGGTAATCGAGGACGCTGTTTGATTTAACGCTCAGGTGGGTGAAATCCCCTGGAATATCGGGGAGGCATGTGCCATTTAAGGGGACCAAATTCAAACGGATGGCCATTTGATAGAGGAGTACTCCAGCCTCGTTTACTCTGTGGTCCTTAGAAGTTCTCTTCATGATGTGTTCCAGGTCATAATTATCAAGGTTTGGGGTAACCCACCATTTGGCTTTGGTCAACGAGTCCCAATTTGCTGCCGTACGGGCATTAAAATCACCACCAATTATGGCCGGGGTGTTAGGAAACTTAACATAGCATGAAAGCAAATGCTCTTCTAGCGAGCCCCATTTAGAGCCCAGTTCAAGGGAAGAACCCCCAGGTGGCAAGTAAACATTTGTAACTAGGAGCGAGATCTTTTCCCCCGCAATCAGCCCGGTAAGGGCGTAGGGAGGCAAGGCCTGTACTAGAGTAAATTTGGAATGTAGGTTGAGGGAGATGCCTATTATTAGGCCCCCTTTAGGGCGGCCTCCTTTCAGGGAGGGGCAGGCAGGGAGTTCTAGAAGCTCAAAGCCATTTAGCACAATTTTTTCTACTTCCCACGATTCTTGGAACAAAATGATATGAAACCGATTGATATACTCCAAGAATTCTGGCTCATGTTTTTTTCCCCTCCAGCCCGCAATGTTCCAGCTGAGGACTGATAGGGGGGAGTTCCTGTTGTGTTCAATTCGCTGTCATTTCGGGGAGAGAAGTGGGTCCTTTGGAGGCAGGGCAGACCCCACAAAAAAGTCAGTTATTTTACTTTGCATGGCAGGCACCTGCTGGAGGTACCTAATCTTGGAGTTGGTAGTGGGGTGTTCAGACTGGGACAACAGAGCGGGTCTCCCACTGGCTAACCCAAGGGTGGCCACTTCATTAGGAGGCTCCACAGGATTTGCAGAGACTGCCCCACCGCGAGGTCTGAAGGTCGCCAATGAAACCATTTGATTTATATGTCCGGCCGGGTCTTCAGTCAAATCCGGATCATTTTTTGATGTAGGTGGAACGCTCCCCTGACCTGATGCTAGCGAAGGTACTGGGGGTGCTCGACGTACAGATACCGTTTGTATGTCGTGTCTGTGCCGCTCAGGAGAATATGAGGACTCCAATTCCGGCATTGATGGATTAGATGGTAAGGAATTGTTTTGGTGGAGGGGACTCTGAATTACACTCTTCAGCGGGGGACTCTTGGAGGGCGAGTCAAAATTTATCAGGAGTTGAGATGAAAGGCCAACTTGTGAGGCAAAACCTGGGTCTGCCAAGCGTTGATGGGCTTTGCCCACAGGTGGGGGAGGCATGGGTTTAGGAGCTGGACTGAGGTGTGGAAGTCTTCCTGCTTCCTTAGAACACGACTCCGAAAAGCTGGCATGGTTATCCTGAGAAGTGGGCAGGACTTTTCCGTTCTTCTGGACATATATGAGCTGATGGTTAAGTACTTCTAATCTATCAATTATTTCTTGTTGTTCCCTCGGTGGAAGGTTGCCAAAGGTGGCTAAAAGCTCTCTTTCCTCCGGCGGGGTCAGAGAATTACATGCGCCAGTGGATTCCTTTAGAGCTCGTGGGGACGTAGGGTAAGTCCAGTTTCGGTACGGATGGGTATCCTCCGGAAAAGGAGGCTCAATATCCCGAGATGCTCCCGACCTCTCCGACAGGGTCCGCTCCGTGCCGTAGTCGGCAAGTAGAAGGGGATGGATCATGCTATCCATAAAAACTCTTGTTGGGATGATATCGTACCTAGCCAAGAGTGATTTCTGCCTGATGATAGCTGAAGGGATCCTTGGAGAGTAAAACGCAAGCATCACTCTCTGTTGCCTGAGGTGCTGGTTCAAAGGTAATACTGCAATGAGATCGCATTGTGTGATTTCTATGTTTAGGAGGTTGCTTAGTTGCTTTTTAACCCCACCCAAGGTGAGCCACCTTGCTGACCCTACCCCGATATTTAGGCAGATTTTCTTAGGTTGCAGGGACAATGCTTGATGTTTCAGTGCAGTATTTGGTTTATATTTAGGGATCTCACTTCCTTTTTTGGTTGAGTGTAAGGTCCTCTGGCACTTCATTTCCCCCGTATCTACAGTTGGTTTAGACATTGACCCGAGGTTGTCAATTTTCTGTTCAAGGCTAGATAGCTGGGAGGATAGGACATCAATCTTCTTGAATATGCAATTAAGGGTTCTGACCACAAGATGGAGATGTTCATGTTGTTCTAGTCTAGCGCAGTCCTCGGCTCTGGCGTCCTGCACCACCCCCAGTGGGGGGCTCCCTCTTCCTCCGAGCTTGCCGTCCGCAGTTTTAGTCTGGGGTAAAAATAATTCCTCTGGAGTTGACGTTGTTTCTGGAGACGTTAGAGGATAGAAACGGTTCTGAGTTTTCACCCTATAGCAGTAATCAGTGGGGATACTCCATTTGCCAGACACGGGGGGGTCGGTTTTTGATTGTTTAGTTCTTGGGGAGGGCGAAACCTCGTCACAATCCCTTCGGCGTTTGCCTTGGCCCATCGTTGTGAGTCTTTTAAAATAGCAATGCTTAGAAGGTAATAAAAGTGGTAAAAATAGAAATGCAGCCGGGTGTGGGCCGGCGCAAAGCCAGAGAGACAAAGGTTGCTTCCAAGACTGCCGGAGAACACAGTTATCTGCTCGTTAAAGCTAATTTACGATGCAGGCTTACAGTTATCAGTTATCAGTAATGTGAGCTCCTGGCATGGGCTCCAACACCCTGGTACAATCTTCAGCAAGAGCTTGAAGGGCTGGGAGCCGCAGCACAAAGTTTAGGGCGGATTCGAAGTGAACTCCGGCAAATGCGTCTTACCTCGTCGCCTCCTTGCTTCTGCCTCACCACTTTCTTTCAGTCTTGAGTGGTCGTGAGACTGTGGAGAGACCCGGCGAGCGAGTGACGGAGGGGCAGAGCAGCGTCAAGGTTGCTGCTGCTCTAGGCAAGTAATTAAAACCAGTTGCTGAGCTCCTTCGCTGTGGGAGTCACAGGCTTTCAAGATTAATGGTGTCGTCTATTGTTCCTTATCTTCAAGACGCTGACTCATCCGGCACTTTCTCTGCTCACAGCTCTACAATCTTCTGCTCTCAAGCTCCGGCTAAGGGAAACAGTTGTAATTAAGAAAAATAAAAGAAAAGAAAAATAAAATACTGGTCTAAAACGAGTTAAAACGAGATAAAATCAATTAAAACTCAGTTAAAATTTGTGGAGCTCTGGGGCTGACCATCAGATCAGATTAGCTATCCTCAATTCCTTCATCCAAGTTGTTTATAAAGATGTTGAACAACAATGGGGCGAGGCAGAACCGTGTCACTTTTCCCCAGGATGATGAGGAACCATTAGTGAGCACTCTTTGGGTTCAGTCAGTCAATCAGCTACAAATCCACCTTAACAGTTACCTCATTCAGCCCACATTTTACCAACTTCTCTGCAAGAATATCATGGGGCACCAAAGAAAATTGTGTGGCAAACCCGCTTAAAACAAACCATCATATCAGTATAGTTGCATAGGTACAGTTGGAATACATTCATAGGCATATATTTGGGAGTCAGAAGCAGTTGAGGAGAGATTATATGGTGTATCTTTAGTGCTTTAGTGTTTTGTTGTCCAGAGGTAAAGTCCAAACTAGAAATTTCCATATCTATTTTCTCCATTGTTTTTGTTTTAATGAAAAGCAACCTTAGAAGAGTTAAGGTAAGTGGGGAATTGTTGCTTAAACTTTTCGTCTCCTACTTTTTGTAGGAGGGGTTATCCCCAGTGGGAGAAAATACAGGTCTCTGGGGAATGAATTTGAATGGGGGGGGGAAGGAAAAATATTAAGTACTCCTGCCCACTATTCCTCCCTTCAAGATTCCAGCCTCCCAGGGGCTAAGAAGAGCACACCTGGATCTTTTCCAAACATCTTCACTTTATAATTCCTATTGCAGGAATTTCTTGGGCTCTCCTTTTAGTGTCTCCTAATTTTTATTTCATTTTCGAAATCATAGATCATCTCCATGAAGACTTGTGTAAATCTCCTTCCAGTAGCACCTTAAAGACCAACTAAGTCAGTTCTTGGTATGAGCTTTTGTGTGCATGCACACTTCTTCAGATACGAAAGCTCATACCAAGAACTAACTTAGTTGGTCTTTAAGGTGCTACTGGAAGAAATTTTTTTTTGTTTTGACTGTGGCAGACCAACACGGCTACCTATCTGTTGTGTAAATCTGTGCACCTGCTCTGATCTCAGTGTAGTTCCCTTCCCTAATTTGTTGTTGTTGTTTAGTCGTTTAGTCGTTTAGTCGTGTCCGACTCTTCGTGACCCCATGGACCAGAGCACGCCAGGCACTCCTGTCTTCCACTGCCTCCCGCAGTTTGGTCAAACTCATGCTGGTACCTTCGAGAACACTGTCCAACCATCGTCCTCTGTTGTCCTCTTCTCCTTGTGCCCTCAATCTTTCCCTTTTTTAAAAAAAAATTAATTTTATTAACTGGCCAATCACATCAAATTAAATCACATCACATAAATTCCAAATTACAAAGCCAAATTTTTAAATTTTGTTGGGGGAACCCATACTTCAAGATCCGAAGGGGGATTCAGATCATCTTCTTATTACTGCGTTAATGTCCAAATCAGTCCCAATCAGTCCAAACAAAATTCATAATTCTATCCAGTCTTATCTTGGTGTTTCCACATCATATCTTGTTCATATAATTTCTATTTTTCCTTTACAATCTCTTCTGTTAGTCTCCTTAAGCCGATAAGCAAAATAATAATCCTGTGTGGATTTCCCGTTCCTCCACTAAGTCCAGATGGTTTCCATATATCTCCTTCGTAGATAACATCGCTCTTTCCATCATAAATTTGGCATTTGTCGCTCTTAAGTCCCACCGAGAAGTTGATCCACGATATGTAAACAACTCTATTTCTCTCTTTCTCCTCCCAGACCCAAGAGCTCCAACAATGCCTCCCAAAATGGCGACGGCATTTTTAACTGCGTCATTCCAAAACTCTTAGCTTTCCAGCTTCATCTTGAAACATTGCTTTGGTTCGAAAGTTTATCTCCACACAGCCTTAAATCCACAGCTTAAATCCTTAGTTTCTGACTCATTAGGTGAGGGGATTCTTGTTTCAATCTTTCCCAACATCAAGGTCTTTTCCAGGGAGTCTTCTCTTCTCATGAGGTGGCCAAAGTCTTGGAGCCTCAGCTTCAGGATCTGTCCTTCCAGTAAGCACTCAGGGCTGATTTCCTTAAGAATGGATACGTTTGATCTTCTTGCAGTCCATGGGACTCTCAAGAGTCTCCTCCAGCACCATAATTCAAAAGCATCAATTCTTTGGTGATCAGCCTTCTTTATGGTCCAGCTCTCACTTCCGTACATCACTACTGGGAAAACCATAGCTTTAACTATACAGACATTTGTTGGCAAGGTGAGGTCTCTGCTTTTTAAGATGCTGTCTAGGTTTGTCATTGCTTTTCTCCCAAGAAGCAGGCGTCTTTTAATTTCGTGGCTGCTGTCACCATCTGCAGTGATAATAGAGCCCAAGAAAGTAAAATCTCTCACTGCCTCCATTTCTTCCCCTTCTATTTGCCAGGAGGTGATGGGACCAGTGGCCATGATCTTCGGGGTTTTTTGATGTTGAGCTTCAGACCATATTTTGCGCTCTCCTATTTCACCCTCATTAAAAGGTTCTTTAATTCCTCCTCACTTTCTGCCATCGAGGTTGTGTCATCTGCATATCTGAAGTTGTTGATATTTCTTCCGGCGATCTTAATTCCGGCTTGGGATTCATCCAGCCCAGCCTTTCACATGATGAATTCTGCATATGTTAAATAGCAGGGAGACAATATACAGCCTTGTCGTACTCCTTTCACAATTTTAAACCAATCAGTTGTTCCATATCCAGTTCTAACTGTAGTTTCTTGTCCCACATAGAGATTTCTCAGGAGACAGATGAGGTGATCAGGCACTCCCATTTCTTTAGGAACTTGCCATAGTTTGCTGTGGTCGACACAGTCACAGGCTAATAGTTCTCTCATATTTTTCATCACTGCCTGATCGAAGTTCATATTTAGCAAATTTACAAAGTAAGATTTTGATTCAATATCCTGTCAGCTTGTGATTTGTATCAAGTAGGAGTGCATGGGGGGCTGACAAAGTGAAAGCCCAGTAGAATTTGGTTTTCCCCCTTTGTTTTCATAAAGCTCAAGAAATATGAAAGGCCTCATCCTTGAGAATGATGCAAAAAGCAGAATGTGCACTGAATAAGCCTGGAGGGGCATCCAAGAACTTTATTTATGCCTAATTCAGCATTTGTTGCTCTCATTCCAGAAATAAAAGTGAAACAGCCAAAGCAAATCAATGCATAACCAATACACATTTTGAGAGCTTTACATTGAAGTTGGCTGGATTCCCTTTTCTTTCTTTTGCCTTAAATATCATTCGAATCCCTTGAACTTTAACTGAACCATAAGGCAACTGTGAAGTTTAATAGCTACCTTCCAAAGATTTGACTTACCCACTGGATTTGCTATTTATAGGGTCCATTAGTACCAAATGTCTGGGTTGTTTTTATAGTAGTCATTAATAGTAGAAATACTGTTTCTGCTGCATTGACTGCTCCTCCTGTGTCACCAAAAATATCCATCAAAATAGTGCTATGAACTGAACCTTACTTGATAGCATCCCTGGAGGTGATTTTGTTTGTTAGTTTGTTTGTTATGCCTTACATTGAAGCTTCCATTAGTCAGCAAAGCAGCCTCTCTTTGAGCACTGCCCCCCATACGTACTTTAACTTTTAGCCATTGTGACCGGGTCAAAGAAAGTCTATGGTACTTAACAGTTGTTGCATGGTTGCAAGAGCAAGACTAAGATCTTGATAGTACAACAAGGCATGGTCTGGATGATTGATGGCAAGTGGCCATGACTGAAGTAAAGACAGCTTCAGGAATAAAATGGGATCAGTAGTCAGGGTGTCCCTGTTGGAATGTTGATACAGAAAACTGTTGGAAACAAGAAGCCAAGGACTGTAGCTAAAGAAGTTGTTTGTGATGCCAAGCTCTCATTTGGCAGCACCCTCAGAAGCATTTCTAGCTGTCTGCAGTAGATCCAGATTTAAACCCACAGATCTGGAACATCACATCTCCTCACTATTGCCCACTGACAGCGGCCACAAAAAGTTGGAGAAAATTCAGATAAAATTTTCAGTTGTCCTTCTTTTAGAGGGAGAAAATGGGGGGGGGGGTCCCCAGCCTGTAACAGCCATGAGGAGTGTATCTGAATGGGTGATGGAAGGATAAGGAGCGGGTTTCTGCTATGAAACAGTTCAGGTGTGTTCAATATTTGATCCAACTGGTTGGAGTTTTTTTTTACAAAGGTTGAATTGAACTTTCAAACCACGAAGGTTCACCCAGAATTTGGAAGTATCTATAGATGAAAGGTATTCCACAGAAAAAGGACGACTGCAGATAAGGCCCTTACTCGAGTTATTGCAGATTAATTTCTGCATGGCTAGAAGTGTCACCTCCTCAGGGAATGAGTTGGATTGTAAAGAGGGAGGCTCTCTCCCAGGCAGCCTGCCCCTAAGCTGTTCAGGGTCATAAAGGTTAGCAAGAAGACCTTTAACTCAGCTTGATAGTGAATAGAGCCCCAAAGGCACATGTTTTGAAACAGTTATATTCTGCACACGTGGTAGTTTATAATAAATATTAAATTGCAAAACTGAAAAATAAAATCTAATATATAACAGGTTGTTTTTTTAAAAAAAGGATGAGGAATACAAGTGGTCATATTGTATTTATTTAGAGAATTTATACACTGCCCTTCAGCCTAAGCTCCCACCAGACATCTCTGACAGATGAGTCATTCTGCTAGATATTGTCTCTTTTTCACCCACTCAGTATTTTTGCAAACATATTCGTGAATTATTAACAGCAGTTTGGAACTACTATAGAGTGACTTGGCAGCTGTACAGATCTCTGCTTGGCAGATTCTGGGCACACTGTTGATCTGACACTTTTGTCTCTGCTGATTGAAGTCAATAAAATTCTGTTGCTATCAACTGTCCCCCTACAAATAATTCAATACAATACTAAATTATTGCCAGTTGTGAGATAAAACAATAGTACATGTTAAATGCCAGGAACTAAGGTAAATATACACTTCCTACTGCCAATCCAGCAGCTAAGACAAGTGATAATGCCATTTTTATATTCTGTTCCACAACATGTACTTCGATCTTAATCAGCTATTTTAATATGATGATACTGATGGTGACCACCATAGCATTAAGCATATCGGTGACATCTATTTTTATTGGCTTTGATCCAACCTCAGCATGTGGAAGCAGAAATTTTGCTCACAGACAGGGATGTCACTGATAATGTCAGCAGCTGTAGCCCTCCCACCCCAATGTTGCCTCACATTTTGGGGAGGGGGGTTGTGTGGAGCAGCTGGGTGGGTAAGTGGGTATTTAGTGAGACAGACATAGGTAAAGGTAAAGGAACCCCTGACCATTAGGTCCAGTCGTGGCCGACTCTGGGGTTGCGGTGCTCATCTTGCTTTATTGGCTGAGGGAACCGGCATACAGCTTCCTGGTCATGTGGCCAGCATGACTAAGCCACTTCTGGCGGACCAGAGCAGCACACGAAAACGCCGTTTACCTTCCCGCTGGAGTGGTACCTATTTATCTACTTGCACTTTGACATGCTTTCAAACTGCTAGGTTGGCAGGAGCAGGGACCGAGCAATGGGAGCTCACCCCGTCGTGGGGATTCAAACCGCCAACCTTCTGATCAGCAAGTCCTAGGCTCTGTGGTTTAACCCACAGCACCACCCACGTCCCGAGACAGACATACTCTTGTGCAAAAGCACTTTCTCAGGTGTTTCCATTTGTCCAAGCAGAATGTGGCTCTAAACTTTATCGCAGACCCTCCCATTGCTCATAAAAACTTGCATGATGTGATTTTATAGCACTGTGTGGGTCAAATTGACATCTTTTATTGAACTTTTTGTATATTGGGAATGTATTTTGAAAGCAAAGTTTTGGCATATTTCTCCTTCGATACCATTTTCTAAGTGGCAGAAAACAGCAGCAAAGGAGAAAACAGAGGGGATGGTTTAAACAGTGTAAAACATGTTCAGGTGTCTCTAGAGATGTTAGTTTTAGTAGAATTACTGAGGACCATGGTTGATTTTAAGATATGCAGTAGGGGAGGCTTATAAGGAATGAAATCCTAACTCAATGACTCTAGTCATTGAGAAGATAAAGGAAGTGTATTCCTGTAGCTTACCTCTCCACCTGCCTTGGTCTTGTGGGCTGCTTAGGACAACTTGCTCAGGAGAAGGGGACTGCAAATGAGAAATAGGTCTTATCTACTTGCTAGGTGGTAACCCAGAAAACCAGCCCCAACTATGACCCAGCAATTGGAAATGGTTTCAGGCTTCTTGTCCTTCCTGCAGACCTCAGGTCAGGTGCAGCTGAACGGGCAGCAGCATGGGAAGTGGAAGGATGGAATGAGACGGTTGAAAGCGAGGCTAGGAACTGGATGTTACTGGAAGGCTTGGTTGCTGATGAATTTAGGCTTCTTCAGAACCTAAGATTTCTCTCACTGGACCTTCTCAAATCCCCACACACGGATGAGAAAAATGGCACTGCCTTTATACCTGATGTTCATCAAGTGTGTGGGGATTCAAATATAGAGATGGTGTTGCTTGGTCAATGGACTAGCTTTCAATGGTCCTGCCACCTCAATCTTTGAACATTTTAAACAATCAGGAACAAACTGCCTGGCCAACTTGTGTGTGTATGTGCTTTTTGGGTCTTTAGCTAGGAAAGCATGTAGGAAAAGTGTTTTCCCTCCCTGATATTTCCTCCTCCACACTAATTGCTTTAGCTGATGAGGTGGTTTTCACACTGAACTTTGCCCCCACATATAGGGCTGTCAATCCTGGAACTCAGATATTCTGGTTTCTTCTTGGGTCTTGGGGGCAAAGGCCTCTGGAATGAGGATGGCACCATGTAGTTTTTGGTGGATTTTGGGGTGGAGTCCTTTGTAAAAAGCCATCTATCCATCTAATGGGCAAGTGGAGGGCAAGATTGCCAATTGCAACGCCTTTTTTAAAAAATCAGTTGGAGACCTTACCCCAAAACCTGCCAAAAGACAACAATATGCTCCCTAGACCCACTAAAAGCCTCTGAACTGGCTCTTGACCCATCCCAAGTTGACTCACCCATATTCCATCCAGAATGTTTTTCTCTCTACAAGAAGTGATAACTCAGATGTTCTGCTAGGAGTAGGAACAAAGTTCTTCTGTTACATAGCTGTTTTGAATAGAAATAGAAGGCGTACTCTTGCTATGCAGAAGAGCCTTCAGCTCATAGTAGATGCCCCGTGTAGCTGGGTTATTATTCTATCTAACTTAGGATAATGGCCATTCCACCCTTGGGGGTTGCACCTGTTGTAATGATGTTCATGTGAGAATCCAGCCTTCTAAATTATGTGTCTAAGCAATCTACTGAAAAATATTTTAGAAGAAAGCAGGGATCCTAAACCTGTAGATCAAAACACATTGAACGCAATAGGGTGACTGTAATTTCAGAAGTACTATCTTAGTCTGTAATCACTGTTCATGCAGGGTGCCTTTTAAGCACATATATATTTCCCTATATCACTTACATTAATGTGCTTTTGTTTGTCTTGTTGTTAATCTTACTACTGTCCCAGAAGAAGTATCCGCAAGGATAGTCCAAGTAGTAACAGCTGAAGCTGTGGCAGTCCTGAAAGGTGAACAGGAACAAGAAGCCCAGCACAAAGATCAGCCTGCACCATTACCTTTAGGTAAAGCAAGCAATCTCAGCTGTATTTTGTGTTACAAACGTCAAGCTTTTGCACTGCAGCTGTGGCCTAGATTTTTTCTTATTTACTCGTTCATTTATTTTAAGAATTTAAGAGCTAAGATGCTGACATATTCACATTATTCAAGAGCAGGCCTTCTATCCACATGATCACTTGCTGCAATTCTGCTTATTGCTTGAAAGTCACAAGCTTTGCCAATTCCAGGCGCTTCCACACTAGGCTTTTAGTTTGGAAACTGCAGTGCCTCATGCGCTTTCTTTCTCTAAGGCATCCACATGATGTTGGTGTCCAAGCATTCTCATCCTATATTTTCTCTGTGGCTCTTCCATCTTTTCTCAGATTGCAGAAAGTCCATTTTTTGCAGAATAGAAGAGTAGCACACTTTCTAAAGGTGTAGAAGTCTTCAGTATTTGTCTTCTGTCTTTTAAAAAGGATGAGTTGTTCCCATTGAGGAAGTCAACACACTTTGTTTATAACATTTGTGCTGGGTGCCATTTTATTACCCCATTTTTGTTTTTTTAAATCAATCTTTTAAATATTGCTAAAGCACTTTTCCACCTATATATATGTATATTTGAAAAAATGGAAAAGCAATAGCATATCATATAGCATTATTGTAGTGTAGTGTTATAGTACTCGGCTACGAGTGATCGCCAGAGAAAGAAGTGCTAGAGCACCATAATAAATTACCAACAGAATGGATTAAAGATTATAGTAGTTTTGTTAAGGTTTAAGAGATAGAAGACAGGGTGCAGCACAGGGAAGGAAACAAACATCGTGGAAAAGAGGGTGGGAAGGTAAACAGCATTTCCGTGTGCTCTGGCTTCTGTTACAGTGTCCCGTTGCGCCCGAAGTGGTTTAGTCATGCTGGCCACATGACCCAGAAAAGCTGTCTATGGACAAAGGCAGGCTCCCTCAGCCTCAAAGCGAGATGAGCGCTGCACCCCATAGTCTCCTTTGACTGGACTTAACCATCCAGGGCTCCTTTACTCTTTTACCTTGATAGATAAATAGATAGATTGATAGAGAGAGATAGATAGATGATTGATAGATGATTGATAGATAGATAGATGATAGATAGATAGATAGATAGATAGATAGATAGATAGATGATAGAAAGATAGATAGCTAGATAAGTGGGTAGAGCAATACTCCTGATCATGTGGGAAATCCATTGTAATTCTTCTTGCAGCTTACAGTAGAAGAGCAGTGACAGGAGCTACCCATGTGGAAGTAGCCCCTGTATCATGCAACATTTGAGGGAAGATGGAAACATTCCCTGATCCAATTTTCCTGATCTTTGCTTAATGCTTGAGATTTGTGTTTCAAATTCTGATGTTTGTATTTAGAGTACTCCTCCCTTCCCCAGCATTTAAAGCAACCCAACCTTTTTATGTCAATCTACGTTTTTACAAAAAGTCTTTCCCTCTTGCTCAGCCACATGTTTTGCCCACAGTTTTATTAAAGGGTGCAAAATGCATGAGGGTCATTTCTGATGACAGAAGACCATCAAGGTTTCAAAGTGCAGAGAGTTCTCTGTAGGGCAGAATAAAAAGGTTACATACAGAACAATCCTGTTTCCTGACCTGTGCTGCTGGGGAGAGCTAAGATGTAGTCCTGCTCCACTAGGCTGGGGTGGCAAGGGGCTCCGCTGATGTGGAGGAGCCTATTTCAGCTGCTGCAAGCATGAGCTGTTGACAGGCTACCGCAGGAATAAGGCCCCGAAACAGGGCCGAACAAGACCAATGAAAGATCCACTGGGTGCCAAGTGAGTTTAGCTGCCAGAGAGGAGCCTGATCCAGGCTTCTCTCTTGTGCCATTGTGGAGAAAAATACTGCCCCCATCCTCTACTCTGGTCAGCATGAGCAGCAGGGCTTTGGAAAGAGCAATGACTCCACTCATCCTGGTTATGACCTAGGATTGCTTCCTGAATTATCAGTTGAATACAGAACAAGGTTATATAGCTAGCACAAACAACGGATTGTATCTTATGGTAGCTTTGCACTTGCAAGAAGCACTCACTCAAACAATTTTCTCCGATTCCAAGTTCTACCTAATGCAAAACTCAAAAAGCTGTACTTGGGGGATGTTCTTTCCCCCCAGGGCAGTATTGGATATGGCACAGAAGACTGCAGTAGGTTGGGGTAACCAGTGAAAATTGGGTGCTTTGCCTTGTGCATGTGGAGGTTCTTCTAAGCACAAAGCCACCATTAGATTCAACCCATTGTTTGGTTCAAACAAGCAAATGGAGCTTTAGCACATGTTTTAAGTTCTTGCTGAACTGCATTGAAAAATATCTGAGCCCTCATAGTAAAAGCTGCCATTGCATGCACACACCAAAATAAGCAAATAATGGTTTCCCTACAGTATGCATTCTGTGCTTGAATGTGAACATTCATTGGTGTATGTACTTGTATAATGTATCACCACCACCACCTTCTGTAATAGAATGATTTTGACTTTTACACTGTTAATAAAGACTTAACTTATCTACATGACATCCCAGATATGTTGAAGAAATTGCTAATAGGCATGCACTGTTACAAAACCATTTTCTGTAATCAGGTATAGCGACTCAGAAGCATAGGCACAACTCTTCCATTTCTCTATTTAAGCCCTGCTGAGATCAGTGAAAATGACTTAAGAATATACTGATTTTTCCCACTGAAACAAATGGGCTTTAATGCTTAACTTTGGCAGAAAAATGCTCAGGCTTTTAAGAGGAAGGTTTAGGAAATGTTCCATGGGTCTTGTTCCCACTGTATCTGTGGTTTTGTCACTATCCCACTTTCGTGTTTCATATACTCCAGTTGGGCATTGGAAAGGAAGTTAGTGGTAAAGGTTTCTGCTTAGCTGTGGGTCAGCCTTGAGCTGGAAAAATTCAAGATTTGCCTTTAAGCAGTTACAATATGAAATTAAGTAGGTTCCGGAGAAAATAGGATTTAATCATTTATGTAAGCAATTATACGTTTATCCTTTCAGATACCTGTAAGTGAATTAAATATGTGGTTGGGCACCTCTATGTGATGTTCTTTCTCCCCTGAATGATATTTAAAAAACTCTTCCCCTCCTGCTTTTGGCTTGTGAATGTGCTTTTCTTCAAGGCATGTAAGAATTATCAGGTCAATCATTCAAACGGCTTTGATGTAAACAAAAAACATTCTAGTATTTATGTACAACTTTACTAAAGAAACAAAAACAATAAGCTCTTTCAGTAGAATTATCAGCATAATGCTACATCATCTGAATCGAGTGGTTACTATTGTTGGTATAAGACAATGCAAGTCTTAGATCCAACTCAATTGAAATGTTATAATATGCTGCCAGGTAACTGTAATGCAGATCAGCCTTCCCCAACCCGGTATTTTCCAGATGCTTTGGACCACAACTCCCATCACCCCCCAACCAGTGCTTTGCTGGCTTGGACTGATGAGAGTCCAACAACATCTGGCAGGGCTACCAGGTTAGGAAACATTGGCATAGATTGTCCAGTTGACATAACCTGGTCTCAAAGCAGTTAATTGTTGTGTCTCATTTTTACTGTTCAATCTTTAGCAGTTGAAGAAACAGCTAACCTGCCTCCTTCTCCGCCCCCATCACCAGCTTCAGAGCAGACTGGAACATTGGAAGAAGGTAAGAATTCCCTTGGGCGTTGCAGAGCCCATCTCTAAGGAGAGAAACCCAGGAATCCTAATGAGAGAGGTAGGAGGATGACCTGTCAGCATTAATTTAAAGGGCAGCGAGCATTTTCCCTAATAGCAAGTTAGCAGTTCCACATCGCTGTAAAGCACAAGCAGTACCGATATGTACATTGTTATGTATGTATCTATATATGCTTATGGTGATATTTGGGAGTGTATATTAACATGAATACAAGTTTTGTTGCGCCATTGAATAGATATTCCAAATGGCTTTGAAAAGATTCTGGTACCTTGAAGAAACGGCAGGAAAAATTGTGGCCTTCTAGATATTGTTGGATTACAATTGCCAACACCCCTGGCCAATATTGGCCAGGCAGACTCATGCTGATGGGAGTTGGAGTCCAAGAATATCAAGAAGCCCATTGGTTCCACAGCCCTGCTTTTAAGGCTTGCAGATAGAGGATAATTCCACTTGGTACAATTTCTCTTATCACTGACTACCTGCGATGAGAAAAGCTGAACTTGGAAAAATGGTTACAGCAATCTCTCAAGTTCTGGACTAGGGAAACATACTTACTACCCAGTATACCCAACTATAGAGGATGCAAAGGGCATCTGCTAGCAGTAGGAATGTCAATGTATTCTGGCAGCCCTCAAGACAAAACACAATAAAGCTTTTTCCAGCGCTTTATTTCCATGCTGGGAAAAGGTTCATTTCTTGAATTAATTTCTTTCCATCTTTCTTTCTGCTTCCTTTATATCTGTTTTCTTTTAAATTTAGACATGACAGGTAATGTAAAACATAACAGCATAAATGTAAAAAACTATCGTAAGATAAATGCGAATTAAGTGCAATTCTGTTCTGAGGTTATTAAATGCTACCGTGATGTTCAATATCTTCTTTCTCTTTCTGTATTTTTACATAGCCAATGAATATATGCTTTACCTGAAACTTTTAAAAGCACAGGAGCATGCCATGGGGTTGGGGGGAAATGGCAAGTCCTCCCTGATAATAAAATGAGTAATATTCTTACTATTTTTTAAATTGAGATTTGTTTTTGGGGGGGCGGAACTAGACTCCTGGGGTCAGCATTTTTTCAGATTTTACTGCAAACCATCATTATTCTTGTGAATATCTTTGTGGGTCCATGAATTTGTGTCCAAGTGCTAAGCTCTTTTTAATTTGGTGAGATTTAATATTGGAATAAATTTGATGTACCTGTGCCAGGAAGGGGGGAATGTTGATCCTCTAAATGTTGAAATGCAGCTCCTCTCATTCCTGGCCATTTGCTCCAGTGCCTAGCGCTGATGGATGTTGGAGTCCTGCAACAGCTGGCAGGCCACAGGTTCCCCACCCCAGGCCTGTATTGTAGAACCCCCTAACTTCAGCAGCCCCCATCTACAGAGCTCTGCAAACCTCTGTTGACAAAGAAATTTGAACATGTGCTTAAATCAAGAGGCCTCTTAGTCACATGTTTAACAAAGGCTATTTCAGCCAATAGGCTGTAACTGGAGACTTGATTTTATATTGCACATCTGTTACCCACCACTTCATTATGTTATTAAGGTGACACTTTGGGGAAACTTTGTAGTCATAGTCTCTGCTTCTAATGGATGTTAGAGAGTATGAAAAGTTAGAGCTGAGCTTCATGTGCAGAAAAAACACATGATATATTCCTCCCGGGGCTATGCTACTTCCCTGTGGAAGGGAAGAAGCTATGTATATTTGAATGTTCATGTTTCCGCATGCATGTTTGGGTTCATAAGTGTATATGTACCTATAATCTTAAACATACATATAGCCATAAACTGAAACTTTCCTGTATGTGAAATGTTACTTAAGGAGAGTAATTAAACTTCTCCTTTGCAGGCAGACTTTCCACAGGAAAGGAGCTTTTAGCATGATGCAGAGTGTTAAGTCACTTGACTGTGCACTTGAAGGGCTACGGACCCATAAGTGCTGTACTGTGTGTATATGAGCCCTTACCCTTCTTCTTAATGAAAGTACTAATTGTAATATGCAACCTTGTTATTCAGTTAATGCCACTGAAAGGAGTCAAGTTTCTGCTATGTTAGTGGTTTGAGATTGCTTTAACTCATCACAAAATCATCTTTCATCCCGCTCCTGGTACTGCGCAATGTGGGAGCCAGTTTTATGTTTTGAGAATTGATTAAAGAAGTTCAAAACTGGAAATAGCATGCTGATCCACCAGCTGTACTTGCTTGTCAGACATCAATGTGAAAATTAAGGACTAAACCATTACCTACTACTGTACTCCTGTGTGCACTAGGCTCATCCACACTTACTTTTTGCCCTGCACTTTCTAGACACAGGTCCACTTTTGAAAGCTCCATGTCAGAGCAATTTCTTCTTCTTCTTCTTCTTCTTCTTCTTCTTCTTCTTCTTCTTCTTCTTCTTCTTCTTTCGCTGTTTTCCCCAGGAACACCTGGTGTTTAACATTGAATTGGAGCAAATGGCAATTAAGGTTTTCTGCAGATTGCCATTTACTCCAGTTCAGCACCGGAGAGCAGGTTTTTGCGGGTAAAGAGCTGGGGGAAAGAAAGAAAGAAAGAAAGAAAGAAAGAAAGAAAGAAAGAAAGAAAGAGTGGTAAGTGTGGATGAGCCCCTGAGTGAGCATTTTACGTTGATCTGTACATTGCTTGCACTGGTGCAATTCAGAGCTTGTGATGTGATGTACCCATGTTATCTAAAGTGCTCACTTTGAGAAAATAGAACATCCCACATTGAAGGGTTTGTTTGGGTACCTTTCTGTCTCAGAAGCACCCTTTTAACATTTTTGGTAACCCACCAGACCTGCTGATTATAGTCTAAGATACCAGCATAAAATTGGCTTTATGTGGTAGTCATTAATGTTAGTGCTGTCGCTTTTCTGCTGGTTTTCATTTTGTATAAAATGAAAATTGATTGATCTCCAGGAATGTTAAGGCTCTCTACCTTAATGTTAAGGCCAGCCACCTCTTCTCTGTGTTAGTATTTCAAAGAGATGAAACATCTCCAGGTCATTGTGACTCAGTAGATCATGTTGCTCCGAGTGCTACAGCTAGCAATTCATACTGTATTTCTGTTTTATAAAAATCTGTATAATAGAGAAAATGATGGTTATAAAAATTAACCAAAAAGCTGATGTTTGTGCAGGATTCTGAAGCTATGGTGCATATATGTTTATTGAGTAGTGTATGTTAATATATCATTCAAGCTTGCTTTTTCAAGTTAACAAACAACATTATTTCAAAAGTTTGTTTTCCCCCCAGCTGAACAGCCAAGTCAACCATTTTTATTCAAATCTCCCAAAATAAGAGGTTATAACAATCTAAGCAGAGTTAATCACTTTTAAAACCCTTTTGTTTTAATAGAAGAGTTAAATATCAGTAGGATTTTTATTATTCATAGCCAATGGCCATTAAAACATACATCACAAAAAACCAAGAAAGCTGAAGAATAAGTCAAACATACACACTTACAGATTTGCAGATTATCAAAACTTTAAAAATCTGTTGACAGTCAACAAATACAATGCAATATAATTTTAATCGTGTTTATGCAGAAGCATGTCCCACTAAGCTCGCTCAGCGTGGAATTACTCTTTCTAGGTATTTTAGCCTGGCAGAATAGTCCTAGCTTTCCAAGTGGTCGCTGCTTTCTCAGCCGCAACACTGAGAGCAAAACAACATTACTTTTAAGTACCATTGCAGCTACGACAGTCTTTCTCCCAGCAACCACAGCATCAGCACTAACTCTCACCAATCACAGAGCAGCATGCTCATAGTACCTTACCCTTAGCCAGGCGTGGACTAAGTCTGTGCTCACGATTTCAAGATAACATGCTCATGCAGCCATTCAGCACCCTGCAAACAGAAGACGCTGCTCACCAGACAGAAGGATACAGTGCCTTTCCAGGCAGCATAAACAGAATGTGGGAATGTACTGTAAATCTTTTTCATTGAAATAAGTGGAACTTCAGATTGTTTAACTTTGGCAGTATCATGCATATAGTCCAAGACGCTGTGTGCTTCACCATTAACGGGTAATCATAATTTGAATGTGCTGCATCTATGTGTTGTGTGTGATTTTATTTTATTTTATTATTAATTTTTGTAGAAAAGGACTTGAGAGTTGTCAACAAACATGTTCAGCCAAAGCTCATTTCTTTTTCTGTCTCGAAACAACTTGCTTTCTTATTTGTTTGGTGAATCAATCTATATTTAGGGTTATGATCAACTAACTTTTACTCAGAGCGTACTATTGAAATTAATGATGACTAAATTAGTCCCATTTATATCATTGTGGGACTACTCTGTGTCTATAGCTTTGAAAACTGCATGCAGTGAGCATGAGCCACAGGCATCTCAGGACTCCATTGCCCATTGTGACAGAGGTAGTCCCATTCTCCTCAGTGTCAGGGATTGTTGCATGCATACAGCATTGAGGCATGTACAGAGCATTTTTCAGTACTGATGAAAACACACCCATCTATTCATGTCCTTCTCCATTAGTGCCTCATACTCCCTGTGCATGCGAGTGCACATGCATACACACATGGGCCCCAGGTCAAACGGAATGCCTGTGAAAAGCTTTGCTACAAAGGAAGTGCAACTGTTGTAGTCTTATTTGCCATTTGTCCTTTCTTCATGTTCCCACACCTGCAGAACACACAGTATCCCCACTTAACCCATGCACCATAACCCATACCTCTGCCATGGATTGAATTTGGGTTGGGATTTATGAGAAGTAGACACAGGTGGGTTATTGATTTGCATCATTAGAAGCATTTGGGAACATGCTTCTGCTTAGCGTGGAATTTGGATTGAGCACAGGAGACGAGACTACTAACACTCCATTCCTTTCCCCACAGCATTTTGATGGTGGTAATTTTGTCAGCAGGTTGCATAGTCCAGAGTAGGAGGGTGATTTCCTTCAGTCATCCCGGGGTGGGAAATCACAGTGTAGCAGACATGACAAAGGTAGATGTGGCCAACCAAGCAGCAAACACAAATTAGAGAGACAGAGAGACAGAGAGAGGTTTGTAAGGCAAATCTGTTTCAGAAGAGGGAAGGATTTGCTGCTGCAGCTTTCATTGTTCTATTTTGATAACTTGCTTCACCTACATAAAAGAATGAGTGGGTCTGTTTGCACAGCACTAGGAGGTAAGAAACCTAATTCGATTTTATTAAAACTATTTTGTGCATTGAGAATACTGTAGCAGGATTTTTTTTTCAGGGTATGGATTTCCCCCCGAGCAGTGTTGAATACATTTAATCAGCCAGAGCTGGGCAAAGGGATTGGGTGCTGCCTTGCACAGACAGCTTCCTCTTTGTCTGCTTCATGAGATCAAGCCTGGAGTGTGCACACTTTAGGTATAAAAGCAAGAATAAAAATGCTGAAGGAAAAGGACCCAGGCTACAAGATCTTCATTTATAATTTATGTCTTTGAGGAAGGATTTTGAGACCAGTGAGTGTTTTACAAATTGATAAGAGCTATTTTTTTTCTAAAAGAATTAACACTGATTAGAATGTATTCTGATCTCCCCCCCAGCCCCCTTCGCCCCACCCTGCTGGCAACAGATATCCAGCAGCTTGAATTTAAAAATGCTTTCTATAAAAATATTTCTCTGCTAGCTAGGCTTAAATCATTAGGCTGTACCAGGACAGTCCCAATTCATTTCAAAGAGTCTTGCTACAGCATATATTTTAAAGAGTACCTACTACAATGGATAAAAGAGCTGTATGATTTATTTATTTTTTTGTTACAACAATTAAAATATAACGCATTCAAATGTACTTCCAGTACATTTTCATTCTTCAGCAATTATGCCATATGGTGGAGGTCTTAAGTAGCAATATATGACCTTTAAAATTTAACATTATAAAGCAAACTAAAGAGAGGCACAAATCGAGACCCCTTTATTGTGTTGCTGTTTTGCTGCATTTTAGGCAAATTCATACAATTTAATTTGATTGTCATAATCATGCCATTCTGGGCCATGGCAAAGCATCATTGGGTCTCACATCATTCACTGAACTGTATCTCCCATGTAGATTACTCCAGCTAGGAGTAGGAATAAGCTTTCATACATGAAGGATTGCTTGCTACCTCCTGGGGGGAACAGTCTTGGAATCAGGATGTCTGTCAAAAAGGATTGGAAGCAGTGAGGGAAGAGTAGTTTGGACTGGGCTAACCTACATACTACATAAGTGGTACTGGAAGTCTCTATAAGGAAAGGCAAGCCACACAGGCATTTTTTGGGTGGGCTAGAACATCTTAACTAAAGCACCTTTCTCAGCTATCTGCTTAAGAATTCATATACCTTCAGCACCATTCCAATGGAGCTGGCATTGACCCAGGACTTTGGGGTTATGCCCACAGATTGGTTTGCAGACAGCTTCTCCATATACTTGCCCTGCAGTGAGTCCTTTTGCAAATTCAGCTTTTACTTCTTTTAAAAGAAGTTAAGTTCTAATTCTCTGCATAGGAAACATGGATGGGGAGGCTGATTTTAAAAAGTGTGAAAAGTTGGGGAGAAAGCTGGCACTCCCTTAGAAGTGAAAACACATAACTTTGTGTGTGCGGACTAGCAGAGGATGAGCAACTCTCTGTGCAGCAGCATCTCTTTCCACCTTTTATTCTGGTACAGACACGTACATAAAGAGCAAATGGAAGAGCATTTGCTTTTACTGCTCCGTGTAAAAGCCGTTGACCAGTTAAGGTAATGACATCCTAAAGTGAAATTATATACTTGTGTTGTGTTTAGAATGAAAATTCATTTGTGGGGGTGGATGAGGGAGTGAAGAAATCTGCATAGCTTCCAGCTTGAAAGGCACTGATAGAATCATAACTTTATACAATGAATAATAAAAAAGGTTGATAAAGCAAAGTGAAGTCCTTGTACCCTGTGAAACTTCTGAGTTCCACCTTTCCTGAAGCAGTCACCTGTGGCATCAAGGAACTTCATTTGCGTCCCTCTAATGGCAGTGCACAGAACTGCCCCTGGGAAAGTAATGAGAAAAATGGGTGCACTCATGCAAGTCTTTAGATCACGTGAACTACACTTGAAAATAGCAATTACCTGTTTCTGGTTTGCTTTTGCATTGTGTGTTAGCAATAAGTGGAGGAAGTTGAAATGTGAAAATAATAATTTTTGTAGGTTTTTTGTATGTTGGAGCAAATCCTGGACAGTAAGCTACAAAGGAAGATCAGCTGAAGAGGACCTCTGCTGAATACAGCATTCAACCAGATACCAACTTTCAAGCTTTGTGGATGCTTAGTCAAGCTTTAACTTTGTTTCTAGTCTTCCCAAAAGCAAAGCGTGACATAATGAGTTTACTTGTACCACTGTTCAGTAAGAGGAGATTGTGATGCTTAACCTCTTTGTTGAAGTGAATTTGTTTGTTATCTTTAAAGAAAAAGAATTCATTTGTGGCTCCTTATATACTGCCTGTTTTTTGTCAGTGGCTAAGACAGTTCTTGGGTTATAATAGTCTGGGATAATAGTCTGGAATAAGTAGGAACCCCTATATGGTATGTGTCTGCAGTACATAAAGTTATCATTCAGTAGAGGAAGGTGCAGGGTCTGATTATAAGAGCAACTCTTTAAAAAGATACTCCTAGGGGCCATACCTGATGTGATGGATGCAGTTACATTTGCTGTTCAGATGTCTGCCTGTACAAATATAAAGTAATGGGTGGAAGTCAAACCTTTGCACCAGAGAGCTATACGAGTGATGGAAACTCAACTGGAATTGAACCAGGATGGGGAGAGGTGTGGCTGAAGTGATGGAGCACAGAAAGGTAAAACAAGGAAAGGATCTTGTTCCCATCACCAACATGCGCCTCATTTGCAAGCACTGTAGCCCGCATACTCACCAAACTCACATGACCAAATGGGCAAACTTGGGAACAGACATATGTGATTGTTCCTATCACTATACTTTGGCCTGAGGTGGTAAGTTGGAGAAGTTTCCTAAGAGAGGGCAAGCAGTGATGTTTGTTTCCTTGGATTGCAAACATGCCCTGGCTGCATACATTAACTTCATTATTCTTTGGTGATTAGACAACATTTTTGCTTACTGATGGGATGATGAAATGATACCCAAAAGTTTCAAACCCGTATTTCAACAAATCATAAAAAGATTCTTCTGGATTTGGTTTTTTGTTTGTTTGTTTGCTTTATGGAGGGGAGACCTCTTTTATTCTGCCTTGCTTGCTGATGAATGTCTAGTTTTGTCCCAGTTTCTTTTACTTTTACTATATAATGTGGTTCTGACACATGCTGTGGCAAATTTGACTCATATCTAGAATATCCTTAATCACTTAGGTGTTTGGAACAAAGTGCTTGTTTTGGCTATTGGGTTCATTTGCCTTGTGGAAAGACATGGACTACTCTTCCTGTAGGCACCACAGAAAACATAATAAATGCATTCAAGTTGACCAATGCATTAAATGTGTGTATTGTGCCTTTGAGATGACATTGAGCTTAGCATGGTTGTTTCCTTTCATCCCATGATGTTGCATCAGTGTCCAGTACGTGTCTGCCTGTTTCCATTCTGTCTTGTGTTATGTCCTTCTGTCTCTTCAAGTTATCTGTGCAGTTTCTTCCTGTGTGTCTGTCTGTAGATGAAGGAGCTGAGGATGAGGTGGGACCTCTTCGCAGCAGCTCATGGCATGGGCCAGCTGCCACAGGGGAGAGGCGTAAGTTCCTTGCCCCTTCCATTTCAGTGTCTGTGCCTGATGATGAGCCCTACAATTCAGATGAGGAGTACTATGAACACCCTTTGTTCAGCTCCGAATGGACTGAAGCTAGTGGACCTCCCAGTGCCACAGCCCAGAGTGCAGAGGCCTTTTTAGGCTATGAAGAAGGTGAACAAAGCATGGTCCCACTCTTCCTCCTCTCCTCTACCCTGCCATGCCACATTCATTTCATCATTTGTGTCCAGGGCTGTCAGGTGTCAGGTTTAGTCCTAAAGTTTCAGAGTTTTATCCTCTACCTTCTCAGGGTCTTCAGGTCTGAGACCAGAATCAAAGGGAAAGGCTATTTTAAGCTTGGCTTGGCAGCTTTTGCTACAACCTCAT
Organism: Podarcis filfolensis; assembly: GCF_964270895.1. Taxonomy (NCBI): domain Eukaryota; kingdom Metazoa; phylum Chordata; class Lepidosauria; order Squamata; family Lacertidae; genus Podarcis; species Podarcis filfolensis. The sequence goes on from NC_139604.1 coordinate 567,352, forward strand.
GTTCATCATGGTTTTTTTGTGTGCTTTCCCCCCCCCCTTTTTTTTTCTTTGAACAGCAGACCTCCATGACACACCACAAATGGCTTTTGAAAGTCTCTTCATTTTCCAAAATAGGTTTCTTTGCAGTACATTGTGGAGTGGAGATGTGGAGTTACTTGTCTGGCTCTTTGGATTCCATTCTACTGTATGCCCCATTGAAAAAGTTTAGGCACTTGTAACATTAAAATCTCCTTGCTGCTCCATAGTTCTTTCAAATACAATAGTGTATTATTGATGGGGACAGATTGTTGAAACACCACACCCTGTGATTCCAGTCTCAAGGAGTGGGGCTCAAAACATAGCATTTTTCTCCTAGCAAGTGAAACTGACCAGGACAAATTTTGGGACATTTCTGAATTTATTTCTGGGGTGATCTATGGATTTTGCTTTAGTGGAGTGGGTTAATATAATTTTGTCTAGCTAAAACGGACTTGTATTACATATGCAAACATTATTTGAAGAAATAACATCATTTAAAGAAATAGACAAAATCAAGAAATAGACAAAATCAAGGAGACTTTGACAAGTATAATTACTTTTGACTTTCTGAAATTTAAAAGAAAAGTCGGAGAGAGATTCCATTTAAATTAATAGTGCAAGGCTAAGGAGTAAATCTTACACAAATCTGGAGTAGAGTCCCTAAGATGGTTGGATGGTACCTTGTATGCCTCCTTCCAGGAACTCCCCAGGGAGGTCATTTTGGTGCTAGTAACACCCCCGGAGGTGCACTCCATTGCCTCAAGACATACCGATGCCAACAGCAATGTTCCAACATAGATTTTGCAAGACCCGGCTCCAGAGTTCACCTGTGGTGCTCTATAGTCACCCACTTTGGACATAACAACGAATAAGCCATGGCTTGCATGTTCCCCATTCCATGTGCAAAGGGCAGAGATTCTGTTGCTTTGGGGGAACAAATCATGGTTTCTTACTCCATCTGAACGCAGCAGACAGTGGCTTCTTCAAACCACATTTATGTTAACAAGGCAGGCTATCAAGCTTCATTTTTGTCATTTTGCATTGCATTCTGTACTTGTCTTAGCATGCTGGCCAGCACCTATAAGGGCTTCTCTTAGACAGAACTGCTTTGTTCCTTGTTCCTTTTTCACAGCATGGAGCTCTGCCTCCAGTGAAGTTCTAACTGGCAAAATGAGGACAATGCTGTATATCTCATGTGGTTCTGCTCAATCTTAAGTATAGAGTCCATCCTGCAAAGAGCCTTTATCATTATGCAAAGGGTGGCAGAAAATACTTCATGAGCTAATAGAAGCGAAATCAATTTCCTTTTTAGCTTTTCTTTGGTTATGAAAAATCTCTTCTTTTATTCTTCCTGAATTTCTTTGTAGTACATCTATGGTTTAAATAACTTTGCTGTATATTGCTGAATTGAAGGTAAGCTTGTTGAGTGCACAGCAGTGCATGCAAAGCCTCTAAACTGAGCCCTAAAGGTGTGGCAATGATCTGTCTCTAGAGAGAGCCACAACTTCTCACATTGCTGCCTCTTGTGCCAAATAAGAATGCATGTTTCAATGATTTACAAAGCAACCCTATTCATACCTACTCATGTATTGAGTTGAATGGGGCTTACCCCTGGGTCACTATGACTAGGGTTGTAGCTTATTCAATGCTACAGTATTGTTACTTCACAAGGGCAGAATGGGTTTGAGTATTTTTAAGCACCAGGCGAATATGTGTTTATTCTATTTAATTTAAAATATTTGTACCTCACCTTTCCATCCACCAGGATCCACAAAGTGATTTTAAACAGCAGTTTAAAAGGAGTTATCAAAACATAAAACAGCAATAAAATAGCAACATAAGCAATAAAGCCAATGCCAAAGCAGCAAGAAAGCAACCATTATCACAGGAGCCAAGCAAGTTTCCCTCTGGGAGGAGTTGTATTCTAGGCACCAATATTGAGAAGGCCCTTTCCTGAACAGGCATTATCCATTAGATGACCGGGGGGGGGGGGGGGCAGACATGGAGCCTCTGGAGATGACCTTTGTTCATGAGTCGGTTCATTCTAAAGAAGGTGGTTTGAGGCATCCCAGTCCCAGGCTACACAGAGCTTTAAAAGTCAAAACCAACACCTTAGATTGAGCCTTAAAACAAACTAGTTACATTTTCTAGAGCTTTCAGATGCAGCCCAATGTAATGCATATTACAGTAATCAAAAGGGCAATGTATTTTGTTTGACTATTTATTAGTCTTTTTCAAAACCATCAATCACCACCACACATCTCCATTATCATAGATAACAATTTCTTTCCTACAGTCGTTTCCACCTTGGGAACAATAAAACATTTTCAGCTTTATTTGATTACTGTGGCTTGCCCCAAAAACATGGGCTATGCATACCATTTGGCAATTAGGAGTGCTCTGCAAGTTTGCAGACTCCTGGCCTTATCTCCTCTTTCTTTCTTTTCAGCTTCACACGCCCCTTTCCTTTTCCTTCCTTGGTTAGCATCAAGACTGAATTGACATAGCCATAGGTAACACTACCCATAGTTAGATTCTAAACTAGAAATTGAGACCAGGATTAGAAAGTTGTCTCTGGTTCTAAAGCTAATTATGGTTAGCGGTTATTGTAACTATTCCAGTTCAGATATAACAGTGAACCACTGCTAACTCTAACTAGAGAAGGGAGGGAGAAGTATGAGGGAAAGGAGCATGGAAGCTGTTTACCAAACCATGGTTTGACAGTCAAGAACGGATGATGTTTGAATCAGACCAATTTTCAACACAAAAAAGAAGACATTCAGCATTACAAATGGCATTGTCAGCCATAACAATTAAAAAAAAATTAATGTAAGCTCACTCTGCTTCATGGTACTAAAAATGTGGTAACAGCTAAGGTGACACAAATGTATAAATTCTGTGCAGAGCTGAAAATGTTGTACATGGGCAACCAGTTTAATGTGTGCATCTTGTGTGTGTGTCTTGGTGTCGCCTCATTTTTCCATCCTTTCCCCCTTCTGTTCTGTCAAAGAAGAAGAAGAAGAAGACACAGTTAAAGGTCCAGTGGCTGATGAACCCAAACCTGCTGTTCCGCTTGGTGAGGAATGTGAGAAAATGAGTGATCCTGCTGAGCCTTTGCAACAGGCAGAGGGCTCCAAAGAGGCCCAGCAGGACTCCATTTCTGAAGACCAAGTGGCACGTAATGGGGAAAGTGTCACCCTAGTTGAGGAGGAACCCTTGAAAGCCAAAATGCCTTCCTTGGGTGAGGAAGGTGTGTCCTCCTTAGGGACCTGCATGTGTTGGCTGCATTTGAGCTGTTCTCAAGCTTCCTCCACTCTGCTCCATTTACTCTTTCCCCCATTTAATACCCTCATGATTAATGCTCTTGTTATTATGCTTTGAGGAGTGCATAACAGGCAAGCCAACTGTGCAAATGCTGTGTGATGATGACATGGTTTCCCACCACTGCAGCTGATTCCTGACTTTCCCCCCTAACCATGACACAGTATGCTATGCAGCCAAGCTGATATATCACAAAGCCTTCCCTCCCTCTTCATCGCAGATGTGTTTGCCAGTCACATTGCTGATCTGTGTATATATTTTTTACTTTTTGTTTTTGATGCAGAGGTTCATCTGCTTTTCATTTCAAGAAACCAGCTGATTAACCTTGACTATGACATAAAGAGGCTTAAATTGTACCGATGTCTTTTGTTTGCAGTGTATTTTTGCTTGTGCTTCAGTACATTCTGGCTCAATTTTTCCAAGGCTGCTGCTTTTTATGTCATATCTTTGCCATTCATTGCAGTCCACCTTGACCCTCCTTAGCCATTGCCAGAATTTTTTGTTTTCATCTTTGTTACCTTTCTTACAAGTTGATGCTGAAAATTGAAAACCCAGTGCGGGAAGAAAATTTGCATGGATTCCCGTGATATTTTGGAAACCAGAATGAAGAGCAAGATTATACATTGAGGGTGAAATCCTGTGTTACTAAGTCAAACAAATCATAATGAAGCTCTTCTACTTGAGGAAAAACTAAATACAAGTTCAGAGTTTGACCTCCTAATGAAATCTGTTAACCCTGTTAACCAGATTAGGCTGTGATCCAGAGTGTACTCATATTCTCAAGCACTTCTACAAATAATCGGACCAGAATTCAGCCTAACTTTTAATGGAATATTTGTGGAAAGTTTGATTAAGAGTGAAATGATTGAACACTAAGAATAAAAGTTGCTGAAGAAAAATCAGCTTAGCTTATATGACCTTTTAGACGAGGATGTCAGCATACGTTCTGTAGTACCAATCTAGACTAGATATAGAAGTGTTAATAGCAATGGGAGCTGTGGGGAAGGATTGGATTGGGATTGCAGCAGTGGAACTTCACTCTGATATAATTCCTATTAAACCCCACCCCTTTCCAAGCAGTTTCCCTGCAGGTCAGATAGCACCTATTGGAGTCAGGGGTCTCAACTCGAAGATCCTCTCAACAGCTGCTATTCACACTTTTAAAAAAAATCACAGAAGATCCTTTTTATGGGTGATCTGATACACAGTACATATAACATTATTTCTGTCAAAATCTCTCACAAATAACTCCCATTAAAACTTAAGTCATAGACTAAAAAGATGAATTCTCTAATTGACCAGTAACTGGTTGAAAAAGAGTTCCTAGAGGGCAGGAATAAAATGACAACTTTTACGATGAAGTAAATAAATAGTGTGTAATTCGCCCTGGCCCAATGTTCTGCCTTAGGAATGAGTATAGTTTCACCTGTAAAAATCCTTAAGTCAGGGCACATAGGAAGGAATTCAATGTCATATTATTAGTACTGTTCCATCAGTACAATAATGTCTATTGCTAGACAAAACAACCTCTCCTTGTTTTCCCACCATGGAAAGAGCTTTTTAACCCACCTGCCTTGCTTGCTGGGCTCAGAAAGTTAATGAGAAGGCTCCCACAAGATCCTGTAGGAGACTTGCAGGGCTTTCCCAGAACCCAGAAAACAAGGCGGGGAGCTTAAAATCTCATCTTTCATGGGGAGGGGGCAGAGTGTAAGGCCCACTCAACATTGGCTTCAAACAAGTAGGGATGCTCACATGGGGCAATTTGTGGTGTGGGGTCATTCTGGCTTTGTGCAATTTTGCTTATATGTGCAATAGCCAGAAATGTAACCCTCATGTAAGATGAGCTCTTACCTGTGCTATCTATCTATCTATCTATCTATTTAGAAAATACTTAAGAGATGGAGGCTAGACTTGATAGATGTATACAGCATTAAACACAAACTTAGAGAACTTGAGTAGAGAGAAACGATCCTCTCTTTCACATCAAAATCGACCAGAGACGTTAAATGAGCAGCAGTTTAAGGTCAAATTACACAACTGTAGTCCTTTGCCGGAATCATAATTTACAGAATTAACTAACACAAAATATGATGAGGACCATTGTCTTGGATGGCTTCCTCCCCGCATATAAACCTGTTCAGAGAGAGCAGGTTGCTAAGTGGCAACTAGCTGTGTTAGCTAAAAGTTAGCCCTCCAAAGACAGCATACCTTTGTTCATCAGGTGCTGAGCACTGTCACCATGATGCCTGGCTTGTGAGCTTCCAGAGGCACCAGGCTGGCCGCTTTTAGAGCCAGAATTTGGGATGAAGGTGTTTCCAAGCAAGGGGATTTATATGAACTGTGAAGCATATAGTGCACTTAGCTAGGGGGATTAGGGGCTTCCAAGCTTGTTCAAATGAAACAACTCTGCTAAAGGACAGCTGTTTCCCAATTTGGAACAGGTTCTCTGGATCACAGCCGTAGTGTGGATCACAGTTCTTAACAGGTTTATCTCAGTCTCTCACAGTGCTAATCTGATGTAAGAATGTGATCATTAAAAATAGTGGCAGTGTTGCAAAATGATCATTTGTGGGAAATGAAGCAATACCAAATATTTCCATAGAAATATGTGACTGTTGAGGGACGTGGGTGGCGCTGTGGGTTAAACCACAGAGCCTAGGACTTGCCGATCAGAGGGTCGGCAGTTCGAATGCCCGCGACGGGGTGAGCTCCCGTTGTTTGGTCCCTGCTCCTGCTAACCTAGCAGTTCGAAAGCACGTCAAAGTGCAAGTAGATAAATAGGTACCGCTCTGGCGGGAAGGTAAACGGCCTTTCCGTGTGCTGCTCTGGTTCGCCAGAAGTGGCTTAGACACGCTGGCCACATGACCCGGAAGCTGTCTGTGGACAAACGCCGGCTCCCTCGGCCTATAGAGCTAGATGAGCGCGCAACCCCAGAGTCGGTCACGACTGGATTTAATGGTCAGGGGTCCCTTTACCTTTCCCTTTTATGGGACTGTTGATCGGGATGAATTGTTTTTCAATTTCCTGTTCCTGGGTTTAGAAGGATACCAAGAACAATATATACTTTGCAGCTGAATCCTAGACATGCTTACTCAGAAGTAAGCTTGCTGAATTCAGTGGGGTTTACTCACAAGCAAGTGTGCACAGGATTGCAGTGTTAATGTTTATTCCTTTTGAAACTGATTTCTTTTGAAACAAGTGGGATAAAAATTGTGCTGTATGCTGAGCTGAAATGGTTCCCACTGAAATAATTATATATGTTGAGAATACAGAATTTTGCCAAGATTTTTCAGGACATTTTTAAAGACATGTGTAACCATGATTGTAATATGATGTTGTAGATTGCATTATGCAGGCCCTGTAATTGTCTGAGGAAACAAAGTCTTATTAAGCATGGCATATAATGTTTAGGAAAGGCATCACTATATAAAATGTTACCAAAGGATATAGGCAAATGAAGAATTACAATTTCCATGAGTTTTAAATAAGAAAATCTAAGGCTTGAGCTTTTCAGCAATGTGCTGGAAGCTGCAGTGGCACTGATTTTGTTTTGAATCAGTGGTAGATCTTCACATATTAGTATTTAATGTCTTTAATGACAGTAATCTGATTTTTAAAAATATATGAAAGGGGGGGGGAATGTTCCTCCTGTAATAACTGAAAATTGGTGAATAAATTGCTTTGTAACTATTATTTGATTGAGCTCAAATAAAAGGAATCATATCATTAAATGGATTTAGAGGTTTGAATGTTAAATATAATGTGCAGCCTATCACAAATATTATGCCTATGTATGACTGTAATTCAGAATTTATATCATTGAGTGATATCCATTGTCAGGCAGAGAAGGCCTGTTGAAATCAATAGATTTAAGTTATTTAACTGATTTCAGTGGGTCTATTCTGAGGATGACTAACATTGGATATCACCCATTGTAGCATAAAGCGTAATAAGATGAAGTTGGGTTTATCTGTAGTGTAATGCTTGTGAGGAAACTGGCCTATGATTTTAAAAGCATAATAATTTGTCATTAAACTATAGGTAGGTTTGCATGTATCACAGGAGTTATTATTAATACTTTAAATAAAGATTTGCCCCTCTAAAAGAGAGAAAAACCATCTGTTTAAAAAAGACCTCTAAAAAGGTACCATTGCATGTGACCCCCCTTTTTTTAACCACTCTGCCATGCCAAATAATGCTGTAAACTAGTCTGCTGCTGCCTGTGAATGCTTTAAGTAATCTGTTGTAAAATCCAATCAAACAACTACAGATTTACTTGCAGCTTCGAAGATGGAAATCCATGAGGAGCATACAGGCCTTTTTGCAGCTGAGCCATTAGGCCCAAAGGAACCAGAGAAAGGAAGTAAGACTAGTGAGCAACCTATACACGATGCCTTAGTTCAACAGCCAGCAAAAACCGAGACTTTAGAAACAACAGAATCACAAGGCAAAGGAGAAGAAAAAATGCTCCCAACCCTGTCAGGACAGACCTTAGATGCCAGTCCACAGAAGAAAGAAGACAGGAATTCTATAAAAGCAGATTTTGATTTCACTGGAGAGCCACATCTACATAAAGAACCGAAGGATTTGTCAACAGAGCTGCACAAAGAAAGTAAAACAGATGAAAAGGCTCCAGAGGCCCAGAAACCTGCCGCTGAAGCACAACCCTTCAGGTCTAGAGATGGCCAGTTTGATGCTATAAAAAGTGACTTTACCTCTCATGAAAGCATAGGCTGTTTCTCATCTTCAGAATTTACAGTGGGCCAAAAAAGCACAGTTAAAACTGTGTTTTCTTCTGAAACTTTGCCAGTTACTCTACATAAATCTGAGCCACATGGTAGTAGAAACATGATGCAAATATCTACTGCTTCAGAGATTGCCAAAGATAGAAAAATTGACAAAGAGCAAGCAAAAAAACATGAAGAAGAATTTGAAGAATTGACTTCTCATGCCTCAAAACAAATTACAGTGCAGACACCCACCCAGAATGTTCCTCTTTGGGAGGAAGAGAAAGATATGACAGAGGATGAAAGCGACGAGGAGGGGTACTCCATTTCCAGTGGACAAAAGCCCAAGATATTAGATGATCATTTTTTTAAAGCTCATGGCCAACAAACAACTGCTTTAGGTAAAGAAGTAGAAGGAGCTGATTCTAAAAAGCCATCTGGTACTCTCAAAGCAGAAGAAGAGTTGGAGAAAACGGAGGTTTCATCAACATGGGATATTAAAAAAGAGGAAAAGCATGGCACAGAGAGTTCTGCAGAAAGACTCAGCCAAGAATTACTTCCTGAAAAAGTAAATGAGCCTTTAGATAAAGCTGTATTGTCTGCAGCAATAGAGAAACCCACTGCTGAACCCAGCAAAGAATCTCTGCAAGGAAAGGATGGGAAAGGGGAAGTGTTCTCAGCTGCAGATTCAGAAGCTCACAAAATGCAGATAGAGGAGGATAAATCAGGAATGTCTACATATTTTGAGACTTCCACCCTTAAAGATGAAGCTTTCAAGAGTGACATCCTACAGCAAGGCAATGATTACTATGAACTGAGTGATACTAAAGAGGAGACCTACGACCCTTACCATAAAGATTTCATCATATCTAAGAAAGACACTGAGCAATTTCAGCCAGAGGCATATCAACACACCAGTATACCTGCTCATGAAATGGGATACAGCACCCTTGCCCAGGGCTTCCCAGATGATTCTGAGGAACCTAGTTCCCCTACAGAAAGAATGTACACCATTGACCCAAACGTATATGGGGATAAGAGAGAACTCCACAGTAAAAATAAAGATGACTTAACTCTAAGCAGGAGCTTAGGGCTTGGTGGGAGATCTGCCATAGAGCAGAGGAGTATGTCAATTAATCTGCCCATGTCCTGCTTGGACTCTATAGCACTGGGGTTTAACTTTGGGCGGACACATGACCTTTCACCACTAGGTTCAGATATTATGGATAATGCTAGTGGCGATGAAGGTGATGATTATTTGCCAGCCACTACTCCAGCAGTAGAAAAGTCTCCCTCCTTCCCATCAGTGAGCAGGGAAGAAGATGAGAAAACTGAAGAGTCCAAAGTAAAACAAGGAGGAGAGATCCAAGTGGAGCCTTTGTGTGAGTCACCCATCCTGGCTAAAGATTATTACAAAAACGGGACTGTGATGGCGCCTGATTTACCTGAAATGTTGGACTTAGCAGGCACAAGGTCAAGAGAAGCATCTGTGAGTGCAGATGCTGAGGTAGTCCACAGGAAGTCTGTTCCTTCAGAAGCAGTTGTAGAGGACAGTGGAGTGGCCCAGCTCCTCATGGCCGACGAGAACCATATGACTCTAAAAGCTGACAGTCAACTAGAAGATTTAGGTTACTGTGTTTTCAATAAGTACACGGTGCCAATGCCATCTCCAGTACAGGACAGTGAGAATTTGACAGGGGAAAGCTGTCCCTTTGATGAAAAAATTAGAAGAGGTGTCATTGCAGACCTTTCTTTGATAGAAGTGAAGTTGGCAGCAGCTGAGAGAGCCAAAGAAGAAAGAGAGGCCTCTGGGGAATCAGCAGTTTTAGGCAAAGAATTTGAGCAGGAGAGAAAAGCTATTGATAAACTAGATACTGTGCTAGAAAAAAGCGAGGAACAAAGTGACTCTAAAGACGTTTGTTCTCATGAGGACACTGAACATGAAAAAGCAAAGCCTGCTTCAACCTTAGAAAATGCAGGTGATAAACATACAGTTGGACTGGAAGAGAAAGGTTCTTCATTATCTGAGAAAGAAAAAAAAGCTGTTCACATTGCTGAAGAGACAGGCAAGGCAGAAATTTCCTATAAACCAGACTATGATGCTATAAAGCATGAGATGGATTCTGCTGCTCGGCAAGTTGAGCAAGAAAACCAGACTAAGTTAGGCGTTCATGTCACTGAGCCTGTTACAGAGCAAGGCACAGATGAGGGTCAAGAAAAGACCCTCTCAACATTGCCCCAAGATTCTGCAAAAGCAGAACCTGCTCAAATGAAAGATGCCAATAAACTGTCTGAAACTGAAGTTAAGGAGAAAGGAGCGAAGCCGGACCTGGTTCACCAAGAAGCAGTAGATAAAGAAGAATCATATGAGTCAAGTGGTGATAATGACCAAGCACAAGAGGGCTTGCCTGTAGAAACTTTAAAACCATATGATGACAAATTAGAACTAGAAAGCCCTTCTTTGTTGGAAGAGGAGATGGCATCACAATTGACAGTGGAACAACCAGTTACAGAAAGAGGTGCATATAAAGCTACCAAAGACGAAACAACTGAAATTCAAATGGAGAACATATCACAGCCTAAGGAAGATAATGTGGAATCTCTAGGATTGGAAGGCTCTGTAAAAACTGAGGCATTGCAGGAAGAAGAACAAGAGAAGGAGAGTAAGCAAGCAGAAGAACAAGAGGAAGAGATCAAACAAGCAGAAGAACAAGAGGAAGAGAGTAAGCAAAAAGAAGAATATGAGGAAGAGAGTAAACTAGAGCAAGCAGAAGAAATTAAGCAAGAACAGCAGAAGGAAAAGATCATGCAGGAAGGTGAGGAAGAGAGTAGACAAGAAGAAGAAAAGAGGAAGCAAGAGGAAGAGATTAAGAAAGAAGAGATTGAGCAGGAAGAAGGAGAGATGAGGCAAAGAAGCAAAGAAAGGGACTTTGAGATACCTGGTGAAGAGCTTAAGGTGTGTGAAGCTGTCCCTGGGCAAATGCCTGAACTCAAAGGAGTAATAGAGTCTGTGGTTACAATTGAGGATGACTTCATCACAATAGTGCAGACCACAGTCGATGAGGGAGAAACCAGCTCCCACAGTGTGCGCTTCGCAGAAGCATCACCGGCTGATACAGAAGAAGAAAGCGTCCATCCTGAAGTGGAGGTGAAGGTGGTGACTGATGTCGAAGCAGAGAAAAAAGAAAGCTGTCTGGAAGCTCCTGGCTCCCCTGAACAAGAAGAAATCCCATTGACTGATTACAAGACAGAGACGTATGATGACTATAAAGATGAAACAACCATCGATGACTCCATCCTGGACACAGACAGCATATGGGTGGATACTCAAGGTGTGCCTTATCCTTTTTTCATTTTTTTGTTTCTGAAATTATTCATTAATAATTAATAATTAATAATAATTAATATTACCACATTCAGGAATATTGTTAAAATAATGACAATAGGAAATAATCTGATTTTTAAAAATGAAATCCCGCTGAAGCACTATTAACATTTTACTAATTCTGTTTTTTGTTGTTGTTGTTGTTGTTATAATTTACTCTGATCCTGCAGATGATGATAGGAGCATCATGACGGAACAGTTAGAGACTGTTCCTAAAGAGGAGAAGGCAGAGAGAGAATTGCGGAGACCGTCTCTTGATAAACATAAAAAAGAGAAACCTTTAAAAACTGGGAGAGGCAGGATTTCTACTCCTGAAAGAAAAATAGCTAAAAAGGAACCTAGCACTGTCTCCAGAGATGAAGTGAGAAGGAAAAAAGGTTCATGTAATACTATCTTTTTCCTATAATGCCATACTGTGGGTTGTTCACCTGTTTTATAGGAGTATTTTAGCAGTACACATTTAATCAAGAATATTCATTTGTGTTAACAGCAAGGCATTCAGTCTACATTGCTTCCAGCCACTCCAGTTTAGGCTGATGATTTCTTTCTTTTATGGAGTAGGAAAACGTCCTGTATGAGAATTCAGCTCTGCTTACTTGGATTCATTAATACCAAATAAATAACACTAGCATAAAGTCACGTATGTACCATGACTTTGCTAGTGCTCTGGGTAGCCATGTGGCAATCTTTCCTTCTGCTTAGTTGCCAAATCTAGTATGTAAAATATCCCACTATTATTCCCCATGTGCAGGAGGCAGAGAATTGTCAGTGGGCACCAGTCAGGGGCGCGGGTGGTGCTGTGGTCTAAACCGTTGAACCTCTTGGGCTTGCCGATCAGAAGGTCGGCGGTTCGAATCCCCGTGACAGGGTGAGCTTCCATTGCTCGTTCTTAGCTCCAGCCCACGTAGCAGTTCAAAAGCATGTCAAAGTGAAAGTAGATAAATAGGTACCGCTCCGGCGGGAAGCTAAACGGCGTTTCCGTGCGCTGCTCTAGTTCGCCAGAAGCGGCTTAGTCATGCTGGCCACATGACCCGGAAAAACTGTGGACAAATGTCGGCTCCCTTGGCCAGTAAAGCGAGATGAGTGCAGCAACCCCAGAGTCGTCCATGACTGGACCTAGCAGTCAGGGGTCCCTTTACCTTTTACCAGTCAGATCTGTGGCTCCACTGGGTTTTGAGCCCTGGTTAATGTCCAGCATTTTGTCCAAGCCAAAGTGAGGCCTAGATCCTGCAGATCTGTCACTTAACAAAAAAAAACAAAAACCAAAAAACCTCAATTGTTTGCACCAGTGGAACATAGCACATACCCTTCCAGACATAGCCTTGGAAGCTGCCCAGTACAATTGCAATGCTACATGGCAGGAGTGTGCAGGCTGGAGTGGGAATATGCCCTCATTCTATGCAGTTTGTACAGAAGGTGCCTGGCTTGCACGGTCAGAGTGTGGTGACAGGTAAAGTGATACTTGCTACCCAATGAAGGGTCAGTTGTTGCCTGCAACAACTACGAGTCGTCTCTGGGCCTTGGTAGGCTCACATTCTAACTGAAGGTCTAAAGCATGGTACCAACAGCCAAAATGTCATGTTGAAATATATTTCGGTTTCTTGGTTTTTTTTTTTATTTCTGATTGTATGCTCTTGTTTTCTTGTCTATAGCTGTATATAAGAAAGCTGAACTTTCTAAAAAAGCTGAAGTTCAGGCTCACTCTCCCTCCAGGAAAATCATTTTAAAACCTGCTATCAAACATACTAGACCAACTCATCTCTCCTGTGTTAAGCGGAAGCAGACAGGTGATTGTGCTGTCTTGAATTTATGCAACGTGGCTGGCAAACATAGACATTACTATTGTTATTATTATTTGTAATCTCATTGCTCTACTGGCTGCTCTGGTTTTGATTTTAGTTTTCTTACTCCCCCTTCTGAGACCTTTTTCTGCTGTCATGAATGATACTGCTTTTTTGTATTATGCATTTATTTATTTGTTTGTTTGTTTGTTTGAACAGAGACCATGATCATGTATGCTTGTCATGCTTGGATTTCCCAAGTTCTGTAGTTGTTTCTTGGCATTGTGGTTTGACAGTGGTGTTGTAGAAATTTCTCTGTTTTGCCTTGTTCTGTTTTATTTTCTCTCTCTCCATTTTGCTCTGTTCTGGTGGGAAGTGCTAATGGCTTTAAACCATGGTTTACATTTTTTTCATCTATATCCCTTTTTTTCCTCATGCATAATAAGAAGAAGCATTTCAGCATTGCTCGGCTTGTATTTATATTGTATGCATTAGCTGTTTCAAATCTATTAACGTATTTTGTATATTGAAAGTTTTATGTATTGAAACACAAAACCTTCAGGGCGAATTGAGCTCTGCCAGGAAGTGGAAAGTGAAGAAATCTGTAGTCACTAGGACTATGAATCTATAACTTTCCATCTTTTTCTGCAATGAGGACCTTGGACAATACAGGAGGGGAAAATAGGGGATTCTTTCAGTTTATGCATCTCTCTGTTGTCATTCAGAGGAACAGAAACTTGGGCTTTCCAGGGCTTTCCAGGCAGCGAGTGGAAGCATAAATGGATACAAACCTACAAGGAACGACGCTGTGTGATTTGCACTGAAATGAAAAAGAATTGGATTTGCACAACCCCACCATTTTAGTTGGATCTGCGTGCGGAAACTTAAGTGGATCATGCACATGCTCTGCCTCTTCACACATTCACACACTAACATTATTTGATCCCTATCCTTCAAAGGGAAGAAGAATAAAAAGCATCCTCATTCTCTTTCAATACTTTTATGTAAAGAATTCATCAGATGATTCTACTAACTCCAGGAAAAATGTTTCTCTCACCCAAGCACTGGAAAAATATTCCCACTCATTATTTTCTTAGAATATAAAATTGTAAATAGGTGTGTCATTTAATAACTTACAAATATAAGAACTCTTCTTGTTAATAGACTAGATCTCTGTATCTTCAGTTTAATGCCGTGTAGTAACCAAAACCTGCAAAGCTTTTTAAAAAGATTAACCCAAATTATATTGAGAGAAAGTTGGCCTTTCAGTTATTTTCTTTTTTTTACAAAAGGAGGCTATATTTCATTTTCAAAATAGCTGTAGAGATTATTCCTCATCCACTACACAAATAAAACTGTAACTCAGCAAATATATCCACATAGTGTATTACATATTTTGTGGTCTATGCATGTTGATTCACAAAATGAGTCATTAGGCACAGTTGGACCCACTAAAGTAAGGTTCATGCCAGTAGGGCATGCGGGTGGAACTAAGTGCATCCCGTCCTGTTTCTGGGCGGATCTTTAATGGGAACACTTTTAAAATCAGCATGGTAACACACATTTTTTTTTGGGGGGGGGAATCCTCTTAAACCTCTATGTTTACATGGAGGAGACTATGTTTTTCTGTACAATTCCCCCTGAGGGTGAAAGAACGTTATCAAATCATCTCAGTTTAAAAGTAAAAATAAAAATTTAGAGGAATGAAAGTAGTGCCCATCCATTGGACCATCATAAAGGAATTCACAGGGCTGCAGGTTCTGAAGTGGGCTCATGATCCAATACTGGCTGTTAGCTACTGTTCAAATCAGGTGAGTCTTTTTTGGAATCCAAGTTCAGCAGATTCAAGACCCCCCACTTCCAGCCAATCCCTGCAATATATAGTAACCACTATCCGGATTAGGGTTCTGAGACAGAAAAATGTGCAATTACTATAACTACTGGGTTCTGCTTGAAAAGATCACCACATGGTGATGTTAACAATGCAACTAGATGGCTGGCTGTAGCCTTTAACTACATTCAGCCTTTTGCCAAGTGAGTTGCGTTTTCTCTGACTCCAGCAGACCCTCAGAAACCCAGAGGTGGGAATTACAGGAATCTCCATGTTAGTAGAGACCCTACATATAGCCAGTGTATACATTTCTATGATTAATTTCCCTGACTTTTTCCTTAGGTAAAAAGAGCTGTTGGTGGCTTCAGGCTAAGTAGAGGTGCAGGAAGGGAGAGAGAGAATTTTTTACCTGCTGTCTGTCAATTCAAAATTTCCCTCCCTGTCCCCAAGGAGAAAAACAACTGGTTGAGCAGTTTTGAGCAAACAATGGCTGGCACGCACGCACATGTGTGTTGGCAACAATGCTCACTTGTCATATGAAAGCCTCTCCTCAGTTTTCTGTTCCACATGAGCAATGATCAGCTGTCAATATAAAGAATACATGAGAGGCCTAAGAGATGATCTAGTCCTCGCATGTGGAAATCCATCATCAATGCAAAGAGAAGTAGGTATTGGTGCTGCGATCCACAGTTCCCTACCGCCACAATGGCTGAGCTTGAAGAAATGTGCCTTCTGCATGGTTTGTGACAGCAAACCAGGATCTAAAAGTGATTTTCAGATCCTGGCCTATTTTCTCTAACTAAAGTTTAAACAAACCGTAGTTCCCCAAGTTCAGTTGTCACAGGGAACTGTAATTAGCTTAGTTTAAAAATTGGGCGCAAAAACATTCTATCTCTTCTGAAGTGGAAAAGAGGAAGGGAACAGGGAGCAGACAGTCTCAAGGCCAACTGTGGCTTGTGCATCTTTATGAACTTGGTCTATAAGTAAAAGGTTTAGAGGCTTTTTAAAAGAAAAAGCTGAAAATGCAGGGAAGGCTTCCCCCTGTAATGATAGCCTTAGAGATCTTGGGAAGCTGGTAGCCAGTGCTCTTCTCTTAGTCATGAAAAGAGTGCAGATTATTTGACTGTATTAGGCCAGCCTTGTATTTGTTTCTGATGGATTTTACCCAGTTTTCCAGTTGCTAATTTCTAAGCAGGAAAAGATAAGTCTCTCTAATGCTAGGATTGTGAGCTGATGTTGTTAATGTCCTTGTTTTAAAATTCTGAATTTTGATGAAAGAAGTGGTAATTGCAAATCATGGGTTCTTCAGAATGCTCTTAGTTTTTTATAAAACATTTCTCATATTCTCTTTTTCTTGTATGAGTAAGCAAATTCAAAGGTCACTAGCAGGTATATTTTTCTATAGTAGTAATTTTGAATGTATTTACATGAAATGTAAGTCCCATTAAATTTGTCAGTGTGACTTTCTGCTGTGTAAACATGCAAAGGATTGGCGTTAAGAATGGTAATAGAGCTTAGGTTCTAGAAAAAGAAACTAATTCATAAAATCAAGTATACCTGCAGTTGTTCTAGAATTTGATTCAGAGTGGTTTTCCTTCTTTCTCAATACACAGAATGGAAAAGAAAAGAAAGGAATTCTTTTAGAAAGCATTTTAAGTCACCACTACCATCCAAACATTGTCGTAATTTGTACTTCACACTTTGATTGGTTGAAAATGTAAGACTGTTCTTCCTTTGTGACATCACAACATTGATATCATAGGGCAAACGGGCATCAGCTCAGGCTATGTGAACTGGGTCAAACATGTATTAGGCTTGTCTTAATCACCTTAAATTTCATGGTGTATGCCCCAGGAGTAAATATGTTTCTTGCATGATTAAACTGTTAGCCAAACTCCAAAGGACAGGGTGAAGTCATGATCCAGGTTCATTGTTCAGATGGAGGAGTTGTTATGCTTTCAGGTAAGTCAGCAATAAAGGTGTTTTGCCCTCATTTCAGAGCATTGGATTATTGGTTGGCAGTGGATGATTGGAGTCTAATAAAAGGAGAGGTATCTGTTATGGGGATAGGTGAACAGCAGCAGAATTTATAGGGGGGGAATTATACAGGCATTTTGTACTGAACATTCTCTGCCAGATATTGTTTGACTGAAACTCTTTCCTTTGTCTTCTGCTTTGATACTCTCCGCTACAAATTATCATCTGTCTTTAGGTAGGATGTTATTTAAGTGAGGGTCACATATCAAAGGAAAAGTGCAGTCATGTTGGCAATAAACTTGAGTTCAAACCATTGGAACTGTAGGCAAACAAGTTTTGCCACATTTGCCTAGGCCAATGAGAATCAACCATAGGTGCCTCAACTAAAATTTGAAATAGTTTAACAAATGGAAGACTCAAAGATGCCTTTTGCCCAACAGCTGCCTTAGCAAGCATTTCATAAACTACACTCTCTGCTACTGTTAATAACAATGTGTGTACAGCTCAGTTATCAGCGGATGATCAAAATAGCAGAGCACATTCAAGCTCTATGCATGTTTTATAAATACCAGGAAGTAAACTTGGGGACGGGGAGGGGGGAGTGCAGATGATCTTGCTCGCTCCTCCCTCTTCATCATCATTTTAGTGATCTTGTGGAATGATTTTTCATTATACAAGCATATATTGCACACACTGGATTTCAAAGTACCAACTGTGGATTCTGAACTGGGCCCTTGGTCCAGTCCAGGGTTATGATTCATCATGATCAAATAATGTGAGTCTATTTTAAAATCTGAGTAGAGGGGTTTCCCTGCTCATCCCATGTTCACAAAAGGTCAGAGAAAGATACTATGATATTATGGTTGTTGATTGCCTGAAAAAGATTCCAAAATTATCCAGAACTCACGTTGCCTTGGAAAGCTTTCTACATCCTTGCGCAAGACAGAGAAAACCAGATAACCTTTTTTTATTTGCTAGTTTGAATTTGTTTTTTTAATTAGCATTAGCTATTGCTAATAATGAATTCATTTGTGTCTTAATATTGCATGGCAATTCAAACTGAATATGTTAAGGGTGAGTTTGAAATTACCATTAAGGGTCTTTTTCTTTCTGTGTACCTAATAGCTGCTGGTGGTGAAACAAACCAAGGTCCTGGGGTGTTTAAGCAAGCAAAGGAAAAACTTTCAGTGAGTAGACTTGTTTTCTTTTTTATTCATGTTTTCACATTCATTTTTGTATTCCAGATGATTTTATGGTCATATCTGAAAGACAGGTGAAAATCTTTTAGGAACCATTTGCCAGTTTTAAGACAATTGATTTTCAGAATTACTCATATATTATTAAAACTTCCTAATTGGTACACACTGTAGAATGGAGATTGGCAACATATTAAGCTACTAAACTATGTATTTAATTTTCGATTCACTTAATATGGTACAACCACAATAACCTCAATTGCACTGTTCTTTACCAATTGACTTCCATCTACCAGTGTGGAGGAGACCAATTTACTTTCCCCCTAAATGGAAGTACTTGCATTTAAATCTGATTTAAAGGGCAACCTGAACTACAGTATGTCTGCTCAAAAGTAAGCCACATTGAATTCAATTGGACTTACTCCCAGGTAAGTGGGCTAGCACTGCATTCCCAGTTTCAGTTACTTTGACCCAGAAATCAATTTGCCAGGGTCATTATATGAGAGCAATCCCATACCAGCTTTACACTGAGCTGAAGATACACCACCACGTTCACTGCTCAACCTGGGAGGAAAGTGGGAAAACACATAAGTAGAAAATTCAGAAGCAGCAGGAAACACTGATGAAGGACAAGATCCCATGTCCCACTCAAACACAGAGGGATCCTTTAATTCACTAAGATGGGGGACATTCCCTGCATCACCATACACACATCCCACAGATCAGTGTCACAGCACTCCATCAGCAACAGCCCCATCACTGTGTGTCCCCGGGTATCCCTATAGACGGGTTCAAACTTCTCATGGGCTCAATACATGGAAAGGGGAGGAAAGGAGAAAGCACACAGTGCAGCTACCACATAGCTTCCTGCTCAAGGGTTCTTCAGAAAGCATGCACGGCTCTCCTGGGAGAGTGGTGCAAGTCGCACCCAGAAGCAGCCGACAGATCAGCCTTTCTCAGCCTGTGGGTCCCCAGATGTTGCTGAACTCACATCACCCCTAGCTAGCAAGGCCAGAGCTCAGGGATGCTTTGAGTTGTAGTCCAACAACATCTGGGGACCCACAGGTTGAGAACTGCTGCAGTAGATCAAGATGCACACTGAAGCAGCAACCACCTCCAGTGGCTCGCTCCATAGGGCATGCATGAGACTGGGAAGCAAGAGACAGGTATTTGAAGCCCACTAGAGGAAAGGGGAAGATATGTCCTCACTCAGTCTTTACATTCATGTAGGGGAAATGCCATGTTGGTGGCAGAAGAGAGGCCCCAAGACTGCAAGCACCCGGACCAAGCAGTTCTTTTCAGCAATCAGAAACAGCACATGACATTTGCCCTAGCTTCAAGTCCCAGTCATAGACACTAGGAGCAGAGCAATTGTCGAAGGAGCTTATGCTTTATATACTGGAGATCTCTGGTTCAGCTCCAGAGAGGTGTATCCCCATGTCACATACCCTGTCATCTGAATTGTGGTCATCTTAAATGAAGGATATCCTGTGCTAACTTACACAATATCCTGTGCTCTATCACGGTGACATGGCTGAGGCATGGGGACAGCCATTTATGCAGGGGCTGCTCATTTTTTAAAAGCTTATTCTTGTCCTGGTAAAATCAAGGTCTGGGGCTGCCACATCAGGGCTGGTGTAAATTTACACCATTGGGGCATGGCTGTGTATCAAAGGAATGCAGGATACAGCATAAATGTGCTTCCTTCAGTGTGCCATCCATATTCCACCCACAGCTCTGCCCCGTTTTGGCAGTATCAGGGGAGTTCCACTGGTGTATCTTTCATGGCAGCAGTGTATTGTGCTCTCAGTTCCTACATCCCTAAAGAACAGAATATTCTCAGTGCCTAGATGAAATAACAGAGGCAGCATTCGAGCTTCCAAGGATGTAAACCAGTATATCATGCTAACATGCATGCTAGAACTACTGACCTAGTTGTATACAAGTGCAGACCTCCTGAGTCACAAGGGCAAGTGCATGGACAACCCTGCATGATACACTTTCCTGTCCATCTGTTTGTATGGATGGGAATGCAGGTACCCATTCACCAATTGGAGCTATTGTCACACATCCTTGATCCTTGGATCAAGTCTCATGAGTTCAGTAGAACTGTGAGTTTGCGTCCACATCCCTTTCACAAGGTGATTGTTTTCAGTGGAAAGAATCGTGTGGTTGCCTAGTCACAGTGCGTTGCATCAGCAACCTATCCTCCTCAAGTGCCTGCGTGGCCAGGGACCAAGTGGACTTTATCCAAGGTCTTAGTGCAGCAACCTTAACAGGCAGAGTGGCCACTTGGCTACTGGTTGCCAACCCTCATTATTTCCTCCCTCATCACCTCTCCCACCACACCATGAAGAGGCATTTCAGATAGCAAAGCTTGAAATGGGGCAGGTTTGAAGGAGAGAGAAGGAAAAATGAAGAAAGACTCATTCCCCTCTCTCTACTTATACCTCTCAACTGCTTAAAAACTCTGGTCACAGCGTGAAAGGAGAGAAGGAAGAACTGTAGATATATGGAATACACTACACATTTTTGGCTACTTTCTAAGAAACCAGCACGCATTGTGATTCCTACCTCATCCTGTCTACAGCCTTCCACCTCCCCTGTCCTTTTTTTCTCCCCTGATGTAATAGCATGTTCATAGGCAGCAGGGAGGAAAAGAGAAAGGAACAATGAGAGGAAAAATCATGAGGGGAGAGAAAGTAGTATTTGGCTGTGAGGGAATCAATGCAAAAGAGTGGATGGGGTTTGCTTGTGGGGGGTTGAGCTGGGTGGCAGTTCATCCATTTATTCAGCTGACAGCCATAGAGTGAGAGAGAACTGTAATTCAAAGTACACCATTCTAACAGGGAGCTATTTCATTGCTGTTTTGCAAATAGGTACTCCTGTAAAAAAAGGACATCATAGCTTCTTTCGCTAGTGTGCCGTACAGACAGTTGTCGCCCCACCCCCTTCACATGTTTATCTCTCTGCACAATGAAAATCAACTGGAAAATGGGATGTAGGCTGCTAATTAACAAGTACCTATATATGTTGTTTTAAAGTTTCTGAACTCCATTAAGGATCAATATTGTTAAATGCTTAGAGCCAGAGCCAGATTTGTGATAAATTGATGACTCAATGGAGCAATGTTAATGAAAGTTCTCGCTTGTGTCATTTTGCTGAATTGTTAAAAGAAAATATACACTTTGCAATTCCATTGTCCAAAAATAGAGGTGTTAGCTAACATTAGTCACACTCAGAATGTATCCATTGAAATCAACTGACTTAAGTTTATTGATTTTAATGGGTTTACTCTGAGCATGAGTTACTTGGATATCACCTGTAGTTGTCACCCCTTCTATTTTGAGGTGCACGAGTATCTCAGTAGTAATATATATATATAATTCCCCTGAGTCCCCAAAGTTTTATTTAAAAAACCTGATATTTCTCGCCCATTTTTAGCATAAACTTTTATTTTGTCTGAGGAAAAATCTTGGGGAACAACCACTGCAAAAAGATATCCCTTTTTCTAAGTACATTCTCAAATAAATGAGGGGTGTCTTAATATATATATATATATATATATATATATATATATATATATATATATATAAACAAAACAAAACAAATGGTGCGTTCAGATTGCCAAAAGCTGAACTCCTCCACGCTTTCATCTTATGCTGCCACTGCAGGCATTTTTCTCCTGGCCTGACATGAGGTGAGCTGGACTGGAGAGGAAGGTGGCCTAAATCAGCCACCTAAGATGACAGAAGTGACAACATTCAGACCGTCCTACATGCTCCTTTAGTTAGAAAAATTAGGCCCACCTCACCATCTCTCCCTTGCGTGTAAATAGGACAGACCTGTGAATAAAGAAACATGGCTGCTCTGCCCCCTTTAAAGGTTTGGTCCTGTGTGTGTGTGTGCGTGTGTGTGTGTGTGTGTGTGTGTTTAACTAAACTTTGGACACCTTATTTAAAGGTCACAACTTTCTAGAACATATTAAATTATGCTCATGTTCAGTCATGTTGAAACAAATTATTGGGCATTTGGACCACAGAGACTGCCAAGGTACCAATTAACAATGCATAATTAACATATAATTAATGTACAAAATTGCTGCCAAAAGTTGTGGTGCCTTACATGGCTCTAAAGGGGGACAAAGTCTCTTTGCCTTAAATTGCTCCGAAAGGGGATCAAGTCGTGGAGGGCAGGCCCCATCCTTCGCTCTTAGCTATGAAGGCTTAACAAAGTCACTTCTTAATAATAATAATAATAATAATAATAATAATAATAATTTATTTGTACCCCGCCCATCTGGCTGGGTTTCCCCAGCCACTCTGGGCGGCTTCCACATAGACCAAAAATACACTAAGATGTCACACATTAGAAACTTCCCCGAACAGGTCAGAAAACATCATATGGCTTTCTATAGAATCATAGAGTTGGAAAGTTCAACTAGTCCAACCCATTGCAATGCAGGAATCTCAGCTAAAACATCCCTGACAGATGACCATCCAACCTCTGCTTAAAAACCTCCAAGGAAGGAGAGTCCACAACCTTCTGAGGGAGTCCGTTCCACTGTCAAACAGTTCTTGCCTTCAGAAGGTTCTTCCTTATGTTTAGTTGGAATCTCCTTTCTTGTAACTTGAATCCATTGGTTTGAGTCGTACCCTCCAGAGCAGGAGAAAACAAGCTGGCTCCATCTTTTTAAAAATTAGTATGATTTAAAAATTCCAAAAATGTATTGATTATTTAATATTTCAAAAGCTACCTGCAAAATTTCATATTGGGATCTCAATGGGATCAGATTTTAAAAAATTGTACATACATGACTGCATACACATCTCTTCTTCTGTAGATGGCTGGGTGGAAATGAGCCGGACCTGCGTTGTGCATTTGCAGCAATGAGGAAATGAGCTGTACCTGCGTTTTGCATTTGCAAAAACACAGCATGTTTAAAGTGGTGTCTATATATAGATATAGATACATAAAACTGAAATGGGATTCTACTTGATGACTCTGGTGGTGGATTACAGTTTTGCTGCTGTTGTTTCTTTAAGACTTTGTCTTTAGTGTTTGTCATTTCATCTGTAGATGTGTATACATTTTCAGTTTTTGCATTTACATTCTCAAATTCTGTCATCGTCATTGTCCAATATCTTCAGATTTCTACCAACAGAAGTGTTCTGTCATTGACATAAAGAAAATAATACCTAGTAGGAATTTTGACGGGAAAATCGAAAAGTTTTAAAAAATTAATCAGCATTTCATCCGCGGCAAGGGAGTTCTTTCAAATTTTATCAGCTTTTATTTAGTAGGCCTAAAGCATAATTGAGTTAAACTAGAAAATATGAAATTTAATCCATTTTGGCACTAAAAAGCAGAAACACTTCATTTATTTACATTTTTACATATTAAAAATCAGTGTCCACTCCCAAAGTGGTTTGTATGTTAGGTTGTCACTTCTTGTCCATATTTAAAACACACACACACACACACACACACACACACACACACACACACGTATTTCTGATGCAGCTTCTAGCAATTTGGGCATCTTGAAGATAACAATAACTTGATACTAAATGTTACAATCATTAGTAATAAAGTTTTTTATCAGCCTGGGCCTGGAGGAAGACTGTGGCCCAGTAGGTGGAGCATTTGCTTTGAATGCCCAACTTCAGCCTTTGGTACAGACTCTTCTTACATACCCTCAGATGAAAATAGGGACAGTTCTCACTCTCCCCCAAGTGACCCTCCTTGACCCCCCATATCAAGACTCCTTGCACGCTGCTCTGCTTCCTTTTTCTTCCTGCCCTGGGCAGCCCTGCCCTCTGCCTGCCCCCCAGAGCCGGCATGTCACCTGAGGCTGGGCCTTGGCGGCTGCAGCCTCTTCTCCTCCTCACCTGCTTTTCAGGAGGGGCCACGGGATGCTTCCTCTCTGCCACCACCATCACCATTGCTCAGATTAAGCGGTGGCTCATGCTCTAGCAGGGAAAATAGGGACATTCTGAGATCAAATCAGAAGCTTGGGTGGCTTTTGTAATTCCAGGACTGTCCCTGGAAAATCAGGACACTTGGAGATCTCTCAGATAGCGGAGCTGAGATAATCCCATCCTAAGCCATGGAAAGCCACTGCCCAGCAAAGTGGACAGCCTTAGATGAACCAGTGGCCTGACCATATCTTATGCTTATGAACAACAGTAAAAGATCATGTTTGAAATCTGAAAAATATTCCCAATCTCTTTATTCACATTACTTTTTTAAAAAAGCAATAAAACAGCCTCATTTATACATGTGTACCTTAGGATATGCACACATGGTGATTTTTTAAAAAGAAGTTTTGTTTTGCAGTTTGTTTTCCATATTGCATGCATTTTCTGTTTACACCATTGTCCATGTTCACGTTGTGTTCCTTCTGTTTGTTTTCTCATGACTAGACTTCTTCTTTGTCAAAGATTCCTGCCTCAAAGGTTAGAGCAAAGTTATTGCTTCCTCCAAGACCCAGCTCAGCTTGCTCATTAACTTCTACTAAAAAAGCTTTGCTTGATGCAGACAATTATTTTGCCAGGCCCTCTTCTGCAGGCCCAAGAGACTGCTTGCCATATTCAAAAACAGATGCTCAGGTAAGGCAGCAGAGTAAATGTAGTCAGTGATAGCAAAGAAAGGGCCAGAGGTGGATTCTGATCTGTTTGCTTACACTCTCTTCCCCTTGCCCTTCTCCTGAACACAAATAGTGCACACTGACAAAAGAGCTGTAGAGCAGGAGTGAACAAACTTCCCCCTGTTGAATTCAAGAAAAAACACTGTCAGATATTGCCTTTCTTATTACAGGACCCATAATTAGCTCCTATCCTGAACTGGAATGCTTCCCTTCCCAGGGTTTGATTAAAACCCTAGGAATTCATCCATTATAAATCCAATTTAGGCTGGAGAAACATTATACTTTTCAGTGCTGGAGGTAGTGTGTTCAGTTATTATTGCCTCGGGTAAGCAAGTTTTGCAAACTTTAAAACATTTTAAAATATTTTTTCTCAAAAACACGCAAGCACCATTTGATTAAGGGCAACTGTTGCCAAAGAAATGCATGCACGCAAAAAGGCAGTGATGTCTCTGTCATACCACTTTAACCACTCTTAAAAACTGTTAGTTGGTTCAAACCAAAGTTCACAAACCTAATAAGCTTTTTGCCATAAGACTACAATAGGATGAGGCCTAAATATTGCAGGTGGGGGTGTCCTTTTGACTTTTCGCTGCAGACTTGAGACTGATACTAGTGTAGTCATAGCCAAACTAAAATCAGCTATGCTCCCCTACCCCAGCCTGCCAAATTACTCAGTTTTGCCTGTATCATCTCACTTTGGTATGGTGTAAGCAAAGTTAAATCCATGTTGGATCCCCTCTGGAGGTAATAATCTCACCTCTAGGTGCATGGGGGTTGGAAATTAATCTGTCTAGGCTTGATCTGATCTTCCTTACCTTGACATAGTTTGAAGCTCTTGCTGGGGAGAAACTGCTGGAAAATTAAATGTCATCACAACAACTGCATTTTACCCGTTTTTTAAAAAAATTAAAAGTAAAAAAACCCAATTTCTATTGTTTCTCCTAGGACGGTGTAACCAAGAGTCCAGAAAAGCGTTCCTCTTTACCAAGACCTTCCTCTATTCTACCCACCCGGAGGGGCCTGTCAGGAGACAGAGAACGAGATGAAAATTCTTTCTCCCTGAACAGCACCATCTCTTCATCAATGCGACGGACCACCAGTAGGTTCTGTACCCTCTAACTCCCCCTCCACATTTTCTTTAGCCTGCAGGTGCACTTTGTGTGAATCTCTTGAGGTCTCTGTGCATATCAAAATGATACAGTATAATACACCCTCTTATACTATTTACAAATTACAACAGAAAAAATGTATGCTGGTCGCCAGAGTTTTGTACATACAATTTACACACTCTCATATCCCCCTCTACTCTTACCCCGAAGCTTTTGCTTCTGATCGGCAAGCCCTAGGCTCTGTGGTTTAACCCACAGCGCCACCCGCGTCCCTTAGCCTCTTGCTAAATACATGCTAAAATGACATTGGCATTATTTTACTCACTTGCATTTCTGCTCTCATAACAGAGTTATGGTCAACATGTTTTAAAACAGATCCAGTTTGGTAAAGTTGTTCAGTTGCCTTAAGCAAAGGAGCTTTAGAAAAACATTCCTTTTCCTTTTCTGTGCTATTTACTTGCATTAACTAAAGTGAAGATTCATTGAAAAATACGCAGACCTACAAACCTTCCTGCGGCACAGGAATCAAAGTACTGCTTGTACATAAGCAGGGGTCTCTTACATACTGCCATCCAAGCAATCTTGTATCAAGGATGGATAACCTATTGCCCAACTACTACTCCCATCATCCTGTACCACTGGCTCCTCTGCCTGGGGTTGATGGGAGCTCAAGTCCCCCCCGCCCCCCAAAAAATCTAGAATTCTTCATCTCTGTTTTATTGCTTTGATAGCTTCCTCCGTTTCCCCCACAGCAGATTATTTTTGTGTTTTACATTACTAGCAGATTTTGGTAAGTCAGATAAAGCATCCTGTTAATTTCCATTTCTAGGCCACCCATCAACCAAATATAATACATATAAGAGAATTTGTTTTAACCTGGAAAAGCAACAATGAATGCCCACATTGGACAAGTGAATTATGAGGACATGGGAGTTAGTAAATATGGTTAAATTAACTAAGATAATTAAAAGGAGGGAGATTACACAATTGTTTACTGAAAGTTGGAGCATGTTTGTAGTGTATTGGTGTAAGAATAAGACACAAGAAAATGTTCAGTCCTGCTGTTAGAAACCTTGTAAATACTAGTGCGTGTATAATGATTATTTAGTAGTGAAGAGTGGGGAGACATCGTTTATTTTCAACCAAGTTTTAGTCAGAGTAGACCCATAGAAATGAATGGCTATGACTAACAAATTAATTTCAGTGACTCTACTCTGAGAAGAAGTTAGGTTCTTATTTATATTCCTTTGAGGATATTAAATTAACCTTGTAAGGAGTTTAAGATCTACTTAGGCCACATTCTTGTTGAATTCGCAAGAATAAAGAGATAGAGAGGTAGATAGTCTTTAAAAATATATTAATATATTATTTAGTTATTTCATAAAATTTATACACCACTTAATTGTAAAAAACCTCAAAGTGGTTTACAAAAAAAGATAAAACCATAAAATCAAGAAAAAATTATAACCACACTTTAAAACATAGAAGTGTTAAAATACTAAAATACTAAAACAGGTTAAAATTACCTCAACTATGGGCTTATCCACACAACCTCTGCTTTATGCAGGGGAAATCTGAAGGTTTCTGCCCCAGATTGTTGTTTATTCCGATTTATCACTAAAGAGCAGGTTTTCCCTGGGGAAGGAGCGGGACAAGGAGAAAACCACTTGGATAAGTAGAAGCATGGGTGAGCCCCTTCTAATAACCTTGGTGGGCTTGTCTGTGCAATAATGTTTTGAATAGGTCTCAAAATAGTACAGTGAAGGCGTCTGCTTGATCTCAATAGGCAGGGAGTTCCAAAGTGCAGGTGCTGCTGCACTAAATGATCAAGGTCTTACAGGTGCTGAACAAGTACTATGTGGCACCTGTAGTCGTGCAAATTCCATTGATCAAAGTGGTTGAGTAGGCACATGTGAGGTAAGGTGATCTCAAACTTAATCCATTCTGGAAGTCCGTTCCAAAACCAAAGCACTCCAAAACCAAGGCAAGCTTTCCCATAGAAAATAATGCAAAATGGATTAATCCGTTTTAAAAACAACCCCTAAAACAGCAATTTTACATGAATTTTACTATCTAACGAGACCATTAATCCATAAAATGAAAGCAATAAACAATGTACTGCAGTCACATAATCAATCAATCAGCAGCTGAACTGGGTTCCATACAGTCACAAAAACAAAACAAAAAAGAGCCGCAAAAACAAAAACACAAAATAAATAGCGAAAACAGACAGATCTCAGCTTAACACTCAAAACGGAAGTGTGGCACTCGAAACGGAATTGTAACAGTCAAAGAGTTCAGCTTCCGAGAAAAGTTTGCAAACCTGAAGACTTACTTCCAGGTTTGCGGTCTTTCAGGTCCAAGTTGTTTTAGTACCAAGGCGTTTGAGAACCAAGGTACCACTGTATCTGTATGATATTAAATAATAATACAAAAAATGAGGGAATTCAGTAGAATTTACTGGCCAGAATATACAAATACAACTAAATCACTAAAACAGTATCAGTACAAATGACACAAACATTCAAAACCCATAGATGAAATGAAATGGGTAGGTAAGCAGGCAGGCAGGCAGGCAGGCAGGTAAAACAAGCTAGGAAAAATGGGCAAGCAGGGGTGATGCAGTCCCACACAGGATGGTACCATATGTCTGCAAAATGTTCAGGTCAGCAGTAATACGTGTATTCTTTTATAACAGATTTCTCCGTAAGCCTGTGATCTATGAACCATGCAATAATTATTTTAGTATCTCTAACCTTGTTGGTTTTAAATTACCTTCTTTGAACATTAACTGATTTGAATATCATAGTGCTCTCATTTAGCAAGTTATTGCTCATTCTCACGTTTCTTTATGGCCTTCAGAAACACGGCAGAGTGAATAATCTGCAAGGTGCCCTCATGAAATATAAGATAGATGTCCTCTGCTCCATGAAAATATCAGCAACATGGTTTAATTTTTCCCCAATACAGGATCAGAGCCTATTCGAAGCCGGACAGGAAAGAGTGGCACATCAACCCCAACTACACCGGGTTCCACCGCCATAACTCCTGGGACACCACCTAGCTATTCCTCCCGTACCCCGGGCACTCCTGGGACCCCCAGCTACCCCAGAACCCCCCATACACCAGGTACTCCCAAATCTGGTATTCTGGTGTCCACTGAGAAGAAAGTTGCCATCATACGCACACCTCCAAAATCTCCAGCTACCCCGAAGCAACTACGGCTCATTAACCAGCCTCTCCCTGATCTCAAGAATGTCAGGTCCAAAATTGGGTCAACAGAGAACATCAGATATCAGCCTAAAGGGGGACAGGTAAGGCTTCTGTTCCAATAACAGCCAATGTTTCAGGCATTATCACTGGAAGCAGAATGCAAAGGAGTAAAGGCCTGGAGTGGAGAAGGTAGATACAAATGCGGATCTCTTCCTTCAAATCTCCTTACCAAGAGGGATGGAAACTTGTCAGTTCTGGGGTTTTAACAAAGCCTTTTTAGGTTAGGGCTTTTTTGGAGAGGGGGGTATGTTTTTATCAAATGTACTACTGCTGCTTTTTGTGGACTGAACAAACATATTTTCAAAACAACTATAATTTTATCTTTTTTATATCACTGAAGTGCTTCTGAATGAAAAAATGCCTGTTATATATATTTGTTACATGTCATCGGAATATTTTTGTATTAAGGCAAGGGCCAGATAAGAGGAGCAGCTACCTGGTGTATTTACAAAACAGAGCCTTAGAAAGCCCAGTCAAGGAAAGCAAATAAATGTTCAATAATATAATATTATTTTAATTAAATGTGGATAGGTCAGTTCCTTCAAATACTGCAGTTGTAAAGTGCACCCCAATAATTCAGACTCCAATCCTAAACATACTTACTTACTAGTGAGTAAGGTCCACTGCAAACTGTGGGAACTGTCAAGTAAAAATGATTAGGATTGCTCAATAGGTAAATTGCATTCTTTATTAGATCAAACTTTTATGTTTTAGTATTTTGTGTTTTAATACTGTGTGAAAACACAGTCGCTGAAAATGATTTGCATTGAAGGAAAGGTGACAGAATGGGCAGGATTAGCCAGGATCCATTCCAGATCACTGTGCTTCTCCATGAAACTTGCATGTGGTTCTATATGGTAGCAATATCTGTTTATCTATTTGTAAAATGTGTCATGATCCCTGCATCTGGCCCCTCATACTACACTGTGTAAGGTACAAAAAAGGGAATGGAGGTGCAATCTGACCCTTCCCAGAGTGAGGCTATAACCCTCCAAGTCTGAGGAAAGTGGGAAAGCTGAATCCTGAGTAGTATCCACGTCTGCTCCGCAGGGTACAAATCAGTGACTACAAGATCGACAAAAGGCCTTTTAAGTCAGCATAGGCACTTCCACAAGGAAGCAGAGCCAACTTGGCTCTTGCTAGCCTACATGAGGCCACAGCTCTCTACAGATGTAGCATGATCAATAGCTCAGGCTCCTGACTGCTTTGGGTAGACTTTGCCTGGACTTGCCTGCTTCAAAAGGGTTCTGCTTGTTACCACCACTGTGTGAGCCTCATGGAACAGGAATAGTGGGATGTTCATGTGTGGGGATTCTAAACACCTAAATGTGGAGGGCTGGAAAGTAGATTCTTCCAATAATAGAGACCTTGTATTCTTGTAGAAAAAGTGGCAGGAGGGTGGAACAAGCCTCCAAAATTGCCCTGGGTGTGGGATGTCTATCCTTCCCTCATACTGCCAAGAAACAACCCCAGCAACAAAGGAGCGTGCATAGTGCTTGAATGTGCAGGGGAAGGCCAAAGAGAAGTGTGTGAGGATATGATGATTCTGAGAGAGTTTTCCCTGTGTCTAAAAGCTCTGGCGTCATGACAACTGGCTCCCCCAAGTATTCTCACCAATTAAGCATTAAAGAGCAGGTTTTACAGGGGAAAGTGGTGCAGCAAAGGCAAAACCACTCAGCCCCATGCTTTCTAGGCTTGGGACAAATAGAAAGTAGACACGCCCTAAGTCTCCTCTCACCATTAGCAGGGTGCCTATGACACCAGAGCCTAGTTCTCACTGAGGTCCTCTATACATGGTTGAGTACAGAGTGCATCTTCCACGTTGGCATTGAGTAACTACAGGTTAGAGGGGAAGCCTTGAAGGCCACACCATTTTATTTCCAGGAAGACTTGAACCTCTGTCATCTCTCTTCTAGAAAGTAAGTCCAACCCAGAAGGATGTAGTAGCAATACCTCAGTTTTACTTCTCCTATATCATTTCTGGCTGGGGCTCTTGTAGCTGTTGGAATGAACTGCTTTCTACAGTCTGCTTTATGCAAGTCAGTTTATGGAAACAAATAGAAGGCAGCTGGAGTTTCATAACCTGAGCTTAAATTGCCATGCTGAGTGTAATAACTCCAGGAGGAGGAAGGAGCGGAAAACCCTGAACATAAGCAAGTATGACAGGAAAATTACTGAAAGGGTATAGATATCCGGCCCTAAAGTGTCATTTGGAGGTAGATTTTCTCCTTTTACCGGAGGCATCTGTTAACCTAGTAGCTGAGAGTCCATCCTTGGCTTGCAGCTGTCCTGGGGAGCAGAGTCACACTGTGACAGCACCATGCTCTGGAGGTGCTTACACAGAGAGCAGCAGGAGGTGTCTGAATGTTAAATAAATCAAAGTAGAAATACAGAGTTGTAAAGGTCTCATTAGAAACTCATCAGCTAACAAATCCATTTAAAATCATGTCTTTACCCACCCAACCACTTCTGCCACATTTTTTTAACAAGCGGAAGATACCACCTGAAGATGAGATTTCAAACTTTATGATAATGATCCTCTCTAACAGAACTTGATGGGAGCATTTTTCACATTGTGCTTTGTGACAAAACAAGCAGATGTACTTAGGTATAGTGGCATATAAATCCATAACAGTAGGTTGCTTTAAGTTCCCTTTATCCCCTGGACAGGGAATCCTGCTTACATTGGCTGGCTGTAACTCACATAGTGGGAAAGAGAGAGACAATTTCTAAGCTGCCACTGTTACATAGTAGGAAATATCTCCTTGCTCAGAGCCAGACTATATTACCATCCAAATCACATGGTTTACCTCTTGCTGGATTGTGCATCACTTGAGAGTGTGAGTTGAGGATTGCCTGTTTGAATGGTCCCCAGCATTAAAATCCCATGCCCTAGGACAGTTGGCATTGCCCTCGTCACTCTGACATCCTAGCTATCTTCATGCAGATAATGTTGTATTCAAAAACCAATCAGACCCTACTCCAGTATTCTGCAGTTGTACAGCTCAGCAAAAGGCGCACTATGTGATTCAGCTGAGCATGACTATTGCGACTTTGTACATAGCAAGTAAAATGGGACAGGAGAGACCAAAGAGAATCTTGCACTTTCCCTCGTCTCCTTGGGGAATCGTACCTCACACTGTGGCATTGCAGCCAAGCTTACAATTTGTGCCTCCAGAAGTTTTTAATTGGTTTTATATGGGGCTAAAAGCCAAGGAGGCTGTACATCTTGTGATCTTAAACAGGAGAGAATTGCCTGTTTTCCTTCTTAAGGGGTTGCTGGGTAAAAATATTCAATTCTTGGCAAAATTTTAAGGCTGCTTGCTCTTGGGCATGTCTGATAGGTTTCAGAAGTAATTTAGCATGCTATCCGTCAGGAACAGAAAACACTGCAGGGAAGGGCATTCAGAAGCAACCTGGCGGCATGAATGATTTGCAAGATGTCCCAAGGAATGTAACTGGGAATTTTTGCAACGTGTGCCAAGCCTTATTTTATCTTTATTTCCCTCCCACTCCTCCTTGTTATGGAAATGAAGAGATGTGTCTCAATGCACTACTAATTCCAAAGAAGAAAATGTATCCCATCAGTGGAATATGCTTATTTTCATTGAGAGATCTGTGAGCTAAACAAAACCTCTAGAGATAACAAATCCCACTATGGGGATCTGTTATGAGGATTGCCCTTCATATGTTAACAGGACAGTAGCAGAAACTGTGCTGTACAAGCTTGTGTGGCGAAAAGAACACTTTCCCTATTATAAAAGATATCGCCTATCTCTCCATCAGGTAGTGTAAATGACACCAGTGCCTGCCAATCTGCAAACGTTTTCATATTAGTACAGAGAATTGGCTACAAGGCAGCTGACACTGCCAAAGATGATGCTACAACACCAGGTCTTCCTCAGACCCAGATTCTCATATTAATCACAGCAACAACACATATCCACAAGTTTTCAGAAGTGGCCAAAAATGTGTTCAAAGGATTGCCAATGTGAGAATGAACCCTGGATTTTTAAGAATCAAGACGTGCAGTTACTGCTGAAAACAGCAACTGCATTTAGCTGCACCGTCTTCCTCTATAACAATGGCTTGTGGAACTTAGCTGTACCCTGACATCACAGTGCTTTGTGTTTCCCACTCCTCAGCAGCAGCCAATGATGTGCAGTGGAGTTTGGGAAAGACAGAATATCATGTAGGGAGATGGTTGCTGATGTCATCTTAGCATAACATCTAGTTGGCCTTTTAGCATGATGTTTCCTTTGGCTTGGGATATTTGAGGGACTTATTTGGTACAAGTGATACACTCAGTTGCCATTGATGTCCCTCAAGCAAGAGATTAGAATATATGGATTTGTATCAGTCTATGGTTCGTGTAGCCTGGCTTTGGTTCTCTAGGGTGTTCAGTTCAGTTCGAAGGCCAGGACAAAATCCTCCAGAGTGTCAGGCAGAGGCCTTTCACATCACCTGCTCCCTGATCCTTTGAATGGCAGATGTTGAAGACTGAACATAGAATCTTGTAGTACCTTAACCTTTGAAGCCACCCTACTCTCCATGAGCAACTTTCAGTTTATAGCTGGAGTGGAATGGAAATGGACCTGTCATTTGAAATGAACAATAATAATACTTAGCATTTATTGGGCACATATCAGTGCCCAAAGCATTTCACAAAGAGCCATGGTGGTGGTGTTGTTAATAGTGCTGGGAGACCCAAGTTCAAAGCCCTCAGGAAGCTACAAAACTCACTAGTTGACCTTGGGCCAGGCACCTTTTCACAGCCTAATGCCATTGAGCTTCCTGAAGGAAAGACCACATAGAAACACGATGATAACAATACACTGTCACCAAGACTTGCAAGTTCTGTCAGGGAGGTCAGTTTTATAATTCCCGTATTGCAAAGCCCAAGAGGTGGCTTTGTAGTTGAGGTGAGATGTGAACTGGGCACTTCCCAGGGGATTACTCTTTTACCTGGTCAAACCAGACTTCAGGAAACCAATTGAGTGTGATTAACTAAATCTTTTCAGAAGCTTTAGAAATATAGTCTATCTGTATAATGACTGGGGCCTATGCCTGGGGGTTCAGCCCAGACTTCCTTGCCTGCATTGCTGCAGTCTTATCTATCTATCTATCTATCTATCTATCTATCTATCTATCTATCTAATGGTTTTTTTCTATGTGCATACTAAACTTAAAAGTTCCACTGCCTGTGTCATGTCCTATATACTTCAAAGGGAATTTGGAGTGAAGAAAGATGGCAGAATTGGTCCCCTAGGGACTGAATTATTGTTGAAAGTTATGCACACGTATGCAGAGGATAATAGCCTCTGAGGTATACATGAATTTTCATAAACCTTTCAGGAAATTGCATATAATCAGCCTCATAACTCCAGTTGCATAAGATGTCATGAGCACAGGAAGGAAGTAACCTAGTGAAAGAAGCACAGGAG
Organism: Podarcis filfolensis; assembly: GCF_964270895.1. Lineage (NCBI taxonomy): Eukaryota > Metazoa > Chordata > Lepidosauria > Squamata > Lacertidae > Podarcis > Podarcis filfolensis. Next base: position 602,063 of record NC_139604.1, read on the forward strand.
GAAAAAAAACTTTAAACACTGCATTCCCCCCCCCCCCCAGCATTGGTTTTATATAGTAGAATGTTTTGAAGGCTTAACTGTGGATTGGAGTATATGGTCTAAGAATAAAGTGCAGGGTGGCTTGCAATATCATTAAAATGCAAGAGATAGACCATAGTACACTAGTTATTAGCAAAAGTGTACAAAGGTTTTCTCTTCCCTAGTTCTCCAGCTGCCACTCTGCAACTGAAAACTCCAGGCCTTGAACTGGCAGTTGAAAAATTCGGGTGTTTGTCTCTCACTGAGAAACTGCAATAGCCCCTGACCCTCACAGATTCTGGCTCCAGTGGCGGATGTAGGAAGCACAGAGGTAGCAAAGGTGCTAGAACCTTCCACCCCTCCCTGCAAGTCCTCAGGTGTTCCAACCACCACTGTGCTGCTGAATCTCTGAGCCACAGCAGGTGCCCAAAGAAATAATCTTGGTCCAGAAAGGTTGCTGAAGCAGCTTGATGTTAAGCCCCTCACAGGCCAGGACTCCCCCAACCCCCAGGCGATGGCTGCTACTGCTTCTGGCTCTAGTTGCAGGTGCAGGAGATGCACTGGATTCTGCTGAGAAGTCAGCTGAGAATTGAGAATAGGGTGCAAAAGCTGGAAAGCTTTTAAATAAGCTCTTTATGAACTTTGATACTTTAGGGTGAGTTCTTTTACAGGGGCAGGTAAGAATCAAACGCTAGGGAACTATGCTGTAAAAATGGATCTCAGGCTTTGGAACAGGATGTGAGACAAAATGGGGCATCTAACGATAAATTTGTGGGTGTGGTGACTCCAAGGGCTGCAATTGGCCAACAACTGGGCCTGATGTAGGCCAAGCCCTTGGCCAGCAAGAATTCCTGTCCAGATGAAAATGAGGAGATAAAGGCCTGAATCACGCAGGTTTCATTCAGACTCGTAGGTCGGAGCTGAGATGGAAAAGAACCTTTCCTGTGTGCCTCTGCCATGCCAGTTGAAGAGCTTGCTGTATTTCTAAATCAAGGGGCACTGTATTTCTAAATCAGGCTTTCACAAGACCTTGAAGCAGTTTGGACTTTCTGTGCCCCTTGAATCTGCATTTGTGGAGCAAATTTTTCCTCCTGACCACTGCTCAGAGGTGTTGCCGATTCCTTGCTGCTGGCAACAGGCAGGCTGGACAGAAATTGGGAAGGGGTTTTTGTTATCCATCTGACTCACACTTCTCCAGGAATTAGATCCAGGGTTCATGTTTGAGGGTCAGTGCTCTCCTGTCAAGGTTTTTAAAATAACCAAATCACCTAAAATAACATACACAACTGTTCAAAAATCTTATGACAGTTGCCTTGGCCATTCCAGGCATCAGCTGTTAAGTTTGCAAGGGTTTGGATTCAATGACCCTCATAGAATCATAGAATCATAGAGTTGGAAGAGACCACAAGGGCCATCGAGTCCAACCCCCTGCCAAGCAGGAAACACCATCAGAGCACTCCTGACATATGGTTGTCAAGCCTCTGCTTAAACACCTCCAAAGAAGGAGACTCCACCACACTCCTTGGCAGCAAATTCCACTGTCGAACAGCTCTTACTGTCAGGAAGTTCTTCCTAATGTTTAGGTGGAATCTTCTTTCTTGTAGTTTGGATCCATTGCTCCGTGTCCGCTTCTCTGGAGCAGCAGAAAACAACCTTTCTCCCTCCTCTATGTGACATCCTTTTATATATTTGAACATGGCTATCATATCACCCCTTAACCTCCTCTTCTCCAGGCTAAACATGCCCAGCTCCCTTAACCGTTCCTCATAAGGCATCGTTTCCAGGCCTTTGACCATTTTGGTTGCCCTCCTCTGGACACGTTCCAGTTTGTCAGTGTCCTTCTTGAACTGTGGTGCCCAGAACTGGACACAGTACTCCAGGTGAGGTCTGACCAGAGCAGAATACAGTGGCACTATTACTTCCCTTGATCTAGATGCTATACTCCTATTGATGCAGCCCAGAATTGCATTGGCTTTTTTAGCTGCCGCATCACACTGTTGGCTCATGTCAAGTTTGTGGTCAACCAAGACTCCTAGATCCTTTTCACATGTAGTGCTCTCAAGCCAGGTGTCACCCATCTTGTATTTGTGCCTCTCATTTTTTTTGCCCAAGTGCAATACTTTACATTTCTCCCTGTTAAAATTCATCTTGTTTGTTTTGGCCCAGTTCTCTAATCTGTCAAGGTCGTTTTGAAGTGTGATCCTGTCCTCTGGGGTGTTAGCCACCCCTCCCAGTTTGGTGTCATCTGCAAATTTGATCAGGATGCCCCTCAAGGTCCCTTCCAACTCTACAGTTCTATGATTCTATGATTAATCTCCATCCATAAAAGAAAGGATACAAAAACCTCAGAACAGACATTTGCTAGTGACAAGACAATAGCCACATATGATAAACCACTGCAGTTACAAATGACTGCATATATGAGAAGAGTACCACATTCAACATTTCCATTTTAGTTTATGGCACTTGTATTATTTCACATCTGTGTTGCCTGAAAATATAGATGTTGCAATGCCACTGTTGCATTGTTATTAAGAAGGGCAAATTTCTACTTCAGATTATTGGGGAGGAAAGGCCATGGGTCAGTGGTAAAGCATTTGTAATAAACTTACCTTTTAGTGGGGCAGCATCTACACATTGGAACTCCCTGCTTATTTGCATCAGGCAAGACGCCTTCACTGTACTCTCTTTGTCACTTGCTAAAAACATTTTTGTTTACTTAAGCCTAGCCAGATATGTAGAATGTTGACATGTGTTTCAATCTGCTTTTTGGCTTATTCATTATTTTAATAATTCCTTTTAAACATCGCCCATTGGCAGAGTCCTTTGTATGTCACCATTAGCCTGCTTCCTTATCTTTCATCTTGCTCTTCGGCATGAAGTATAGAAGGCAGAATGTGCTTGTTCACGTTTCCATGCAATTTCATAAGCCCCTTCGACTGCTAGGGAAACCTTATTGTGTGTTACAATTTTTAAAAATACAGAAAGAGAATGCAGTCAGTGCATGTTAATGTGCAATCACACAATTTTCATGAAAGTTGTTTGTTTCTTCTTGGCAATTGGGAAGGTGTTAAGTAAAAGCAATCTGTATCTAGCAGATAAAATGCTAGCTTGTAAACTTGAGAAGAAGAATATTATCCCAGCCATAAAATGTGGAAAGCATAATTACAATAGAACAATAGAAAGAAGTCAAGGAGGGAGGGAGGGAGGGAGGGAGGGAGGGAGATGTTATTTCCTATTTGAAAAGCTCTCACACCAAGTCTTCCACCTGCTTCTTGTACTCATGGAAGCTTGAATAGTCTTTTGTTGTTTCGATGGAGGCTGCTTTTCAAATGGAAGTTTTGTAGACAATCCAATGATACACATGAAATATAAGTGGTGCTCTTCATTGTATACCGTATCAATTATATTGTCTGCTCCATCAGCTTCTTTTTGGCACCTGCTAAAGGTCCTCTGACTCCCCTTCCTTTCTGGAGTAAGAGCTTAGAACAGTGGCTCTCAAAGGGTGTAGCAGGAGAGGATGGCAATTGTGGTGGGAAGATTCAAGGACAATCAAAGAAACATTTACCGTATTTTTTGCTCTATAAGACTCACTTTTTTCCTCCTAAAAAGTAAGGGGAAATGTGTGTGCATCTTATGGGGCGAATGCAGGCTGCGCAGCTATTCCAGAAGCCAGAACAGCAAGAGGGATTGCTGCTTTCACTGCGCAGAGATCCCTCTTGCAGTTCTGGCTTCTGAGATTCGGAATATTTTTTTTCTTGTTTTCCTCCTCCAAAAACTAGGTGCGTCTTGTGGCCTGGTGCGTCTTATAGAGCGAAAAATACGGCAAATATTTTAGGGTAGTATGGTATAGGGTCCAGGGTTGTAAAGACTGCAGAGAGAATAATTGGGTGCACTCTTCCCACCTTGGATCAAATCTATGCTTCCAGGTGTCATAAGAAAGCTGCAGAGATAGCACAGGATAGCGCGCACCCTGGAAATGATCTCTTTCAGCTTCTGCCTTCTGGAAGAAGGTACAGGGTTATAAAGACTAGGACTAGCTGCCTGAGAAACAGTTTCTACCCAAATGCGATTCTGGTTTTATTTTTTATTTTTTAAATATTTTTTATTGAATGATTTTATGTTACAAAAAACAATACAACCATACTACCACTAAATATAATTAAGAAATAAAAATTACATACATCAGTATTTAGTTTGTTATTTATCATCTTATTTCCTCCCAAACATTCCATACAAAAACACCCACACACCCACACCCGCACACAAAATGATAATAATGAAAGTAAATATTTTCCCCCCTTTTATCTTCCAAAATCTTTTCTTCAACTTTGACTTCCTGTCAAGTCCCTTTACATATATTTTATCTTACAATCGAATGTACACAAAACAATAAACCTTTCTATATAAATTTTCCAATACAATCTGAAAACATAATAAATCCTTAATTGTTGTCCACCTCCTTTTAGTTCCTTTATCACTTGAATGCTAGCATGGAGTCAAAACTATTATTGTATTTTTGAACATATCTTCTATAACCATCCCATTTTTCTGCAAATTTTTGCTTTGAGTTTCCTCTGAGTTTACTAGTCAATTGAGCCGTCTCCACCAATTCCTGTAATTTGATTTGCCAATCTGTTATTTTTGGAGCCTCGTGATCTTTCCATCCCTTGGCAACAAGTATACGAGCCACTGCGGTTGCATACAAGAATACCTCTCTTAGATTTTTTGGGATCTCTTTATCTAAAATACTTAATAGAAATGCCACCGTTTTTTTAGTAAAAGTTATCTCCATCATCTTTTTAAATTCATCATATATTTAGCAATTTGTAAAGAGGATGAAATCAGTATTGGGGTAGATCTCTTTGCTACCAAGAAAGTATTCTTTTTAAAAAAATATTTTTTATTAGTAATTTCAACATAACATTTTATCAAAGAACATATCCTTAAATTCCCCCCTATTTTTCCCCTCCCCCTCCCCCAAACATAACCCCCTCCCCCCCAGACTTCCCTCAGCTCCTCTCTGTGGTTTATCAATATATGTTACTTTCTGCATGTTACAAAACTGTACAGATCCTTAATTTGTCTATCTAAATATTATCAATAAAAAGTTTGTGAATGTTTATTCAAAACCTGCCAAGGAGTCCAGTTCATTTTGTTGTTTCTTTAAGTACTTTGTAAAGGGTTCCCATTCATCTTTTAAAATCACAGTTATCCTTGTCATGTAGTTTGTGTGTCAGTTTTGCCAATTCTGCGTAGTCCATCAATTTCTCTTGCCATGGTTCTTTAGCCAGGATTTCCTCGTTCTTCCATCCTTGTGCTATTAAGACTCTTGCCGCCGTTGTCGCATACATAAAGATGTTTTTCAGTTTCCTTGGCAGGTCTTTTCCTACAAAAATCCTTCAGGTTTTTTGACAAATGTTAGTTGGAACATTTTCTTCAACTCATTATATATCATTTCCCAAATTTTTTTAATTTTACTGCAGTCCCACCACATATGATAAAAGGTCCCTTCTTTTTCTTTACATTTCCAACACATATTTGAACTGGTTTTGTACATTCTTCCTAGCTGCACTGGTGTTATATACCATCTATACATCATCTTCATATAATTTTCTTTCAGCAAGGAGCAATCTGTAAATTTTAAGTCAGCTTTCCATAACCTTTCTCAATCTTCCAACATAATATTATGACCTATATCTTGTGCCCATTTAATCATAACTGCTTTCACCTCTTTGTCTTTCGTCTCCCATTCTAGCAGAATACTGTATGCACCTTTCAGCAGCTTTACTTTCCCTTCTACCACTTCCCTTTGAAATCTGGATATCATGTAACTAAATCCTTTCTTACTGTCTTTATATGTTTCATGTAATTGTCGATAGTGCAACCAACTCTGAAAATGATCTTTTATTTCATCATAATCTCTTAGTTTCCATTTTCCATCTTGATCCTTTAACAAGTCAGCATATGTAAGCCATTTTCCTTTCTTTCCAAGTGGTTCATGTGGTGAAAGCCACCAAGGAATCTTTTGTTCTAGTAAGTCTTTATATCTCTCCCATACTCTCATTAATGATTTCCTAACTATATGATTGTAAAAACTTCTGTGTACCTTTCCTTTCCCATACCATAAGTATGCATGCCAGCCTAATCTGTTATCATATCCTTCCAATTCTAATGCTTCTTGTTTTTCCAACTTGATCCAGTCCTTGATCCATACCAGACATGCAGCTTTATAGTATAATTTAAACACTTCCGGGTTGGCGCCATCGCCGAATGGCGGACTCCCTCCGAGCTCCGGAGGGAGCCGGCTCGGCAGGGGCTGGGTTTTACCGCACCGGCGATGCGGGGACCCTTAGAAACCACGGCCACGGGGGCCGTGGACTTGGAGACTCGGCTAGCACCGCTAGCGCCCTCCCGACTCGTGAAGGAGCCTTGTTAAAGGCTACGGATCGGGTGCCGGGGAGAAGCGTGGTGCTTTGAGTCCTCTGCCATCCCTGCCGAGCGAAGCCGCATGCCATCCGGCGGAGAGCGCTGACTTCTTCCATTGAGAATTTGGACTTTTAACAACAACCCGTGAGTAAATTGGAAATCGGGTTTAAAAGAAGAAAAATTTTTGGGATTTGAGACGAGCGGGGGGGGATCTAAAAAGGAAGTCAGTCCCCCTCCCTATTGTAGACATTTTAAAACAAGGATTGGGAAGCCAAGGCCCAAAAAGAACGGTATCTTTGCTAAATTAAGAATTCCATGATGGGAAAGTACAAGAATTGTGCTGGAGGAAGAATTGAAGGAGAAGGAAAATGCACCCCCCTCCCTGGGAACCGGGGCGATTGAGGAGTGAGCCTGGTGAAAAGAGCCGGTGATTTTGACAGCTGTCAAAGTAGCTGTCAAAGTCGGAATATTAAAGAGGATTTTATTACAAGGACCTTGCTGGTCAAATTTGTTACAACTTGATATAATTTGTTAAGACTTGAATACAAAATGGCGAAAATACGGAGAACAATCGGATTTTTGGAAACAAAGTTACAACAACCCCCCTAGAGGAGTTTCGGGACATTACAAAGATGGGCGTAAGCCGGGAAAAATACAACACTCCGGAATTTCACAGAACTGGTTATTTCCTGGGAAAGCTGCAAAACGGAAACTGAATCTTGTCTACAGGGTGTTTAGACTAAAAGGAGACAACAGAATACCTTACTGAAGAAGGAAGGGACTGAACGCAAGTTTTTGTTCCTGAATAACAACAACCCATGTAGAGTTACTAAACTTCTGAATAAGAAAGTTTTAGCAGCGGAACAAGAGGAAGCTGGACTATAACCTTGAAAGAACAATGGGGGGAATTTTATAATTTGACATTTTTAAAGATTTAGGAATTAATTTTTAAAGAAAGTAATCCTAGAAATGGGAAATAATTCTGCAAGGAGTTGGGGGAAAAATGGGATTGATGGACTTAAGATTTCCAGGCTGGAAACATAGATTGGAGGATAAGGGAAATTAAACCGGGGAAGGGGAGGGAGAATTAGAATCCAAAGGCTTGCAACTATTTTCTGAATTGGTTTTCTTTTTTCTAATATATTTTTTATTTTTTTTTTATACTTTTATTCTGTGTGCTTTTACTTTAATGGGAAAAAAGGGGGACATTGTGGAAAGAAAAGGGGGTGGGCTATGGGGAGAGATCTTTTGCTTTTTTTTTATCAAGGGTGTTGCATAAGGTTTGTATAAATTTAAATTTGAACAATGGGGTATATAAATTGTGCTTTAAATCAGAAATAGAACTTGTGGAAACAACAATATGAAAGGGGAATACAGTAGGGGTGGGGGAAGGGGGGAGTCCCAGAAAGTGGATGTTTGAAAATAAGGTTCTGAATGTATCTTCATAATTTCTTTTCTTCTCTTTCTGTATTTTGGAAACTTCAATAAATATTATTTAAAAAAATAAAATAAAAATATAGTATAATTTAAAGTCTGGGAGGGCAAACCCGCCTCTGTCTTTTACATCTGTAAGTATTTTATATTTTATCCTTAGCCTTTTGCCCCCCCCCCCCGAATAATTTTGAAATCTCTTTCTCCCATTTTTTGAAATAATCATCTTTCACAATAACTGGAATTGATTGAAAATTTTTGGCAACATGTTCATTTTAATCGCTGCTATTTTACCTAACAATGAGAGATTCATTCTGCTCCATATTTCTAAATTTCTTTTTACCGCAAACCAGATTTTTTCATAATTACTTTTAAATAAATTTAGATTTCTTGATGTTAACCATATCCCTAAATACTTAAACTTTTTTATGGACTTCAATCTCAATGTTTTGCTCTAACTCATTATTTTTTTTCTTCTTCCTTCAAATGTTTAACAAATAATTTAGTTTTATTCCTATTTAATTTAAATCCTGCTACTTCCCCAAATTTCTGAATCTTTTCTATTACTTTAGGGAGTGAAGTTTTTGGGTCTTCTACTGTTATCACTAAATCATCTACATATACTTTTAATTTAAACTCACTTTTCCCAGTTTTAATGCCTGTGATCTCTTTATCTGCTCTTATATTTCTGGCAAGTACTTCCAGTACCAGGATGAACAACCATGGTGATAGTGGACATCCTTGTCTGGTTCCTTTTTGAATCTTACAATCATCCGTTATTACCTGGTTTATAATTAATTTTGCTTTTTGTTCTGAATAGATTGCTGATATTCCTTTTAGGAATTTAGGCCCACTTTTGATTTTGTCTAATATCTTTGTCATGAATTTCCAAGAGACGCTGTCAAAAGCTTTTTCAGCATCTATAAACATCATTGCTGTTTTCTTTTCATTTTTAGCCTCCAGGTATTCTATGATATTCAAAATATTCCTTATATTCCCCTTCATTTGTCTACCTGGAAGAAATCCTGCCTGGTCTTGATGTATATACTCATTTAGTATATTTTTCAATCTGTTAGCTAATAAGTTTGCAAACAGTTTGTAATCGTTGTTTAACAAAGAGATAGGTCTGTAATTTTTGATTTGCAGCAAGTCTGCGTCTTGTTTTGGAATTACTGTAATATAGGCCTCTTTCCATGTTTCTGGAATTTCACCTGTGTTCAGTATCTCATTCATGACATCTTTCAGTGGGTTCACTAGTTGTTCACTTAATTTTTTATAATATTTTGCCATAAGTCCATCCGGGCCTGGTGACTTGCCATTTTTAGAGCCTTTTATTGCCTCTAGCAGTTCTTGGGTATTAAAAATCTTCCTCTGTTCATCCTTTATATGTGGCATGTTACTACTTCTGATATACTCTTCTATCTTGAATGTTTTTTCTTTCCCTTGTCTATACAAATCTGAAGAATATTTAACAAATCCTACTCCAATTTCCTTCAGCTTATCTGTGATCTTTCCATTTAGATTAATTTTATTTATGAAGTTCCTTTGTTCATTTTTTTTTAACTGCCAGGCTAACAATTTTCCCGGTTTGTTTACATGCTCAAATATTTTTTTTTACTCTCTTTATTTTCCAACTAATTTCCTCATTAATTATTGTTGAGTATTGAGTTTTAATTGCCTGTTTCATTGCTTCTTTATTTGCTTTATTTGGCAGCTGTTTCTCCTTTTCAGTAGTTTCCTCTAGAATTTCCTGTTTCTATTTCTCTTTCAATTTCCTTTTATATGAGTTTTGTTGTATAGAGTCCTCTCACCACCGCCTTACTTGCATCCCAGACTGTTTGTAATTTTGTCTGTCCTTGATTATTTATTTCAAAATAATCAATCAAGGCCTTTTTTATTTTTTCTACAAATTTTTGATCATCTACTAAATATAGTCTCCATCTGAAAGAGATTTGGCTTTCTTTTTGTAATTCCATAATCAAGGAATTTTGTCTGAAAAAGTTCTGGGGTTAATTTCAATTTTTTTTACTGTTATTTCCAATTCTTTGGAAATCCACAAAGAGTCTGTTCTCGAGCTGCTACTGTGTACATGGCTGTAATAAGTGAACTCTGTATCAAACATATGTCTCATTCTCCATATATCTATCAAATTTAGATTTTGAGTCATATCAAAAAAAGTCTTTGGTAATTTATCTTCCTTGGTCTCTTTTTTGCTTGGCTGATCTGCCTGTCTGATCTGGAACTCCATTTAGGTCTCCCATTAAGATCATCTTTTGATCTGCAAATTTGTGTAGTTCTGTTTCTAGTTTTTTAAGAAGAATGCTTTTTTATTGTTGGGTGCATAAATGCCAACCAATAACACTTTCTCTCCCTGAATTTTAACTTGTATTATTAAGATTCTGCCTTTTTCATCCTTCTGAATCAATCTGGGTTCAAGTGCAGGATTAATGTAAAAAAAAACTCCTCTTTTTTGGTTTTATCTGATGAAATGAAATCCATACCTAATTTTTTTTGCTAATTACGACCCCCTTTTTTGCAATATGTGTCTCTTGGAGGCAAATTATGTCTAATTTCTATTTTGCTATTACATGCTCAATCCGATTGCATTTGGCTTTACAGTTCAATCCATTCACATTCCAGCTCAGTATTTTAAGATTGGCCATTGTCAGAGTCAGTTGCAATATCTGTTTTTTCTGGTGTAGTGCCTTCCAATGCTAACTGCTCCAAGGCCTCTTTTTGTTCAGCTCAAGGGTCTCCCCTGTCTTGTTTGGAATCTGAGTCTCTCCTGTATTTGTCAAAGAACTCTTTCACCTGAAACTCTGATGTTAGCCTATATCTCCTTTTCAGGTATGTGAAAGAAATGCCCTCTGGAAATTCCCATTTGTATCTGATAGCTCTCCTGAGTGCTGTTGTTAAAAACCTATATTTGATTCTTCTAAATCTCAATTTCAGTGGGATCTCCCTAAAAATGTCTACTTTCTGTCCGGCAACCACAAGATTTTTTTCAAAGCTGTTCTGAAGGATTGCATCCTTCACTCTTTTTGTTACTAATGTTAATAAAACATCTCCTGGCTGCATCTGTTCTCGACTTTCGCACGATGTAATTCTGAAACAGCTCTCCGAAAGTCCATCCAACCAGTCTTTACTTTTTCCCATCCATTCTGAGATTGTCTGTATAACAAATGTCTCCAAATTTGGCTCTGTGTCAGATTCTGGAAGGCCTCTAATTCGTAATGTCCTGTCTCTTTCCCTTAGCTGCAAGAGGAGGATCTGGTCCTCCAATTCATTCTGCTTCCCTTGAACCCCTTCCACAGTTCCCATCAACCCTTTTTGTTTCTCTCTTAATTCTCCTACCTCCTCTTTTAACTTTTTCTAGTTTGTCTACTTTGGTTTCCAATTTGTTGACCTTGTCTCCCAATATCCCAAATTGCTCTTTCAAAACTCTTCAAATTTTCAATATCCCTGTGCACTTGTTCAATCAATGTTTGATTGGATTTTTCCATGTCACTGTGAACCTGTTTTGTAAATTCTTGCATTGATTGAACCATTTCTTTCCTGAATTCCAAAAGTTGCTGTGCAAGAAGATCTGTTTGCTCTCTCTCCCCTTTATCTCCCGTTTCTCCTCGCACACTAGCCCTTCTAGCGGCCGCCGCAGCTGCAGCTGCAGCTGCCACTTTCCTGGTTGTTGTTCCCTCCTTACCCAACATGTCTTATCAGTTGGTTCCCAGTGTTTTTTGAATTGTTCAAGGTCACACCTGCAAGTTCCGGCTCTATCCAGCCATGAGGTTGTTTCCCCCCTCCCACACTCTTTCCAGTTTCCCTTTCCCTTTTGTCTGCCTTCTCCCTCCCCACAACAGCAAATCATACAGTCATATAACAAAAAAGGCAGAGATAAATGAAAACATCCAATAAATCAGGAGATATAAAATGTACAATTAAAAGGGCAAAAAAATAAGAAGAAAAAATAAGAAAGTAATTTAAAAGTCCATAAAGCAAAAAGATGTTAGGCCAGTTCAGTTTCAGATTTATGTCTTTAAAAACAAGGTTATTCTTTAATTTGTACTTATCTACTTGTAACTGTCTCAAACAGTGGTGACTTGCAATAGTTTCAGAATTTATATCTCCATTTTATTTCTTATATGTAATCCCATGGCATTTTGTCTTGTTGTTTAATTCACAAACGTGCTGGAGTTTCAATCGACAGATCTTTCTTGGCAAGCTCTTTCAATCTCTTGGAGTATTGAAGTTACTTTGGAAGCTGTTTCCACTTTCTGTGGTTACCCCACAGAAGTGCTGAGAGTCCCCTGCTAGCTTCCTTTCTTTCCCCTTTTCCTCTTCTGCTCCACCAATTTTTAAAATACTGTTCAAATTCCTCCAGCTGTCAGTGGGTTTTTAACTTTATAATCCAATAGGTTACTTGATAGTTAATATATATATTCATTAGAGTTAAATGTTTCAACTCTCCGTTGCTGTAGGCAGTCTCTGTGTCCCATTCACAAAAAAATTCCCTTTGCAGAGCTCATCCACAGAAATCGGAAGCTGACTTCCTGTTTTGCTTTCATTTCGCCAAATAAACTTTTTAGCCTCTAATTTTTAATTTTAAATGTTTTATTTCACATTTACCTCTGATTGGAAGATCTGCTGCTTCTGGTGACAAATCATAGCTTCGGCAGCAGGCTGTGTTGGAGTTGAGAGCGAACTCAAGCCCCTTCCCTCCCAAGCGCACAGCGGCAGCTGGGAGATGTTCAGGGGGCGAGTTTTTCCACTCTGCTGGAGCCCTCGGGTCCCCACTCTTCTGTGGGTGGGGGGGTTGGTGTGCGCTGAGCTCTAGCGCCACCCTCCATGCCTTTCTGTCCGCTCCATGTTGTGGACGACACTTAGCACATTGCCATTGTCCTCCGCAGTAGACCAGAAGTCCGCTACCAAGAAAGTATTCATATTGACTACAGTGGTACCTCTGGTTACGTACTTAATTTGTGCCGGAGGTCCGTTCTTAACCTGAAACTGTTCTTAACCTGAGGTACCACTTTAGCTAATGGGGCCTCCCGCTGCTGCTGCTGCGCCACCGCCTTGCGATTTCTGTTCTCATCCTGAAGCAAAGTTCTTAACCCGAGGTACTATTTCTGGGTTAGCGGAGTCTGTAACCTGAAGCATATGTAACCTGAAACGTATGTAACCCGAGGTACCACTGTACTTCTCTCATGAGCTGCAGCCTTTGCATTTTGTTGTATGTGCCACTGAATACGTCATAATGGAAATCCAAGCTGATATTTAATATATTGAGCCAGCATTCAGTGCACAGCTTGCACTTTTCAGGAGCCTACTATTCCCTTGCCCCATTACAGTAGCTTAGAGGATATAGGCCTTCTATCTTCACACGGATGGGCACTTAACTAGCTGCTGCTATAGAAAAGTCACCTGCCTCTCAGAATCTTGAAGAAATTGTTTTGTTTTGCCATGCAGGCAGCTGGAGAGAAACAGGATAGAAAGGTCAAGGCATTCTTAAACAACTTTGACTCATGATTAGAGCATAACTTGTAAAGCAAACGGCCCCCTCCACTGCAGCAGACAGGACTTTGTTGGGAGCTTTGCATACCAACGTTAACACTTTTTATAGTAAGTTAACCTCCGATTCCTTTTAGGTTAGGATTTTAAGCAAGAAGATTGATTTTAGCGATATTCAATCCAGATGTGGTTCCAAGGATAACATCACACATTCAGCAGGGGGAGGAAATGTAAGTAAAGATGGCGCCTGGCAAGGTACCCTGGGCCACTTTGGTGACCCTCCTCTGCACAGCCTAGTCCTTTGTGTCTTCCTACCAAGCACTCTTTCCCTTCTTGCTAATGTTTCACAGACACCTTGGTCTAGTGATGTGTTCAGCATTGTGTGTTGAGTGGTGGGTATCTCCATCCTTCCTCACAGACCACAGCAAATTTCCCAGTCTCAGTCAAAGCACTCTGCTCCACAAGACACTGACTCAGCCAACTGAAATCCACAACTATTCAAGGCCTTATAAAAAAAAGAAATCCCAGTCCTTGCAGGGCTGAAAATGTGAGAAAATATTAAGGATACAAACATAAGAGTTGCGCTTGCTTAGCAATCTGGAGGTAAGGCTAGCAATATGTCCTTAACACATGGTAGTGTTTCCTGACCAGGTGGCAGCCAGGTGGCTTAGCAAGAATAGAGGAATATAGCTGTTGTAGACCCACCATTGTGTGACTTCATTTCACACTGAAGGCCTTGTAGAATCAGAGCCAACTCGTGAGCCATATAATTTCCGGATATGCTTGACCCATTTGCACCATCTCATTTCATGGTGGGTCCAAAAGGGTGAATGAACCTTAAGTCTATCACATATCTAAGGCAATATCTGTAGTAGCACCCCCAAATGCCAGGAACATTGTAAGGAAACATGCCAGTTTATGCTTCAGACACATCTGTAGTTTTTCTCTTAGAGGATAACATAACCTTTTTAAAAAAGGTTAGCGAGACCAAATCGGGCCTTAGAAAGGTGGAAGTGTCCTTATGTAGCTACAGGAGCACTGAAAAATATTCCAATCAGAAATCCAGTTAAGCCACAGAAGGCAATCCTGGAACTCTGTGCAAAAAGGAAATAGAAATATGTCATACAGTTCTCAGCACACAGCACTGAAACAAACTTTCTTTCACATGAAAAAACTTAGGAAAGAACTTCACTCACCTTCCTGATATACAGTCTTCACTTTACTAATGAAAAACCTTTAACATGGTTCTGCTAGGTTCAAATGGGAAGCTTGCTGTATTAATCTGGGTGTTTCCCTCCTTTGTGGCATGATTGTATACTACTAATCATCTATTTTCTTACAGTATCTTTCAAAGTCAAGGCACATTCATTTCCAGGTTTTATTTTCTCATTCCCAAGATATATTTTTGTATATTTTTAACAGGTGCAGATCGTAACCAAGAAGATAGACTTAAGTCATGTGACTTCAAAATGTGGCTCACTAAAGAATATCCGTCACAGGCCAGGTAAGATGGAAATTCTCGGGGGGGGGGGGAGAGAATTTTGCAAAACACGGATTTTCCAGGGTACCTGATATCCATAATAAGTACTCAGGCACTGTAGGAAAGTTACATTTCCTGGGGTCCCTGTCATCTGGGGTGTTGTCATTGCCACATTTGAGAGTGAAGGAAGCCTCCAGAAAAACACCTCCACTGCCACTGCCAGATAAATGTGAAACGAAGAAGATGGCTGTCCCTCCCTATAGCACCTCTGCTGTGGGTTTGCATATTTCCCATGGTATTTTCTTTTGCTAATCTCATGTACCACTTACTAGGTTATAGAGGCCATCCATTTAATATGCATATTATTGTGTTAATATGGTTTTGGAGCTACTCCCATTCCTGATCCTGGGTAAGCAGTGGAAAGGAAAATGGAGCAGGGAGATTAAGGGAAGGCAAAAAACTCATGCCACTTTCTTCCCTAGTCACAGTTCATGCACCCTCAGGTCTTCTTCCCCAAACCCAGAAGGATTCTTCTGTTGAAGTGTTTTATATAGGCACTCTCTTAACACTCTCCGTCCATTATGCAATGATTAACCTTGGTTTCTGTTGTGGTCTGCTTCAATGTAAAGTTTTGGTTTCTTTTCCAAACCCCTGACACTAAAAGTTCACAGAGGAGCATTAGCTTATTCCAGTTTTGACATTAGGCACTTGCATACATGACTATCTCTCTCTAATTGAAAGCCATTTACAAATGATTTCTCATTCTGAAGTACACAGTGCCAGCTGCCCACACAATGAATGGCCTGATCTGCACATCATGGAAAGCCAAACTATGCTTACCAGGACTGCACAAATGAACTGGCTCCTGGAGGGGAGATTGTATCCGCTGTGCTTCTCTCCAAGCCTTTCCACTGAGCACAGCATAGCAGCCACAGCAAAGTTTGGCTCAGCGTGTCATCCTAACCCCATGATCATTGTTAAGGAGGAAAGTATGTGTGGTGAAAAATGCTTCAGTCACAGTTGGAGAGTCTTGATGTATTTTCCGACTTAATTTTCCTCCCATAACATCTAGGTGGAGGGCGAGTGAAAATTGAGAGCGTGAAACTGGATTTTAAAGAAAAGGCCCATGCCAAGGTTGGCTCGCTTGACAACGCTCACCATGTACCTGGAGGAGGCAATATCAAGGTAAGGCGCTGCCACTTCTACTTACTGAAACATTCATTCTGTGCATCATCCAGTTGCTTGTGAATACCCTGGATATCCAGACTAAGTGGTTCCACTGAAATCAGCAGGACAAGTTAGTTGTGATCCAAACCTTTATCACCAGCCTGTTTATTCTTTATTACATAGGCACTGCACAATTTGTCTTTTGAGCCCAGGAATTTCTCAAACTGGGAAGGTTAGCTCTAACGGCAGCAAGCAGGCCCAGGGGCTGAGGTGGGGCTTCTCTTAGGGAAGGCAGAAATACCTGTGAGGACTGGGGATTCATCCGGTGTTGTGGTCAGCCATGTCATATATACACTAGAGTATGATAGCCTGAGGTGGGACAGCAGGTATCAGCTCCACCACTCACTTCACATCCTCAACCACATCATAGCTGAGTAGAGTTGCAGGAGTAGAGGTGTACAATCCCCATGAATCTTGAATCCATGGAATAAAACTGTTGAGGGTCCCCCCCAAAAAAAAACTTTTGTGTGTGAAAAAACCAGGCATTCATGGGAAATTTGAATATATGCCATTCTACTTACTTTATCAAAGGTCAAATTGCTTTGCTGCTTTAATATGAAATGTATTATATAAAACTTAGTGCATACAATTATACTGGGGTATATTCGTAAATGTATATATATGACTTGGGGTTCAACCCAACTAAACAATTCTGTAATTTTATGTTGTGAACAACCCTGTGATCTTCAGATGAAGAGAGGTATACAAATTTAATAAATAATAATTATAACAACAACAATGATTATGGATATATCCAGTATTATAGATGAAGCTGCAAACTGTTGTACCTTAACGTACCTAGTTATGTCTTGGATTTTGCCAGCTGGGAAATAAAGAGAGGTGACAAACAGAAAGCTGTAATTCCTATAGTTAATGTTTGGCAACAAGGATTTTTGGGGGGTGGGGGTTAAAGGAATTGTGTGTGCACAGCCTTCAGTTCTTTCCAAAGAAAAAATTTTATCCTTATTTATTTTGTATCTTTACAAACTTCTTTCTCTTTAAGTAGAGGAGTAAAGTTGCCTAGGAAAAAAGGTAAAAGTAAAGTGTACTCAGAATGGCACTAAATATGAAGGGAGTTAACATTATTTTAATAAGATCAGTGAAATTTCTTACAGGGGTTTGCCCATCTACAAATTCCCAATGAAGTCCAGCTGAAGAGGAGCTGCTCAGGCAAACATCTATGAAATTAGAGTCATGGAATTGTAGAGTTGGAAGGGACCCCGAGGGTCATTTAACCCAACCCCCTGCAATGCAGGAATCTCAGCTAAAGCATCCAGGACAGACAGCCTTCCTAACACCTCTCCTGGGAGTCTGTTCCACTGTTGAGAAGGTCTTATGATGTTTAGTCAGAATCTCCTTTCTTATAACTTGAATTCATTGATTTCGGTCCTACCCTCCAGAGCAGGAGAAAACAGGCTTGCTCCATCTTCCATGTAACAGCCCTTTAGATATTTGAAGGTGGCTACCATATCTTCTCTCAGCATCCTCTTACCCAAGCTAAACATATTCAACTCCCTCAACCATTCCTCCTAAGGCTTGATTTCCAGACACTTTATCATTTGCACATGTTCCAGATTGTCAATATCCTCCTTAAATTGTGGTGCCCAGAACTTGACACAGTACTCCAGGTGTGGTCCAACCAGGGCAGAATAGAGCAGTACTATGAGTTCACTTGATCTGGACACTAGACTTCTGTTGGTGCAACCTAGAGTAGGATAAGTACCGGTATTTTTTTGCTGCTGCATCACTCTGCTGACTCACGTTGTACTTGTGGACTTCTAAGACTCCTAGATCCTTTTCACATGGCAAGCCACATGTCCTCCATGGAAGTTAATATTATTTTGATAAGATTAATGCAATATATTATGGGGGGAAATTGACTTGGGGAAAAATTGAAGTGAATTTGAGGGGCTCTGCTGAAGTAAAAAATCCATAGCCCTTTCATGGTAAATTAAAATAATATTTATTAAATTGACACTCTTTCTTTGGGGAGCTTCACATGTCTGCAGTTGCTGCGTTTTCTTTAGTGAGCTTGCTTTCTTTGTACAGATTGACAGCCAGAAGCTAAATTTCCGAGAGCATGCTAAGGCCCGGGTAGACCATGGAGCTGAGATCATCACGCAGTCACCAGGCAGATCCAGTGTGGCTTCCCCACGGAGGCTCAGCAACGTCTCATCCTCTGGAAGCATCAACCTGCTTGAATCTCCTCAGCTTGCTACTCTTGCTGAAGATGTCACTGCAGCCCTAGCTAAACAGGGCTTATGAATTTGCTTCATTTAGCAGTGTTTGAAGTAATAATATTTAGGCATGAGCTCTTGCCAGGAATGGGCTCTGAGCAGGTGTTAACATTCATTCTTTACCATGTCTAAAATTAAGTCACATCCCAAGACTGTAGTAACCATAAAATAAAAACTGGGGGAAAGTTATATATAGATGCAGAAATTGGCCTGATTTCCATTTACAGCAGGAAGACACTGGCTTTTATGTGGGTACAATTGCAGTATATTACATTGGACAATAATTGTCGCTCTGCCCTGTCTTGCATGGAGTACTGTACTATGATACAATGCATTTTTACCTTTCATGTGCCTGAAGGCCATCCATCTACCACTTTTTGAGGAGCCTTGTTAAATACCTTGAGTTGCTCATTTTACCATTTTGTTGATGGATGGAATTAAGGAACATCTCCCATTGTAATTTACTAACCGGTTAAATTAAACTGGAGACTCTGAATACCAGGCAGAAGGGCAAATAAAGATGTCAAAGCTTCAAAAGGGGGTGTGCAGGGTTGGGTTATTTTATATAAATGGGTAGAAGAAAGAGTCAATTAAGTTATTAACGTTGTTGAACTTGGATAATTATGTCGGTGTATAGCTGATTCCAATAAATTATTTAACTAATTATTAAGGAAAGTAGTGGGGTGGGGAATCATATGAACTGTACTGGGGAAGTGGCATTTTTCTTTTCTAAAAGCAGCTACTGAAAATAAGCAATGGAATTGTGTCTGATTAGAATGTTGGTTAAGCAGCTAGGTTTGTGTCTACACTACTGGTTTCACATCCTTTCCATCTGTTTGATACAGTATTATTATAGATATATATTTCTCTGTGGCCATTTGTGATACGCCCTCTCATACTTGAATATTCTACTTCTTTATTCACAGTATCTGTGTCTCTTGCACCCTTTGGTGTTGCAATTTTAGGTATGTAAAAGTAGATGTTAGCAGGGTTTTTATTTCCCTATTCAGACTTTTAAAAAATACAAAAAGGCAAAGATCTTTTAGCATGAAATTGCTTTCTGTGACATCTCAAAACTGTGACCCTGTTTTAGTGCCAGATGCAAGTCTCTTCTGTGATACGAGAAAAAATACTCTCCCTTCTTTCTCCTGTACTTCCTCATTCTTTTTTTTTATTATTTAATTCACCATGACTATATGGGGTCCAAGTATCTTTTTTTAAAAAAAGTTTTCCAAAAAGATGGATTTGGATTCTAAATTAATAAAATAAAACAATGGTTCATTTTTTGGCATTTTTAAAAAATCCTGCAGTAAGAGTGGAATATAAAGTTATTTATTTATTTATTTATTTTCTTTTGCTAAAGTTGAAATTCCAAGAAACAATGGGGGAGTTTAAACAGAAGTCATTTCCATTCCTTTAATGGCATCTTTGCATAGATGTGCTCAGATGCCTCCGGAGAATGATGCTCTGGAGAGATGCATACATAATGCATGTTGATTACTGGTAACATAATTAAATAAGCTTCTTATACAGCATCACCAGGGTGATGGAACTGATAAATAAATCTGCAGAATGCAAATGTTGAACATAAAAAGTATATGACAAGTGTGTGTAATAAGAAATAAGACAAGAACACCTAGACATTAAAACAAGTGGAGTCTAGGGGATTTCCACCACTGCCACATGGACACTAAGAGAATATTGGTGGTATGGTAATATGACACATAAGTGGACAAATGTCTACTCATGTTATGTATGTTAGCTTTGACTAGATGATAATAATTACTTATTTCAACCTGCAGATCAATTGCTCATTTCCTTATAAATCCACCTGCATAACATTTGCATGCTCTCAAGCTGAACGCTCTCAAGTACATGAACAGTTCATTAGGATGATTTTACATGTTGGAAGCTTTTTGAAAAGGGCTACCTCTTAAACACCTTAATTTACAAAATATGTATCCAGTACTGATTTTAAAATGGTTTTTAAAGATAGAAAACATCAACGGAATGATCAACCATGAGTCTTGGTAGCACTGTAAAGACTAAAACAATTACCATGGCAAATGTTTCAGGGACTAGAACCAAATTATCAGATGCACAGATCAGACTTCCAATATATTCCAGTACTGTTCCCTTAGTTATGGAGTTCCATAAAATTAAATTAGATCATGAATATTTAAAAAAGCTTTCTAAATGGCATCAGCTTATTTCTAATAGGTAAAACTTCAGCAGTGTATTGTAGAGCTTGTTCAAATTCCATGGAATGAATGAAAGCCTAAGTAATACCCTTATACATTACATCCTAAAAGCAATCTCATGTTGTAAGATGCAGTTTATGATGCAGTCAAATAATAAATAAAAAAACCTAGCTTAGACACCAGTGCATCAGGAGGACTCTTATGGCTGTGATGTTGCTTAGAATAATCGTACAAAATACAAACACTAAGAACAAAAGAAGAGCTCTGCTGGATCAGACTAGGGGTCCATACCGCCACCGCTTCAGGAAAAAAATAATAAAGGCAAAAGAACAGTATTTTTAATGAAATGTTGTCACTCTGACTCTATGCCATTGGTTCTTGCAGATTAGCTCCTTAGTGTTTTTACATCTTTTTCCAGTCTTGGAGAGAGTGCCCAAGGTACTACTGAACCTCACGTGGACTGATGCTGATTGCCAGCCAGTCAGAACAGTGTTTAATCTGTGACTATTTTGTATTCTGCTTTTTTGGGATATAAACACATTCTAGATGGTGAAGTTATTTATTGAGTATATATGTCCAACGCTGCCGAGTCATTAATTTCATGCTGCAAATTTATCTTTCTCATCTTAAAGAGAAGTCCTTGTAATCGATAATCATCCTTCCATAGAAAGTTGCAGAATTTTGCTGAAGTCGTACAAGTTGAAGAGCCAGCAGGAGATCATGTTATTATTAAAAGAAATGCACACACTATGTTACAGGACTCTAGATTTTCGCTGGGGTGGTAGCGGGAGGGGGGGGGCACCAAATCTTAACTTCCCATGCCTAAGCTTCATTTAAAAGCTAACAGCACAACAATTCAGGGGGAAGTTATCTTGTGCAACAGCCACACAAGGGCACTGATGTTCTTCAAGTCAGCAAGATAACATTTTGCTGGATTGTGCCCTATTGCAATTATTGGAAAACACGTCTTTGTCGGTTTTATGGAGCTGGCACTGTAACACTAACAAGCTCTTGTAAGTTCAATTATAATGAAGTAATGTGCACTTAGCAATTTCTGGAGAAGATGAATAAAAACATGTAGGGCTGCCATAGATGGTTCAATCAAGAAAACATCTGTCCCTTGGGATCCCTCTGTTTCTCTCTGCTTACATAGCATTTGCTTCTGTGTAATCCTAGGCATGATGAGACAAAAAAAAAGACAGACAGGCAGACATTTTTTTGTCCAGCAACAGTCGTCCAAGCTGCTAGTTATAAGGGTAGTCCTTTTGCCTACTGGGATATTATCTATAGAACATATATGGCATTAGACAGCTAACCATATGCTCTCCTATACAGCTGCAACCTTTCTCTTCATAATGGCTGTTTGCAAATATCTATGTCTGCCTAGTGTACGTCCCGAAGGATCCAAAAATGTGGACCACCAAGTCACAATAAGCATGCAAGGGGCTTTTCTGTAGTCCTGAATTCCAGACTCCCTTCCAGAAGATATAATGCAAATCAACATAAAAGAGGAAGCTGGAAGCCAAAGCTTCAACCTAAGCCAGGGCTGCAGTCTCAGAGCTGCTAGGCTGACCTAAGCCCACCAGCGGCTTGGTAGACCCTCTGGTTTCGCTGCCTCCTTAGAAGCATAAAAATAGGGTAGTAGTTGTTGAGCCCCCAAAAGGCCACCCACCCACAATTGACCGGGTGTGATCAGCTTGGTTGTGCAGGCCTATCCAGAAACTGCTCTAGAGCTTTCTCTCTCACGCACAGCTGCTCCTAGCAAATTCCATTACAAATGAAGCAGATAGTGAGTTTGCAGATTTGGTAAGGCCAGGCCTAACAGTCATTTCAACTTTAGCAAAGAGAAACATAAAATTGCCTTCTGTGTGCTGGGATTCCCCCTCCCCCTTTCCCTTTTTTCAAAAAGAAGAAGGAGGAAACAACAGTAGGCCATAACAAAGCCTGTGTAGCCATTTCTTTTCCTGGCAATTCTAGAGCCTGTTATCATAAAAGAGGCATTTCTTGAATGGCTGGTGGTAGGTAGTTCATGTTTTTCAATCCAATTTGCAATTGTATTTGTTGCTGTATAGTGATTGTTTTGCAAAATAAAATGGCTTGTCATCTAATTGCTTGCACCCCGTCTTCTTTCTTTGCATTTCTCCCCTCCCTCCCCCAGTGGGGTTCTTAATATATCAGCATCCTCACCTGATTTGTCTTTGCAAATTTTCTCCTTTTAATAATGACTCTCATTAGTGGTGCAGATGGGCAGTTGGGCACTCTAGTCCTAATGGCCTAAAGGGCCAATTCAGGACCCTTGCCTGCACTTTCTTTACTTCAGCACAGCGTTTCCCCAGAAGTAAACCCCTTGCCTGCAGTGCGGTTGCTCCCAGGTAGGTGGGCTTAGGATTGCAACCTGCGTGTTCCTGGTCAAAATGGAGGCCTGCTTCTTCCTGAACTAGAAAAGCTGCTGCCCGACTGTTCCAATTCCAGCAGAAACTTGATATTTGCAAGACAGAAAAGAAGGAAACAGGTAATGGGGGGACGGACGGACGACCTTCTAGAAGTGAAGAGGATTACCGTAGTCATCCCAACTCAGCCTGCCAATTTCCCCTTCCAAATACCCTCTGCCCCCACATCAGTGTTAGGAGGCAAACACAGGTAAGTGAAATCCATAAGGGCTGAGTGGGTTTGAGAACTACTTGCTTTGTAACACTCCCTTCAGGTCCCTTGAGCTTCTACTTGAACTTTAGAAATAAAACAGCTGCAAACAGGGGAAAATGAGACAGGCCTGCCCACAGAGCAGTAAAAGGTACTGTAGAAATATATTTTGGTGCAGTTTTCTCAACATCAAATATTTTGATCTAGTTCTGCTTTTGTTTATAGGCCCTAAAACTGATCCACCTCAACAAGACTACTATTTTTGCACAGATATTTTTTATTTGTTTCCTTGTTTGTACCCCACCCATCTGACAGGGATGCCCCAGCCACTCTGGGTGGCTTCCAACATATATAAAAACATAATACAACTTTAAACTTTAAAAAGCCTCCCTATAGACAGGCATTAAATATACAGTGCTTTATGGTCTATAGAAAGGAATTGGTTAACTTTAAAAAAATTAGAATGAACATAATAATAAAAAGAGAAGGCAATTATTGGCAAGGCATGTGTGCAGAAACTGAAGTCTTGGTACAGTCATCTCCCAGTTATTAAGACCTCAGAAAATACTTCTGGGTGGAGCATAATGGGTGGAATGTGGAGCTTTTGGTTATTCCAACCATAGGTCATGCTGTATCTTGAAAGGAGGCTTTCAGCTTTGCTTCTTTTCCACGAACTCTTCAGAGCAATAAAGTTGTTGTTCAGCATTCATTTTGACTTGGCCCTGTACTAACCTTACAATAGCAATGGAAAATACTGCCTTAGAATTATTCAACACATTTTAGCAGAATGATTAAACTTGCCACATTTTCTGCAATCCTTCCCACATGCTGGGCAGTGAATTCCAATTTGGCTGATGTCACACACACAGCATGCCATGTCTTTCAGGGGTGTTTGTCAGTGCTCTCTCCTTTATTTGAGGCTGAATAGCCTTGATTTTGTTAGAAGTGCTTTTTCACTGGATGGTGTCCCGTGTGTGTGTGTGTGTGTGTGTGTGTGCGCGCGCGCGCGCTGCCCCTCAGAGTTGTAGCTGCTTACTCTGCCTTGCATATACCCCTGCACACTCCATGGTTAAATGAGTCTTTCTCAGTAAACTGATACGGCTATATGCCATGTAGTGTTATCTAGTACATGATACACACCATGAAAGCTTATGGTTTTGAACAGAAATTAAACCAGTCATCCACATGTGGCATCTATGCTCTTCTTCACTCTGAGCTGGTGTAGACTTTGTGCCTTTCAGACTTAATCATTCTGAGTGCTTCACATTCATTTTTTACTTATTTTAGTGTTTTGTTGGAAGGCGCCCATAGTGGCTGGGATAACCCAGCCAGATGGGCGGGGTATGAATAATAAATTATGATGATGATGATGATGATGACGATTAGTATTATTAGTATTATTTTCAGAAAATATTTCCTCTATCTTCATTGCCATCAAAATGGAAATGGAAAAAATAAGATAAAGAAATAAATGCCATATTACAAAAATGTCTAAAGCCAACTGAGCAATCTGTTGGTCCCAGAACCTGCCATGTTCCAGCAAATGTGAAGGGGAAGTGGATTCCAGAAGCAGAAAATTGGCAAAAGTTCCAAATGAAGGATCCAAGTCCACAAAACCATTTTTGGGAGCAAAATAGATGGTTTAACTTATCTCTACAAATGAGATACCAGTTGAGTGCAAAAATGTGCAATGAGGTTTTTCAAAAAGTTGTTTAGCTCCTGAACTAATGTCATATTCTCTGCCCAGAAGCATCAGTGTGAGCTGAGTTGTTTTCAGAACCTTCTATAGCAATTGCTCAGTAAGGCAAATTTGGCACCAATCTCTCTTGGAAACACTGCCTTAAGTGTTTGTTAAAATTGGAATGTCTTTGCGGACACAGCTGCTGCAACAGATAACTGGGAAATTGTAAGCTTTGAATACGTGTGTGTGTGTGTGTGTGTGTGTGTGTGTGTGTGTGTTGTAATGACCCTATAATCATCACAGTGTATTATGCTTTCCCACCACTTTCATATTTTTATTTGCGCAATCTGGGCCTTCTTTTCTAATTCTTTATCTACTCCATATGTCTGGCTTTATGTTTTGCTAAATGCTATGGTAGCTGGATCCTGATTATTTACTGAGTGGGGGCAAGAAAGCAGTCATAAAACACAGCATGAAATGAGTATCATAGCAACTGCATGCCACTCTGTTCTGATTCTGCTGAAACAGAAGCAACAGAGAGGAATATCTGCTGGCGTGTAAACAGCTCTGCTGCAACCCCCTTTCCATCTAAAAGAGAAATATTTTCCCTGATGATCTGTTATGTGAGTATTGGACTGAATCCTTGCTCTGTCAGCTTTTTTGAATGATCTCTGAAGAACAGGCCATGGTGAGCAAGCTGCCGGCATGAGCCTGAACCATTTCTTATAGCCAGCACCATTTTCTTTCTGCCATAGTTCAGCTTAAGAGCCAGTCTGCATGTTGCCATGGGATTAGCATCCCCATAGCAACTCTACCCCACTGCTTGGATGTATCCTTTAGAACATATCCATGTATGAGTTGAGGCCATCACACTGAGTTTTCCCCAGCCCTGCCAGGGGAAAACCACTGATGAAGACACAACTGTCTCCCACACCTTTTTACCTCCCACTCACAAATATTTTATGCTTCCCCTTCCTCCTGCAAAGGGAAAGCTCTTCCTCATCAGTGTTCAAATGTATCTCTTTATCTGAATAAAAATGCTAGTCCCAAAAGAAAAGTTGTAGCTGATGACCAATGGAACCACTGGCACAAGAGGCAGGGAGGCCAACTGTAGAGCAAATGTCAAAGGAGTGGTCAGTAATCACACAGTTCAAAGAGGGAGCCAACTCTTTATTAGCAGAAACATGACCTCCCCAGACTTGGTTGAGTCAGGCCTAATGAGCACAGCAGCTCATTCCCAGCGGTTTTCCTCCATGAAAATCAGTTGCCAAGACTGAAAGACCCCCACCTCCACTTCAGGGCTTTTTCCAAGCAATCAGAGAATGTGTGTCTGTGCAGTCAACCTTCCCTCCACCCTTTTCATGCCTCTCCTGGTTCTGGAGCATGGGGGAAGGGGGAAGGGAGGTGGTCAAGGGGGGAGGCACTTGTAACCTTTCACCAGCCTGACTCAGCTTCTGCCTCTTGGTCTCCCTCCTCCCACTCACCGGCTTCAGCTTCTGCCTCTGATTCTTGACTTCTCTCTGCCACAGACTCACCCGACTCACTAAGCCTGTCACCTCTTCTTCCCAGCCTTCTCCCTCTTCTCCCTGTGACCAGTCATCATTGTCCCACCACCACTCCCCAGACTCTGAGCCTTCATCCCCTGGGGGTTCCCCAGCTGGTTCCTCCCACCATTCCTCTGTGTCCAACCAATCCATAATAGCCAATGGCAGGTGCAGTCAGCTAATTCTAGTTTTATCCCATCCTGTGTCAGAGAACGAGACTCTGACAGGCAGAGACGAGACAGATACAGTGGAAGGAGGGGGAGAATTCCTAAGAGAGGGGGGAGAAGCAGTCAGCCACAGGAATTTGACCTTTGCACACAGAGAGACACAGAGAGCAGAAATGCAGCTGCAAAGCTCAGATAGTGACACACACACAGAAATAGTGGGAGTGCAATCTCCCCAATCTTGTAGACTCGTGAGATTAAACGAGAAGCGCAAAACTAACAGGAAGAAAAGGTGGTGCTTTTCTTGTTGGAGGGAAAGGGAGCGGAGCTTAGTTCCGGCAACTGCTATCGGAGGAAAATCTGAAATAATTAACTGCCAGAGTCATCTCGTGTGTGGGGGAGAGACCCAAGCCTGACATCCTTTCCTTGGTGAATTCAGCAAGGGCAACACTAAGACAAAGAAGCAGTTCCATCTCTGGACTGGATATCAGCAAGAAGGCAGGCAGGTGGTGAAGGCTGAGGTTAGTGGGGCAGTGCCCCAATTGCCCAAATGGAACAGCCTCCTCTTACCACCAGAAGGTTCTTCCTGATGTTTAGTTGGAATCCCCTTCCTTAGGGTCAAGTCCTACCATCCAGAGCAGCAGAAAACAAGCTTGCTCCATTTTCCAAGTGAAAGCCCTTTAGATATTTGAAGAGGGCTATCATATCTCCTCTCAGTCTTCTCTTTACCAGACTAAACATACCCAATTCAACTGTTTGTCATAAGGCTTGGTTTCCAGACCCTCTTCTGCACACTTTCCAACTTGTCCTTCTTAAATTGTGATGCCCAGAACTGAATTCCAGGTGTGGTCTGACCAAGGCAGAATAGAGCGGGACCATTACTATAATGGATAATTTCTTCTTTGAAAAACAGAGTCCAAATCATAACTTTTTAGGCAAGAAGATATCATTTATTGTGAAACATGCCTTCATCAGATGCCACATAAAAACATTTACCAGAATAAAAAGTTAATTCACAACAAGTGGTTTAAGTGAGATGGAATATGCTATGAAGAGTAAGTACCAGATACTCAGTTCTTATAAGCCCCGTTCAGAAGACATAGCTTGTCCAGTGAATGCATTGGATGGAGCAGAGGAGCAGGATTGTGCCTCCTGACCCCTGTGTGTTCAGCTCAGCCTGTTTACAGAACTGTTGCATATACAAACTATATGCAGGTAGGAACTGTGTGTAAGCAAGACCCTAGATTTTGCGGGACATCCAGATCACACTGAGAGAGTCTAAGACAGGGGTCTGCAACCTTTTTGAGCCATGGGCCACTCCACCGTCCCTCAGACCATGTGGTGGGCCGGACTATATTTGGGGTGTGTATGAACGAATTCCTGTGCCCCACAAATAACCCAGAGATGCATTTTAAATAAAAGCACACATTCTACTCATGTAAAAACACGCTGATTCCTGGACCATCCGTGGGCTGGATTAAGAAGGCGATTGGGCCACATCTGGCTCGTGGGCCTTAGGTTGCCTACCCCTGGTCTAAGAGCATATAATTTGTGCGCACACAGGTTCAGGTTTAGCTGAATTCACATCTTGTTTTAGCACACATTTAATTCAATTTCAGGGATGTGGGTGACACTGTGGGGAACACTATGGAGAAATGATATAGTACCTTACTTAAAGAGAATTATATGAAAATGAGTGGCTGGGGAAACTCAGCCAGATGGGCGGGGTATAAATAATAAATTATTATTATACTAGTTACAGAAAGGTAGCCGTGTTGGTCTGCCATAGTCAAAACAAAAAAAAAAAATTTCTTTCCAGTAGCACCTTAAAGACCAACTAAGTTAGTTCTTGGTATGAGCTTTCGTGTGCATGCACACTTCGTCAGATACCTGTAGGCGGTATTATACTGTAGGCGGTATTTAACACCGGTTAAATTGGGACGCGGGTGGAGCTGTGATCTAAACCACTGAGCCTAGGGCTTGTCGATTGGAAGGTCGGTGGTTCAAATCCCTGCGACGGGGTGAGCTGCTGTTGTTTGGTCCCAGCTCCTGCCAGCCTAGCAGTTCGAAAGCACGTCAAAGTGCAAGTAGATAAAGAGGCACCGCTCCGGCGGGAAAGTAAACGGCGTTTCCGTGTGCTGCTCTGATTTCACCAGAAGTGGCTTAGTCATGCTGGCCACATGACCCAGAAAAACTGTCTGCGGACAAACGACGGCTCCCTCGGCCAGTAAAGCGAGATGAGCGCCACAACCCCAGAGTCGTTCCCGACTGGAGTTAACTGTCAGGGGTCCTTTACCTTTAATTCAATTTCACACAGGGAAGTTTGCCTTCTGAAATGGGTGCTAAATGCAGTGAAGTGCAGCAGCACAGAGGACTGTGCCTGGCTTTGTAGCATTCTGTCTGCTGCTCCACCCCTAGTTACTGACTTGTTTCGCTGCTATGGAGGGAAGAGTTGAGCTATCCCTCAATGCATGGATGCAGTGTTTTGTGAGAACTTCTTGGGCTCTCGTTGAGAAAAGCAGATGGTTAATCTGGGCTCACAGTCTTGACAGTTTATTCATCCTGATAATTGTGTTGCTTCAATGAATTCAATAAATTATTTCCCCCTGTCTTTGGAGTAATTCTGTTTCTCTAAAGAAAAAATGCCCAGCTGTTTAAAAAGAAAACTGTGTTGCTTTTAAGCTGTGACACCATCTATTGTGTGTCATTTCACACCGGAAAATAAAGATTAATCACATGTGAGTAAGACCTGCAACAAAATGTTGCAGTATATCCTTCTTCCCTAATGCTCCTGTTCAGGATTGTAGCCAGCCATATGCTCCTCCCTATACACTGCAAGGGGCTCAAAAAGACCAGTCCATTCTCTCTGAATCCCCACCCCACCATTCCAGTTTTTCTTCTCCAAGTGATGCAACTTCCATGATTCCTGGAGGTAGTTGAGCATGCTTAGACTTTGGGAATGGGGGTTGCCCTTTTCGCTTTTATTATCTTTTAATTTTATACTTCTGCAAGTTTCTCAGCAGCCCTGTTTTGATTCTAATTGTGTCAGCACCAGAGTTTACTAGTAGATGGAATGAGATACCCACCCAGCCCCGTCATCACAAAGCACAATAACTTCAGAGATATGGCTACAGTTTCTATAATAATGATGACAATAATAATAATTAATGAAGATGACTATAAATATAAAAATTCCCAAACACTGGGTAGCAATCTGACCGTTATAGGGTGAAATTGAGACTTCTTATTATGGGCTGAAAGAAGACTCCATCTTTAGATTTATTTATTTTTTTCTGTTTCTGCCAAGTGGATTCTAGCAAGAAGTAGCCATTTTCTTGGCTAAAGTGAATATGACTTTTATTTATAAAGTTTTCCTACTGAATTGTCAAAATTGAAGTGAATATTTTTAATTTAAAAAATTCTCACAAAAACTGCAAATATTTGGTAAAATATATTTTTCATTTGAAGTTGCCTCTCTTGGATTGCTAATACAGAAGGCTATCTCACAACTGGTTAATGTGAGGAAGCCTTACAATCTGGGGGGGAAACCCGTGACTGGGGCTAGCAGAGCTCACTACAAAACACAATCAACCAAGCAAATCTGTTGGGGGGGGATAGTGAGCTGGTGATCTAGTCTGGGCCACTGAGAGAAGAATTAGGATCTTCTGCCTTCATGTGGAAATAAAATTTAAATTAACTAAAAGTTGTCACCCTTGATACGAGCGATGTATTTCATGAGTGTGAAGATAATGTGTGTCCCGTGGTGCTTATTCCCACCATTTAGTACTCACCTAAAGGCTACCCATAGACCAACCACATAGAGATATGTGTTTTCTATTAGAATCGGAAATCAATTTGAATGAAATGCCTCTTGTCTTATTTTGCTTTTGCTAACCAATTAAAAATATTTGTATACTGTGTCTAACCATTTCTGACACAGGCTCATTAATGTTGCTGAGTGCCACAGCTCTGGTCATTTTTGGTTGTTTCCACAGACATACATTGGGAAAAGTTTGATCTTCAAACAAAAAGACAAAAGACATCTCCTGGGATGCATACCCAGAAATTTAAGAAGTGATTTCACAAAAGCAAGGCAATTTTTGACCATTCCAGGCTGCCTTCTTTGTGCTTTCCAGAAACAGCTGAATACATTTTTGTTCTGACAAAACTTTTCCAACTTGCTCAATAGGTCCCTGCCATATAGATGTCCATTTTGTATTGTTTTAAACTTGCATTATGTTTGTGTGTTTGTTATGTTTGCACACTGTATTGTAACTTTTAAATATATATTTTATATATTGGGGGCATAGGTGGAAGGTGATTAATTGATTGGTTATAATGGCAGTGATAGATCTAGGAGGACCTCCAAACTCCACACCTGCTCTTTCAAGGAGAGTGCAATCCCATCGAGAGCAGCTGTACAACCCAATTGCCAGACCTGGGAACTGTCCACTGCTTCTTGTCAGCACTCCATCTTATAAAACCTCCTTGTCAGGACTCAACAATTTATTAGCTCTAATCCAGCCTATGATTGCATTCAGGCACCAGTTTAGGACATGTGCAGCTGCTCTTGATTCAGATGTTACAGAGTAATAATATTCATTCCATATAACAAATAATTCATGTATAGAGTGAGGCCTCGGACCATCGGCTGGGTGAGGACTGCAGGGCCTGCTCCCTTCCAGGGCCTTTTCCAACTGGCCCAGGGGGCGTGGCCCAGGCCCTCTCTCCCAGCTATAAAGGGACTCCTGCTGCGGGGAAGCCTCGGACCATCGGCTGGGTGAGGACTGCAGGGCCTGCTCCCTTCCAGGGCCTTTTCCAACTGGCCCAGGGGGCGTGGCCCAGGCCCTCTCTCCCAGCTATAAAGGGACTCCTGCTGCAGTGAGGCCTCGGACCATCGGCTGGGTGAGGACTGCAGGGCCTGCTCCATTCCAGGGCCTTTTCCAACTGGCCCAGGGGGCGTGGCCCAGGCCCTTTTTGGAACAAACTTTTTGGGAAGGGTGGGAAGTGTTCTGCCATTGCTTCCCTGTTCCAGGCGGTTAATGTGCTTTAAAATGTCCTCAAGCAGTCGGTGGCAATTTAAATTTTTATTTCTTTTTTCCCTTTTTTCCTTTGTTGGGGGTGGGTGGGATGGATATTTGGTTGGGGATTAATTTTATTATAATTGTTCTGTTCTTTTTTGTTTTTTGTTGTTTTATTGGTTCTGTATAGTTTGTGTTTTGTTTTTAAGGGGCGGGATCAGGGCTGCCTGGGAGTGGGGCCCCAGCCAACACGATGGCTGGGACAAGTTCCACTGGGACATCCGATCTCGGTGATCATGGGCAGGAGGCGGAGTTACGCTAAGACCAGACCATGTCATTACCGAGGAGGCAGGTTTAGTCGTTGTTTGAAGACTATCCCTGCCTCCGGTTCTGGCCTTGACCGGATGGATACTGGAATCAACAGGGGAAACCTACATGACCTGAAGGTGTTGCTGTGTAATGCCAGGTCAATGATGAATAAAACCACTGCCATCCACGACCTGATTGTGGATGGAGGATTTGACCTGGCATGTGTGACAGAGACCTGGTTGGAGGAAGCAGATGGGCCTGTCCTTGCCGCTGCTTGCCCACCAGGTTTCTCTTACGCACAGCAACCCAGGTCATGTGGGCGGGGAGGGGGGGTTGCAGCGATTTTTAGGAAGTCACTAGCTTGCACCAGGCGTCCTACTGGGAAGATCCAGTTTTCTGAGTGCATGTTCTGGAAGTTGGGCAATAGGGGCAGTACAGGATTCCTTTTGGTGTACCAGCCTCCCAGCTGCACCAAGGATTCCCTGTCTGAGCTGCTTCAGGTCGTGGCGGATTTTCTCCTGGAGACACCTAGTTTGGTTGTCCTAGGGGATTTTAACATCCATGCCGACACGACCTTACAAGGGGCCGCTCGGGACTTCGTGGAAAGCATGGCCTCCATGGGGCTGTCCCTGAATAGGTTTGGCCCAACTCATAGTCATGGACATGCCTTAGACCTGGTGTTCACCTCTAGTGACGTGGGTGATCTGACACTAAGTAAAAGTGAAACAAAAGAAGTGCCATGGTCAGATCACTTCCTGGTGCAACTGGACTTCTCCGCGACCCTTCCCCTCTGCAGGGAGGTGGGACCAATTCGGATGGTCCGCCCCCGCCACTTAATGGATCCAAATGGTTTCCAGAGAGTGGTAGGGGATGCTTTATCCCATGTTGATGGCCTTTCAGCTGATTCCCTGGTGGCCCGCTGGAATGCGGAGTTAACCAGGGCTATCGACTGTCTGGCTCCGAAGCGCCCTCTCCGATTGCATGGAGCCCGGACAGCCCCGTGGTTTTCTCCGGAGCTGAGGGCGATGAAACAATTGCTGAGACGGCTAGAGCGTCGGTGGCAAAAAACTCACTCCGAATCTGACCGGACACAGGTTAGAGCTCAACTTCGAGCCTACCAAGTGGCGATAGCGACGGCGAAGAAGACTTTCTTCACCGCCTCTATTGCATCTGCAGAAAATAGTAGCAGGAGACTCTTTCAGGTGGTTCGCAATTTAACGGAACCACCTTTACCACCGGGGCCTTGTAAAGACCCCAAGATCTCCTGCAACGATTTTGCAAAGTTTTTTGCAGATAAAATCACTCATATTCGGAAGGAGCTAGACACCACCGTGGGAGCAGGGCTGGGGCGGGAGAGTGCTAGAGCTCTGTCTGGTCAAGTTGCATGGAATCAATTTCAATCCGTTACCCCCGAGGATGTGGACAGGCTGCTTGGACGCGTGAAACCAACCACCTGTCTCCTTGATCCTTGCCCATCCTGGCTAATAAAAGCAAGCCGGGAAGGGCTGGGCGATGGGCTCTGCGGGGTGGTGAATGCTTCCCTCTGTGAGGGAACATTCCCAGATCCGCTGAAAGAGGCGGTCATTAAACCGCTTCTTAAAAAAGCATCTTTAGACCCGGCCAGTATGGCCAACTATCGCCCAGTCTCAAATCTTCCATTCTTGGGCAAGGTGATTGAGCGCGTGGTTGCTGAACAACTCCAGGCACGCCTGGAGGATGCGGACCATTTGGATCCCTTCCAATCAGGATTCAGGCCTCATCATGGGACTGAAACTGCCTTGGTTGCGCTGGTTGATGATCTCCGGCGAGCTAGGGACAAAGGTGAGAGTTGTTTCCTAGTTCTGCTGGATCTCTCAGCGGCCTTTGATACAATCGACCATAACATCCTTCTGGACCGTCTAGAGGGGCTGGGAGCTGGGGGCACTGTTATGCAGTGGTTTCGCTCCTTTCTCCTGGGCCGTGTCCAGAAAGTGGTGTTGGGGGATGAATGTTCAGACCCCTGGGCTCTCACTTGAGGGGTGCCTCAGGGTTCCGTCCCCTCCCCCATGCTTTTTAACATCTATATGAAGCCACTGGGAGAGATCATCAGGGGGTTTGGACTGGGTGTCCATCAATATGCAGATGATACCCAGCTCTACCTCTCTTTCAAATCAGAACCAGTGAAGGCGGTGAAGGTCCTGTGTGAGTGCCTGGAGGCAGTTGAAGGATGGATGGCGGCTAATGGATTGAGGTTGAATCCTGACAAGACAGAAGTACTGTTTTTGGGGGACAGGGGGCGGGCTGGTGTGGAGGACTCCCTGGTCCTGAATGGGGTAACTGTGCCCCTGAAGGACCAGGTGCGCAGCCTGGGAGTCATTTTGGACTCACAGCTGTCCATGGAGGCACAGGTCAATTCTGTGTCCAGGGCAGCTGTCTACCAACTCCACCTGGTACGCAGGCTGAGACCCTACCTGCCTGCGGACTGTCTCGCCAGAGTGGTGCATGCTCTGGTTATCTCCCGCTTGGACTACTGCAATGCGCTCTACGTGGGGCTACCTTTGAAGGTGACTCGGAAACTACAACTAATCCAGAATGCGGCAGCTAGACTGGTGACTGGGGGCGGCCGCCGAGACCACATAACACCGGTCTTGAAAGACCTACATTGGCTCCCAGTACGTTTCCGAGCACAATTCAAAGTGCTGGTGTTGACCTTTAAAGCCCTAAACGGCCTCGGCCCAGTATACCTGAAGGAGCGTCTCCACCCCCATCGTTCTGCCCGGATGCTGAGGTCCAGCGCCGAGGGCCTTCTGGCGGTTCCCTCATTGCGAGAAGCAAAGCTACAGGGAACCAGGCAGAGGGCCTTCTCGGTAGTGGCGCCTGCCCTGTGGAACGCCCTCCCATCGGATGTCAAAGCGATAAATAACTACCTGACATTCAGAAGACATCTTAAGGCAGCCCTGTTCAGGGAAGTTTTTAATCTGTGATATCTTAGTGTATTTTTGGTTTTCTATGGAAGCTGCCCAGAGTGGCTGGGGAAACGCAGCCAGATGGGCGGGGTACAAATAATAAATTATTATTATTATTATTATTATTATTATTATTATTATTATTATACTGTGTTATCTGTATGATGTTAGGCGCTCTGAGCCTGGCTTCTGCTGGGGAGGCGGTGTACAAATAAATTATCATTATTATTATTATTATTATTATTATTATTATTATTATTATTATTCAACTGTGCTTTTTAGTTGGATGGGAAATTCCTTAAACAGCCCTATAATGTGATCCAAACACCGAAATGAGGTGATTGCCCATTGAACTCATTAGAAACATCTTGAGCTAGAGAAAGTTGGAATCAATGGGACCTAAGTTAGGGCAAATCCAATTCAGTGTTTGAAGGATCTGAAACAGGAGAGTGCCCTCACCCTTCATGAACACCCTCTTTCCTAGACCCATTCTAAAAAAATAAAGTAAATAAAA
This sequence comes from Podarcis filfolensis, assembly GCF_964270895.1. Classification (NCBI taxonomy): domain Eukaryota; kingdom Metazoa; phylum Chordata; class Lepidosauria; order Squamata; family Lacertidae; genus Podarcis; species Podarcis filfolensis. Next base: position 637,409 of record NC_139604.1, read on the forward strand.
AAGTGACTGCGACCCTGAAGGTAGCGAAGTCTTCCTTTGGAAGCAAGCACCTCCGATTGCTTCACAGTTCTAGTTTTCTGCATCTGATTTATTTCCCCTCTTTCGGAAAAAAATATGGTCGGATTGGCAGGTGGACGATTACCTTGCGACAATCTAGCAAGGGCTGGGAACTATTACTCACTGGAAATAAAGCGCGGGGGGGGAGCTTTGGGTCATGACGTGTTGGGTCTCTTTGCGGGATGAACTTAACAGTTTGTGGCTATAAGTAGGCGAGGGGGCGCCCAGATTGGGGGTCTGCTGTGTGCCCCGTGGCCCTGGGAGGCTGGCATCGGCGGGGTCGGCGCCTGGCAGCTTCGCCTGGTCCCCTTGGCATCTCGGGCTCACGTCGCTCCGCGCCGGTCGCTGTCCACGGGGGGAGGTGCTGAAAGGGAGAAGGACGCCGGCGCGCTGCGGGCATCCTCTTGTCCTTGGCTGCCGCCGCCTCCCCGCGAGCGGCGCTGATTTTCCTCCCCCCGCTGCTTGGCTGCTTCTGCCGCTTCTGCAGCCATTTTGCAACCAGCAGAGCCGGAGGCAGGGGCAGGCTGCCGGCGGAGCCGAGCGATGGGCTAGCAGCAGCTGTTGCGGGCAGGCGAGCCGGCACCATGGTGAAGAGGAAGAGCTCGGAAGGCCATGACCAGGAGAGCGGCCGAGGGGTCCCGCTGCCCATCCAGACCTTCCTATGGAGGCAAACCAGGTAAGAGAGAGTAGGGGGCGCTACCTGCGAAGCCTCGCTGGGGATGGAAAGGCTGGCGGCCCCCAAGCAAGTGCCTCCTCCTCCTGCAACAGCAAAAGGGAGCCGTGTGTGCGCCTGGCTGTATGGCGCTTGTTTCCAAGGGCTCGCCGTCAAATCAAGAGGGCTGAGGCTTTTTCCTTTTCTGATGAGAGTGCTGCGTGCTATAAGGGGTACTTCGCGCTTGTTTTTTAGAATTAAGGTGCTTCCACGTTTTCTCCCCCTCCCTGGCACCTGATGCCGTCCTCCAGCTGCAGTCAGACCCAAAGGCTTCACAGCAGCTCTGCCAGTCCCCTCGGTGAGCCACACTGGTCTGTAGAACCGGTTACATCAGTCGTTCCTGTGAGCAGCACAGTCCAGGAGAAGAAACCCCTGAAGCAAGCTATCAAACGTCAGAATGCATCTGCCTTTGAGCGGTGATGCTCTCCCACTGCCACCATGGCACAGCAACAAGCTTTTGCTTCAGAGTGTGGTGAATGCTGGGCTTGTGGAATAGGCTAGTTCACCAGCTATGGCTGTTCCTGTATAGAAATAAGCCTGGCTACAGTATACCCTGCTGTAGCAACCTCCAGGTTAGATGACTGTAATGCACTGGGGGGGGGGGGGCTGCCCTTAAAGACTGTTCAGAAGCTGCAGTTGTTGCAAAGGCGATGGTCAGTGTGTTGACCCGTGCAGCTGCTTGGAACCAGAGAACAATTCTGAAGAGTTTTTCACTGGCTGCCTACATGCTTCTGAGCCCAATTGAGGTTTTAGTGTTTATGTACAAAGTCCTGAATGACTTAGGACCCAGTTCTATGAAAGAATGCCTCTCAGCATTTTCCTGCTCAAGATTTAAGACCTACCAGCAAGGCTCTTCTTGTCATTCCATCACCAAGTGACACCTGTGATGCTTTAGCTCAGTGAGGAGCCTTTTTGGTGCTTGTACCCTGGGGGTGGAATGCTATTCCCTCTGAAGTACAGCACTATTTAGCTTCTGCTGCCAGATGTAAACCCATTTCTTCCTCCAGGCCTTTAGTGGAGCTGGGTGTTGACATGCTGAGCTACCTGGCATTGTTAGATGAAGCAAATTAAGTTATTCAGGTTGAGGTAGTTTTATTATTTTATTGTCTAATTTTATTGTATCTGTTTGTATTGGGTTGTAAAACCAATGGCACTTCTACTCAAAAGAGACCCTATGAAATTAATAAGTATTAATGATTAGACTTAGATTTAATAACTTTGGTGGGCTTACTCTTAGTATAACTAACATTGGATACAACTCATTGTATTTATTTGAACGTGACTCATCATGAGATTGCTTGCAGTGAAGGGAGGGCTATAAATATTATAATGAATTAATTCAATTTATAGCATGTTTAAGTCACTTTGCACAATTTTGTTGTTCACTACTTCACAGCATAACCTTACATTGAAATGGAATCCTGAAGACTTTCTGAGATAAAGCATGGAAAATGTCAGTTTACTATGATTTACACACAAACGAAATTATTTTTTTAAAGTACAATGAAATTAAAGCCATGCAACATCAGATGTAAATATATAAATATATAACTACAATTGGTATCACTTATACATCCCATTGCTTCCAGTCAGATAAATCTGATTCTGAACACATCGTTAAATAATCCATTAAAATCAATGAGATTGAAAGGTGTTTCACTTTGACTGGATAATGCTTAGTATATTTATGAATATAGTATAGAATATTTGATAACTTCAGAAAATTATTGTTTATTGTTTCATTTGCCTTTATAAGCTCAGACAAACAAAACAAAAAGCATCACTTTGCAATAGATATATTCAAAAGATCTCTTCCTCCACACCTTTAGTGGAGCTGGGAGTTGAGATACCGAGCCATCTGGAGTATATAATTATAGTCCATCAAAGACCTTCATAAATGGAATTGTTTGCATCTGGTGCTTAAAAAAAATATAGTGAAGGAGACTGGGGAACATCCCTAGAGAGAGTGTTATACAGACAGGGGCATCTTCCGTCCCCCCCCCCAAAAAAAACTGCCCCCAGGAAAAACCCCTCACCACCACTGAGAAAGGAGGCAAGACTTCAGAAAATGAAATTAACCAATGTCTTCATGTTCAATGAAGGTTCATGTTCATGGGGTTGTGCAGAGTTGTTAAGGCAGCAGAGAGCATTGTTGGCTGCCCACTCTCCACCTTAGAGCAGATTTATGCCACAAGGTGCCATAGGAAGGCACTGGACATAGTAAAAGATCCATCGCATCCTGGTCACTGTCTCTTCGAGCTCCTGCCGTCGGGACAGAGATACAGGACGATGAAGACAAGAACGAGCCGTCTTAAGAACAGCTTCTTCTCCAGAGCGATCTCGGCCCTGAATGGGAAGCCTGGACTTTGAAAGTCATCTAATCTTCCTTGCTGTACTATACTGTATTGTTTTAATTAGTGTTTTTATGGAGCAGTCAAGTAATTTCGTTGTCCCTGAGAGGGGGCAATGACAATAAAGATATTATTATTATTATTATTATTATTATTATTATTATTATTATTATTATCATGGCGGCGCAAGCACTTGCAGCGGCTCGGCACTCCGAAGACCGGTATTCAGTGATTTGTGTTTTATTTTTATTTGTGAACTTATTGCTGCTATGGACTGTGAATACTCAGGCACAAGAAATTTATAGTCGTCAAGAGCTCTTAAGTATCGGCAGAGGAGAAGGTTGCAGCCAGGAGGTCTCAACCTATAACATTCCAGCTGAGCTTATCAGAGAGCCTCCATATCTTGCACATTCTTGGGATACTCCCCTTGCTCTCCTTGCCAGAAAGAAAAGAAAACGGAGAGGGCGTAAGCAGAAGAGGGGTTGCAGGGCTGGACTACGAGTGAGGTTAGGTAAAAATCCCCACAAGCCTGCATTGCCAAGTCTCCTTGTATCAAATGTGAGATCCTTACCTAACAAGGTAGAGGAGTTGGAGCTTATTACCTCTCGGCAGAAAAGTATCCGGGACTGCTGTGTTATGGTCCTTTTAGAGACGTGGCTGGATCCCTCCTTTCCACAGGGACTTCTGCAGCTAGAAGGACGCTCAGTAATTAGAGCGGATAGAACCGCTGAATCCGGGAAGAGCAGAGGAGGAGGAATTTGCGTTTATATAAATAACAACTGGAGCTCGGACATCAAACAAATGGACACGCATTGCTCTCCTGACTTGGAGTACCTAGTGGTGAAGTGCCGCCCTTTTTATTTGCCACGTGAGTTTAATGTTGTTATAATAACAGCGGTGTATATACCTCCCGATGCAAACACTACTACAGCTATGGGCCACCTGCTAACTGCTATTAGCAAACAGCAGCGGGCCCACCCGGATGGAGCATTTGTGGTTGCTGGTGATTTTAACCGAGCCGATTTAAGGACTGTGCTTCCTAAGTTCCACCAGTATGTTGATTGTCCCACTAGGGGGGGAAATACCCTGGACCGAGTATATAGTAACATCATGCATGGATACAAGACCAAGCCCTTGCCCAATTTGGGGCAGTCAGACCACATATCTTTACTTATGATACCATCATATAGACCTCTCGTATGCAGAATTAGACCATCAACTAGAGAGATACGAGTGTGGCCAGTAGGTGCATCTGAGCAACTTCAAGATTGCTTTCGGAGCACCGAGTGGTCGCTTTTTGTGGAGAATAATGTGGACACATACGCTTCAACAGTACTGTTCTACGTTAAAAGCTGCATTGATGTTGTCACTACCACCAAACAAATACGGGTGTTCCCTAACAACAAGCCCTGGCTAAACAGGGATGTGTATCTTCTGTTAAAGGCAAGAAATGCTGCTTTTCATTCTGGTGATGCGCAACAGTATAGAGAAGCCAGAGCCAAATTGAAAAAGGGCATTAGGAATGCCAAAGCTATGTACTGCCGGAGGATTGAAAAACATTTTGAGAGCTCCGACCCTCGTCGAGTATGGCAAGGCCTGCGACAAATCACAGGGCAAAATATTAAAAACGAACTGGCCAGTAGCAGTGCGCACCTGGCTGATCAACTGAATCAATTTTTTAGTCGCTTTGAGGTGGGAACTGGAACTACCGTCACTACAGCATTGGCTACCAGCACATCATCAGAAACTACTACTGATAGACAACCATTTTTATTACAGACCTCTGACGTACAACGTGCCTTTCGGAGCATTAACATTAGGAAGGCAGCTGGACCGGATGGAATTATGGGACGGGTTATTAGGGACTGCGCTGCAGAATTAGCTGGGGTATTTACGGACATTTTTAACCTATCCCTGTTGCAGGGTTCTGTCCCTACCTGCCTGAAGACATCGATTATAGTGCCAGTCCCCAAGCAGTCAGTGGTGGTATCTCTCAATGACTATAGACCAATAGCTCTAACATCTGTTGTTATGAAATGTTTTGAGAGATTGGTGCTAGATCATATTAAGGCTGGTCTTCCATCCACTCTAGACCCGTTCCAGTTTGCATACAGAAGAAACAGATCTACTGATGATGCTATTTCCATCGCTGTCCATACTGTACTGAGTCATCTAGAACGACAGGGAACCTACGCAAGGCTGTTGTTTGTGGACTACAGTTCTGCCTTCAATACAATTCTGCCAGACAGGTTATTTCTTAAAATGACCAATTTGGGTATACATCAGAAGATCTGTCTGTGGGTAAGGAATTTCTTGACTGATAGGCCGCAGACAGTGAGAATGGGACCTTACTATTCTTCTACTCTAGTATTAAGCACAGGAGCCCCTCAGGGATGTGTGCTAAGTCCCTTTCTCTATTCCCTGTACACATTTGATTGCACCCCACTGTATAAGTCCAACACAATCATCAAATTTGCGGATGATACAACAGTGGTGGGGCTCATTAGTGAGAACAATGAGACTGCTTATAGGAAAGAAGTACAGGGGTTAATTCAATGGTGTAAAGAAAACAATCTTATGCTTAACACCAAAAAAACCAAAGAACTCATAATTGACTTTAGGAGAAAGAAAAGTGTATTTTTACCATTGTACATAAATGGCGAGGAGGTGGAGAGGGTTGGTAGTTTTAAATACCTGGGCATTTATATCTCTGAGGACCTCTCATGGACTGCAAATATTAATATGGTTGTGAGGAAGGTGCAGGGGAGGTTGTATTTCCTGAGAATGCTCAGGGGACTGAATCTATCTCAGCACCTACTTCTGTCCTATTATCACAGTACCATCGAGAGTGTCTTAACCTATAGTGTATTATCGTGGTATGGGAGCAGCTCCGAAACGGATAAAAAAGCTTTACAGAGAATAATTAAAATTGCCCAGAATGTTATTGGGCTCCAACTACCAACCCTGGATGAGATCTTCACGTCTCGCACTTTGAAGAAGTCACACAATATCCTGAGAGATCCCACCCATCCTGCTCACAACTTCTTTGAACTGTTGCCTTCGGGCAGAAGATATAGGACAATGAAAACACGAACCACACGCCTTCTGAATAGTTTCTATCCAAGAGCTCTGATTGCACTAAATAATGATCTCAGGGCCAGTTGCAAGAAATAGCAAGCAGGGAGTAGGAAGGAATGAGATAGGTTTTAGGTTATGTTATGCCTTTAAATAGGTTATGTTATATTCTGGATTATGTTATGTTTTATAGATTATGTCTGAATAGGATGAGAGTGTTGGAGATACGTGTAAATGTGTATGTGAACCCGGTCTTTGGGGGGGTGTTTGATTTTCGTTGTTGTGTATACTGTGTATATACGGACAATGACAATAAATTTATCTAAATCTAAATCTAAATCTAAATCAAGAAGTTGGTGCTTCAGCTACCTGGGCCTCAGGCATTAAATGAGGCAAGGGGCTGTATTGTGTGAGTTTGGAAAGGGGACATTTTTGGTATCATCTCACACTATAACTCATTTGACATTTTTCAATTAAGTTTGTTCAAGTGTTGCATTATCTTCTTCTCGCATGAAAACAATATTGACTTCTTTATTATTGGACTGATCCTACAGAGCAGGCCATGCCTTAGGCATGTAGAGGAGAGTTTACAATGGCTTCCACCTCACATTAGATCCCAGTACTAGTCACCTTTCCTTGCGCCTGCATTGCCACAGCATCCTAAACCAGCCTTCCGCAGACTGGTGCCCTCCATATGCTGGCTGGGGCTGATGGGAGTTGTAGTCCAAAAACTTAAAGAAGATGGCAGCTTGGGGAAGGCTGTCATAAACATTTCCCAGGCCTGCTGGATGACTGTTATGAGTGGGTTACCACTGCTGTCCACTCACCTACACTGCACATATTTACCCTGAGACTCCCAAAATTGAAGCCTCTGATTGAATGGGTCTCCCTTGCTTTTCTTTAGCGTCAGCCCACCCCACCCTGACATGTACCATGTACTGTTGGGAAAGGGAAATCCCTCTGTCTCTAGTACTTACTGTAGCCCCTGCAGAAATCTCTCAGATGCAGCCACATGGGGCTATTTGTCAGCTTTGTAACATGCAGTTTCCTTGGGACCTTGGCGTGTGATTTATTTATATAGCCACAGTGTCGTAAGTAATTATGCCATTGTAACCTTCATTGTAATTCAGCATGTTTAATTGTGTTATGTACCTATGACCATTCCTTTGACAAGCTTCTTTTTTCTCCCCTCAGTGCATTTTTGAGGCCCAAACTGGGAAAACAATATGAAGCTTCATGTGTGGTATGTGACTTTCAATTTATATATATATATATATATATACACGGATTTGCATGCATTTCCTTAATTTTTGTAAAGGAAACTGGCAGACTTTTGTTAAGCTCAATGGCCCAAATGTAGCACTTGCCTTACCATGGCAAAAGTAGCTAAGTACAAACCAATATTACTATATATAAATTTATTATCATGATTTACACTGTTAGCTGTTTTATACAAAAAAAGTTTCCATTATTATGTACTGGCAAAATCAATATAATTCTGACAGATGAGATTCTGAGCATGAAGATTGCAGAGGGTGTGTGCTCATATCCATTGCAGAATCCCTGTCAGTAAGGCTGGTACACAGGTGTTATAACATCAGGAAGAACCTTCTGGCAGTAAAAGCAGTTTGGCAGTGGCACAGCCCCCTAGGAATGCGGTGGACTCTCCTTCAGTGGAGGTTTTATGGCTGGATGGCCATCTGTCAAGGATGCTATGGTTGAGATTCCTGCAGTTCAGCGGGTTGCACTAGACGACTCTTGAGGTCCTTCCCAACTCTACAATTTTATGATTTAATGAACTCAGTTGTTCTTGAAGCCTTTTGGTTCTGGCTTTTGCTAATATAGGATACCAGCACCTCATGTCAATCACATATCACTGATGCAGATGGTTATGCCTTGTTGTGTTTGCTGGACCTCATCAGACATACTATGAATGATGCCCTCTAGCTTAATGCATGCTCTTCTGTTCAGTTGGCACAGCTACAAATGCTACTTCAAAGAAATATGACCCATTTCTTTTCAGGCTTCTAGCATATGACCTTGATTTACTGAATCACTCCTGCAGAGCAAATAAATCATTTACTGCTCATGCTTTATATATCATGTGAAGAAAACACTATTTTCCTCACTTTCTCAAAGTTCTTGAATTCTGACAGGTACAAGCAGAAAATTCACAACTGTTGCTATGCTATACTGTTTCACACAGCTGAAATGTGGGGTTGTGGGAATTAATGTTTCAATGCACTCTTCCATATCAAACACTCCTCCCCAAGCATGTCAGGACAAAGCATCCCAGTTAGCTTCCCTTGTAGAGGATTTTGTTTCGGTCTGCATTTTTGAGCAAACTGACCTGATTCACACACCCTGGACTGATGTGTGAATTGAAATGAAATTATCCTTTGGTCTTCACATTTCTCCACATATAAAAACAAAAACAGACAGACACTCCTACAGGAGGCAGTTAATCTGCTGATCATGTTTCAGAGTTCTGGGGAGAACCATTGCAACTCAAGGTGCTTCACTTTCAAACAACCCGGACTCTCACTCTCTGAATTTTTCTCTCTTCCCGTCCATTCAAGTTGCAGACTGGCTCCAAAACATCACTCCTGCTTTCAGTCACCAGCTGGAGGACATAATCTTCCCAAACACATTGTACTGTATTCCAAATGTTGGAGAGAGGGTCCCAGCTATCAGGAGAACAACTCTTGTGATTTGCTTTCATAATTTGCTCCCATTATGTTCTTATTAGTAAGCTATTAGCTTAACTAAATATGGTCTCCCTGCGTTCATAATGCCACTGAAATACGATCATAAATTTCTTTTAGGGAGCTCATTTGCTAGCTTGCTTTTTACAGTCACAGTCCATTACCCTACTCCAAGTACATGGATGAGAAGAGGGAGCAGTGGCAGTATTATTCATGCAGTCCTCCATTATGCTAATATTGCTTTGATACTACACAGTATGTAGGAGATGGAGTGGGAAGGTGAGGGTAGCATGAGGACTCTGGCACAGACCACTTGGACCTACACTTTTAACTTTCCACAAAATGTGTCAAAGCGCTTCTAGAGCACAGATAGTCAATGTTGTGTCCTACAGACATTGATGGACCAGCACTCACAATCAGCCCCAGTCAGAATGGCCAATGGTCAGGGATGATGGGTATGGTAGTTCATCAATATTTGGAGGGCACTACATGCTTCCCCTGCACTGGAGTATGGAGCAGAGTAAGAGACCTGGGAGGAGGCTTCCCATCAATGCAGAGGATTGCTGGGGAGAGGCAACCAGTTACTACATTTCCATTCTGCTCTAGCTTCCGGGCTACTACATCACCTCCAAGGGCATTGAGTGTTGGACCTCTTCTCTTGTGCTTCTGACTTACCAGTGTATTTCAGAAGCAAGCCCTCTATTAACAAGCCTTGCTGTAGCCTTTTCATTTAATCAATCAGAACATATTGTATATACTCGAGTATAAGCAGACCCGAATATAAGCCAAGGCACCTAATTTTAGCACAAAAACCTGGGGAAACTTATTGACTCGAGTATAAACCCGTTCACCACATCACAAACCTGATGGTGGCGGCAGCGATGGAGGAAGAACAAGCAGCCCAAAAGGGCTCCTTTTGGGCCGTTCATCCCTCCGCCGCCGCCTCTGCCGCTCACAAGAGCAGGCATAGGAGCCGCGGTTGGGAGAGGCACAGCACAGCACCTCTCCCATCTGCGGCTTCCTGTGCCTGCCCTTGCGAGAGGCGGGTGGCGGCGGTAGGACCAGTGGCGAGAAAGGGCTCCTTTCGGGCCGCTCATCCCACCACTGCCGCCTCACTCAAGTATAAGCCGAGGGGGGCTTTTTCAGCATAAAAAATGTGCTGAAAAAGTTGGCTTATACTCGAGTATATACGGTAACTAGATCCAAAACATGCTTCCCAAGCTAGATATTGGAGCTCTTTGCTGTGTATCATCATGTGGAAATGTTCTTCCTGGCTCTGTCAGTGCTTTCTGCCCTGCTCTTCAGTCTTTTGTTCTATTGACACTGTAATTTCCTAAATGTCAAGGAAACAAAGTCCTTTTCTTTTACCATTTAAGATTGTAATGGTCTTATAAAATTCAATAGTGTCCCGTGTATTTTTAGAATCTGAGTTGCCAAGTTGAAGCCACTGAAGTGTGTGATGGTGCACTATTTTTAGACACATCCCTTTTCTATTTGCTGAATTTGTTGATGTATTGTGCTGTATTTGGAGGTCACTTTTAATGCTGTACTTTCCAACCCAACCCAAAAATATAGAGATTCCCCACCCCCCCTTTGTCTCATCGGCCACCATATAATTCAATATCTTCCTGTTTTCCTATAATAGTTAAACTTTCAGTAGCTATGGATGAATGTGGGACAAAACCAACCACAGTATTCTGTTTAAAACAATACATTACAACTTTATTGACGCTTAATTGCAATATTAATACTATGAAGTTTATTTAAAGGATTACTTATAACGCTTGTGGTTTCACTTAGTTACTGTATGATTAAATAGCGCCCACATACACAATAGGGTTACTGTCCCTTTAAGAAGCTGCCTATGTAAGGTTGCTTTTTCACCCCAAATCAAACCCTTGGCAATTACCCTATAGTGCTCCCTTGCCAGTTAATGCACTATACCCAGAGGACTTCACAAGCAGTCTGTCCAGACCCCCATAAGCATTTACTTGTAAGTTTTTAAAAAGTAAACTTTTATTATAATAGTCTAATGGTACAAACTAAGAAAGTCCAGGTGCTTTTACAAGGCAAAGGAGTAGCATCAACAAATCTGGTCCAAGATCACAAGCCAAGGTTCAGGAGTTTGCATGGGAGCTGTGAACATGTTCTAACAAGTTTATTCCTTATCTGAAGACAGGTATACCTCCTGGGGGTGGGAAAAGTCTTTTCTCATCTCTTGATGTGCCATCAATCCCTGAGCCAGTGTCTTCCTCTGAACTCTTCTGCTCTGTCCTAGCAAGCTGGGAAGGATCAGTCCTTGTGTTTCTCGCCTTGCCGGTTCCAGGCTTATCTAGGTGCAGGGTGGGATGGGGAGCTTCATCAAGTGGTCTCTGCAGCATAGTCTGATCCCCTTCTCTTCACACTCTGAGTTCTCATCCTCAGTTGCCTCGCACTCCTGGTCTGAATCAGAGGACTCAGGAGGAACCATAACACAGTAATCGCCTTAGTGACCCATACCTCCTGCAATCTGGAGTTTTTCAGGATTCTCTCAGGATTGCACCTATGGTCTTTAACTTGGTCCAGCAATAGCTACCACCTCAAGTTCATAATGAACAATGCTGTTACTTACAGCAGCTTTCTTGAAGGCTGTCTTGCTCTCATATTTCCTCCCTCGACTCTTTGCTCCAGTGATATTAGCTCCTGAGCTGGATCTCCAACTTCCTTTCAGACACCAGCCTCTGCCACTGCTCCCTAAGCCCCTTCCAACTTCCCCACTGACCTCAGTTCCAACAATTACTCCCCCCCCCCCAGAGCAGGATGGAACCTGGCCCTTTTTTTACATTAAGGACTACAGTTTCCTGACCACTGTCCTGTTAGCTAGGAATGATAGAAGTTGTAGTCCCAAAACATCTGGAGGGCCAAGTTTGGAGATGCCTGATTTAGAATCAGGGCACTTCATTGTTACCTAAAAAAGTGGTACAGATGGTTTGAAAGGACATACATAAAATAAGTCTTTCATAGAATGATAGAGGATCATCTAGTCCAACCCCCTGTAATGCAGGAATAGGCAGCTGCCCTTTATGTCCTGCAACATTGGCATTATCAACAACATGCTCCAACCAACTGAGCTATCCATGGCGACATTGCAGTTTTTAAATGTCCTGAAAATTTCTTAACCAAGTATTGTGGTTCGAGGACCCGACCCCCGCAATGTGGAAAGAATACACAAGGACACGTTATATAAGGTTAATGGGCAAGGAAAGGCCACAACTTTATTGATTACAGCAGTGAAAAGGTATTGGCTTAGGCATTGGATCTCTCAAGCAAGTGGGTTTATTCACCAGTAGGTGGAGCCTGTTGATGCTAATCCAACTATAGGCTCTCCCCTGATGTCACCGAGGGTCGTGCCATGGCCTCCCACCAAGCAGGCATCGGACAGAAATACACGACCGCCAGATTCCTTTAACGGAATACCCCTAAATTGAAGGCATAGGCGATGGCCACACCTAGCTCTTCGACACACCACAACACATTATTCCAATGCCTAACCTACCCACCAATACCACAAATGTTGTGACGATTGCTACGAGGTAGGCGAAAAAACCAAAAAGCCTAATGCCAAATGGAAAAACTCCTACCAGGCCCCCTAGACAACCAGGGCGACCAACCTAAGGTCCGTAGCAAGGCCAATGACCTAAGCCCTACTCAAAGGGAGTGGAGGGTGGGTGACTCTCAGCGAGACGACGAAGAAAGAGGCCGGGGAGAGGCTGGCGCCGCAGCAAAAGGCTGCTGAACCTGGTTGGATGCCTGCCGAGGGGGCGTGGGCGCCAGCCGGGTGAGGGGGAGGCAGGGGGGCTAATGCCCCCTGCTAGGGGCGGTACTCGGCTCCCGCCCACAACCACTCCCCTCTCTTGCAGGGAGGAGAGTTTTTGCTACTATTCCCTGCTGATTATTATATGAGAGTCTTGCATGAATGAAAAGCCTTGTTCAAACACGCTATCCTGTGTTTAAAAAGCAAGCAAAGGGCTTGTCCACACTTACTTTCCCCCACTCTTTCCAGTCGCAATCCATGATTTAAAGCTCTAAGTCCGAGCACCCTGTTTATTTTTACCCTAGAGCTTTTCCTGCAAAAACGTGCTCTTTAAGGCTCAATCAGAGCAAGCGACAAACCATGGAAAATGAAAACTGATTTTTGCTCCAAATCAGCTTTCAAGAGCAGGTTTTTATGGGGAAAGGTCTGGGACAAAAAAAAAGAGAAATGTTCGGTCATGGAGTGTTAAAAGAAATTGCTGAACAAAAGTGTGGGTAAGCTCAAAATGTTCTTTTCTATTACAAATTTGTTCCAAAAGGAAACAAGGGGAGACTCAAGGGTGCCAACTTGAATAAAAGATTGGGGGGCAGGTAAGCCCCGCCCCACATAATTGATCACGTGACATGGTGCGTGCACACAATTTGAATGGCAATGCCCATCAACTTGGGGAGGATAGCCCCCTCAAATATTTTATTGGGGGGCAAAGCCCCCTCAGCCCCTAGGAGTTGGCGCCTCTGTGGAGACCATTGATTTGTTAATTTATCCATTTATGCTACCCCACAGTGGCTTCCTGGTAGCTGTTCTTTAACTGAAGGTTTTTTTGGGGGGGGTTATTTACACTTGCTAGCAATCAAAATTTCAGCACTGACAGGCCGATTTTCAATCAAAGTCTGATTTGTTTACTTATAAACTTATTTATAAGCTGCCTTTTGTGAAGTTGCCCACACAGAGACAGCTTTACATATCAATGAACACAATACCATTGAAAACAAAACTAGGCAATTTAAATGGCGGCAGTACATAATAATTTAAAAACATAGCCTGGTTAAAAATAAATAACACAGCAGGCAGAACAGATTCAGCACTTTAAAATGCTACACATTCTAAAACAGCTCTCACTCATTAAATAAAGGCATAGATTAGGAAAAAGCTAGTCCCCCCCCCAAAAAAAATAGGTTTAAAACACCCGCTTTAAAATTTGCAGAGTTGGGGGGGGCCTCCATGGTTACATAATCTTGGACCTCCACAGAAAAGCCTGTTTCTTGTGCCAGCCAACAAAACTGGCCTTATAGACAGGCCTTGAAGAAGGGTATAAGTGGTTCTTCTAAATCATTGAGGGAAGGGGGTTATTGGTTAGTTTTTGTCTTTTTAGGTTTTTTCTATTCTCATTCTGCATTTTTATGTTGTGAACTGCCCTCTGAAGTTTTTAGGTCAAAAACAGATGAGATGAGATTGAGCTCTTGGTACAGCAAACTAAATATGACATAATAGGCATCACTGAAACCGGGTGGGATAAGTCCCACGATTGGAATGTAGTAATGGAGGGATACAATCTATTTCAGAGAAACAAGACAAGAAAGGAGGAGGAGTGGCGTTATATGTCAGGGATGTGTATACCTGTGAAGAGATCCAAGATTTAGAACCTCAAAGCCAAAGTGAGAGCATTTGGGTCAAAATTAAGGGAGAGAAGAATAACAGTGACCTCATTGTGGGAGTTTACTATAGATCTCCAAGCCAAACGGAGGACATAGATGATGCCTTCCTGGAACAGATGGCCAAGCATGCAAAAGGAAGGGAGATAGTAGTAATGGGGGACTTCAATTACCTGGATATTTGTTGGATGTCAAGCTCAGCCAACAGCATAAGGTCAAACAGATTCCTCACTGGCCTTGCAGACAACTTCATTGTCCAGAAAGTGGGAGAAGCAACAAGAGGAACAGCCATTTTAGATCTGGTCCTAACCAATGTTGATGACCTGGTTAGTGGGGTAGAAGTGGAAGGATCATTAGGCGCGAGTGATCATGCTCTTCTGAAGTTTACTATACAGCGGAAAGGAGCAGCCAAGCATACTAGGACTCAATTTCTTGACTTTAAGAAAGCCGACTTCATAAAACTTAGGGAAGTGCTGGGTGAGATCCCATGGACAGTAATACTAAAAGGAAAGGGAGTTCATGATGGCTGGGAGTTTGTTAAGAGGGAGATAGTAAAAGCACAACTTCAGGCAATACCAATGAGACGGAAACATGGAAGGTGCCTAAAGAAGCCAGGGTGGCTATCTAAAGAAGTTTTAACTGAGTTAAGATTAAAAAAGGATGTGTACAAAAAATGGAAAAGGGGGGAAACCACCAACGAGGAATTCAAACAAATAGCCAGCACGTGTAAACACAAAGTCAGAAAAGCTAAAGCACAGAATGAACTCAGGCTTGCTAGAGAGGTTAAAAGCAACAAAAAAGGCTTTTATGGGTATGTTCGTGGCAAAAGGAAGAACAAAGAAACAGTGGGGTCACTCAGAGGAGAAGATGGTGAAATGCAAACAGGGGAGACAGAAAGGGCTGAACTCCTCAATGCCTTCTTTGCCTCAGTCTTCTCCGATAAAGAAAACAATGCCCGACCTGAAGAATCTGGAGCAAATGATTCAGCAGAGGAAACACAGCCCAGAATAACTAAGGAGATAGTACAAGAATACTTGGCTAGTTTAGATGTATTCAAGTCTCCAGGGCCACAAGAGACCACAAGGGCCATTGAGTCCAACCCCCTGCCAAGCAGGAAACACCATCAGAGCACTCCTGACATATGGTTGTCAAGCCTCTGCTTAAAGACCTCCAAAGAAGGAGACTCCACCACACTCCTTGGCAGCAAATTCCACTGTCGAACAGCTCTTACTGTCAGGAAGTTCTTCCTAATGTTTAGGTGGAATCTTCTTTCTTGTAGTTTGGAACCATTGCTCCGTGTCCGCTTCTCTGGAGCAGCAGAAAACAACCTTTCTCCCTCCTCTATGTGACATCCTTTTATATATTTGAACATGGCTATCATATCACCCCTTAAACACCTCTTCTCCAGGCTAAACATGCCCAGCTCCCTCAGCTGTTCCTCATAAGGCATCGTTTCCAGGCCTTTGACCATTTTGGTTGCCCTCCTCTGGACACGTTCCAGTTTGTCAGTGTCCTTCTTGAACTGTGGTGCCCAGAACTGGACACAGTACTCCAGGTGAGGTCTGACCAGAGCAGAATATAGTGGCACTATTACTTCCCTTGATCTAGATGCTATACTCCTATTGATGCAGCCCAGAATTGCATTGGCTTTTTTAGCTGCCGCATCACACTGTTGGCTCATGTCAAGTTTGTGGTCAACCAAGACTCCTAGATCCTTTTCACATGTAGTGCTCTCAAGCCAGGTGTCACCCATCTTGTATTTGTGCCTCTCATTTTTTTTTGCCCTAGTGCAATACTTTACATTTCTCCCTGTTAAAATTCATCTTGTTTGTTTTGGCCCAGTTCTCTAATCTGTCAAGGTCGTTTTGAAGTGTGATCCTGTCCTCTGGGGTGTTAGCCACCCCTCCCAGTTTGGTGTCATCTGCAAATTTGATCAGGATGCCCTTGAGTCGTTGATAAAGATGTTGAATAAGACCGGGCCCAAGACAGAACCCTGTGGCACCCCACTAGTCACTCTTCTCCAGGATGAAGAGGAACCATTGATGAGCACCCTTTGGGTTTGGTCAGTCAGCCAGTTACAAATCCACTGAGTGGTAGCATAGTCAAGACCGCATTTTACCAGCTTCTTTACAAGAATATCATGGGGCACCTTGTCAAATGCCTTGCTGAAATCAAGGTAGGCTACATCCACTGCGTTCCCTTCATCTACCAGGCTTGTAATTCTGTCAAAAAACGAAATCAGGTTAGTCTGACATGACTTATTTTTCAGAAATCCATGCTGACTATTGTTGATCACAGCATTCCTTTCTAGGTGCTCACAGACTGTTTGCTTAATGATCTGCTCCAGAATCTTCCCTGGTATTGATGTCAGACTGACTAGGCGGTAATTATTTGGGTCCTCTCTTTTCCCCTTTTTGAAAATAGGGACAACATTTGCCCTCCTCCAGTCTGCTGGGACTTCGCCTGTTCTCCAGGAATTCTCAAAGATGACTGCCAGTGGTTCTGAGATCACATCTGCCAGTTCTTTTAATACTCTTGGATGCAGTTCATCTGGCCCTGGAGACTTGAATACATCTAAACTAGCCAAGTATTCTTGTACTATCTCCTTAGTTATTCTGGGCTGTGTTTCCTCTGCTGAATCATTTGCTCCAAATTCTTCAGGTCGGGCATTGTTTTCTTTATCGGAGAAGACTGAGGCAAAGAAGGCATTGAGGAGTTCAGCCCTTTCTGTGTCCCCTGTTTGCATTTCACCATCTTCTCCTCTGAGTGACCCCACTGTTTCTTTGTTCTTCCTTTTGCCACGAACATACCCATAAAAGCCTTTTTTGTTGCTTTTAACCTCTCTAGCAAGCCTGAGTTCATTCTGTGCTTTAGCTTTTCTGACTTTGTGTCTACACGTGCTGGCTATTTGTTTGAATTCCTCTTTGGTGACAGACGTGTGTCAGCCCTCTGTACTTATATCTAGGAGCAATGGGCTGAATAGGGTTTCCATGCATGTGCACATGGTTTCCAGAGATAATGTGCCCACTGTCCACCATTGCAACGTGGACCAATCAGACTTCCTGTGTGAAGAATGGAACTGTCCTCATTAAATTTACGTATGGTACTACAGTGGTGCCTCGCAAGACGAAAAGAATCCGTTCCGCGAGTCTCTTCATCTTGCGGTTTTTTCGTCTTGCGAAGCAAGCCCATTAGCGGCTTAGCGGATTAGCGCTATTAGCGGCTTAGCGGGCTTAGCGGATCAGCTGATAAGCGGCTTAGTGGATCAGCTGATAAGCGGCTTAGCGGCTTGGGAAAAAGGGGGGGGAAACCCGCAGGAACTCGCAAGACATTTTCGTCTTGCGAAGCAAGCCCATAGGAAATTCGTTTTGCGAAGCACCTCCAAAACGGAAAACCCTTTCGTCTAGCGGGTTTTCTGTCTTGCGAGGCATTCGTCTTGCGGGGCACCACTGTATTTTCATACAAAGCAGAAATGTTCAGTCTTTCAAGAACATGTAATAGGATTTTTTTTTTCTTTTTCCTCCTTCATTTTAGTCCTTTGAAAGAGTTTTGGTTGAGAATAAGTTGCACGGTCTTTCACCGGCCCTTTCTGAAGCCATCCAGAGCATTTCTCGCTGGGAACTGGTCCAAGCTGCCTTACCACATGTTCTTCACTGCACGGCGACACTGCTTTCCAATCGGAACAAGTTAGGTCAGTGCGCATGTTAGGATGCTATTATGCTAAAAACCTAATTATGTTCCGTCTAGTTTAAACTGATGGTTCTCAAAGCAGGATAAGCTGTGGCTAAGGGATGCATTTACCTACCCCTTTTGATTTCAGTTGGTTGTGATTGAGCAGAATGACTCCTGGTACACCCTGTTCATTTCTCAGCTATGTGGGTTTGGGAGATCTATCCTGAGAAGGGCCCAGAAGTCCTGTTTTCTTTCTCTGGCACCACTAGGTAAACAAATTGTCTTAGGGCAATCTGGGCATTACATTAAGGTTACCAGACATTCCCATTTCCCAGGGACATTCCCCGAATTTACAAATCAGTCCCCTGACAAAATCCTATCATTCCTACTGAAGTTGAAAAGTGTCTCCGGATTCATTGAAAAAAATCTGGTAACCTTACATTACATGCCTAGGTCCCTTTGCTGCTTCTGGGTGGATGACTGTGAGTGAAGAATCAGGGGTGGAAGAAAAAGAACGTGTCACTCTGCCTTTACCTGCTATTCAAAAGCCTATTTCCAGTAGGAACACACACACACACACCCATCAAATTATGGGGGGAGGGGAAGCTAGAGAGAACTTCTAGATAAAGACTGAACATTGTAACAGCCCATGGCCTTGGTCTGGAGGAGAACATTTAAACTTTCAATTAATTATGTAGTAGTTTTAGTAGCGTAGTAGTAAAATAAATGTTGCTCGGCCATAAGCCATAGCAAAACTAATATATCAACAGAAGACAAAATCCAACAACAGTGCATGGGAAGACCCAGAACGTCTTGCTGTGTTTTCTCATCTAGGACATCAGGATAAACTTGGTGTTGCAGAAACGAAGCTGCTTCATACTCTGCACTGGATGTTGCTAGAAGCTCCTCAAGACTGCAGCAATGACCGCTTTGGAGGAGGAGGAGGAGGCGGAGGAGACAGGGCATCGAGCTGGAGAGGGAGCAGCAGCGCTTTCATCCACCAGATTGAAAACCAGGGATCTCCAGGGCATCCAAGGCGTGACAGCACCAATGAAGAGGAGGAGAACAACAGGAGGAAGTTCTTTCAGAATTCAATGGCCACAGTGGAGCTCTTTGTATTCTTGTTTGCTCCGCTAGTTCATAGGATCAAAGTAAGTGCTTAAAGGAAAGGCTCGTCAACACTTCTGCTTGTCCCGTGCCTAGAAAGTATTAAATTACTTACAATGTCCAGAAGTGGCTACTGTGTTTCCTTCCTAGATCTCCAGTGTTGTGGGACACTCTGATTCCACCACCACTCCCAGAGTTCCCCTTGTCCCTGCTTTATTTCCCTCAGGTTCACTCATACTTATACAGACAGAAGCATGGAAGCTCAAGTCAGACAACCCTCCAAACCCTGCTGTGGAGGATTCTGGAGGAGGCCTGGACTCACAAGGGCAACCATTCCATCTTTCATGTCTGGCATTCCTATGGTATCTCACAGAAACTTTTCTTTTAGGATATCAAATGGAGGGTGTAGCAGAGTCCTTGTAAGCAACCCCTTTTCTTTCTGTCTTTCTTTTTGCTGTATAAAATGTTTATTCGGTGCATGAGATGATTCTTACAATTTCTACCACCTTCATCACAGGTAGAATTGCATTACATTTTTGGAGAGTGAAATTGGAACCAGCAATAAGAACTTCAGATACTCTTCCCCAACTACAGCAACACAGAGCCAATGGCTGCTCCCACTGCCTGCACCCCAAACCCAGTCACAAGACACCTTGTGCACAACATACCACCCCCATGATTGTCCACACACTTTTGTGGATAAACCATGTGTAAAATGGAATAAGAGAGTGGTTTATAGGACAGAAGGACTCTACCTATGAGATTTTGGAACAAGGAATCTCTGGGTTTAAATAAAAAATGTCAATGCTCTTCTCCGTCAGATCCACAGGTGTCCCCATGTTCTTGTGTCCTTTTAGGAATCTGATCTGACTTTTCGTCTGGCCAGTGGCCTTGTTATTTGGCAGCCGATGTGGGAGCACAGGCAACCTGAAGTTTCCGCCTTTACTGCACTGGTTAAACCCATCAGGAATATAATCACAGGTTTGTGGTTGTGTTAATGCATGCAAAAGTACTTAGAATCTGAAAGTCATAGAGAAGTAGCTGGTAAGTGTCTGTTATAGAGTTTCAGAGGCTTCCTCAAACTTCCACCAAAGAACCAATAGCAAATTCTTTGGAAGAGAACCACCTCTTAATAGTAGATGTAGTATCTAACAGGGCTCCAAGTCCCTAACACAGAGCTGGGGAACCTTTTCCAGACCAAGGGTCACAGTGTCTCATGGGAAACATTCCAGGGGACACATGACAGTGGTGGGTGGCCATATGTCCAGAATTTCCTGGAATACTGTGGTCAAAATCAGTGTCCGGGCAGAAATCGGCAAGACTTCCCAGAAAATCCAGATGTATGGCATGCCATGTCAACTTTGGCCCCCAAAAAACTTTTGTGTCTGGATTTTCACTTTCTGAAATATGGCAACTCTAGCGGCAAGAGGCAAAGTAGGGTCAGCAGTGCATGTGAATGTAATCTTTGTTCAGTAGTCTACTATCTACAGACACTCAAACACCCTCTCTATCATCCATCAAGAGGCATTTTGTGGTATTCATTGCTGCACTATTGCAAAAGTGCCAAATGGAATGACACTCCCCCCTCCCGTATACAGTTCTGGGGGTTCACACCCAGCTAATTTCAGAGGTGCAAGGAGAAGGAGAGGGGAGATGCCCCATTGCACAAACTGAAGCCCTTCCACAGGGCTTTCACTGACAGAGTTAATCAGGTGGCTCCTGTGCATTATCAGAGTTCAATGACACCTCCCACCCAGGTGAAAGCACTAGAAGAGGGTGTGAAGTAAAGTTGGTGAGGGTTGTAGCCTGGGGAGAGCCTGAAGGGATTGATAGAGAAGCCTGGGAGGCTGCATTTGCATGATTCAAGAGGTTTTTGTTTGTTTTATTTAAAAATGCATGCACTTCTTAGCCAATTCCAGTGTTTCTGTGCTTTGAGTCACACAGCTTGCCTACTAACAAGTTCTTCATTTGCCAGCAAAGAGGAGTTCTCCAATGAAAAACCAGACTCTGACATGTGAATCTCCTAATGTGGATGCTGGACGTACAGAGGTAATGTCTGAGGCTGTACAATCTTTATTGGAATCACAGGGAGGGGCAGGGGGCGAGCTAAGGAACTGGGCTAAGGAAAGCATTTTTCTGCAGGGAAGGAAGCGATCCTGGAAAGGAATGGGTTGTCCTTCCCACTTGCTCCTCTAGGCAGGCGAATGTGCAAATACCAAGCACAGTCCCTTTGGGAACTCAAGAGAAGTGGAATAACTTTAAACAAATGCTTGCTGTATAATGCAAATTAAATCCTAGCAGAACCTGAAATAACAAAAGCTAAAATCCACTTAATCCATATCCACTTAACCTCAGCCATCAAAGGTTGGCTTTAAATGATTGCCCTCTGTAAGAGGTTCAGGCCTTTATTCAGGATTTCAGGGAAAGAAAGTTTCATAAGCAGCCACTGTGAGAACAGAATGATGAACTAGATAGGAGCCTTCTTGGATCAGATCTATGCTAGGTGTGGGAGAGCTGCCAACCATCCCAGTATCATTCCACTTTAAACAGCCATGGCTTCCCCCTCAAAAGCCTGAGGACAACAGTTTAACCACTCTAAGAATTGTTGCCCTGCACCTAGAAAGATAACACATCAGAGAGCTAGAACAAGTTTTACATGAACACAGTTGTTTCAAAGAACAGGTTTGAACTGTGCACTTGACATGGACTGTCAAAGCCAATTCCTTTCCCTTTAATTGCACTCTAGAGTTGCACCACCACGCTCCTCATTTTGCAAATAGTGTAGCAGAGTGAAGTAGAAAACAGCAACAAGATTCCTGCATGATGGATGCAAGGCAAGCTCACTGCCACACCATGGGAGTAGATCCTTACAGTGGAGTCTTTTATATGTGTGCTTCATTCAAAGCAAGTGCAGTTTCTTTCAGTGGGTTTTACCCTCAAGAAACTATGCAAAGGATTGCAGTTTCAGTGTATAGCCTAATTATGCAGACTTCAACCATTATTCCTGCAGTGAAACTTTCAAGGAGGACATCTGAATGTTCAGTTCCTCCAATTAACAGCAAGAGTAGTTTGGATTACATGTTAGGCAGAACAGCAAACTGCACATTTTGATTGCATTTCTCACTGTGAAATATTTTTGCACCCACAGGGGCTCCAGGTAGTGTTTGAAACACCCCAAGCAGATGCAGTGCCCCCCAGGCCTGCTTTCTCAGGCTGCCACCGTGGGAATTCTATTGATGGAAGTGTGTCATCCCAAGCCTCCCAGGAGAAAGGACCCCCCTATCCTAGGTAAAAGCTGATCTTCTAGAAGGGGTCCTCCTTGTCTCTCTTTTCTCCCCATCCCTGTCCCCGTCTTCTATGATCATAGGATACTTCCCACAGTTAGAGAAGACAGAGAAAGATTATTTCTGTTCTAAATATTAAAATGGGAGTCTTCCAGTTGTGTGATTCTGTTTGAAATGTATTTGGACTATAAAATGTGTGTTGAATAGCATATAACACTAATTTAACACCCACCCACCGCCCTCATTGGTGGCCTTGCTATCTTCCAGGACTTCACTTCACATACAGCTCTGGAGGAGACTGTGGAACGTTGGTGCCTTCTGTATGCCCTAGCAGTGCTGTGGGAACTGCTTTTCCTTCCTCACACAGCATTGCTGCGAATGAGGCAGGCAACTTCCTCTCAGTTTGTCCCCTTCAAAGCTTCCTGAGGTGTTACATTGTGGCCACTAAGGGGCATTATTTCTTTGCCCATTTAAGTTTTGACCCTGGGTTGTTGGTCTCTTGTAGGATACCGTGTTTTAAGCTGAAGCCATTACCAAGCAGATCGAAACACAAATTGTTGTTTAGACATTCAAAGACACTTTCTCTTTCAAGAATCTCTGGCAAGCATTTTAATTTTTCAGAAAAATGTTTGAAGCATAGTGCCTGAAACAAGGCATTCATGTTTACTGACCTGGTCCTGACCTGTTGCCAACTATATTAAAATGGCACAGCTGGCTTCCCCCACCCAGGAACCTTATTTTCTGCGAAAAAAGCATTGAAAAGCAACTTCTGTGATGTAGGAAAGTTAGCAGTGCCATGCTCACAGAGAGTGGAAATGAAGACTTTCCCCAGATATATACACAGAAGGGGGGGGAGAGACACAAACACACACACTCTTAAAAATATATCAAATATTCTTTTTCCTGCTGAGCTACAGTTTTTGGGCAGCTCTCTTTACTTGATTATTTTTAGGCTAGTTCAGAGTGCCCAAAGGAGGAAGGAACTGGTTTTTAGACAGCAAAAATGAGGCAGTCATTGTCTGAAACTGAGCTGGGCGGTCGCTATGGCAATGAAGCTGCAGGCAGGCTCTCTATTCTGCGTCATTAATTTCTCCTCATTTGCTGAACTCATTGATCACTACAAAGTCAACTGGATACAGGGGGAGGGGTAGTTGTTGCCTAGCAACATGCAGTGAAGAAATAAATGTTGTTTGCTCCAGTTACTAACCCAGCATCCATGGAATTATTTTGTCCTTGAAGACCAAATTCAACCAAATTGCTACATCCACAGCCTTTGGGGGTCGTGGTAACTGAGTTGAGTCAGCACAGAGTTGAAATTAAAATTCAGAAGACATGAAAATGTCTAGATTTTTTTAAAGGCAGGTTTATTCAACAGAACATAGATTGGCTTTTTGGTAGATATCCTGAGCTTTTTTTTTTGAACTTTGGCGTTCTGTTTCTGAATATACTATATGCAGTCTACTATTTGCCCCTAATGTAGTCCCCAGTCCAAAAGAACGAGTCACCCTCAGAGTTCATAGCCACAGTCTGAGTGACATGTAGAAAACTGGGAGGTGGGTCTTTGATGACAAGTAGACTGGGAATTTTAGCAAGGCCACTTCTGCCCCAGCAAAAATTAATATAAGGTAACGATTCTTAACCAGCAGAGCAACCTTATCCGTTTGTTAACTTTCTTAATCTCAAATAAATTAGATATACTTTTTGTATTATTTTTCAGTCTGTTTGTTAATGTTAATGTTGTCCTAGAGCTCATTAATAGGGAAGAATCAGGTGTAAGATGCACAATCTGTTTCTCAGCAAGGATTAAACACTCTTAGGTTTTGGGATTTGTGCCAACACCAGTGTTTATTGTTTCTCTACCAATGCAGCTTTATCGGCACAAATTCTCAAAGCAATTTACAAAACCATAAAATAACAGAGCATTAAAAAACAATTTACAAACAAGATTAAAGAGCAACTAAAAATAGATCACAGTATACCAGTGGATTAATCACTGGAGGGGGAACATAAAAAAACACACATGAATTCCTTTTAAAAAAACAAAAACCATTTTGGTTAACCTAATGAAAGTATCACCCTTTTATTGATTTCAGACCATCCAAGTGTCCCTATTTTCCAGGGACATACCTGATTTAGAGAAGCTGTCTCAGTTTCTGATTTGATTCTAGAATGCCCCACTTTTCTTTACGATGTCCCTACTTTCATTGAAGAAATGTTGGAGGGTATGGAGTTATTCGACCCCTGAGCCATCTGAAGCCAATCCTGCATAAGGAAGTTTTCTTAATGTTTAATGTTTTATTATGTTTTAATATATGTTGGAAGCTGCCCAGAGTGGCTGGAGCAACCCAGTAAGATGTGTGGGATATAAATAGTAAAATTATCATTATGGAATGGGACGTCCCTATTTTCATCAGAGAAATGTTGGAGGGTATGCAATTTTGGAGTTTTCCTTATGAGCCAACATGACTACCATCCTTTTTTTAAAAAAAATTATTTTTTATTAACATTTTCAAAAAAAAAGAAAAGAAAACATAAGTACGAAATAATAAATAAAAAATTAAATACAATATTCTTTACAGTTATATATAGTATCATGTTATCTACATTGCGTTAGATCATGCCTTGACTTCCCTCCTTCCCAGTTGCGGTTTTCTTATTATTTCTTATCTTTTACAGTTTCTTCATATTCTTTATATATATCACAAGAGTTAAGTTAATCCTGCTGTAGTCCTTAAGCTTCTACAGTTAGTTTCTATATATGTAACAAATTTGCTCCATTCTTCTACAAACTTTGATCCTTTTTGGTTTCTAATCCTATGTGTCATTTTCGCTAATTCCGTGCATTCGAATAGTTTTACCTGCCATTCCATAACAGTTGGAATTTCTGATGTCTTCCATTTTTGCGCTACTAGAATCCTAGCTGCCACCGTTGCGTACTGAAATAACTTATGATCAACCTTTTTTATTTTGTTTTTTTTTTTAATAATTTTTTATTAAAGGTTTTTATAACAAATACATAAACAGACAAAAACAAAAACAAAACAAAAAACATGTACCATTTCATATCTTAATTTCTTATGCCTTTCTTCCCCGACTTCCTCATGCCTCCCTTTTCTGTATTCCAAATTCTTATCAATTACTCAGCAAATCTTCCCTTATTTTAATTTAAATTTAATCTAATCTTCCTTATTCTCCTTGTCTTAACCATTGCTAATAGTAACCATTTACTTTCCAGTCCAACATCATTCTAACTTTCATTAATTTTGTAATATTTCTTTAGGTAATCCTTAAACTTTTTCCATTCTTCTTGCGCTGCTTCTCTTCCCTGGTTTCGGATTCTGCTCGTCATTTCTGCCAAACCCATGTAGTCTATCACCTTCGTCTGCCATTCTTCCAGTGTGGGTAATTCTTGCGTCTTCCAGTACTTCGCAATAAGTATTCTAGCTGCTGTTGTGGCGTACAAAAAGAAAGTTATATCCGTCTTTAACACCCCCTGTCCGACAATACCCAAGAGAAAGGCCTCTGGTTTCTTAGGGAAAGTATATTTAAATACCTTTTTAAGTTCATTATAGATTATTTCCCAGAATGCCTTAATCTTCGGGCACGTCCACCAAAGGTGAAAAAATGTACCTTCCTTTTCTTTACATTTCCAACATTTATTATCAGGCAAGTGGTAAATCTTTGCAAGCTTGACTGGGGTTATGTACCACCTATATATCATTTTCATAATATTTTCTCTTAAGGTGTTACATGCCGTAAATTTTATCCCGGTGGTCCACAACTTTTCCCAATCAGCAAACAAAATATTATGACCAATGTCCTGAGCCCATTTAATCATAGCTGATTTAACCGTTTCATCTTGTGTATTCCATTTCAGCAGCAAATTGTACATTTTTGACAAATTCTTAGTACTGGGTTCTAACAATTCTGTTTCCAATTTTGATTTTTCCACCTGGAAGCCAATTTTACTGTCCAATTTAAACGCTTCATTTATTTGATGATAGTGCAACCAATCTCTCACCTTCCCTTTTAATTTCTCAAAACTCTGCAATCTCAGTTTGTCCCCTTCCTTTTCCAAAATTTCCCAGTATCTTGGGCACTTCGACTCCATGTTTAACTTTTTAACTGCCTTAGCTTCCATTGGCGACAGCCACCTTGGAGTTTTATTTTCCAGCAAATCTTTATATCTAATCCAAACATTTAATAGTGCCTTTCTGACAATATGGTTTTTGAAACTTTTGTGTGCTTTAACCTTGTCATACCACAAATATGCATGCCACCCAAAAATGTTATTAAAACCTTCCAAATCCAAAATGTCTGTGTTTTCAAGAAGCAGCCATTCTTTCAGCCAGCAGAAAGCTGCCGCTTCATAGTAGAGTTTAAAGTCTGGCAGGGCAAACCCCCCTCTTTCCTTTGAATCCGTTAATATCTTAAATTTAATTCTGGGCTTCTTGCCCTGCCAGACAAATTTAGATATATCTTTTTGCCACTTCTTGAAACAGTCCATTTTCTCCATTATTTGCAATGCTTGGAACAAAAACAACATTCTTGGCAATACATTCATTTTTATAACTGCAATTCGACCTAACAAGGAAAGCTTTAAGTTTGACCAGATCTCCAAATCTTTTTTCACTTCTGTCCAAGTTTTTTCATAATTGTCTTTAAATAGGTTCACATTCTTAGCTGTCATGTTTATACCCAAATATTTCACTTTTTTAACCACGGTCAACCCTGTCTCATTCTGAAACCTTTCTTTTTCAATCTGTGTTAGATTTTTCTCCAATACCTTTGTCTTTAACTTATTCAATTTAAATCCTGCCAATTGACCAAACTCTTGAATTATTTCCAAAACTCTTTTTGTACTAGCTTCTGGCTCTTGCAATGTAAGTACTAAGTCATCTGCAAATGCTCTCAATTTGTATTGTTCAGCTCCGACCTGAATCCCTTTAACCAACTGGTCCCTCCTAATCATATTAAGCAAAACCTCCAGGACCGATATAAAAAGTAGTGGGGAAATAGGGCACCCCTGACGTGTCCCTTTTTCAATCTTGAACTCTTCTGTAACCACATTATTTACAATTAGTTTTGCTTTCTGTTCAGAGTATATTGCACCTATACCATTCTCAAACCCTTGGCCTACCCCCATCCCCCGGAGGTTCTTCAACATAAAACTCCAAGAAATGTTGTCAAAGGCTTTCTCGGCATCCACAAATATCAAAACAGCCTTAGTGTTTATATTCACTTCCAACTTTTCCAAAATGTCAATTATATTCCTTACATTATCCGACAAATGCCTTTTTGGGAGAAAGCCCGCTTGGTCCCCGTGAATCTCCTCCATCAAAACTCTTTTCAGTCTCTTTGCTAAAATATCAGCAAAGATTTTGTAATCCACATTCAATAACGAGATGGGTCGGTAGTTTTTAAGTTGGGTCTTTTCAGTCTCTGTCTTTGGTATAAGTGTAATGTAGGCCTCTCTCCACGTATCGGGTGCCCTTTTCCCCTCCATAATCTCATTACAGACTTCCTTCAGAGGTTGTATCAGCCCTTCCTTCAAAACTTTGTAATATTTGGAAGTCAGTCCATCCGGTCCGGGGGATTTGCCCAGCGTCATGCCTTGAATGGCATCTTCTATTTCTTGTGCTGATATCTCCTGGTTCAAAATTGTCTTACTTTCTTGCGAAACCTTTTTCAGCCCATTTTCCTCGAGGAATTGTTGTATATCCATTTCTTTCTGCGGCCCTTGTGTGTAAAGTTGTCTAAAGTAGTTCTGAAAACAGTTCCTAATTTCCGCTGGGTTGCTTATATTCTTTCCTTCCACTTCTATATTTGTTAGTGTTGAGTTTTTGTCTCTTCTTTATTTGCCAAGCCAGTAACTTGCCACATTTATCAGCAGATTCA
Organism: Podarcis filfolensis; assembly: GCF_964270895.1. NCBI lineage: Eukaryota > Metazoa > Chordata > Lepidosauria > Squamata > Lacertidae > Podarcis > Podarcis filfolensis. The sequence goes on from NC_139604.1 coordinate 665,715, forward strand.
AAGGTCTTTTGTCTCATTTGCTTAATTTTCCACTCTACTTCTTGATTCGTCAGTTCCATATATTGTGTTTGGTGAAATTTAATTTCTCTTAAAATCTCTTGCGATTTTGGCTTCAATCTTAATTTCTTTTCCCCCTCTTTTATCTTTTCCAGGATTTTTTCCTTCCTTTCATTTTGCTTTCTTTTCTTTAATGTATTTTGTTGTATCAAGAACCCTCTCATCACGGCTTTACTTGCGTCCCATACTATTCTTTTTTCTACTTTAGTCCTTAAGTTAATTTCAAAGTAGTCTTTCAAAGTTTTTTGGGCCTTCTTACAAATCTCCTCATCTCTGAATAAGATGTCATTCATTCTCCATCTGAAGGAACCAGTTGTTGTTTGCCTCATCACCATCTTTACTGCGTTGTGGTCGGAGAAGGTTTTTGGGCAGATTTCCACTTTCTTTATGTTCGGCGCCATACTGCTAGTCACCCAAATTTGGTCAATCCTTGTCCATGTCATTTTGGCTTCAGAAAAGAAGGTTCCCTCTCTTTCTAATGGGTGTTTTGTTCTCCAAATGTCAATCAAGTCCATATTGTCAGTCATTTCAAAAAAGGTCTTAGGTAGTCTTCCATCTTTTGTCACTACCTGTCTTTGTGCTTTGTCCATATTTGTTGAAACTACTCCATTCATGTCTCCCATCATGATTAAATTGTAATCCATATGGTCCATCAAAGTCTCATGCAATTTCTTAAAAAATTCAGCTTTCCCTTCATTTGGTGCATAGATTCCCACTATCAGATACTTTTCTCCTTGAAATTGGATTTCAATTGCCAAATATCTTCCTTGGTCATCTTTAAAAATTTGTTTCGGTTGCAGCTTTTCCTTTGCATAAATCACCACTCCTCTCTTTTTTACTCTGTCTGAAGATATAAATTCTTGTCCCAATCTTTTATTTATTAATAATTTCCTATGTGCTCTTGTCACATGGGTCTCTTGTAAACAAATCAAGTCCAATTGGTCTTTCTTTAGGGCATGAAATATATTTTTTCTTTTTCTGGGAATATTCAAACCGTTACAATTCCAGGTTAGAAGTTGCAGAGCCATGATGGGGTTATTTACTCTTTCCTCCTACAGCTCCCAATTTTTGTTCCTCGTTTGTCGGTGGTTCCGTATCCGTATCTAATGAAGGATGCCCTTGTCCTGGAAACGTCTCTTTCTGTAGGTCTTCTTCGTGTTCTCCCAAGAACTTGTCTTTATCACTCACTGTCCTTATTCTTCTTTTCTTCCCCTTGTATTTAAAAGACAAGCCTTGGGGAAATTCCCACCTGAATGGTATGTAGTTCCTTTTCAGCAGTGTCACCAAGTCTTTGTAGAATCCTCTTGCGTCCAAAATACTTTTGGGAATGTCTTTAAAAATCTCAATATGAAAATCTTCAATTCGAAGGGTTGTTAGGTAGTGCAGGTTCAATATTTTATCTCGCTCCTCCTTTGATCTTAGAGTTATTAAGCAGTCTCTGGGTCTGTTCTTCCTCTGCCTTGCTCCCAATCTGAATGCACTTTCTATCTTAAATTCTTCTTTGTCCAGCTCCTGCTTCCAAAAGTCAGAAAATTCTTTTGTCAAGTAGTCCACCAGGTTGTCTCCTTCCTTTTCCGGCACAAGTCTAATCCTTAGGTTCCTCTCCTTGCGTTGCATATCCTGCATAGAGAGTGCCAGCTCATACTCATCCAGCTTCTTATACACTGGTGGGAACTTTTCCTCAGCAGCAGTTGCAATTTCTTTAGCTTCCTCAGCTATCTTTCGTGTTGTAGATGAATCTTCCAGTAGTTTCCCAATTGCTTCTGCATTTGAGTTCACTTTGTTCCCAAGGTCAGTTATACTTTTTGTGTTTAAATCAATTTTCCCAGAGATTTCTTCAATTTTCTTATTTGTTTCAGCAACTTGTACTTTAGTTTCTGCGCCTTGCTTTTTTAGTTCCTCCAAAGAGTCGTTTATCCTCCCCAGTACCTTAGCAAATGATTCTTCTGAAGACATTGTTTTCACTTTTGCCTTTGCGACAACTGTAGTTCCAGAGGCTCCTGTTACAGAAGCCCTTCTTTGCATGGAAGGATCCACTTTGTATTGTCTGCCAGATCTCAAGGTTGTTTCTTGTGAGTCCTCTTTCTCCTTACCATCTGCCATAACAAAGTCTTTTATTCAAGGTCATTCCCACACTCTTGAGCTGTCAGACAAAAGTTCTCAGGCTTTAAATTCCACTTGTTGCTGAAACGATTTGTAAATCCTCTAGAGGGCGTAAAGTCAATTCTTTACCTTCAAATTAGTCCCACACTCTCCAGAAAAGAAAACAAAAGTCCTCCTGGTTCCTTTCAAATATTCTTTTCTCTTTCTGAAGTATCCAGATCAGTAATCTCCTGCAAGTAACTTTACTATGCAACAAAGTAAATGCTTCAGGTTGAGAGTAGCCAAAGTCAATTAAAGATACTTTTTTACCTTCTTATAGCAACAGTCCTTAGCCGGTTCCTTTTCTCCGGCAGTCCGATCCCCAGGTATAAGAGCAGCGGTAAATAGCTCAATTTCTTTTGAATTGGCAGGAAAACACTTTAAAATCTTCTTTCCCCCCCTCCTGCCTTTGGGGAGGGAGTTCTTTGCTTGGTGGTGGATTTCTTAGTTCCCACAGCTCTCTTTACAAACAGTTACAGCTTAAATGTCTTTCGCTTTGATCTTGCTACAGAACGGAAAGCAGACTTCCTTTTTGATGCTTGTCCGTCTCGGTGCCCAATTTCTTTAATTTTAGTGTCCAATTGTATTTTAGAAGTCAATCCTACTCACGGATAGTTGTTCTTTTTAGTCCGAATTCACCGGAAGAAATCAGCGCTCTCCGCTAATGGCGACGCGGCTTCGCTTCGCAGGCTGGGTGGAAACGACTCTCGGCACCGCTCCACACACCCTCCGCTGATCCGCAGCCTTTAAAAAGGCTATTTCACAGCGTCGGGGGGGCGCAAAGGTGCCCGCCGAGTCTCCGGTTCACAGGCTACGCGCCTGTGATTTTTGAGGGTCCCCGCTTCGCCGTAGCTGGCAGGACCCGAACCCACGAAGCAGATCTCTCCCGGAGCTCCGGGGGAGATCCGCCATTACGCGCTGGCGCTAACCGGAAGTCTCCAACCTTTTTTATTTTGTCCCCTATTATCCCTAATAAGAATGCCTCTGGCTTTTTTGGAAAGGTATACCTGAAGATTTTCTTTAATTCATTGTATATTAATTCCCAGAATCTTTTCATTTTTTCGCATGTCCACCACATATGATATAGGTCTCCATCTTTACTTTTACATTTCCAACAAGCCTTATTTCCCATTTTATACATTTTTACTAATTTAACTGGGGTAATATACCACCTATACATCATTTTTTCTAGGTTCTCCCTTAAAGTGGAACATGCCATAAATTTCATTCCCTTATTCCATAAATTTGTCCATTTATCAAAATCTATATTATAACCCAGGTCCATTGTCCACTTTACCATCACCTCCTTAATTTCCTCGTCTTTGGTATCCCATTCCAGTAAAACATTATACATCTTCGATAGAAGTTTTGTTTTCCCTTCCAAAATTTCTGTTTGATATTTAGATTTTTTCTCACTAAATCCTGATTTTTTATCTTCATTCCATAAAAAGGACAGCAGTTTATCCTCTTCCATAACAGTCCCAGCCAACAGAAGGTGTAGCTACTTCTACTATGGGGTAAGGTGAGGCAGCCACCTCAGGTGTCAGGATCCACAGTGGCAGCAAATTTGGCCTCTAAGGAATGCATTGCCTACTGCTGCCACCGCTGCACTGCCCCCGCCCGCCCCCCGCCCACCCCCACCCCCAAAGTAGTTCTTCACACACACCCTTGTTCCTGATGTAGGTCTTCACTCGCCCCTTAATCCCTGATGGGTGGGGCGACACCATTTTGTGGTTCACCTCAGGTGCCAAAATGTCAGGGCTGGCCCTGGTGTGGCAGACCTCATGTTGCATTATTCTCCAGCAGCCTTTGACATTGATGTGCAACCTCAGCTGCAATAGACCCTGGGGAAAAGGGAGATGACTCTGGCAGCAATCTGGGGACCCTCTTTAGAACAGGCAGGCAAGTGCTCTTGAAAGGGCTCAGCACTTGTGGAAAATTCACTGGAAGTGCAACATCTAGGGTTCACAAAAGCTGGGCTAGAAGCACTAATCAATTAACTGGTGTGACTTATTAATTAATCACACAGTTAATATGTGGGTGCCTGGTCAGATTTCCGTAGGAGAGGGTGCTTAGGGTTGATTGGCAGTGATGCAAATGCAGGTAGTTCATAGTAGTACATATTTTAATCTGTAAGCAGGGTAGAAATTAATAATAATAATAATAATAATAATAATAATAATAATAATAAACCTTCCTTGGAATCACAATTAGTCACATTCTTTATTCTTCTCCTTGACCTTAAGCTTTGATAGAAAAGCTATATTTCAAGAGAGCTTGAATACTGAATAGTTTGTGCCATTTTCCTTATATGAATTATATGTCTAGATTGCAGAGTTAAGCTTTTCTGGTTAGAATTTGATATCTTCTGCTAATAAGGTTGCTATTAACTTAAGCAGCTTTCTCCAGACCTAAGTAAGCAGTTTGTCCTTTGACTTGTCCTGTAATAAGATGTACTTGGGAGCCCTTAGGGGTCTGGCTGCTTCTATAGTTCAAAGCATTTGTTTCTTTATCATTTGTGACAGGGTGTCTTTGGTCATCCCACCATGCCAAAAGTCTCGGTATGCTACCTATTTTGACGTGGCTGTATTACGCTGCCTACTTCAGCCACACTGGTCCGAGGAAGGCACTCAGTGGTCCCTGATGTATTACCTCCAGAGGCTGCGGCATATGCTGGAGGAAAGGCCTGAGAAATCTCCTGAGCCAGAGGTCCCACCGTTGCCCAGGCCTCGCAGCAGTTCCATGGTTGCAGCAGCTCCATCACTGGTGAACACTCACAAAACACAGGTAAGGACAACGGGACAGCCCACAAACGTTTGGGGGTGGTGTGGCTAACATGTCTATAGTTTTAGGTCTTATGGCCTGGTCAGAAACCTGGCCGGAATTTCAGACCAACCAGGGAAGAAGTACACATATAATTTAGCTGTCTTTCTAGGTTGCTACTCTTTTGTTCATTTGGAAATAAACAAAATATTCCTTTGATTTTTAGGATTTATTTATTTAAAATATTTTTACACTGTTCTATTGACAATTTCAGTGCAGTGCACAATAAAATACAACAGTAACAACAGTAAAAAAAAAAGTCTTTAAAAACCACTCAATTTTTGAAACATACACAGCATTCAAATTACTGAGTGAACAAAAATATTTTTGCCTGGTTCCCAAAACATTGCATTGGGGGATACCGGGCAAGCCTCTTTAAGGAGAGCATTCCATAATTGGGGTACCACCCCCAAAAAGGCCCTTTCCCTTGTTTTCATATAGTGTACCTCTGATAAAGGTATAATGAAGGATGATTTCAGCAGAAGATGTTAATGCACTGGCAGCTGATACGGAAAGAGGCACCCAGTTAGTATTATAAGCAGCAGATATAAAATATCTTGACTCGCCGCTATTACTGTGTTCAAAGAGGAACGTATAAAACCAAACATGAGTTTAGAATTGCAATGAGGTATGTTTGAATAGTTGCAGACCTGTCAGGGTACATTAATTAGTAACAATTACACAGTGAAGAGACTTAAAGAAGTAGTGAAAAGTATGTGTAACTGTAATATTTACTACACATGCAGTATTTCTAGAATGTACAAAAATATGTTGCATGCATTATCTGTGTGATCTGGCCAATAAATGTTATTTCCCCAATAGAGCAGCTATGGAACTGAGAGACAGTCTCTTAGATACCCAACTATGCAAACTCCACACTAGTGCCATGACAGTGAATAAGGGCTGTGGGTAGCTGATATTTACAGCAAATTGGAGCATGCAAAGGTTCCTTGGGGTGGAATTGACTGAAGGGGGCAATGGAATAAAAACGGATCCCTTTCCTTTACTCTTGCAAAGCTGCCTTAGCAGATCAGCCTCCCATTGCTCCCAAAACGAGAGGCAGAAAAAGGGATTGGGCTCAGATAAAACTTTACTCTTGATCAATGCTATCCCACCCACAGCAATTATTTCAGGACAGACCCTACACAGCTTCCCTCTACCTCTGAATTTCTTATTTTGGGGGAGGAAGTAAACTAAGCAAAGAGATTATGTGTTTGCAGCTGAGTGCTGCCATCTGCTACCCGGGACATTCCCTGCCAGCATGAGGGAAGTGTACCTGGCTTAACCTAGTCGAGAGCTGTCTTTCTCATAGGGCTTAGTGGTGCGTTGCGCCAGGGTGCCGGCCTCTCAGGGGCACCCCAGCGAGTGGGGGAGATGCGCCCGCCAGTTGCGCTCCACCAACCATATGGCTGGCGGGTGTGCAGAGTGATCTTGCAGCGGCATGGGGGAGAGTTCTCCCCCCCCGATGGCTGGCAGTGCGCAGCTTTGTCCCTTTGTCCCTCCCCCACTATCCGTGGTAATTTGGGGGCGCTGAGCGGATATTTACACCCCGGCGTCGCATCTGCTAAAGACGGCCCTGACCTAGGCTATAGCAGGTTTGGATGAAAGATGGGGGATCTGCCTATTTTCCCTGCTTTTTTCTGCAGTTTTTTGCAGACATTTCCCCTCCCCCTAGTGGCTCTTTTGGTAGCCACAAGTAGACATTGAAGCTTCTCTATGACTAAAGAAAAAAGAATAATATAGCATAAATCTGTCAGTTGGCTGTTGGGAAATATTCTCCAGCTTTTCAAATATAATATCAGTTGGCATTTGAGAAGATGAAAGATGAAATTGAATGGAGTCAGTTTCCCTTTTTTAGTCATTGTTGCGAGTTAAACTGGAGCGCAACTTTGTTGGCTTTTGGGAATCTGATTGATGGTCAGCAGATCTGCTGCCTGTTGTAGAAATGTGTGCTAACTTACACTATGCTTACACACCAGAAGCTTTCAGTGTTCTCACCCAAAGGAATGAAAACACCAATTGTGCTAACCTTGGAACTGAGGAATGGGGAGTATGTCACAACATAATAAGAGATTATTATGTTTATATTATGTTATTTGGCTGTTTATCCAGTCTTCCTATACATGGTAGTATGTTTCTTGTCTTTCTGCGGACGTATAGGATCTCACAATGAAATGCAATGAGGAGGAAAAATCGTTAAGCACTGAAGCTTTTGCTAAAGTGTCGCTAACCAACCTGCGCAGGCCAGCTGTTCCAGACCTCTCCTCTGATTTGGGAATGAATATTTTTAAGAAGGTAAATGAATCACACCTTAAATTAAAATATTGGATCTCTTCCCTTAATGTACTTAATGCTGTTATTTGCTAAAGGTGTGGACTGCATAAAGTACATGAAGGCCGACCCTCACTGAACTAAAGCGATCTAACTAGGAAAATTCAGGCAGAAAGCCAGTTTGGTGTAGTGGTTAAGAGCAGTGGACTCGTAATCTGGTGAACCGGGTTCGCTTCCCCGCTCCTCCACAAGCAGCTGCTGGGTGACCTTGGGCTAGTCACACTTCTCTGAAGTCTCTCAGCCCCACTCACCACACAGAGTGTTTGTTGTGGGGGAGGAAGGGAAAGGAGAAGGTTAGCCGCTTTGAGAATCCTTCGGGTAGTGATAAAGCAGGATATCAAATCCCAAAAAAAGAAAAAAAGAGTGATGAATCTAAATGATACCTTTGTGCAGTAGGCTAATAACTACACACTCCTTCACACCCCTCTTTATCTGCCAGCCAGGCAAGCAAGAGGTTCAAGGACACATTCCAAACACACAAAGAAACTTGAGCAGGGGTGCAGATTGGGAGTCTAGAAAGACAAAGTGGCCTCAGAGAGAGACACATTCTTCACCTGGGATAGCTCAGTTGGTGGGGTTATGAGACTCTTAATCTCAGGATTGTGGGTTCAAACCTCACGTTGGTCAAAAGATTCCTGCGTTGCCGGGGGTTGGACTAGATGACCCTTGTGGTCCCAGCAACTCTACCGTTCTTTGATTCTATGATTCAGGTACTGGAACCTGAGGTTCCCCACCTGTGTCTTATGAGTTCTGCTGCTAAGATTCTTCCTGTCTTCTTCCTGCAGTTCAAGAGCCGCAAAGAAGATCGCGAGCGCAAGGGCTCCATTCCTTACCACCACACAGGGAAAAAGCGGCAGCGAAGGATGGGGGTGCCCTTCTTACTCCACGAAGACCATTTGGACGTGTCACCTACTCGGAGCACCTTCTCTTTTGGCAGCTTCTCGGGGATTGGAGAAGACAGGCGTGGCATTGAGAGAGGAGGGTGGCAAACGACCATCCTAGGTGAATGAGAACATGGCCTTCAGAATAGAGAGCTCTCCGGACCCTGAATGCACTAGAATGTCCCGTTGCTTTTACGGACCACAGGATACTGTTTGATTATGACTTAGCAATCTAATCTGATTTAATATTTTAGAAATTGCAGTGAAATTTGTGCCAGCTTTATAGCTGAACCACACATTTCTCTTGTTTGTCTGGGCTTAATAACTATGTTAATATGAATAACTATGTTTAAATATTTAATGATTTCAACAAACTGGGTGCAGAACATTTCCAGACATGCTCATTGATCCTGTCTTCACAGTCCAAATCCTGCAGCTTTTATATCACCCATTCACTGTGTTCAGTCCCCAGAAAACGTTTGCTTGGTGCATTTCTATCCCATCTATTTTCAGCCAACAGACCCAAATGTGGCTTGATCGCTGCAACTTGCAAACATGATCATTTTGCAAAGCATCCTCATTAATAACATTGCACTATGAGCATAACTGTGTGCTTCTTTCCCATGCTCTAGGGAGGTTTACCAGGCGAGGTAGTTCCGATACAGCTACAGAGATGGAGAGCTTGAGTGCTAGGCATTCCCATTCCCATCATACCCTGGTTACTGACCTGCCAGACCACTCCAACAGCCATGGTGAGATTCTATTCCAAGAGAGATTCTATTCCAATAATATAATTAAATATTATACCTGTTGTCAGCGTCCATCTGTCTCAAAAGACAATGGAGTGCACCTCATGGGTGAAGTCAAACACCTGTGTTAGCAGCACCGAAGTGACCTCCCCAGAGTGCAAGTTGATCCAGAAGCTGCAGTTAGTGCAGAATTCTGCAGCATGATTGCTGACAGAAGTGACACCTTATCAGCACATAACACCTGTGGCCAGAGATCTGCATTGGCTGCCAATTTGTTGGTGGGCAAAGTTCAAGGTATTACTATTACTAAATATTACTATTAAAGCCCTTAAGAACTTTGGATCAGTTTACCTACAAGATCACCCTACCCTGCATGCACTCACTAGACCACTTTGATTGGAGGAACTGGCACTACTGCAAGTGCCACATGATACCTGTTCCACATTTGGAACTCAATTGTTCAGTGTGGCAGTGCCTGCATTTTGGAACTCCCTGCCTATTGAGAGCAAACAAGAGCCTTCACTGTACCCTTTTCGGAGCCTGCTAAAAACATTCCTGTTTTGACAGGCCTACCCAGATGCTTAGAAAGCTGAGGTAATTCTGTTTTGGCATTTTAACTTTTGTATGTTTTAAAGTAAGGTTGTAAAAAATTATTGATTTTCTTGTTTTATCTTTTGTAAACCGCTTTGAGGGTTTTAGGGTTTTTTTCAACCAAGTGATGAATAAATTTTATGGGGGGGGAAACAAAAGACATAATATAAATACATTATCCCCCTTGTGAAGCTAACATTATCTGTTGTACTTCTGCCTAGTACGTTCCCAAATTTCCACCATCACAGTGGCAACATTCAACACCACTCTGGCCTCTTTCAATGTGGGGTATGCAGACTTCTTCAGTGAGCACATGCGCAAGCTCTGTAACCAGGTGCCCATCCCAGAGATGCCCCATGAGCCCCTGGCTTGTGCCAATCTCCCTCGGAGTTTGACGGATTCCTGCATCAACTATAGCTGCCTGGAGGATACAGACCACATCGACGGGACCAGCAACTTTGTCCACAAGAACGGCATGCTAGATCTTTCGGTAAATATTTATGGCAATACTCATTCTGACATTAGCTACTGCATTTTTTATTTTCTTCCCACCCACCCCATACATTTTTATTATTTTCTTTACATATTCTTTCTTATTGTACTTTAAACAACATATACACCTTTTTGCTCTGCCGAGCTTGTGATTTCCCTCCCTCCCTTCAGATGGTATCCTTTATCCACTCTCGTATTTTATCTTTTCATATCTTATCTGCATTGTAGGAGTTACTTCAGTCCTGCTAGTGTTTTTAAGTTTTTGCAACTGTCCTTTAAATATTCAATAAATTTACTCCAATTGTCCTGGAATCTCTGATCGTCCTGGTCCCGAGTCCTTCCGGTCAGTTTGGCTAGCTCCGCATAGTCCGTCATCTTCGACTGCCACTCCGCAATGGTAGGAACTTCTTGCGATTTCCAGTTTGGGGCCAACAAAGTCCTTGCAGCAGCTGTGGCATACATGAATAATCGTTGATCTTTGATCTTAATTTCCTTTCCCATCAGGCCAAGCAAAAAAGCTTCTGGCTTTTTGGGGAAGGTATACTTTAATATTTTCTTAAGTTTATTCTAAATCAACTCCCAAAATTTCTTCACTTTATCGCACGTCCACCACATATGATTGTACAGTGGTACCTCAGGTTACATACACTTCAGGTTACAGACTCCGCTAACCCAGAAATAGTGCTTCAGGTTAAGAACTTTGCTTCAGGATGAGAACAGAAATCGTGCTCTGGCGGCGCGGCAGCAGCGGGAGGCGCCATTAGCTGAAGTGGTGCTTCAAGTTAAGAACAGTTTTGGGTTAAGAACGGACCTCCGGAACGAATTAAGTACTTAACCCGAGGTACCACTGTATACACATTTTTGCAAGGCAATTTTCCTTTCCTTTCAGAACCGTACATGCCGTAAATTTAATACCTTCATTCCATAATTTATCCATACATACAATTCAATCTTATGCCCAAAATCTATAGCCCATTTTATCATATCTTCTTTCACTTCCTCATCTTTCGTAAACCATTCTAGCAACAAATCATACATTCTGGATAGTGTTCTACCTCTGCTTTCTATTAATTTGGAATCTTGATTTTTTACCCTCAAATCCGACTTTCCTTTTATCCTGACTCATTATGTCATTTACCTGATGGTATTGCAACCAGCCTGTTAACATACCTTTGATTTGGTCATATGGTTTAAGCTTTAATCCTTGTTCCGTTCATCTGATAATTTCCTCATATGTTGCTCACCTCCCCTCCATATTCACCTTTTTAACCGTCCATACCTCTATCGGTGTGCCCCACCATGGAGTTTTCCTTTCCAGTAGGTTTTTATTCCTTTCCCACACATCATAAATTGACCTTCTAATCACATGATTTAAAAACCCTTTATGTACTTTTACTTTGTCATACCATAGGTATGAGTGCCACCCATACCTATTATCGTGACTCTCTAAGTCCAAGAGATCTGTGTTTTCCAGTGTTATCCATTCCTTCAACCTTACTAGACAGGATGCCTCATAATATAGATTCATGTATGGCAAGGCAATCCGCCTCTTTTTTTTTGGTCTATTAATATTTTCATTTTAATCCTCTGCTTTTTCCCTTGCCAGATGAATCTTGATAATGATTTTTGCCAATCTTTGAGTTGCCCTGTCCCTCTGATTACTGGAATTGTTTGGAATAGGAATAACATTCTAGGTAAAACGTTCATCTTTATCACTGATAATTCTACTCAGGAATGACAATTTCAATGCTCCAAATATCTAAATCCCTCTTAATTTCTCCTTCCATGTGTTTTCATAATTGTCTTTGAACAGATTAATATTTTTCATTGTCAACCAAATTCCAAGATATTTCACTTTCTTAACCACCATAATTCCTGACCTGCATTGCAATTCCTCTATTTCTTCTTTATTCATATTCTTTGCTAACATTTTGGTTTTATTTTTGTTAAGCTTAAATCCTGATACCTTTCCAAAGTCCTCCATTCTCTCTAAAGCTTCTCTTACACTGTTCTTTGGATCTTCAACAGTTAAGACTAAATCGTCGGCGAAGGCTTTCACCTTGTGCTCTTTTGTTCCCACCTTTACACCTCTGATTTCTGACACTTCTCTCAAATTCTTATTCAACACTTCCAAAACAGTAATAAACAGCAAGGGTGACAAAGGGCACTCCTGCCTAGTACCTTTGGAGATCTCAAAATTGTCTGATAAATTATTGTTAATAATAAGTTTGGCTTTTTGCTCTGAATATATAGCATCAATGCCTTTCAAAAACATTTCTCCTAATCCCATTATTTTTAAATTTTCTTTCATAAAGTGCCATTGTAACATTATCAAACACTTTTTCGGCGTCAATAAACATTAACGTCGCCTGTTTTTCATTTCTCATCTCCAATATTCAATTATGTCTACTATATTTATCACATTATCCTTCAACTGTCTTGATCAAGCCGGCTTGATCTTTGTGGATTACTTCATTTAACACCTTTTTTAGTCTATCAGCCAGTATATCCGCAAATAACTTATAGTTGTTGTTCAATAACGAAATAGGCCTATAGCTTTTCACGTTCAAACCATCTGTGTCTTTCTTTGGGATCAAGGTAATGTAGGCTTCTTTCCAAGTATTTGGGATCTTTCCTTCTTTCAGAATATTGTTCATAACTTCACATAGCACGGGTGTTAATTGACCTGCTAATGTCTTATAATATTTTGCTGAGACGCCATCTGGGCCTGGGGCTTTTCCAATATTCATTCTTTTTATTGCCTTCTCAATTTCTTGTTCTGTTATTGTCTGATTTAGCTGTTCTTTTTCTCCTATGGGAATCTGCTGTAATTTATGCTTTTGTATATAGTTTTCTATTTTCTTAACGTCTTCCTTCTCTTTTTTATACAAGTCCATGTAAAATTTCTGAAAATTTTTCCTAATTTCCTTAGGCTCTTCCACTGTCCCATCTACATCTTTTATCTTACAAATTGTATTTTGTTTTTGTTTAACCTTTAACTGCTATGCCAAGAGTTTCCCAATTTTGTTGGCCGATTCAAAATTCATTTGTCTCATTGTCATTATTCTCCACTCTACTTCCTGGTTTACCACCATGAAGAACTGGGTCTGCAACAATTTAATACTTTGTTTTATTGACTCATCCTTTAGTTTTATTGTTAGCAGTCTCTTATTCTCCATGAGGTGAGCCAGGATTTCTTCTTTCTTCTCCTCCTTTCCTCTTTTCTGAAAACTGTTCTTTTGAATCAAGAAACCTCGCAGCAGTGCTTTGCTTGCATCCCACACTGTTTCAATAGGAGTTCCTTTATTTAAATTCCATTTAAAATATTATGCAATTGCCTCGTTTGTTTCTTCTACTATCTTTTGATTGTTGAATAAACTTTCATTCATTCTCCATCTGAAAGATGTGGGGTCTTTCCCTTTTAGTTCCATATATAGTGAATTATGCTCCTTGGGGAGATCTCAGTTTTTGAAACTCTTGGAACCAACTCCTTAGAAATCCAAAGTTATTCCATTCTGCCAGAACTTTGATTTGGTTCTGAAAAGAACGTGAACTGTTTTGTTGTTGGGTTTTTGAGTCTCCAAATGTCAATTAATCCCATAGTATTTACCATGTCAAAGAATATTTTTGGTAGTTTGCCTTCATTTACATTTCATCTTTTCCCTGATCTGTCTAAATCTGGCATAACCACTCCATTAAAGTCTCCCATTAACATCACTCTCTGATCCATACTATCTCTAATAGTATTTCATTAAGTTTTAGGTAAAAGTCAGCTTTCTTGTCAATAGGTGCGTAAATTCCCGCAATGATCAGCTTTTCACCTTGGAACATGATTTGTACAATCAACACTCTCCCTACCTCATCTTTGTAAATTAATTTTGGATTGTATTTCTCTTTTATGTACAATACCACCCTTCATTTTTTATTTATGTCTGAGGTTATAAAGTATCTCCCCAACGTTTTGTTACTTGAAATCTTTTTATGTTTCCTTGCAATGTGTGTTTCTTGCAAACAAATTTTGTTCTAAATTACGTTTAATCAAAACATGTTCAGTTTTATTCCTTTTGTTTTTATTGTTAAGTCCATTCACGTTCCATGATCTTATTTTCAGAGCCATTATCCAATTTATTTAAGTCTCTTGTCAAATTTAAGTTAAGTTTGGGGAGCTTTGTTATTATCCTCTTTTTCTTCTTATTCTTCTTCCTCCTCCTCCTCCTCTTTTTCTTCTTTCTTCTCTTCTTCCTTTTTTTCTTCCTCCCTCTGGTCCCGTCCTGGTCTTGCTTTCTCTATTTTTCCCAACTCTTTGTCATATCTCCAGGAGAATTTCTCTAGTTCTTGAAGGCTACTTAATTTGAACCTTTTGTCTTTGTAATAGAAGGAAATTCCTTCCAGGAATTCCCACCTATGCTGTATCCCATTTTTCTTCAACAATCCAACCAGTTGTTTATAAATGTCCCTTTTTCATAAAAATCTGGATGGAATCTTTTTAAATATGATAATTTTCTTCCCTTCAATACATAAATTTCTATTATAATTCAATCTCAGAATTTCATTCCTCATATCCATTGAATTAAACATGACCAAGACATCTCCTGGTAATTTCTTCACTTTTGCTTTTGCTGACATTATTTTATTCTAAGTGCATTTCCAATTGTAAATCTGATGTCTTCTTCTTTTAAATATATCCAAATTGGTAATTCTCTAATTATTTTGGCCCTTATATTCTGATTTGCTTCCTCAGGGATTCCTCTAAATTTCAAGTTCAATTGTTTTTGTCTCATCTCCAAAAGAGCCATATTATCCAACATCACTTCTTGTGTTACCTCTCCTCTGACCTGTTCTGTCTCCCTCTTTGTCTCCTTCAATTCTTTCTGTTTGACTCATTGAGTCTTCCAGTGTCTTAGATCTAACTGCAAGATCTTTTACTTTACTTGTCAATTCCCTCACTACTCCCTCTAGTTTCTTATCTAAAGTCTCCTTAACCTCCAATATTTTTTCTCCGTATATTGTTCATTTTGTTTGAATTCCTTATTTCCACTATTAAACTGTCATAATCTTTAATTTCCTTACCATCCTTTCCCATTTTCCTGTCTTTCCCCTGGGGTGCCCGTTCCCTTTTTCCCAGCCATAGAATCTTTTTTACTGTTAAAATCAATAACCAATTTTTAAATTCTCCTATGCAATTTTACTATCCTCCTCCAGGGGTTGCAAATCTGTTCTAACTTTTCTCTTAGGTACAGTTCCCCTCAACTCCACTCGGTGGCAGCTAATGCATAAACGCGAAGTCCTTAAACAAAGTTACTTTCAATTTCTTTCTCTGCCACGATGCTGTGTTCAAAGAAAGGAAAGGAAGCAAATAAAAATAAATTTGTAATCCAGTTGAAGTTTATTATTTTTCAGCCACTTGTCAGCTTAATCCTAAACAGTGGATATCCCAGGAGACCAAATATTTGTAATCCAGTTGGGGTTTTTCTTATTTTTCAGCCGCTTGTTGGCTTAATTCAAGGCAGTAGATAGCCCAGAGAACCGACACAAATTCCAAGTGCAATTAAATACAGAGTTTTCGGCACTCTCCTCTGATAGAAGAGCAGAGGGTTTTTTTAAAAAAAAGTCCCGACGACAAAGCTCCCTTCCCCTAAACTGTGATAAACCAAGTGAAAGCCTTTAGCCAAGTCTTACACTTTTCCAAAGTTCCACAATAGTTCACTAATCAAAGCCTTTGCTGATTTTTGCCCACTAGAACTGGCAAAACTTTCTCCGTCAGAAAATGGTGGAGTGTGTCGAGTTCGGATTTTAAGCCACTGACAGGTTGAACTCCGACCAGAGCCAAAAGGGAGACTCCTCCACTCTACTTCACTTACCACAAAGTTATTTCTTAAAAAAAAATCAGCCTCGGCACTTTAAATAAAGTAACTGAGGGCTTTTAGTAACACTCACTCAGCAGATACTTTCTTTCCTTGCTCCTTCCTGCAGCCTTCCACCATACGCCTTCTTCTCCCAGCTGCCGGGACGGACTCCCTTTTTTCGCCCCTCAACGCTCCAAATCTTAATAAGTTAAATTTTAATGCGATGGTCAAATAAACTTTCCCAATTATAGTTCCAGGTTCTTTTTTTTTGATTCTTGGAAGCTTGCCGCTTTCATTAGAAGCCTGAGACTGCACAGCGCGGGGTTAGTGCTGCCTCCCCTTTGTGCCTGCAGCTTGATCCCATCTCTGGATTTATCAGCAAAACCCGGGGAGCAGGAGAGCACGACTGGGCACCACCGGGAGCCACGTCCCCCAAGATAATCCTCTTGAGGCTCCGAGGTCCGCCTAGCCTTCGCTAAACTTCTAAAACACCCCGTGTTGCGCTAGATTCCCTGGAGGGCTATCTTGCACTTCTTTTCAATGGCCGTGGCTCCGCCGGAAGTCTGCATTTTTAATTTTCTAAATATATGTAAACCACTTGGAGTTCTTGGATAAATATTTATTTTGCGAGGAATAAATATAAGAAATAAGAATAAACATATAAATAGCAATTTGAAGGACTGTCCATTTCTGTGCATTGACTTCCACTGTGGTCTCATTGTAAATCAGGTCCCTCACCCCTGCAATTTGCACTTGACAGAAACTCCCTCTAAATTGAACCTGTGAGGTGAAAGACTAATGACTGTCCAGTCATGAAACACTCTCAGTTTCTGATCCCAAAGTACTTTTTCAATAACTGCTGTGGCTGGTGCATTACTCTCTCACCTCTTATGACAAGTTCATTATGGTTTCGCTAAAAGGCAACTCTGTTAGAAACATGACCTAGATCAATTCTGGCTGAAGAGTAAAGACCGAGACTTGCTTTGGTAAGCTTCTATAAATGGCATACACCTCAGTGCACAGCACATCACGCCACAACAAAGCTCACTTTGAAGTGGCGTACCAACCATGCTTTGTAAATGACCACATAAAAGTTCCCGCAGTGAATCCCATGGCAAAATCTGTCTTTGCTGCCAGCTCAGCCAGGATTTTGAATGCTGTCTTTAAGAACAAAATTGTTTGCAACGTCTTGCTTTTCATCCTCCAAGGTGGTTCTCAAGGCTGTTTTCCTTGTCCTGAATCACGACATCAGCTCCCGAATCTGTGATGTGGCCCTCAATATTGTGGAATGCCTGCTTCAGCTTGGTGTGGTGCCCTGTGTGGAGAAGATCAGAAGGAAAAGTGACAACAAAGAGAATGAACCCAGTGAGAAGAGACAAAGTGAGACCTCCTTCCAACTCAAGGGGGCTCTGAGTAGTTCAACCTCTGGATTTGGGGTTGCCCCAGCCAGTGCAGCTGGAGATGGCGGTGGAGAAGAAGGAGGAGGAGAAAGTGGTGGAGGAGATGGAGGAGGAGGTGACGGAGGAGGAGAAGGTGGAGGAAGACCTTATGAAAAGAATGATAAAAAGGAAGACAAGGTAAATGTTGGTTATATGAGGCTGATTAACCCACTGTTCATTGTCTTAGATTGGATTGTCTGGGAGCACAAAAACAACCTGGAATGTTATATACATCTGCTTCATGCAATAAAACGGGATATTGTTGTCTCTTTTCCCCCCTGTTGCTAAGGAGGAAAGCACTCCAGCAAGCACACACAGGTTGGCCCTGACAATGCTGATAAAAATTGTGAAGTCTCTGGGCTGTGCATATGGCTGTGGAGAAGGTCACCGTGGGCTCTCTGGAGACCGGCTGAGACATCAGGTATGCCATGGCAGAACAGTGGATGGAAGCAGGATTCTTAAACCATTTTGTAGAGTTCCTGGTCTGAGCAGCTCACAACGTTCATCTCGGTCTGGAATTGTATGCGAAAGGCAAGACCTTCTGCACTCATGATTCTTAACTGTGAAGCCTGTGATTTAGCACCAGAGGACAGGAGTGAGTAAGGGGCATTGTGCTGTATGTGAATGCTCCAGCTAGAAATAGAGGAATCCCTCCTAATCTGCCCCATCTCGCTTCCACATGTAGACATTTAAAAACACACCCCAGCACATTTCTGTATAGCTCTTTTAAGATAATTCCAGGGAAATTGTAAAAAGTCCACACACAAACTTTTATACAAACACACTTGAATATTTGTGATTTCCAATGGCATCCTGCCATTTTTCTTGCTTATTTGCACTCTGGTCAGTGACCGAAATAAATTGATTCATTCTTGCTTATAACAGTGTAAAGCTGGTTAGAACAGCTTCAAAGCATGGCACCTCTGCCACACCAGGTAAATATGCTTTAAAAATGATGCAGGAAGTGGTCACACAGTACTTCCTGTGTAATTCTGTGCACAAAAGACCACCATCCATTCAAAACAACGGCTGCCCCCGTGTTGTACTGTTGGGCAACCATTTTTTTTAACCATTTACATCAATGCCCACTTAATGGGACTGCATCATGGTCAGCTTTGGTTGAACTGCTATGATTTTTCATTCTGTGTGTACGTGTGCATGCATTTGCGTGTCCTGGCTAGACTGGATCCAATAGCATCTGGAGAACTGAAAGAGTTGGCCAAATGGAATCCAAGATTAACCAGTCATCCCTAAGACACAGCATCCTTGATAGGGCAAGACTTGCCAAGACTGTACCCCTTGCTGCCACTGCATGGGAACCAAAGTTTGGTGTGGGAGTTGAACGAAGGGCAGAAATGCATGCTCTGGGTGATGCACGGCTCCCCTATGAAAATCGCAACCCTGTGTGTCCATTCATCTCTCCTGTCATGTGTTGTAATAGATAACCCATGACAAACTGTTATCAATTATTGTTTTGTCCCTTCACATTGAAGCTCTGTCACTGGGAGCATTTTTTACGGCTTCTCATTTAGTATACATGACCAATGAAGAGGAGACGCAGGGCTGTTCCAGGCTCAGTTTCTTTCTTTGTTCTCCAAATAATACATGGTTGCTGTCACCAGAACCTAAGTGCCTGATCTTCCCTCCATAGGCTCAGAATTGCCTCACAAAGTTGTACAAGCTGGATAAGATGCAGTTCCGGCAAACCATGAGGGATTATGTAAACAAGGATTCACTCAACAATGTGGTGGATTTTTTACATGCCTTGCTAGGTTTCTGCATGGAGCCAGTCACTGACAGTAAGTATAAGCTGTTGTTGGAAAGCCCTCCCCCCCTTTATTTTTCTTTTTTTCCTTTAAAAAAAAATCTTTCTCTCCTCTCCTTCCTTCCTTCCTTCCTTCCTTCCTTCCTTCCTTCCTTCCTTTCCTTTGATGTCCTCTGCTATGGACTGTTGTCAGGGCCCAAAGATTGCACACGCATTAAACTGGTAGGTGGGTGGTGGAAGGACCCTGAGAGAGATGCAGGGAAGGGAAGATCTCACAGGGTGAGAGACTGGGAGAAGAAAGGAAAGCTCCCAGGTGAGAGCTGGGAGGGTCCACCACTTTCTGAGTGAGATAAGGGTTAAGAGCTACCTTTGAGAGAAGAATATGTGTTTTTGTTTTTACTTAGATTAGCTTATTTTATCTTATTGTATTATGGAAAAGCTTTAATAAAACCTTAGTAAATATAGGCTGTTATCATAAGATTCCTTAAGAGAAATGACACTGCTACAAAACATAGGAGCTGTAGATGTCAAGAGTATTATTGATTCAGATTTTGCCATTTTTTTGTGAAAACCGAACAGTTCAACTTGACTATTTAATGCTTGCGTTTTGCAGACAAGGCTGGTTTTGGAAATAATTTCACAACAGTGGACAACAAGTCTACTGCCCAAAGTGTGGAAGGTATTATTGTCAGTGCCATGTTCAAATCGCTTATCACCCGCTGTGCCTCTACTACACATGAGCTTCATAGCCCCGAGAATCTGGTAAGGACAACACTGAAACCCTAGCACAATTAATTTCGCTGCATACTGTTTTAGTGGCCTAAGTATTGATACTATTGTTGACCTGACAGAGCACCAGACAGAGTTCATCCATAAGGAAAATGTTGACTGTGTGCACTTCTTTTGCCTCCAGTTTTGACAAAGATTTCCAATTAACACAAATTTAAATCCTCTGTATACTAGAGCTGTGCCACTTCTCTTTTTTTTAAAATAATATTTATTAAAGATTTTTTTAAAATTATAAAAAAGAAAAAACAGGAAAATAAAAACAAAACAGAAAAATAGAAAGAAAAAATCCATCCATCATTCTCAAATTTCTAACTTTCATTACCTTATTTCTTTGACCTCCTCCTCCTTCCCTTTCTTGTATCCTGGTTAATAATTATCACAGCAAATCCTTTCCATAGTTCATAATATTTTGTCCTTACATTATCTTAATCTATTTTCATCTTGTCTTATAGCAAACCTTAAAACTTAAAACTTAAATCTTATTTTTACCAACTTCTCATAACCATATCATTAGCCTAATTCTTAAAACATTTTTACTAGAACCAAGTAGTTCCATTTCAACATTTTTTCTAACATTCATCAATTATTTTAAAACAGTCCTAATGATAAAAGAAAGAAAAGTAAAACAATCCAATCTTCATCCAGCGTCCCTTCCTCCTGGTCCCGGATTTTGTCAGTCCTTTTTGTCCCATTAATCTAGCACATTAACCTGGTATCCTTATATCCGAGGCCCTCAAGTCTCTTCCATGTCCCTTCCGTGGCTCTTCTTCATATTTTCCTTTCACTCGTGGGAACTCCAGCTTAGTAATATTTTTGACCCTTTTCAGCAGATCAGCCCCATTTCCATAGTCCAGACTAAACTCCATGTAATATTTAAACATCTGTTTCAGATTCTCTCCAAAATTAAAAGCCCCCACAGCTCCAAACATCTGACGGCCCATTACCAGACTCAGAAAGTCCAAAGATCCCTGCATGGGAGGGTCAGTCCAACCCCCCATTTCCAAACCAAACCAGACTTTATCTTTCCAAGTCTGGTTTTTTCCAGATTCATTTATCAAATCCAAAGGCTCATGATCCTGCAGGGCCACAGCTCCCTCCATTTCTGGCACCCAGGATTCAGTAGTATCCTCTTCTCTCATCTGTGCTATCATAGCACACTCCTGTTTTAGTTCCTGGGTAGGCTCCATGTAGTTTCCTACTGCCTGTTCAAAATTTCTGGTTGCATTGGTCATCAAATCCATCTTCTGGCTTAGCTGATCCAATAGGGCATTTATTTTACAGAAAGCACCCAACAGAGCTTCTGAAAACATTGTCCTGCAAGGTCACAAGTCCTTTCCCACGATTGTAATCAGTAACAGCTGCAAGCTCCTGAAGTTGGTTACAATTTCACAGTCTCCCTCTAGGGGGAAAACTTCTGTTTATTCTTTCTTTTAAGAACAATAGCAACAAAGTTTCTTTTTTAAGATATTCAGTCAATATTTGTTCCTTTGAAATGCGAAAGGAAACAATGGAGTCACTATGTTGCTTTTCTTTTAGCTGTCTGTCAAAAACATTTGTCTCTGGTCAATGAGCTTCAAACGTCAGTCCTGACACTCTGTAGAGCTGTGCCACTTCTCTCAGTGGAAAATCATGTTGCCTTCCAGAATCTGCTCTGCAGTTCTCAAAATCTTTATGTAAAATATCCACATTTGTTTCTAATCCAATCACCGTTAATTTACCTGAATGAGTTTTTTCCATGCTGTGATCACCAATAGTCAGCATGGATTTCTGAAAAATAAGTCATGTCAGACGAACCTGATCTCGTTTTTTGACAGAATTACAAGCCTGGTAGATGAAGGGAACGCAGTGGATGTAGCCTACCTTGATTTCAGCAAGGCATTTGACAAGGTGCCCCATGATATTCTTGTAAAGAAGCTGGTAAAATGCGGTCTTGACTATGCTACCACTCAGTGGATTTGTAACTGGCTGACTGACCAAACCCAAAGGGTGCTCATCAATGGTTCCTCTTCATCCTGGAGAAGAGTGACTAGTGGGGTGCCACAGGGTTCTGTCTTGGGCCCGGTCTTATTCAACATCTTTATCAACGACTTGGATGATGGATTCAAGGGCATCCTGATCAAATTTGCAGATGACACCAAACTGGGAGGGGTGGCTAACACCCCAGAGGACAGGATCACACTTCAAAACGACCTTGACAGATTAGAGAACTGGGCCAAAACAAACAAGATGAATTTTAACAGGGAGAAATTTAAAGTATTGCACTTGGGCAAAAAAAATGAGAGGCACAAATACAAGATGGGTGACACCTGGCTTGAGAGCAGTACATGTGAAAAGGATCTAGGAGTCTTGGTTGACCACAAACTTGACATGAGCCAACAGTGTGACGCGGCAGCTAAAAAAGCCAATGCAATTCTGGGCTGCATCAATAGGAGTATAGCATCTAGATCAAGGGAAGTAATAGTGCCACTGTATTCTGCTCTGGTCAGACCTCACCTGGAGTACTATGTCCAGTTCTGGGCACCACAGTTCAAGAAGGACACTGACAAACTGGAACGTGTCCAGAGGAGGGCAACCAAAATGGTCAAAGGCCTGGAAACGATGCCTTATGAGGAACGGCTAAGGGAGCTGGGCATGTTTAGCCTGGAGAAGAGGAGGTTAAGGGGTGATATGATAGCCATGTTCAAATATATAAAAGGATGTCACATAGAGGAGGGAGAAAGGTTGTTTTCTGCTGCTCCAGAGAAGCGGACACGGAGCAATGGTTCCAAACTACAAGAAAGAAGATTCCACCTAAACATTAGGAAGAACTTCCTGACAGTAAGAGCTGTTCGACAGTGGAATTTGCTGCCAAGGAGTGTGGTGGAGTCTCCTTCTTTGGAGGTCTTTAAGCAGAGGCTTGACAACCATATGTCAGGAGTGCTCTGATGGTGTTTCCTGCTTGGCAGGGGGTTGGACTCGATGGCCCTTGTGGTCTCTTCCAACTCTATGATTCTATGATTCTATGTTGGGTGAGATGATGGCAACTCTTGAAAAAGCCAAAACACTTTATTGGTTAAATTTACTTCATATTTTTGAGATTCTTAGTTACGGCTGCTTGAAAACGAAAGGACCGAAGCTTGGGCCAACATTGCTTCAAAGCATGACTCGGGGGAAATGATTCTGATGTTTGCTTCAATTGGCTTCCAAACACATTAAATCTTTCATTCTTTTTTTCCTTTTCACTTTCTAATCCTGCACTCCATAGGGATTGTATTGTGACATCCGACAACTGGTTCAGTTTATCAAGGAGGCTCATGGGAATGTCTTTAGAAGAGTAGCCCTTAGTGCCCTTTTGGATAGTGCTGAGAAGTTGATACCAGGAAGAAGAGCAGAGGAAACAGCTGAACAGGAGCCCAAACCATCAGGCAGTAAAAGGTTTGTAACCGAAGTGCAAAATGCACAGAGATGTTTGAGTGATGCCCTGTCCTACCTTTCCCCTAATGCAAATGTGCAGAACCAAGCACCTCAGCATAAGGAGTATGCAGGAGTAAGGAGATAAATGATATTCACACAATTTTGCTAGGGCTTAAAAACTTTTATAACACAATTCTTCTCCTTCAGACCTTGTTGATATTGATGCAACAGAGAGCACAGTTTAGTGTGCTTGAAGTCCAATAAAATCCATGGCTCTGAAGCACACTTAAGGGCTGCACACAGATTATTCATCATCTCAAAGACCGCCCATTATATATCCACAAAGCAGGACTGAAGGACTCTTGACTTAAGCAGACACCTCAAGTTTGATCATAATTTGTACCTGTGAGATCCAGACTTAAGGCTCACTCTGCAGGCTTGTTTCTTTCTAGAGAGTGTTTGAAAAGTGGAGTATGGTCCTATCCACGTTTATGTTGCAATTCTATGCATATTTACTAAGGAGTTAGTCTTCTTGAGCACAGTGGGACTTACATCTGAGTATGTATCAAGCTGTGAGTCTTTAAAAGTGGATCGCCAACTATTTATTGCACATTTTGAGCACCTCGGTGCATGTTGCCTGTCATGACAGATTTGTGATGGCAGTGCATACAGATGAGGCAATTCCTAGAATGGGAACATGGACCTCCAACTTCATATTACAGGAATACAAGGTAAGGGTTTAAAAAAAAAATTACTGTACATGTGGCTGTTTCGTCTGCATAGATCTGAAGTGGGAAGTGTTGTCATTGACAAAGGACAACCGTCTTCAGCTCCCGATGAATGCCGCAGTTACATCTCAAGCCGCCCAATGCAGACTCCAGAGCAGTAAGTAAATATTTTGGAGCTCAAAGGTATATTCAGTCTTCCCAAGAAATCTGGTAAGCATTCTAGTCACCACCATTAGATATTCTAGCCTTAATTGATGTAACCCACAAATGTTCACCCTTCTGAGCATGAATTGTGCTGACGCTTTAAATTTAAGCGTAAGAACAGCAACAGACAGGCTACCATCATGAATTGTTCAAACCATGGATAAGTATGGAATGTGGGACTGGGTCATCTGTGAATCCATTTGTGAAATAATATAATAATATTTTGTTCCCGGCCCCTGCGTGTGTTGGCAAATCGTGTATAAGCAACCCCCCCCCATTATGCCCTGCCCCATCCTGTTACACCTTTTTTGTGACACATTTAGTAATGTTTTCAGTCACTTCTGGGTTCAGTGCTGTGTGTGTGTGCATGATTATGTGTTTTTCGGATACAGATTAATCCAGGGGTTGGCAAACTAAGGCCCGCGGGCTGGATCAAGCCCAATTGCCTTCAGGATCTGGCCCTCAGACTGTCCTTGGATCGGTGTGAGGATTCTGTTTGTTTGGGCTGCACCATTTCCCCCCCCCGCGCCATTCCATTTCTCCCCCTCCCCCCCCACACCCTGTAGTGGCGCCTCCTCCCTTCCTCCTCCTGGCTTCTCCCTGCTCTGCCTAGAGGAGGGTTGGGGTGGGGGGTGGGGACTTCTTGCCCCCCTCGCCTCTTCTTCTAGCTCCCCCTCCCCCGGTGCTACTTCTCCAGCCCTCAACAAGGTGTGAGTGACAGTGGACCGGCCCATGGCTAAACAAATTGCTGATCCCTGCATTAATCAGTCATCGCCTGTAGTTGAAGTAATAAAGGATGAGGTTATCAATGTCTACACGAGGGGCAGAATTGAACTAAGTTGTTGCATGCATGGACTGAGGTCTACTTATGCAATGGATTTCCCCCTCTCCTCCCCCTGTACCCATCCCCCTAAAGCTGCCCTGGAGGATTGGGAACTGCATGCAATGGAAATCAAATTTCCCTCGCACTTTAAAGATTTTTGTGTGTTTAGGGGTTTTTTTTGCAACAGAGATGTGGGTGTAAATAATACATGAAGTCAAAAACATCTTTTGGTATGTCTTAATTTGTAAATAAGAGGTATGGAGTCAATCTCGTCTGAAAATCATAGCTGGATTCATTTAAATGGAAGCTCTTTCTCTGTCCATAAATGTGCAGAGAATTTTTATTTTTATTTTTTGAGGGTGGGGGGGACAACGGCTTTCTGCACCTGTGTAATGCCACACTTTCCTAAGTAAGTGCTGTATATTACCTATTGCAATGAAAACAGCAAAGTTAAAAATTGCTGCCTACCAAATCAAAACATTACCATCTGCCACTGCCTCCACTTCATTCTTCCAGCCTTCTCTCTTCCTTTCCCTTCCCCCTAATGACTTCTTTGTGCATAGTACTCAGTGCTGCAGTAAAAAATATCTAAGTCCATAGAAATAATTGCATTGGATTAAACTGAAGAGTGATTGTACAATTACCAAAGGCACAAAAGATAATTACTCAGAACAACCCTGATTTGTGTATGGTTTGTTTATTTGGATATTTTGTTTCATAAAGCTCAATCTTTAATTGAGTGGGCTGAGAACAATGGTATGAAAATGACACATCCCTACAACAAGTGCTTTTTTTGTTGAAGAGTGTGTGTGAAATAATTATCATGAGCATTAGAGAGGATTCTTTCCAAAAGGTGATCAGTTGGTCTGTGGGCTGCTACTTCTAGTGCCTCGCTGTTTTGGCATAGCCCTTTATACCAGAGGTGGGCAGAAGTTGGGTTGGGCTCCACTGGGAGATCTTAAAGTGATTTACAGTAGATTGGTAAGGATTTCTGACTCCCAATAGCCTGACAATTGCAATCTAAGAAATAAAATCTTTTGTGACACCCAGCATTTAATAGCTTTACAACCCAGCCTTTGTGTTCCTTACCTCTAAAATGGATATTACTGGTAATTGGTTGCCTACAGCTGGGTCTTTGTGCAACTGTGCTAGCCAGTTTGAGAGTTTTGCGATCTGCAGTAACTCATGTGTAATTTCTATTTGTCTATGCAAATTATGGCAGTCAATGTCTTGGGGTGCAAAGTTAGTGCTCTAGTTAGTGGAGCTTGTGATTCTAGTAAAAAAACCAGTCAATACCATAAGCCTGTAGCCTTGGGCTGTGTACATACCATACATGTAAAGCTCACCCCACCCCTAAAGAATCCTGATGCTGGGAATTGTAGCTCTGGGAGGGGTAAACTACAGTTCCCAGGATTAAATCTACAGCATGCTGTGTATGCAGCCTCTTACTATATCAAGAGGGTTTGGAAAACCTCTCTCTCAGACTTGGCATTGCCCGCCATTTGCAGTACAGTGGTGCCCCGCAAGACGAATGCCTCGCAAGACGGAAAACTCGCTAGACGAAAGGGTTTTCCGTTTTTTGAGCTGCTTCGCAAGACGAATTTCCCTATGGGCTTGCTTCGCAAGACGAAAACGTCTTGCAAGTTTGTTTCCTTTTTCTTAACACTGTTAAAACAGTTGCGACTTGACTTTGAGGAGCAACTCATAGAATGCAGTGTACATAGTAGCCTTTTTTGAGGTTTTTAAAGACTTTGGTGATTTTTGAAGCTTTTCCAAAACTTCTTTTGCAGCCATTTGGTAAGTTAAGCTTTTAAAACTTTTTGGGGGGGGTTTGGATTTTGGGTTGGGGTGTTTGGAATTCAAGGACTTGGTGTTGGGGAGGGGTTTGCAAGAATCTGGAAGCTTGTGTGTTTTTTTCTGCATTTTTATGATTTTCTGTGACCATTGGGCCACTCTGCTGTTTTTTTAAAAAAAATCTGGATTTGAATTTCTGTGTGCTGGGTGGCTGGGGGAACAGTTGGGGAGGGGTTTGCAAGAATCTGGAAGCTTGTGTGTTGTTTTCTGCATTTTTATGATTTTCTGTGACCATTGGGCCACTCTGCTGTTTTTTTAAAAAAAATCTGGGTTTGAATTTTGAAATGCTCTTTACAGTATGTGTGACTTTAAAGAGCACTTAATAAACTCTTGTTGTACCAAATTTGGCTTTGTTTGGACTTTTTTTGACCATAGGAATGCATTAATTGATTTTCAATGCATTCCTATGGGATTTCGTGCTTCGCAAGATGAAAAATTCGCTAGACGAAAAAATTCGCGGAACGAATTAATTTCATCTTGCGAGGCACCACTGTACAGGGATAGTAACACTGGCCTACCTTACAGGGTTGTTGTAAGGATCAGAGGACCATGTACTGAGTGTTTATGAGAATCCAGAACACTAAGCAAATGTTAAGTAGAACAATGTTGTGCCTTACTAGCCTATTCTTGACAAAGCTGAGCACCAAAGAAAGCTAACAAAATGTCACACAATCCTCTGACCGCTAGAGCACAGTAGAAAAGGTAAGGTGCTCCCATTCTTTGTGCATTCCTGGGTACATTTGGCTAAGCGTTACGAACCATGCAATTTGTTCCATTGCAGTGATGAGCAGATGCAAGGAGCAGCCCTAGGGCGCAAAGATTTCTGGCGAAAGATGTTCAAATCTCAGAGTGCAGCGAGTGATACTAGTAGCCAGTCGGAGCAGGATACCTCAGAATGCACAACTGCACACTCAGGGGCAACCACTGAGAGGCGATCCCGCTCTCGCTCAAGGAGGATCTCACTCCGAAAGAAACTCAAACTCCCCTTAGGTAAATGTATGCCTCTTCACATGATATTATCATATAACATTTAATATATTTTCTATTTTTCCATGTATCAGTGCACAGACATTTTCAGAGAAATGTTCTGTTCATATTTTAGCATCACCTGGAGAATATATATTATTCAGTCTTCCTCCATATTTATTACCATCCATTTCTGTACAAAACCTCTTTCATATAAAACATGTGTGCCAACCTTTTGTCATGTGATGTAGCTTCCTTGGTACCCACATTTACTGCTGGTAGATTCACACACATGCTCACATTTTTCTATGTTCTCTGTACAAACAGGGAATTGGCTGAAACGCTCATCCCTTTCTGGTCTGGCAGATGGTGTGGAAGACCTTCTGGACATCAGCTCTGTGGACCGGCTCTCTTTCATCCGGCAGAGTTCCAAGGTAAATAAGTTTCCTTGAACTCATAGAGAGATGAAGAAGTATGGAGATATGCATAGTGCACTTGTTTTTGTCATGTCTCACTCCTTGTAGATGACCAGTAACAGTTGAATAAGTCTGAAGAACTATGGATGGAGGCTCGCAACATTATACAGGAGGCAGCAACGGAAACCATCCCAATGAAAAGTAAATGCAAGAAAGCAAAGTGGCTGTCCAATGAGGCCTTACAAATAGCGGGGGAGAGAAGGCAAGCAAAATGCGAGGGAGATAGAGAAAGATACAGGAAATTGAATGCAGATTTCCAAAAAATAGCAAGGAGAGATAAGAAGGCCTTCTTAAACGAGCAATGCAAAGAAATAGAGGAAAACAACAGAATGGGAAGAACCAGAGATCTGTTCAAGAAAATTGGAGATATGAAAGGAACATTTCGTTCAAAGATTGCCATAATAAAGGACAAAAGTGGTAAGGACCTAACAGAAGCAGAAGACATCAAGAAGAGGTGGCAAGAATACACAGAGGAATTATACCAGAAAGAAATGGATGCCTCGTACACCCCAGGTAGTGGGGTTGCTGACCTTGAGCCAGACATCCTGGAGAGTGAAGTCAAATGGGCCTTAGAAAGCACTGCAAATAACAAGGCCAGTGGAAGTGATGGTATTCCAGCTGAACTATTTAAAATTTTAAAAGATGATGCTGTTAAGGTGCTACACTCAATATGCCAGCAAGTTTGGAAAACTCAGCAGTGGCCAGAGGATTGGAGAAGATCAGTCTACATCCCAATCCCAAAGAAGGGCAGTGCTAAAGAATGCTCCAACTACCGCACAATTGCACTTATTTCACACGCTAGCAAGGTTATGCTTAAAATTCTACAAGGAAGGCTCAAGCAGTATGTGGACCGAGAACTCCCAGAAGTGCAAGCTGGATTTAGAAGAGGCAGAGGAACCAGAGACCAAATTGCAAACATGCGCTGGATTATGGAGAAAGCCAGAGAGTTCCAGAAAGACATCTACTTCTGCTTCATTGACTATGCAAAAGCCTTTGACTGTGTTGACCACAGCAAACTATGGCAAGTTCTTAAAGAAATGGGAGTGCCTGATCACCTCATCTGTCTCCTGAGAAATCTCTATGTGGGACAAGAAGCTACAGTTAGAACTGGATATGGAACAACTGATTGGTTCAAAATTGGGAAAGGAGTACGACAAGGCTGTATATTGTCTCCCTGGTTATTTAACTTATATGCAGAATTCATCATGCGAAAGGCTGGGCTGGATGAATCCCTAGCCGGAATTAAGATTGCTGGAAGAAATATCAACAACCTCAGATATGCAGATGACACAACCTTGATGGCAGAAAGTGAGGAGGAATTAAAGAACCTTTTATTGAGGGTAAAAGAGGAGAGCGCAAAATATGGTCTGAAGCTCAACATCAAAAAAACGAAGATCATGGCCACTGGTCCCATCACCTCCTGGCAAATAGAAGGAGAAGAAATGGAGGCAGTGAGAGATTTTACTTTCTTGGGTTCCATGATCACTGCAGATGGTGACAGCAGCCACGAAATTAAGAGACGCCTGCTTCTTGGGAGGAAAGCAATGACCAACCTAGACAGCATCTTAAAAAGTAGAGACATCACCTTGCCAACAAAGGTCCGTATAGTTAAAGCCATGGTTTTCCCAGTAGTGATGTATGGAAGTGAGAGCTGGACCATAAAGAAGGCTGATCGTCGAAGAATTGATGCTTTTGAATTATGGTGCTGGAGGAGACTCTTGAGAGTCCCATGGACTGCAAGAAGATCAAACCTATCCATTCTTAAGGAAATCAGCCCTGAGTGCTCACTGGAAGGACAGATCGTGAAGCTGAGGCTCCAATACTTTGGCCACATCATGAGAAGAGAAGACTCCCTGGAAAAGACCCTGATGTTGGGAAAGATGGAGGGCACAAGGAGAAGGGGACGACAGAGGACAAGATGGTTGGATAGTGTCTTCGAAGCTACAAACATGAGTCTGACTAAACTGCGGGAGGCAGTGGAAGACAGAAGTGCCTGGCGTGCTCTGGTCCATGGGGTCACGAAGAGTCGGACACGACTAAATGACTAAACAACAACAACAACAAGTCTGAGGATGGAAAATGTGCACTTCGCAATACAGATGACAGTCTCTTAATTTGTTCTGCAACACAAAGACTAGGAACAACCCTATTGGAAGCTCGTACTTGATTGTTCTTAAAACCACCTTTTTCTGGGAAGGAGCCATGTATGGGTTCTAAGTTAGCATCATTTACACTTGTTAATGCTTGTGAGTGGTTTTCAGTATCTAAATGTTGTCCATTTCTTTTATCCACAGATGTGTTAGGTAGGTTGCTATTTCCCATTATGCACAGTCATAATCCATTATGGCTTTTCTGTGTGCATACTGGGACATTGACAAGAAAAAAAGCACAAAATCCATTCCCTTAGGCCATGAAGCAGAGGTGCTCAAAGAGCAAGTCTTTCCTTGTAGGACTCCAGCTGCCCACATTTAGCAGCAAAATAAGGCCAAGGCACATGAGTTTTTGTCTTGCAGTAGACCCTAGTGGTGTTTCATTCTTCAACTTATGCCACAGCACTTAGCAGTAAGTCTTCTGGGAGCTTCAAAATGTTGCATGTAGAAGCACGGGAATGAGGAACTGTTACATCAGAAGAAGCTAAAGAAGGGGCATTAACAATGAATGGCACACCTTCTTTTTGTTTAGGTGAAATTCACTAGTGCCGTGAAGCTGTCTGAAGGAGGGCCAGGAAGTGGCTTGGAGAATGGACGAGATGAAGAGGAGAATTTCTTCAAGCGTCTTGGTAAATGGCGCACCTGCCGAAGACATCCATCCAAGCTTCATCACACAGAAGAAAAAGATGGTTAGAAATCAGGGTTCTGTTTCTTCAGTCCTTTTTTGCTTCCCCTCCCCTGCTCCATTCTTTGGTTACTTTTCTTCATCAATTTATCCTTTATCTTTTTTTAAACATGGTTTTTGAACTCATTCTGCTTCTCTCTCTGGCTCTGCATACTTTGTAGCCATTTTTGTTCTTTTTTTCTTTTTACGCCATTTTGTTTTCAGTGTAATTCTAACCAAAAAGGAAAAGCAAATATGGGCCAATAAATTAAACTAAAGTAACATTTGGACTTCCAAAAAATCAAGCCCTCTAGCTTTAGGGGGAAATTTGGAAATCATTTGAAAGCAGGGGTCTGATTTCAAACATATTATGCTAAAATTTAATTTCACTCTTTGATGTGAAATTATGAATGCGCCCATCAGCTTTTATCTCCCATTATTGATCATCTACCATCTTCTGTAAAGCTCAGCACTGATGAAATGGAAAACCCTGTACAAAATGTGTTTTAATTATCTCTTTTCTTCTGTGTTTGCATGTCTTGTGTCTTCATACCATTTCTTAGAGAGATGCTGTTCTGCATTCTCAACAAAATTACTATTCTTTGAGACAAACAATTAATTGCTTTGTTATTTTTAAGCAGTGGCATCTGAAAAAAGCACTTTCTTTCCTATTTTGGAAAAAAATGATAGGAACTGTATTCTTCCAAGTACTTCACTGCCATCCAGTTGCAAATGTGAGCTTGTTACCAAGGAAACAACCTTGCATCTTGACATTCTTCTATTTTTGTATTGGAAAAAGAACACAGCATCCCATCTCAATGAGTTTTGTTCTCTGTATTTTTCATAGTACTCAACATAATCCGACATTACATATTGCATTGTCAAACATGAAAGTTACATTACTACATCAGTGTATTTTTCCTTTGGCCATTGCTCCATCACACAATGCATTTCTAAACAAAGAGGGGTTCTATACCAAATAAAGTGGCTCTTGCTATTAGATGCTGTCCAAATGGAAAAAATGGTTGGGCTCTTCCTGACTTTACTTAAGTCAGAAGGACTTTGGTCTTTGACTCCTCCCCTTTGAACAGACCTCAGTGCCATGTCATCAACTGGTTTGAAAGTCCCCTCAGTTTCAAAAGATGCATTTTTCAATATGCTATGGGGAGGAGTTTCTGTTTGAGAAGTGCAAGCTCTGTGGCTGCAAATAGGTTTATTGTTTGGAAATAGACTACTGTGTTAAATTATTTGAACTCAGAGAACAGTGCCTGGACCCAGGTCATTGTATAACAGATTTCAGTGTCAAAGCTGAAATGTTTGTGTTTAACTGTGAGCTGGAGACAAGTAGCATGAATTTCAAAATCCAGGTGCTAGAATTCCTCTATGGAAATTCAGTTTTTAAAACTGAATGGGAAATTATTCATTTTTAATTTTGAGACATTCATGCTAACAGAATTGTAATCTAAGCCCTTACGGCTATCATGTTAAAATAGGGATAATGGGTGATTCTGCCCTCTCCAGTTCGAGTCTACTGAGCCTCATCAGTCTGGCAGTACCTGGCCCTGCTCTGGTGAGGTAGCACTGCTGTTTTTAATAAATCCTTCTATTCAGTGACCACCCATCAATATACATTATGTAAACCTTGAAGTTTTCCTCTCTCTACTACCCCATTGTAGTGAATGGAAGTGGGCACTCAGGAACTCACCTTGCCCAATATAGGAGGGAAGAGCAAGTTAAACAAAGGATTTACAACTCAGTTCCACCTTTCCGTGTGCCAGTAATGCAGTCACGTTATTATTCAGAGTGTGACAGGATGGTGGGAGAGGAGGACATAATATAGGCTTTGGTAGATAGAATCATAGAATTGGAAGGTGATTTGAACATCATTTCCCACCAGGCTAGCTGGAAAGACTAGCTCATTGAAGAGAGAGGAAAGCTTTAGCCCTCTTGCAGTACGTATGTTCCTAAGAGGGGATCAATTGGTTAGTAGATACTATGCTTTAATCTAGGCCAGTTGCACCCCATTCCTCATCTCTTTGCTGCCCCCTGGGAAAATTCCAAACACCCATCGTTTGCAGCAGTTTGCCACCTAACACTGAGTCAGGCCATAGCCCAATATAGTTGACTGACTGGCAGCAACTCTCAGGTGCAGGTCTCTGTTAGCCCTACCTAGAGACAAGGGCTGTTGAACGTGGGACATCTTGTATGCAGAGCACATGCTCCACCCATGAGTTACAGCCCTTCCCAATTAATATAATTGGGCCGGCCAGGGAGGAGGGAGGCTCCAACTGTGTTGCTTGGCTGTGTTGCTCACCCAATAAGAAGTCTAAGAACGACTGGGGGGTGGAGCTTGCATGCCTTGTGTGTGGCTAGTTAATGCAAGCTGAGGGGGTTTTTGAATGCTGGATGCCATTTTGTTGCACGTGCTGCTGCAAACTTTGCAGTGCAAGGCCAGGCCGGGGAGCCATCTTAAGTTGAGGCTGCATAGGCCTTGTGGTGCATGTGATTCAGATTCTATTCAGTTGAACCTCTGGTTACAAAGTTGGTTGGACAGTGTTCTCGAAGCTACTCAGCATGAGTTTGACCAGACTGCAGGAGGACAGGAAGACTGGAGTGCCTGGAACAGGTGAGGCTGCAGGTCCCTTATTTTGGCTGCTGGTCCCTTATTTTCAAATCTGTAAGTTGACAGTTATGGTGGGTGGTCTTATTCCACCCCCACCCTGGTTTATTGCAGCCAGCCATTCACACTATATGGCCTTCCAGCTTCTGCATTTCACTTACCATGAAATTCTGGGACTGAAAGCTTTGCTTGCCATATCTGAGTGGAGGAGATCTGACTAAAATGAGTCTCAAGGAAGAATAAGTGAGGGAGATCTGTGGTGTTGTGGAGAACAAAGAGATAGCATTTGAGGTGCAGAGAAAGGTGTAATGGGATGCAGAGAGACCTGTGTGGCAAAGAAAGCATGAAAAAGGGGAGAGGGAAACAGAAGTGCACAGAAATCTGACAGTGGAGAGACAGAGAAAAAGAATGAAGGAAATAGAGATGGTCCCGTGTTACAGAGACCCGTAGTGATGCAGAGAGAAGAGTGCTATGGATTGCAAAGAAAAAGAGGTTGAGAAGAAGGGGTTGCAAGGAAACCTGTGGGTGGGGAAACAGAGAAAAGAGAGGCATAATAACAAAGGTGGAAGCCCCAGCCTGTGGTGGTGGTGCGGAGAAAGAAAGAAAGTAGAGCATGTGCTAGGGAAAGCAGTAAAGGATAGAGAACTGACTGGAGAAAGAAAAGGAGTTAGCAAAAGGGTGGTGTGGTTCTCAGAATGACATTTGTGCATCTCTGCTCTGAAGTGCTGCCACATTACTGTGCATTACAGCAACTGCAGACATTGTTCTACCACAGCAATCATTTTCTACTAGTATTGGCTTAGGTATTAGTATGTGGACAGTTACATGCATTTAGCCCCACGTTTTACTAGAGCTTAAATATGAATTACTCCTATACTGCAACCTTAACTGTGTGGTCAGGCACTGTGCCCCCCCCCCCGACTTTATAATTAAGATCCAGACAAGACACAATACTTTTGGGCCAAATAAGGCCATAACTTTATTGATTCCAGATGTAAGAGGTTTAGCATAGGCATTAGGCATTAGCCCATGTGCTGGCAGTATTACCGAAGGGGTTGACCCTGAGGCGGGGAGGACCTATGACTTATATCAAATAGGATTCTCTCAGCAGAATTCTTGTCTTGACGGGTGCTATGGTCCTGGACCCCACCTGGGCGTCCAGACAAAAGCTCATCCTGCCAGATCCCTTTACTGGGACACACCCTTTTCTTGGAGGAGCAGGCAGAGAGTTCCAACCTCCCCTCCAACTAAGGCTAAGGCCAATCCACAACCAAAGTTGTGATGATTGTTATGTGGTAGGCAAAACCCCCTGACTGAGCCAATTTGCCTGAAGGAAAATTCCTGCCCAGCCCTGAATACGGTGAGCAACAATGTCCATAGCAAGGTAAAGTAGATAGCCAAAAGTAGGCTAAAATAAGGGATGGGCGGAGGGAGATCTGATGAGGAACTGCGTGTGGAGCAGGGAGGTGGGTCTCTTTAAATAGTTGAGGATCAGACCGAGGTGAAACCTGCTGGTTCAGTTGGGCCTCTCCCCCCCCCCCCCCAATCA